>NC_140594.1:936043991-936643991 GCF_964204655.1 Triturus cristatus | reverse complement strand
CTTTCATCTTGACAGAAATTATGTTCAGGCACAGTCTCCCACTGTAAGGTAGTGAGGACATGCTGATGCTGTGAGCGTCTTTTTAATGCATAAAGGAATTATTGTGAGTTTTACTTGCCTTATAAATTGGTAAAATGATCCCGTATGCCGGAAGACTTCCTTTTTTTTTTCTTCAGTCTCGGCAATTCAGAGAAACTAGGTTGTGAAACACTGCCACCTCTGGTCATTCAGTATAATCTGCAGATGGAAAAGTCCACTGTTAGCACATTTTCTATAAGCAATACAAAAAAAATCTTGATGATTAGAAAGCGTAAACAGATCAATACTATGGAGTCTTTTATTGTGAAAATCAACAGCTCATTAGAAATTCAAATCTCAATTTTAGTTTTTAACCTCACATACTTCTCTGCAACATTGCTAGTTCCAGGATATAAAGCAGGCTTTAGTAGCGTTGGAGGCAGCCAGGCTTTTATGAACTATCATGACCAACACAATGTGATCCATATTACTCTCATCTTGACAGAAATTATGTTCAGGCACAGTCTCCCACTATAAGGTAGTGAGGACATGCTGATGCTGTGAGCGTCTTTTTAATGCATAAAGGAATTATTGTGAGTTTTACTTGCCTTATAAATTGGTAAAATGATCCCGTATGCCGGAAGACTTCCTTTTTTTTTTCTTCAGTCTCGGCAATTCAGAGAAACTAGGTTGTGAAACACTGCCACCTCTGGTCATTCAGTATAATCTGCAGATGGAAAAGTCCACTGTTAGCACATTTTCTATAAGCAATACAAAAAAAATCTTGATTTTTAGAAAGCGTAAACAGATCAATACTATGGAGTCTTTTATTGTGAAAATCAACAGCTCATTAGAAAATCAAATCTCAATTTTAGTTTTTAACCTCACATACTTCTCTGCAACATTGCTAGCTCCAGGATATAAAGCAGGCTTTAGTAGCGTTGGAGGCAGCCAGGCTTTTATGAACTATCATGACCAACACAATGTGATCCATATTACTTTCATCTTGACAGAAATTATGTTCAGGCACAGTCTCCCACTGTAAGGTAGTGAGGACATGCTGATGCTGTGAGCGTCTTTTTAATGCATAAAGGAATTATTGTGAGTTTTACTTGCCTTATAAATTGGTAAAATGATCCCGTATGCCGGAAGACTTCCTTTTTTTTTTCTTCAGTCTCGGCAATTCAGAGAAACTAGGTTGTGAAACACTGCCACCTCTGGTCATTCAGTATAATCTGCAGATGGAAAAGTCCACTGTTAGCACATTTTCTATAAGCAATACAAAAAAAATCTTGATGATTAGAAAGCGTAAACAGATCAATACTATGGAGTCTTTTATTGTGAAAATCAACAGCTCATTAGAAATTCAAATCTCAATTTTAGTTTTTAACCTCACATACTTCTCTGCAACATTGCTAGTTCCAGGATATAAAGCAGGCTTTAGTAGCGTTGGAGGCAGCCAGGCTTTTATGAACTATCATGACCAACACAATGTGATCCATATTACTCTCATCTTGACAGAAATTATGTTCAGGCACAGTCTCCCACTATAAGGTAGTGAGGACATGCTGATGCTGTGAGCGTCTTTTTAATGCATAAAGGAATTATTGTGAGTTTTACTTGCCTTGCATATTGGTAAAATGATGCCGTATGCCGGAAGACTTCCTTTTTTTTGTTTCTTCAGTCTCGGCAATTCAGAGAAACTCGGTTGTGAAACACTGCCACCTCTGGTCATTCAGTATAATTTGCAGATGGAAAAGTCCACTGTTAGCACATTTTCTATAAGCAATACAAAAAAAATCTTGATTTTTAGAAAGCGTAAACAGATCAATACTATGGAGTCTTTTATTGTGAAAATCAACAGCTCATTAGAAAATCAAATCTCAATTTTAGTTTTTAACCTCACATACTTCTCTGCAACATTGCTAGTTCCAGGATATAAAGCAGGCTTTAGTAGCGTTGGAGGCAGCCAGACTTTTATGAACTATCATGACCAACACAATGTGATCCATATTACTCTCATCTTGATAGAAATTATGTTCAGGCACAGTCTCCCACTGTAAGGTAGTGAGGACATGCTGATGCTGTGAGCGTCTTTTTAATGCATAAAGGAATTATTGTGAGTTTTACGTGCCTTGCATATTGGTAAAATGATGCCGTATGCCGGAAGACTTCCTTTTTTGTTTTTTTCTTCAGTCTCGGCAATTCAGAGAAACTCGGTTGTGAAACACTGCCACCTCTGGTCATTCAGTATAATCTGTAGATGGAAAAGTCCACTGTTAGCACATTTTCTATAAGCAATACAAAAAAATCTTGATGATTAGAAAGCGTAAACAGATCAATACTATGGAGTCTTTTATTGTGAAAATCAACAGCTCATTAGAAATTCAAATCTCAATTTTAGTTTTTAACCTCACATACTTCTCTGCAACATTGCTAGTTCCAGGATATAAAGCAGGCTTTAGTAGCGTTGGAGGCAGCCAAGCTTTTATGAACTATCATGACCAACACAATGTGATCCATATTACTCTCATCTTGACAGAAATTATGTTCAGGCACAGTCTCCCACTATAAGGTAGTGAGGACATGCTGATGCTGTGAGCGTCTTTTTAATGCATAAAGGAATTATTGTGAGTTTTACTTGCCTTGCATATTGGTAAAATGATGCCGTATGCCGGAAGACTTCCTTTTTTTTGTTTCTTCAGTCTCGGCAATTCAGAGAAACTCGGTTGTGAAACACTGCCACCTCTGGTCATTCAGTATAATTTGCAGATGGAAAAGTCCACTGTTAGCACATTTTCTATAAGCAATACAAAAAAAATCTTGATTTTTAGAAAGCGTAAACAGATCAATACTATGGAGTCTTTTATTGTGAAAATCAACAGCTCATTAGAAAATCAAATCTCAATTTTAGTTTTTAACCTCACATACTTCTCTGCAACATTGCTAGTTCCAGGATATAAAGCAGGCTTTAGTAGCGTTGGAGGCAGCCAGACTTTTATGAACTATCATGACCAACACAATGTGATCCATATTACTCTCATCTTGATAGAAATTATGTTCAGGCACAGTCTCCCACTGTAAGGTAGTGAGGACATGCTGATGCTGTGAGCGTCTTTTTAATGCATAAAGGAATTATTGTGAGTTTTACGTGCCTTGCATATTGGTACAATGATGCCGTATGCCGGAAGACTTCCTTTTTTGTTTTTTTCTTCAGTCTCGGCAATTCAGAGAAACTCGGTTGTGAAACACTGCCACCTCTGGTCATTCAGTATAATCTGTAGATGGAAAAGTCCACTGTTAGCACATTTTCTATAAGCAATACAAAAAAATCTTGATTTTTAGAAAGGGTAAACAGATCAATACTATGGAGTCTTTTATTGTGAAAATCAACAGCTCATTAGAAAATCAAATCTCAATTTTAGTTTTTAACCTCACATACTTCTCTGCAACATTGCTAGCTCCAGGATATAAAGCAGGCTTTAGTAGCATTGGAGGCAGCCAGGCTTTTATGAGCTATCATGACCAACACAATGTGATCCATATTACTTTCATCTTGACAGAAATTATGTTCAGGCACAGTCTCCCACTGTAAGGTAGTGAGGACATGCTGATGCTGTGAGCGTCTTTTTAATGCATAAAGGAATTATTGTGAGTTTTACTTGCCTTATAAATTGGTAAAATGATGCCGTATGCCGGAAGACTTCCTTTTTTTTTTGTTCTTCAGTCTCGGCAATTCAGAGAAACTCGGTTGTGAAACACTGCCACCTCTGGTCATTCAGTATAATCTGTAGATGGAAAAGTCCACTGTTAGCACATTTTCTATAAGCAATACAAAAAAAATCTTGATTTTTAGAAAGCGTAAACAGATCAATACTATGGAGTCTTTTATTGTGAAAATCAACAGCTCATTAGAAATTCAAATCTCAATTTTAGTTTTTAACCTCACATACTTCTCTGCAACATTGCTAGTTCCAGGATATAAAGCAGGCTTTAGTAGCGTTGGAGGCAGCCAGGCTTTTATGAACTATCATGACCAACACAATGTGATCCATATTACTTTCATCTTTACAGAAATTATGTTCAGGCACAGTCTCCCACTATAAGGTAGTGAGGACATGCTGATGCTGTGAGCGTCTTTTTAATGCATAAAGGAATTATTGTGAGTTTTACTTGCCTTGCATATTGGTAAAATGATGCCGTATGCCGGAAGACTTCCTTTTTTTTGTTTCTTCAGTCTCGGCAATTCAGAGAAACTCGGTTGTGAAACACTGCCACCTCTGGTCATTCAGTATAATTTGCAGATGGAAAAGTCCACTGTTAGCACATTTTCTATAAGCAATACAAAAAAAATCTTGATTTTTAGAAAGCGTAAACAGATCAATACTATGGAGTCTTTTATTGTGAAAATCAACAGCTCATTAGAAAATCAAATCTCAATTTTAGTTTTTAACCTCACATACTTCTCTGCAACATTGCTAGTTCCAGGATATAAAGCAGGCTTTAGTAGCGTTGGAGGCAGCCAGACTTTTATGAACTATCATGACCAACACAATGTGATCCATATTACTCTCATCTTGATAGAAATTATGTTCAGGCACAGTCTCCCACTGTAAGGTAGTGAGGACATGCTGATGCTGTGAGCGTCTTTTTAATGCATAAAGGAATTATTGTGAGTTTTACTTGCCTTGCATATTGGTAAAATGATGCCGTATGCCGGAAGACTTCCTTTTTTTTTTTTTCTTCAGTCTCGGCAATTCAGAGAAACTCGGTTGTGAAACACTGCCACCTCTGGTCATTCAGTATAATCTGTAGATGGAAAAGTCCACTGTTAGCACATTTTCTATAAGCAATACAAAAAAATCTTGATTTTTAGAAAGGGTAAACAGATCAATACTATGGAGTCTTTTATTGTGAAAATCAACAGCTCATTAGAAAATCAAATCTCAATTTTAGTTTTAAACCTCACATACTTCTCTGGAACATTGCTAGCTCCAGGATATAAAGCAGGCTTTAGTAGCGTTGGAGGCAGCCAGGCTTTTATGAACTATCATGACCAACACAATGTGATCCATATTACTTTCATCTTGATAGAAATTATGTTCAGGCACAGTCTCCCACTGTAAGGTAGTGAGGACATGCTGATGCTGTGAGCGTCTTTTTAATGCATAAAGGAATTATTGTGAGTTTTACTTGCCTTATAAATTGGTAAAATGATGCGGTATGCCGGAAGACTTCCTTTTTTTTTTTTTTCTTCAGTCTCGGCAATTCAGAGAAACTCGGTTGTGAAACACTGCCACCTCTGGTCATTCAGTATAATCTGTAGATGGAAAAGTCCACTGTTAGCACATTTTCTATAAGCAATACAAAAAAATCTTGATTTTTAGAAAGCGTAAACAGATCAATACTATGGAGCCTTTTATTGTGAAAATCAACAGCTCATTAGAAAATCAAATCTCAATTTTAGTTTTTAACCTCACATACTTCTCTGCAACATTGCTAGTTCCAGGATATAAAGCAGGCTTTAGTAGCGTTGGAGGCAGCCAGGCTTTTATGAACTATCATGACCAACACAATGTGATCCATATTACTTTCATCTTGACAGAAATTATGTTCAGGCACAGTCTCCCACTGTAAGGTAGTGAGGACATGCTGATGCTGTGAGCGTCTTTTTAATGCATAAAGGAATTATTGTGAGTTAAACTTGCCTTGTATATTGGTAAAATGATGCCGTATGCCGGAAGACTTCCTTTTTTTTTTTTGTTCTTCAGTCTCGGCAATTCAGAGAAACTCGGTTGTGAAACACTGCCACCTCTGGTCATTCAGTATAATCTGTAGATGGAAAAGTCCACTGTTAGCACATTTTCTATAAGCAATACAAAAAAAATCTTGATTTTTAGAAAGCGTAAACAGATCAATACTATGGAGTCTTTTATTGTGAAAATCAACAGCTCATTAGAAAATCAAATCTCAATTTTAGTTTTTAACCTCACATACTTCTCTGCAACATTGCTAGCTCCAGGATATAAAGCAGGCTTTAGTAGCATTGGAGGCAGCCAGGCTTTTATGAGCTATCATGACCAACACAATGTGATCCATATTACTTTCATCTTGACAGAAATTATGTTCAGGCACAGTCTCCCACTGTAAGGTAGTGAGGACATGCTGATGCTGTGAGCGTCTTTTTAATGCATAAAGGAATTATTGTGAGTTTTACTTGCCTTATAAATTGGTAAAATGATGCCGTATGCCGGAAGACTTCCTTTTTTTTTTGTTCTTCAGTCTCGGCAATTCAGAGAAACTCGGTTGTGAAACACTGCCACCTCTGGTCATTCAGTATAATCTGTAGATGGAAAAGTCCACTGTTAGCACATTTTCTATAAGCAATACAAAAAAAATCTTGATTTTTAGAAAGCGTAAACAGATCAATACTATGGAGTCTTTTATTGTGAAAATCAACAGCTCATTAGAAAATCAAATCTCAATTTTAGTTTTTAACCTCACATACTTCTCTGCAACATTGCTAGTTCCAGGATATAAAGCAGGCTTTAGTAGCGTTGGAGGCAGCCAGACTTTTATGAACTATCATGACCAACACAATGTGATCCATATTACTCTCATCTTGATAGAAATTATGTTCAGGCACAGTCTCCCACTGTAAGGTAGTGAGGACATGCTGATGCTGTGAGCGTCTTTTTAATGCATAAAGGAATTATTGTGAGTTTTACTTGCCTTATAAATTGGTAAAATGATGCGGTATGCCGGAAGACTTCCTTTTTTTTTTTTTTCTTCAGTCTCGGCAATTCAGAGAAACTCGGTTGTGAAACACTGCCACCTCTGGTCATTCAGTATAATCTGTAGATGGAAAAGTCCACTGTTAGCACATTTTCTATAAGCAATACAAAAAAATCTTGATTTTTAGAAAGCGTAAACAGATCAATACTATGGAGCCTTTTATTGTGAAAATCAACAGCTCATTAGAAAATCAAATCTCAATTTTAGTTTTTAACCTCACATACTTCTCTGCAACATTGCTAGTTCCAGGATATAAAGCAGGCTTTAGTAGCGTTGGAGGCAGCCAGGCTTTTATGAGCTATCATGACCAACACAATGTGATCCATATTACTTTCATCTTGACAGAAATTATGTTCAGGCACAGTCTCCCACTGTAAGGTAGTGAGGACATGCTGATGCTGTGAGCGTCTTTTTAATGCATAAAGGAATTATTGTGAGTTTTACTTGCCTTATAAATTGGTAAAATGATCCCGTATGCCGGAAGACTTCCTTTTTTTTTTCTTCAGTCTCGGCAATTCAGAGAAACTAGGTTGTGAAACACTGCCACCTCTGGTCATTCAGTATAATCTGCAGATGGAAAAGTCCACTGTTAGCACATTTTCTATAAGCAATACAAAAAAAATCTTGATGATTAGAAAGCGTAAACAGATCAATACTATGGAGTCTTTTATTGTGAAAATCAACAGCTCATTAGAAATTCAAATCTCAATTTTAGTTTTTAACCTCACATACTTCTCTGCAACATTGCTAGTTCCAGGATATAAAGCAGGCTTTAGTAGCGTTGGAGGCAGCCAGGCTTTTATGAACTATCATGACCAACACAATGTGATCCATATTACTCTCATCTTGACAGAAATTATGTTCAGGCACAGTCTCCCACTATAAGGTAGTGAGGACATGCTGATGCTGTGAGCGTCTTTTTAATGCATAAAGGAATTATTGTGAGTTTTACTTGCCTTATAAATTGGTAAAATGATCCCGTATGCCGGAAGACTTCCTTTTTTTTTTCTTCAGTCTCGGCAATTCAGAGAAACTAGGTTGTGAAACACTGCCACCTCTGGTCATTCAGTATAATCTGCAGATGGAAAAGTCCACTGTTAGCACATTTTCTATAAGCAATACAAAAAAAATCTTGATTTTTAGAAAGCGTAAACAGATCAATACTATGGAGTCTTTTATTGTGAAAATCAACAGCTCATTAGAAAATCAAATCTCAATTTTAGTTTTTAACCTCACATACTTCTCTGCAACATTGCTAGCTCCAGGATATAAAGCAGGCTTTAGTAGCGTTGGAGGCAGCCAGGCTTTTATGAACTATCATGACCAACACAATGTGATCCATATTACTTTCATCTTGACAGAAATTATGTTCAGGCACAGTCTCCCACTGTAAGGTAGTGAGGACATGCTGATGCTGTGAGCGTCTTTTTAATGCATAAAGGAATTATTGTGAGTTTTACTTGCCTTATAAATTGGTAAAATGATGCCGTATGCCGGAAGACTTCCTTTTTTTTTTTTGTTCTTCAGTCTCGGCAATTCAGAGAAACTCGGTTGTGAAACACTGCCACCTCTGGTCATTCAGTATAATCTGTAGATGGAAAAGTCCACTGTTAGCACATTTTCTATAAGCAATACAAAAAAATCTTGATTTTTAGAAAGGGTAAACAGATCAATACTATGGAGTCTTTTATTGTGAAAATCAACAGCTCATTAGAAAATCAAATCTCAATTTTAGTTTTTAACCTCACATACTTCTCTGCAACATTGCTAGCTCCAGGATATAAAGCAGGCTTTAGTAGCATTGGAGGCAGCCAGGCTTTTATGAGCTATCATGACCAACACAATGTGATCCATATTACTTTCATCTTGACAGAAATTATGTTCAGGCACAGTCTCCCACTGTAAGGTAGTGAGGACATGCTGATGCTGTGAGCGTCTTTTTAATGCATAAAGGAATTATTGTGAGTTTTACTTGCCTTATAAATTGGTAAAATGATGCCGTATGCCGGAAGACTTCCTTTTTTTTTTGGTTCTTCAGTCTCGGCAATTCAGAGAAACTCGGTTGTGAAACACTGCCACCTCTGGTCATTCAGTATAATCTGTAGATGGAAAAGTCCACTGTTAGCACATTTTCTATAAGCAATACAAAAAAAATCTTGATTTTTAGAAAGCGTAAACAGATCAATACTATGGAGTCTTTTATTGTGAAAATCAACAGCTCATTAGAAAATCAAATCTCAATTTTAGTTTTTAACCTCACATACTTCTCTGCAACATTGCTAGTTCCAGGATATAAAGCAGGCTTTAGTAGCGTTGGAGGCAGCCAGACTTTTATGAACTATCATGACCAACACAATGTGATCCATATTACTCTCATCTTGATAGAAATTATGTTCAGGCACAGTCTCCCACTGTAAGGTAGTGAGGACATGCTGATGCTGTGAGCGTCTTTTTAATGCATAAAGGAATTATTGTGAGTTTTACTTGCCTTGCATATTGGTAAAATGATGCCGTATGCCGGAAGACTTCCTTTTTTTTTTTTTTCTTCAGTCTCGGCAATTCAGAGAAACTCGGTTGTGAAACACTGCCACCTCTGGTCATTCAGTATAATCTGTAGATGGAAAAGTCCACTGTTAGCACATTTTCTATAAGCAATACAAAAAAATCTTGATTTTTAGAAAGGGTAAACAGATCAATACTATGGAGTCTTTTATTGTGAAAATCAACAGCTCATTAGAAAATCAAATCTCAATTTTAGTTTTTAACCTCACATACTTCTCTGCAACATTGCTAGTTCCAGGATATAAAGCAGGCTTTAGTAGCGTTGGAGGCAGCCAGGCTTTTATGAACTATCATGACCAACACAATGTGATCCATATTACTCTCATCTTGACAGAAATTATGTTCAGGCACAGTCTCCCACTATAAGGTAGTGAGGACATGCTGATGCTGTGAGCGTCTTTTTAATGCATAAAGGAATTATTGTGAGTTTTACTTGCCTTATAAATTGGTAAAATGATGCCGTATGCCGGAAGACTTCCTTTTTTTTTTTGTTCTTCAGTCTCGGCAATTCAGAGAAACTCGGTTGTGAAACACTGCCACCTCTGGTCATTCAGTATAATCTGTAGATGGAAAAGTCCACTGTTAGCACATTTTCTATAAGCAATACAAAAAAAATCTTGATTTTTAGAAAGCGTAAACAGATCAATACTATGGAGTCTTTTATTGTGAAAATCAACAGCTCATTAGAAAATCAAATCTCAATTTTAGTTTTTAACCTCACATACTTCTCTGCAACATTGCTAGCTCCAGGATATAAAGCAGGCTTTAGTAGCATTGGAGGCAGCCAGGCTTTTATGAGCTATCATGACCAACACAATGTGATCCATATTACTTTCATCTTGACAGAAATTATGTTCAGGCACAGTCTCCCACTATAAGGTAGTGAGGACATGCTGATGCTGTGAGCGTCTTTTTAATGCATAAAGGAATTATTGTGAGTTTTACTTGCCTTATAAATTGGTAAAATGATCCCGTATGCCGGAAGACTTCCTTTTTTTTTTCTTCAGTCTCGGCAATTCAGAGAAACTAGGTTGTGAAACACTGCCACCTCTGGTCATTCAGTATAATCTGCAGATGGAAAAGTCCACTGTTAGCACATTTTCTATAAGCAATACAAAAAAAATCTTGATTTTTAGAAAGCGTAAACAGATCAATACTATGGAGTCTTTTATTGTGAAAATCAACAGCTCATTAGAAAATCAAATCTCAATTTTAGTTTTTAAGCTCACATACTTCTCTGCAACATTGCTAGCTCCAGGATATAAAGCAGGCTTTAGTAGCATTGGAGGCAGCCAGGCTTTTATGAGCTATCATGACCAACACAATGTGATCCATATTACTTTCATCTTGACAGAAATTATGTTCAGGCACAGTCTCCCACTGTAAGGTAGTGAGGACATGCTGATGCTGTGAGCGTCTTTTTAATGCATAAAGGAATTATTGTGAGTTTTACTTGCCTTATAAATTGGTAAAATGATCCCGTATGCCGGAAGACTTCCTTTTTTTTTTCTTCAGTCTCGGCAATTCAGAGAAACTAGGTTGTGAAACACTGCCACCTCTGGTCATTCAGTATAATCTGCAGATGGAAAAGTCCACTGTTAGCACATTTTCTATAAGCAATACAAAAAAAATCTTGATGATTAGAAAGCGTAAACAGATCAATACTATGGAGTCTTTTATTGTGAAAATCAACAGCTCATTAGAAATTCAAATCTCAATTTTAGTTTTTAACCTCACATACTTCTCTGCAACATTGCTAGTTCCAGGATATAAAGCAGGCTTTAGTAGCGTTGGAGGCAGCCAGGCTTTTATGAACTATCATGACCAACACAATGTGATCCATATTACTCGCATCTTGACAGAAATTATGTTCAGGCACAGTCTCCCACTATAAGGTAGTGAGGACATGCTGATGCTGTGAGCGTCTTTTTAATGCATAAAGGAATTATTGTGAGTTTTACTTGCCTTATAAATTGGTAAAATGATGCCGTATGCCGGAAGACTTCCTTTTTTTTTTTGTTCTTCAGTCTCGGCAATTCAGAGAAACTCGGTTGTGAAACACTGCCACCTCTGGTCATTCAGTATAATCTGTAGATGGAAAAGTCCACTGTTAGCACATTTTCTATAAGCAATACAAAAAAAATCTTGATTTTTAGAAAGCGTAAACAGATCAATACTATGGAGTCTTTTATTGTGAAAATCAACAGCTCATTAGAAATTCAAATCTCAATTTTAGTTTTTAACCTCACATACTTCTCTGCAACATTGCTAGTTCCAGGATATAAAGCAGGCTTTAGTAGCGTTGGAGGCAGCCAGACTTTTATGAACTATCATGACCAACACAATGTGATCCATATTACTCTCATCTTGACAGAAATTATGTTCAGGCACAGTCTCCCACTGTAAGGTAGTGAGGACATGCTGATGCTGTGAGCGTCTTTTTAATGCATAAAGGAATTATTGTGAGTTTTACTTGCCTTGCATATTGGTAAAATGATGCCGTATGCCGGAAGACTTCCTTTTTTTTTTTCTTCAGTCTCGTCAATTCAGAGAAACTCGGTTGTGAAACACTGCCACCTCTGGTCATTCAGTATAATTTGCAGATGGAAAAGTCCACTGTTAGCACATTTTCTATAAGCAATACAAAAAAAATCTTGATTTTTAGAAAGCGTAAACAGATCAATACTATGGAGTCTTTTATTGTGAAAATCAACAGCTCATTAGAAAATCAAATCTCAATTTTAGTTTTTAAGCTCACATACTTCTCTGCAACATTGCTAGCTCCAGGATATAAAGCAGGCTTTAGTAGCATTGGAGGCAGCCAGGCTTTTATGAGCTATCATGACCAACACAATGTGATCCATATTACTTTCATCTTGACAGAAATTATGTTCAGGCTCAGTCTCCCACTGTAAGGTAGTGAGGACATGCTGATGCTGTGAGCGTCTTTTTAATGCATAAAGGAATTATTGTGAGTTTTACTTGCCTTATAAATTGGTAAAATGATCCCGTATGCCGGAAGACTTCCTTTTTTTTTTCTTCAGTCTCGGCAATTCAGAGAAACTAGGTTGTGAAACACTGCCACCTCTGGTCATTCAGTATAATCTGCAGATGGAAAAGTCCACTGTTAGCACATTTTCTATAAGCAATACAAAAAAAATCTTGATTTTTAGAAAGCGTAAACAGATCAATACTATGGAGTCTTTTATTGTGAAAATCAACAGCTCATTAGAAAATCAAATCTCAATTTTAGTTTTTAAGCTCACATACTTCTCTGCAACATTGCTAGCTCCAGGATATAAAGCAGGCTTTAGTAGCATTGGAGGCAGCCAGGCT
Source organism: Triturus cristatus (assembly GCF_964204655.1). Classification (NCBI taxonomy): domain Eukaryota; kingdom Metazoa; phylum Chordata; class Amphibia; order Caudata; family Salamandridae; genus Triturus; species Triturus cristatus. The sequence goes on along the minus strand of NC_140594.1, from coordinate 936,631,280 downwards.
TTTATGAGCTATCATGACCAACACAATGTGATCCATATTACTTTCATCTTGACAGAAATTATGTTCAGGCACAGTCTCCCACTGTAAGGTAGTGAGGACATGCTGATGCTGTGAGCGTCTTTTTAATGCATAAAGGAATTATTGTGAGTTTTACTTGCCTTATAAATTGGTAAAATGATCCCGTATGCCGGAAGACTTCCTTTTTTTTTTCTTCAGTCTCGGCAATTCAGAGAAACTAGGTTGTGAAACACTGCCACCTCTGGTCATTCAGTATAATCTGCAGATGGAAAAGTCCACTGTTAGCACATTTTCTATAAGCAATACAAAAAAAATCTTGATGATTAGAAAGCGTAAACAGATCAATACTATGGAGTCTTTTATTGTGAAAATCAACAGCTCATTAGAAATTCAAATCTCAATTTTAGTTTTTAACCTCACATACTTCTCTGCAACATTGCTAGTTCCAGGATATAAAGCAGGCTTTAGTAGCGTTGGAGGCAGCCAGGCTTTTATGAACTATCATGACCAACACAATGTGATCCATATTACTCGCATCTTGACAGAAATTATGTTCAGGCACAGTCTCCCACTATAAGGTAGTGAGGACATGCTGATGCTGTGAGCGTCTTTTTAATGCATAAAGGAATTATTGTGAGTTTTACTTGCCTTATAAATTGGTAAAATGATGCCGTATGCCGGAAGACTTCCTTTTTTTTTTTGTTCTTCAGTCTCGGCAATTCAGAGAAACTCGGTTGTGAAACACTGCCACCTCTGGTCATTCAGTATAATCTGTAGATGGAAAAGTCCACTGTTAGCACATTTTCTATAAGCAATACAAAAAAAATCTTGATTTTTAGAAAGCGTAAACAGATCAATACTATGGAGTCTTTTATTGTGAAAATCAACAGCTCATTAGAAATTCAAATCTCAATTTTAGTTTTTAACCTCACATACTTCTCTGCAACATTGCTAGTTCCAGGATATAAAGCAGGCTTTAGTAGCGTTGGAGGCAGCCAGACTTTTATGAACTATCATGACCAACACAATGTGATCCATATTACTCTCATCTTGACAGAAATTATGTTCAGGCACAGTCTCCCACTGTAAGGTAGTGAGGACATGCTGATGCTGTGAGCGTCTTTTTAATGCATAAAGGAATTATTGTGAGTTTTACTTGCCTTGCATATTGGTAAAATGATGCCGTATGCCGGAAGACTTCCTTTTTTTTTTTCTTCAGTCTCGTCAATTCAGAGAAACTCGGTTGTGAAACACTGCCACCTCTGGTCATTCAGTATAATTTGCAGATGGAAAAGTCCACTGTTAGCACATTTTCTATAAGCAATACAAAAAAAATCTTGATTTTTAGAAAGCGTAAACAGATCAATACTATGGAGTCTTTTATTGTGAAAATCAACAGCTCATTAGAAAATCAAATCTCAATTTTAGTTTTTAAGCTCACATACTTCTCTGCAACATTGCTAGCTCCAGGATATAAAGCAGGCTTTAGTAGCATTGGAGGCAGCCAGGCTTTTATGAGCTATCATGACCAACACAATGTGATCCATATTACTTTCATCTTGACAGAAATTATGTTCAGGCACAGTCTCCCACTGTAAGGTAGTGAGGACATGCTGATGCTGTGAGCGTCTTTTTAATGCATAAAGGAATTATTGTGAGTTTTACTTGCCTTATAAATTGGTAAAATGATCCCGTATGCCGGAAGACTTCCTTTTTTTTTTCTTCAGTCTCGGCAATTCAGAGAAACTAGGTTGTGAAACACTGCCACCTCTGGTCATTCAGTATAATCTGCAGATGGAAAAGTCCACTGTTAGCACATTTTCTATAAGCAATACAAAAAAAATCTTGATGATTAGAAAGCGTAAACAGATCAATACTATGGAGTCTTTTATTGTGAAAATCAACAGCTCATTAGAAATTCAAATCTCAATTTTAGTTTTTAACCTCACATACTTCTCTGCAACATTGCTAGTTCCAGGATATAAAGCAGGCTTTAGTAGCGTTGGAGGCAGCCAGGCTTTTATGAACTATCATGACCAACACAATGTGATCCATATTACTCTCATCTTGACAGAAATTATGTTCAGGCACAGTCTCCCACTATAAGGTAGTGAGGACATGCTGATGCTGTGAGCGTCTTTTTAATGCATAAAGGAATTATTGTGAGTTTTACTTGCCTTATAAATTGGTAAAATGATCCCGTATGCCGGAAGACTTCCTTTTTTTTTTCTTCAGTCTCGGCAATTCAGAGAAACTAGGTTGTGAAACACTGCCACCTCTGGTCATTCAGTATAATCTGCAGATGGAAAAGTCCACTGTTAGCACATTTTCTATAAGCAATACAAAAAAAATCTTGATTTTTAGAAAGCGTAAACAGATCAATACTATGGAGTCTTTTATTGTGAAAATCAACAGCTCATTAGAAATTCAAATCTCAATTTTAGTTTTTAACCTCACATACTTCTCTGCAACATTGCTAGTTCCAGGATATAAAGCAGGCTTTAGTAGCGTTGGAGGCAGCCAGACTTTTATGAACTATCATGACCAACACAATGTGATCCATATTACTCTCATCTTGACAGAAATTATGTTCAGGCACAGTCTCCCACTGTAAGGTAGTGAGGACATGCTGATGCTGTGAGCGTCTTTTTAATGCATAAAGGAATTATTGTGAGTTTTACTTGCCTTGCATATTGGTAAAATGATGCCGTATGCCGGAAGACTTCCTTTTTTTTTTTCTTCAGTCTCGTCAATTCAGAGAAACTCGGTTGTGAAACACTGCCACCTCTGGTCATTCAGTATAATTTGCAGATGGAAAAGTCCACTGTTAGCACATTTTCTATAAGCAATACAAAAAAAATCTTGATTTTTAGAAAGCGTAAACAGATCAATACTATGGAGTCTTTTATTGTGAAAATCAACAGCTCATTAGAAATTCAAATCTCAATTTTAGTTTTTAACCTCACATACTTCTCTGCAACATTGCTAGTTCCAGGATATAAAGCAGGCTTTAGTAGCGTTGGAGGCAGCCAGGCTTTTATGAACTATCATGACCAACACAATGTGATCCATATTACTCTCATCTTGACAGAAATTATGTTCAGGCACAGTCTCCCACTATAAGGTAGTGAGGACATGCTGATGCTGTGAGCGTCTTTTTAATGCATAAAGGAATTATTGTGAGTTTTACTTGCCTTATAAATTGGTAAAATGATCCCGTATGCCGGAAGACTTCCTTTTTTTTTTCTTCAGTCTCGGCAATTCAGAGAAACTAGGTTGTGAAACACTGCCACCTCTGGTCATTCAGTATAATCTGCAGATGGAAAAGTCCACTGTTAGCACATTTTCTATAAGCAATACAAAAAAAATCTTGATTTTTAGAAAGCGTAAACAGATCAATACTATGGAGTCTTTTATTGTGAAAATCAACAGCTCATTAGAAAATCAAATCTCAATTTTAGTTTTTAACCTCACATACTTCTCTGCAACATTGCTAGCTCCAGGATATAAAGCAGGCTTTAGTAGCATTGGAGGCAGCCAGGCTTTTATGAGCTATCATGACCAACACAATGTGATCCATATTACTTTCATCTTGACAGAAATTATGTTCAGGCTCAGTCTCCCACTGTAAGGTAGTGAGGACATGCTGATGCTGTGAGCGTCTTTTTAATGCATAAAGGAATTATTGTGAGTTTTACTTGCCTTATAAATTGGTAAAATGATCCCGTATGCCGGAAGACTTCCTTTTTTTTTTCTTCAGTCTCGGCAATTCAGAGAAACTAGGTTGTGAAACACTGCCACCTCTGGTCATTCAGTATAATCTGCAGATGGAAAAGTCCACTGTTAGCACATTTTCTATAAGCAATACAAAAAAAATCTTGATGATTAGAAAGCGTAAACAGATCAATACTATGGAGTCTTTTATTGTGAAAATCAACAGCTCATTAGAAATTCAAATCTCAATTTTAGTTTTTAACCTCACATACTTCTCTGCAACATTGCTAGTTCCAGGATATAAAGCAGGCTTTAGTAGCGTTGGAGGCAGCCAGGCTTTTATGAACTATCATGACCAACACAATGTGATCCATATTACTCTCATCTTGACAGAAATTATGTTCAGGCACAGTCTCCCACTATAAGGTAGTGAGGACATGCTGATGCTGTGAGCGTCTTTTTAATGCATAAAGGAATTATTGTGAGTTTTACTTGCCTTATAAATTGGTAAAATGATCCCGTATGCCGGAAGACTTCCTTTTTTTTTTCTTCAGTCTCGGCAATTCAGAGAAACTAGGTTGTGAAACACTGCCACCTCTGGTCATTCAGTATAATCTGCAGATGGAAAAGTCCACTGTTAGCACATTTTCTATAAGCAATACAAAAAAAATCTTGATTTTTAGAAAGCGTAAACAGATCAATACTATGGAGTCTTTTATTGTGAAAATCAACAGCTCATTAGAAAATCAAATCTCAATTTTAGTTTTTAACCTCACATACTTCTCTGCAACATTGCTAGTTCCAGGATATAAAGCAGGCTTTAGTAGCGTTGGAGGCAGCCAGGCTTTTATGAACTATCATGACCAACACAATGTGATCCATATTACTCTCATCTTGACAGAAATTATGTTCAGGCACAGTCTCCCACTATAAGGTAGTGAGGACATGCTGATGCTGTGAGCGTCTTTTTAATGCATAAAGGAATTATTGTGAGTTTTACTTGCCTTATAAATTGGTAAAATGATCCCGTATGCCGGAAGACTTCCTTTTTTTTTTCTTCAGTCTCGGCAATTCAGAGAAACTAGGTTGTGAAACACTGCCACCTCTGGTCATTCAGTATAATCTGCAGATGGAAAAGTCCACTGTTAGCACATTTTCTATAAGCAATACAAAAAAAATCTTGATTTTTAGAAAGCGTAAACAGATCAATACTATGGAGTCTTTTATTGTGAAAATCAACAGCTCATTAGAAAATCAAATCTCAATTTTAGTTTTTAACCTCACATACTTCTCTGCAACATTGCTAGCTCCAGGATATAAAGCAGGCTTTAGTAGCATTGGAGGCAGCCAGGCTTTTATGAGCTATCATGACCAACACAATGTGATCCATATTACTTTCATCTTGACAGAAATTATGTTCAGGCTCAGTCTCCCACTGTAAGGTAGTGAGGACATGCTGATGCTGTGAGCGTCTTTTTAATGCATAAAGGAATTATTGTGAGTTTTACTTGCCTTATAAATTGGTAAAATGATCCCGTATGCCGGAAGACTTCCTTTTTTTTTTCTTCAGTCTCGGCAATTCAGAGAAACTAGGTTGTGAAACACTGCCACCTCTGGTCATTCAGTATAATCTGCAGATGGAAAAGTCCACTGTTAGCACATTTTCTATAAGCAATACAAAAAAAATCTTGATGATTAGAAAGCGTAAACAGATCAATACTATGGAGTCTTTTATTGTGAAAATCAACAGCTCATTAGAAATTCAAATCTCAATTTTAGTTTTTAACCTCACATACTTCTCTGCAACATTGCTAGTTCCAGGATATAAAGCAGGCTTTAGTAGCGTTGGAGGCAGCCAGGCTTTTATGAACTATCATGACCAACACAATGTGATCCATATTACTCTCATCTTGACAGAAATTATGTTCAGGCACAGTCTCCCACTATAAGGTAGTGAGGACATGCTGATGCTGTGAGCGTCTTTTTAATGCATAAAGGAATTATTGTGAGTTTTACTTGCCTTATAAATTGGTAAAATGATCCCGTATGCCGGAAGACTTCCTTTTTTTTTTCTTCAGTCTCGGCAATTCAGAGAAACTAGGTTGTGAAACACTGCCACCTCTGGTCATTCAGTATAATCTGCAGATGGAAAAGTCCACTGTTAGCACATTTTCTATAAGCAATACAAAAAAAATCTTGATTTTTAGAAAGCGTAAACAGATCAATACTATGGAGTCTTTTATTGTGAAAATCAACAGCTCATTAGAAAATCAAATCTCAATTTTAGTTTTTAACCTCACATACTTCTCTGCAACATTGCTAGTTCCAGGATATAAAGCAGGCTTTAGTAGCGTTGGAGGCAGCCAGACTTTTATGAACTATCATGACCAACACAATGTGATCCATATTACTCTCATCTTGACAGAAATTATGTTCAGGCACAGTCTCCCACTGTAAGGTAGTGAGGACATGCTGATGCTGTGAGCGTCTTTTTAATGCATAAAGGAATTATTGTGAGTTTTACTTGCCTTGCATATTGGTAAAATGATGCCGTATGCCGGAAGACTTCCTTTTTTTTTTTCTTCAGTCTCGTCAATTCAGAGAAACTCGGTTGTGAAACACTGCCACCTCTGGTCATTCAGTATAATTTGCAGATGGAAAAGTCCACTGTTAGCACATTTTCTATAAGCAATACAAAAAAAATCTTGATTTTTAGAAAGCGTAAACAGATCAATACTATGGAGTCTTTTATTGTGAAAATCAACAGCTCATTAGAAATTCAAATCTCAATTTTAGTTTTTAACCTCACATACTTCTCTGCAACATTGCTAGTTCCAGGATATAAAGCAGGCTTTAGTAGCGTTGGAGGCAGCCAGGCTTTTATGAACTATCATGACCAACACAATGTGATCCATATTACTCTCATCTTGACAGAAATTATGTTCAGGCACAGTCTCCCACTATAAGGTAGTGAGGACATGCTGATGCTGTGAGCGTCTTTTTAATGCATAAAGGAATTATTGTGAGTTTTACTTGCCTTATAAATTGGTAAAATGATCCCGTATGCCGGAAGACTTCCTTTTTTTTTTCTTCAGTCTCGGCAATTCAGAGAAACTAGGTTGTGAAACACTGCCACCTCTGGTCATTCAGTATAATCTGCAGATGGAAAAGTCCACTGTTAGCACATTTTCTATAAGCAATACAAAAAAAATCTTGATGATTAGAAAGCGTAAACAGATCAATACTATGGAGTCTTTTATTGTGAAAATCAACAGCTCATTAGAAATTCAAATCTCAATTTTAGTTTTTAACCTCACATACTTCTCTGCAACATTGCTAGTTCCAGGATATAAAGCAGGCTTTAGTAGCGTTGGAGGCAGCCAGGCTTTTATGAACTATCATGACCAACACAATGTGATCCATATTACTCTCATCTTGACAGAAATTATGTTCAGGCACAGTCTCCCACTATAAGGTAGTGAGGACATGCTGATGCTGTGAGCGTCTTTTTAATGCATAAAGGAATTATTGTGAGTTTTACTTGCCTTATAAATTGGTAAAATGATCCCGTATGCCGGAAGACTTCCTTTTTTTTTTCTTCAGTCTCGGCAATTCAGAGAAACTAGGTTGTGAAACACTGCCACCTCTGGTCATTCAGTATAATCTGCAGATGGAAAAGTCCACTGTTAGCACATTTTCTATAAGCAATACAAAAAAAATCTTGATTTTTAGAAAGCGTAAACAGATCAATACTATGGAGTCTTTTATTGTGAAAATCAACAGCTCATTAGAAATTCAAATCTCAATTTTAGTTTTTAACCTCACATACTTCTCTGCAACATTGCTAGTTCCAGGATATAAAGCAGGCTTTAGTAGCGTTGGAGGCAGCCAGACTTTTATGAACTATCATGACCAACACAATGTGATCCATATTACTCTCATCTTGACAGAAATTATGTTCAGGCACAGTCTCCCACTGTAAGGTAGTGAGGACATGCTGATGCTGTGAGCGTCTTTTTAATGCATAAAGGAATTATTGTGAGTTTTACTTGCCTTGCATATTGGTAAAATGATGCCGTATGCCGGAAGACTTCCTTTTTTTTTTTCTTCAGTCTCGTCAATTCAGAGAAACTCGGTTGTGAAACACTGCCACCTCTGGTCATTCAGTATAATTTGCAGATGGAAAAGTCCACTGTTAGCACATTTTCTATAAGCAATACAAAAAAAATCTTGATTTTTAGAAAGCGTAAACAGATCAATACTATGGAGTCTTTTATTGTGAAAATCAACAGCTCATTAGAAAATCAAATCTCAATTTTAGTTTTTAACCTCACATACTTCTCTGCAACATTGCTAGCTCCAGGATATAAAGCAGGCTTTAGTAGCATTGGAGGCAGCCAGGCTTTTATGAGCTATCATGACCAACACAATGTGATCCATATTACTTTCATCTTGACAGAAATTATGTTCAGGCACAGTCTCCCACTATAAGGTAGTGAGGACATGCTGATGCTGTGAGCGTCTTTTTAATGCATAAAGGAATTATTGTGAGTTTTACTTGCCTTATAAATTGGTAAAATGATCCCGTATGCCGGAAGACTTCCTTTTTTTTTTCTTCAGTCTCGGCAATTCAGAGAAACTAGGTTGTGAAACACTGCCACCTCTGGTCATTCAGTATAATCTGCAGATGGAAAAGTCCACTGTTAGCACATTTTCTATAAGCAATACAAAAAAAATCTTGATTTTTAGAAAGCGTAAACAGATCAATACTATGGAGTCTTTTATTGTGAAAATCAACAGCTCATTAGAAAATCAAATCTCAATTTTAGTTTTTAACCTCACATACTTCTCTGCAACATTGCTAGCTCCAGGATATAAAGCAGGCTTTAGTAGCATTGGAGGCAGCCAGGCTTTTATGAGCTATCATGACCAACACAATGTGATCCATATTACTTTCATCTTGACAGAAATTATGTTCAGGCACAGTCTCCCACTGTAAGGTAGTGAGGACATGCTGATGCTGTGAGCGTCTTTTTAATGCATAAAGGAATTATTGTGAGTTTTACTTGCCTTATAAATTGGTAAAATGATCCCGTATGCCGGAAGACTTCCTTTTTTTTTTCTTCAGTCTCGGCAATTCAGAGAAACTAGGTTGTGAAACACTGCCACCTCTGGTCATTCAGTATAATCTGCAGATGGAAAAGTCCACTGTTAGCACATTTTCTATAAGCAATACAAAAAAAATCTTGATGATTAGAAAGCGTAAACAGATCAATACTATGGAGTCTTTTATTGTGAAAATCAACAGCTCATTAGAAATTCAAATCTCAATTTTAGTTTTTAACCTCACATACTTCTCTGCAACATTGCTAGTTCCAGGATATAAAGCAGGCTTTAGTAGCGTTGGAGGCAGCCAGACTTTTATGAACTATCATGACCAACACAATGTGATCCATATTACTCTCATCTTGACAGAAATTATGTTCAGGCACAGTCTCCCACTGTAAGGTAGTGAGGACATGCTGATGCTGTGAGCGTCTTTTTAATGCATAAAGGAATTATTGTGAGTTTTACTTGCCTTGCATATTGGTAAAATGATGCCGTATGCCGGAAGACTTCCTTTTTTTTTTTCTTCAGTCTCGTCAATTCAGAGAAACTCGGTTGTGAAACACTGCCACCTCTGGTCATTCAGTATAATTTGCAGATGGAAAAGTCCACTGTTAGCACATTTTCTATAAGCAATACAAAAAAAATCTTGATTTTTAGAAAGCGTAAACAGATCAATACTATGGAGTCTTTTATTGTGAAAATCAACAGCTCATTAGAAATTCAAATCTCAATTTTAGTTTTTAACCTCACATACTTCTCTGCAACATTGCTAGTTCCAGGATATAAAGCAGGCTTTAGTAGCGTTGGAGGCAGCCAGGCTTTTATGAACTATCATGACCAACACAATGTGATCCATATTACTCTCATCTTGACAGAAATTATGTTCAGGCACAGTCTCCCACTATAAGGTAGTGAGGACATGCTGATGCTGTGAGCGTCTTTTTAATGCATAAAGGAATTATTGTGAGTTTTACTTGCCTTATAAATTGGTAAAATGATCCCGTATGCCGGAAGACTTCCTTTTTTTTTTCTTCAGTCTCGGCAATTCAGAGAAACTAGGTTGTGAAACACTGCCACCTCTGGTCATTCAGTATAATCTGCAGATGGAAAAGTCCACTGTTAGCACATTTTCTATAAGCAATACAAAAAAAATCTTGATTTTTAGAAAGCGTAAACAGATCAATACTATGGAGTCTTTTATTGTGAAAATCAACAGCTCATTAGAAAATCAAATCTCAATTTTAGTTTTTAACCTCACATACTTCTCTGCAACATTGCTAGCTCCAGGATATAAAGCAGGCTTTAGTAGCATTGGAGGCAGCCAGGCTTTTATGAGCTATCATGACCAACACAATGTGATCCATATTACTTTCATCTTGACAGAAATTATGTTCAGGCTCAGTCTCCCACTGTAAGGTAGTGAGGACATGCTGATGCTGTGAGCGTCTTTTTAATGCATAAAGGAATTATTGTGAGTTTTACTTGCCTTATAAATTGGTAAAATGATCCCGTATGCCGGAAGACTTCCTTTTTTTTTTCTTCAGTCTCGGCAATTCAGAGAAACTAGGTTGTGAAACACTGCCACCTCTGGTCATTCAGTATAATCTGCAGATGGAAAAGTCCACTGTTAGCACATTTTCTATAAGCAATACAAAAAAAATCTTGATGATTAGAAAGCGTAAACAGATCAATACTATGGAGTCTTTTATTGTGAAAATCAACAGCTCATTAGAAATTCAAATCTCAATTTTAGTTTTTAACCTCACATACTTCTCTGCAACATTGCTAGTTCCAGGATATAAAGCAGGCTTTAGTAGCGTTGGAGGCAGCCAGGCTTTTATGAACTATCATGACCAACACAATGTGATCCATATTACTCTCATCTTGACAGAAATTATGTTCAGGCACAGTCTCCCACTATAAGGTAGTGAGGACATGCTGATGCTGTGAGCGTCTTTTTAATGCATAAAGGAATTATTGTGAGTTTTACTTGCCTTATAAATTGGTAAAATGATCCCGTATGCCGGAAGACTTCCTTTTTTTTTTCTTCAGTCTCGGCAATTCAGAGAAACTAGGTTGTGAAACACTGCCACCTCTGGTCATTCAGTATAATCTGCAGATGGAAAAGTCCACTGTTAGCACATTTTCTATAAGCAATACAAAAAAAATCTTGATTTTTAGAAAGCGTAAACAGATCAATACTATGGAGTCTTTTATTGTGAAAATCAACAGCTCATTAGAAATTCAAATCTCAATTTTAGTTTTTAACCTCACATACTTCTCTGCAACATTGCTAGTTCCAGGATATAAAGCAGGCTTTAGTAGCGTTGGAGGCAGCCAGACTTTTATGAACTATCATGACCAACACAATGTGATCCATATTACTCTCATCTTGACAGAAATTATGTTCAGGCACAGTCTCCCACTGTAAGGTAGTGAGGACATGCTGATGCTGTGAGCGTCTTTTTAATGCATAAAGGAATTATTGTGAGTTTTACTTGCCTTGCATATTGGTAAAATGATGCCGTATGCCGGAAGACTTCCTTTTTTTTTTTCTTCAGTCTCGTCAATTCAGAGAAACTCGGTTGTGAAACACTGCCACCTCTGGTCATTCAGTATAATTTGCAGATGGAAAAGTCCACTGTTAGCACATTTTCTATAAGCAATACAAAAAAAATCTTGATTTTTAGAAAGCGTAAACAGATCAATACTATGGAGTCTTTTATTGTGAAAATCAACAGCTCATTAGAAATTCAAATCTCAATTTTAGTTTTTAACCTCACATACTTCTCTGCAACATTGCTAGTTCCAGGATATAAAGCAGGCTTTAGTAGCGTTGGAGGCAGCCAGGCTTTTATGAACTATCATGACCAACACAATGTGATCCATATTACTCTCATCTTGACAGAAATTATGTTCAGGCACAGTCTCCCACTATAAGGTAGTGAGGACATGCTGATGCTGTGAGCGTCTTTTTAATGCATAAAGGAATTATTGTGAGTTTTACTTGCCTTATAAATTGGTAAAATGATCCCGTATGCCGGAAGACTTCCTTTTTTTTTTCTTCAGTCTCGGCAATTCAGAGAAACTAGGTTGTGAAACACTGCCACCTCTGGTCATTCAGTATAATCTGCAGATGGAAAAGTCCACTGTTAGCACATTTTCTATAAGCAATACAAAAAAAATCTTGATGATTAGAAAGCGTAAACAGATCAATACTATGGAGTCTTTTATTGTGAAAATCAACAGCTCATTAGAAATTCAAATCTCAATTTTAGTTTTTAACCTCACATACTTCTCTGCAACATTGCTAGTTCCAGGATATAAAGCAGGCTTTAGTAGCGTTGGAGGCAGCCAGGCTTTTATGAACTATCATGACCAACACAATGTGATCCATATTACTCTCATCTTGACAGAAATTATGTTCAGGCACAGTCTCCCACTATAAGGTAGTGAGGACATGCTGATGCTGTGAGCGTCTTTTTAATGCATAAAGGAATTATTGTGAGTTTTACTTGCCTTATAAATTGGTAAAATGATCCCGTATGCCGGAAGACTTCCTTTTTTTTTTCTTCAGTCTCGGCAATTCAGAGAAACTAGGTTGTGAAACACTGCCACCTCTGGTCATTCAGTATAATCTGCAGATGGAAAAGTCCACTGTTAGCACATTTTCTATAAGCAATACAAAAAAAATCTTGATTTTTAGAAAGCGTAAACAGATCAATACTATGGAGTCTTTTATTGTGAAAATCAACAGCTCATTAGAAATTCAAATCTCAATTTTAGTTTTTAACCTCACATACTTCTCTGCAACATTGCTAGTTCCAGGATATAAAGCAGGCTTTAGTAGCGTTGGAGGCAGCCAGACTTTTATGAACTATCATGACCAACACAATGTGATCCATATTACTCTCATCTTGACAGAAATTATGTTCAGGCACAGTCTCCCACTGTAAGGTAGTGAGGACATGCTGATGCTGTGAGCGTCTTTTTAATGCATAAAGGAATTATTGTGAGTTTTACTTGCCTTGCATATTGGTAAAATGATGCCGTATGCCGGAAGACTTCCTTTTTTTTTTTCTTCAGTCTCGTCAATTCAGAGAAACTCGGTTGTGAAACACTGCCACCTCTGGTCATTCAGTATAATTTGCAGATGGAAAAGTCCACTGTTAGCACATTTTCTATAAGCAATACAAAAAAAATCTTGATTTTTAGAAAGCGTAAACAGATCAATACTATGGAGTCTTTTATTGTGAAAATCAACAGCTCATTAGAAAATCAAATCTCAATTTTAGTTTTTAACCTCACATACTTCTCTGCAACATTGCTAGCTCCAGGATATAAAGCAGGCTTTAGTAGCATTGGAGGCAGCCAGGCTTTTATGAGCTATCATGACCAACACAATGTGATCCATATTACTTTCATCTTGACAGAAATTATGTTCAGGCACAGTCTCCCACTATAAGGTAGTGAGGACATGCTGATGCTGTGAGCGTCTTTTTAATGCATAAAGGAATTATTGTGAGTTTTACTTGCCTTATAAATTGGTAAAATGATCCCGTATGCCGGAAGACTTCCTTTTTTTTTTCTTCAGTCTCGGCAATTCAGAGAAACTAGGTTGTGAAACACTGCCACCTCTGGTCATTCAGTATAATCTGCAGATGGAAAAGTCCACTGTTAGCACATTTTCTATAAGCAATACAAAAAAAATCTTGATTTTTAGAAAGCGTAAACAGATCAATACTATGGAGTCTTTTATTGTGAAAATCAACAGCTCATTAGAAAATCAAATCTCAATTTTAGTTTTTAACCTCACATACTTCTCTGCAACATTGCTAGCTCCAGGATATAAAGCAGGCTTTAGTAGCATTGGAGGCAGCCAGGCTTTTATGAGCTATCATGACCAACACAATGTGATCCATATTACTTTCATCTTGACAGAAATTATGTTCAGGCACAGTCTCCCACTGTAAGGTAGTGAGGACATGCTGATGCTGTGAGCGTCTTTTTAATGCATAAAGGAATTATTGTGAGTTTTACTTGCCTTATAAATTGGTAAAATGATCCCGTATGCCGGAAGACTTCCTTTTTTTTTTCTTCAGTCTCGGCAATTCAGAGAAACTAGGTTGTGAAACACTGCCACCTCTGGTCATTCAGTATAATCTGCAGATGGAAAAGTCCACTGTTAGCACATTTTCTATAAGCAATACAAAAAAAATCTTGATGATTAGAAAGCGTAAACAGATCAATACTATGGAGTCTTTTATTGTGAAAATCAACAGCTCATTAGAAATTCAAATCTCAATTTTAGTTTTTAACCTCACATACTTCTCTGCAACATTGCTAGTTCCAGGATATAAAGCAGGCTTTAGTAGCGTTGGAGGCAGCCAGACTTTTATGAACTATCATGACCAACACAATGTGATCCATATTACTCTCATCTTGACAGAAATTATGTTCAGGCACAGTCTCCCACTGTAAGGTAGTGAGGACATGCTGATGCTGTGAGCGTCTTTTTAATGCATAAAGGAATTATTGTGAGTTTTACTTGCCTTGCATATTGGTAAAATGATGCCGTATGCCGGAAGACTTCCTTTTTTTTTTTCTTCAGTCTCGTCAATTCAGAGAAACTCGGTTGTGAAACACTGCCACCTCTGGTCATTCAGTATAATTTGCAGATGGAAAAGTCCACTGTTAGCACATTTTCTATAAGCAATACAAAAAAAATCTTGATTTTTAGAAAGCGTAAACAGATCAATACTATGGAGTCTTTTATTGTGAAAATCAACAGCTCATTAGAAATTCAAATCTCAATTTTAGTTTTTAACCTCACATACTTCTCTGCAACATTGCTAGTTCCAGGATATAAAGCAGGCTTTAGTAGCGTTGGAGGCAGCCAGGCTTTTATGAACTATCATGACCAACACAATGTGATCCATATTACTCTCATCTTGACAGAAATTATGTTCAGGCACAGTCTCCCACTATAAGGTAGTGAGGACATGCTGATGCTGTGAGCGTCTTTTTAATGCATAAAGGAATTATTGTGAGTTTTACTTGCCTTATAAATTGGTAAAATGATCCCGTATGCCGGAAGACTTCCTTTTTTTTTTCTTCAGTCTCGGCAATTCAGAGAAACTAGGTTGTGAAACACTGCCACCTCTGGTCATTCAGTATAATCTGCAGATGGAAAAGTCCACTGTTAGCACATTTTCTATAAGCAATACAAAAAAAATCTTGATTTTTAGAAAGCGTAAACAGATCAATACTATGGAGTCTTTTATTGTGAAAATCAACAGCTCATTAGAAAATCAAATCTCAATTTTAGTTTTTAACCTCACATACTTCTCTGCAACATTGCTAGCTCCAGGATATAAAGCAGGCTTTAGTAGCATTGGAGGCAGCCAGGCTTTTATGAGCTATCATGACCAACACAATGTGATCCATATTACTTTCATCTTGACAGAAATTATGTTCAGGCTCAGTCTCCCACTGTAAGGTAGTGAGGACATGCTGATGCTGTGAGCGTCTTTTTAATGCATAAAGGAATTATTGTGAGTTTTACTTGCCTTATAAATTGGTAAAATGATCCCGTATGCCGGAAGACTTCCTTTTTTTTTTCTTCAGTCTCGGCAATTCAGAGAAACTAGGTTGTGAAACACTGCCACCTCTGGTCATTCAGTATAATCTGCAGATGGAAAAGTCCACTGTTAGCACATTTTCTATAAGCAATACAAAAAAAATCTTGATGATTAGAAAGCGTAAACAGATCAATACTATGGAGTCTTTTATTGTGAAAATCAACAGCTCATTAGAAATTCAAATCTCAATTTTAGTTTTTAACCTCACATACTTCTCTGCAACATTGCTAGTTCCAGGATATAAAGCAGGCTTTAGTAGCGTTGGAGGCAGCCAGGCTTTTATGAACTATCATGACCAACACAATGTGATCCATATTACTCTCATCTTGACAGAAATTATGTTCAGGCACAGTCTCCCACTATAAGGTAGTGAGGACATGCTGATGCTGTGAGCGTCTTTTTAATGCATAAAGGAATTATTGTGAGTTTTACTTGCCTTATAAATTGGTAAAATGATCCCGTATGCCGGAAGACTTCCTTTTTTTTTTCTTCAGTCTCGGCAATTCAGAGAAACTAGGTTGTGAAACACTGCCACCTCTGGTCATTCAGTATAATCTGCAGATGGAAAAGTCCACTGTTAGCACATTTTCTATAAGCAATACAAAAAAAATCTTGATTTTTAGAAAGCGTAAACAGATCAATACTATGGAGTCTTTTATTGTGAAAATCAACAGCTCATTAGAAAATCAAATCTCAATTTTAGTTTTTAACCTCACATACTTCTCTGCAACATTGCTAGTTCCAGGATATAAAGCAGGCTTTAGTAGCGTTGGAGGCAGCCAGGCTTTTATGAACTATCATGACCAACACAATGTGATCCATATTACTCTCATCTTGACAGAAATTATGTTCAGGCACAGTCTCCCACTATAAGGTAGTGAGGACATGCTGATGCTGTGAGCGTCTTTTTAATGCATAAAGGAATTATTGTGAGTTTTACTTGCCTTATAAATTGGTAAAATGATCCCGTATGCCGGAAGACTTCCTTTTTTTTTTCTTCAGTCTCGGCAATTCAGAGAAACTAGGTTGTGAAACACTGCCACCTCTGGTCATTCAGTATAATCTGCAGATGGAAAAGTCCACTGTTAGCACATTTTCTATAAGCAATACAAAAAAAATCTTGATTTTTAGAAAGCGTAAACAGATCAATACTATGGAGTCTTTTATTGTGAAAATCAACAGCTCATTAGAAAATCAAATCTCAATTTTAGTTTTTAACCTCACATACTTCTCTGCAACATTGCTAGCTCCAGGATATAAAGCAGGCTTTAGTAGCATTGGAGGCAGCCAGGCTTTTATGAGCTATCATGACCAACACAATGTGATCCATATTACTTTCATCTTGACAGAAATTATGTTCAGGCTCAGTCTCCCACTGTAAGGTAGTGAGGACATGCTGATGCTGTGAGCGTCTTTTTAATGCATAAAGGAATTATTGTGAGTTTTACTTGCCTTATAAATTGGTAAAATGATCCCGTATGCCGGAAGACTTCCTTTTTTTTTTCTTCAGTCTCGGCAATTCAGAGAAACTAGGTTGTGAAACACTGCCACCTCTGGTCATTCAGTATAATCTGCAGATGGAAAAGTCCACTGTTAGCACATTTTCTATAAGCAATACAAAAAAAATCTTGATGATTAGAAAGCGTAAACAGATCAATACTATGGAGTCTTTTATTGTGAAAATCAACAGCTCATTAGAAATTCAAATCTCAATTTTAGTTTTTAACCTCACATACTTCTCTGCAACATTGCTAGTTCCAGGATATAAAGCAGGCTTTAGTAGCGTTGGAGGCAGCCAGGCTTTTATGAACTATCATGACCAACACAATGTGATCCATATTACTCTCATCTTGACAGAAATTATGTTCAGGCACAGTCTCCCACTATAAGGTAGTGAGGACATGCTGATGCTGTGAGCGTCTTTTTAATGCATAAAGGAATTATTGTGAGTTTTACTTGCCTTATAAATTGGTAAAATGATCCCGTATGCCGGAAGACTTCCTTTTTTTTTTCTTCAGTCTCGGCAATTCAGAGAAACTAGGTTGTGAAACACTGCCACCTCTGGTCATTCAGTATAATCTGCAGATGGAAAAGTCCACTGTTAGCACATTTTCTATAAGCAATACAAAAAAAATCTTGATTTTTAGAAAGCGTAAACAGATCAATACTATGGAGTCTTTTATTGTGAAAATCAACAGCTCATTAGAAATTCAAATCTCAATTTTAGTTTTTAACCTCACATACTTCTCTGCAACATTGCTAGTTCCAGGATATAAAGCAGGCTTTAGTAGCGTTGGAGGCAGCCAGACTTTTATGAACTATCATGACCAACACAATGTGATCCATATTACTCTCATCTTGACAGAAATTATGTTCAGGCACAGTCTCCCACTGTAAGGTAGTGAGGACATGCTGATGCTGTGAGCGTCTTTTTAATGCATAAAGGAATTATTGTGAGTTTTACTTGCCTTGCATATTGGTAAAATGATGCCGTATGCCGGAAGACTTCCTTTTTTTTTTTCTTCAGTCTCGTCAATTCAGAGAAACTCGGTTGTGAAACACTGCCACCTCTGGTCATTCAGTATAATTTGCAGATGGAAAAGTCCACTGTTAGCACATTTTCTATAAGCAATACAAAAAAAATCTTGATTTTTAGAAAGCGTAAACAGATCAATACTATGGAGTCTTTTATTGTGAAAATCAACAGCTCATTAGAAATTCAAATCTCAATTTTAGTTTTTAACCTCACATACTTCTCTGCAACATTGCTAGTTCCAGGATATAAAGCAGGCTTTAGTAGCGTTGGAGGCAGCCAGGCTTTTATGAACTATCATGACCAACACAATGTGATCCATATTACTCTCATCTTGACAGAAATTATGTTCAGGCACAGTCTCCCACTATAAGGTAGTGAGGACATGCTGATGCTGTGAGCGTCTTTTTAATGCATAAAGGAATTATTGTGAGTTTTACTTGCCTTATAAATTGGTAAAATGATCCCGTATGCCGGAAGACTTCCTTTTTTTTTTCTTCAGTCTCGGCAATTCAGAGAAACTAGGTTGTGAAACACTGCCACCTCTGGTCATTCAGTATAATCTGCAGATGGAAAAGTCCACTGTTAGCACATTTTCTATAAGCAATACAAAAAAAATCTTGATGATTAGAAAGCGTAAACAGATCAATACTATGGAGTCTTTTATTGTGAAAATCAACAGCTCATTAGAAATTCAAATCTCAATTTTAGTTTTTAACCTCACATACTTCTCTGCAACATTGCTAGTTCCAGGATATAAAGCAGGCTTTAGTAGCGTTGGAGGCAGCCAGGCTTTTATGAACTATCATGACCAACACAATGTGATCCATATTACTCTCATCTTGACAGAAATTATGTTCAGGCACAGTCTCCCACTATAAGGTAGTGAGGACATGCTGATGCTGTGAGCGTCTTTTTAATGCATAAAGGAATTATTGTGAGTTTTACTTGCCTTATAAATTGGTAAAATGATCCCGTATGCCGGAAGACTTCCTTTTTTTTTTCTTCAGTCTCGGCAATTCAGAGAAACTAGGTTGTGAAACACTGCCACCTCTGGTCATTCAGTATAATCTGCAGATGGAAAAGTCCACTGTTAGCACATTTTCTATAAGCAATACAAAAAAAATCTTGATTTTTAGAAAGCGTAAACAGATCAATACTATGGAGTCTTTTATTGTGAAAATCAACAGCTCATTAGAAATTCAAATCTCAATTTTAGTTTTTAACCTCACATACTTCTCTGCAACATTGCTAGTTCCAGGATATAAAGCAGGCTTTAGTAGCGTTGGAGGCAGCCAGACTTTTATGAACTATCATGACCAACACAATGTGATCCATATTACTCTCATCTTGACAGAAATTATGTTCAGGCACAGTCTCCCACTGTAAGGTAGTGAGGACATGCTGATGCTGTGAGCGTCTTTTTAATGCATAAAGGAATTATTGTGAGTTTTACTTGCCTTGCATATTGGTAAAATGATGCCGTATGCCGGAAGACTTCCTTTTTTTTTTTCTTCAGTCTCGTCAATTCAGAGAAACTCGGTTGTGAAACACTGCCACCTCTGGTCATTCAGTATAATTTGCAGATGGAAAAGTCCACTGTTAGCACATTTTCTATAAGCAATACAAAAAAAATCTTGATTTTTAGAAAGCGTAAACAGATCAATACTATGGAGTCTTTTATTGTGAAAATCAACAGCTCATTAGAAAATCAAATCTCAATTTTAGTTTTTAACCTCACATACTTCTCTGCAACATTGCTAGCTCCAGGATATAAAGCAGGCTTTAGTAGCATTGGAGGCAGCCAGGCTTTTATGAGCTATCATGACCAACACAATGTGATCCATATTACTTTCATCTTGACAGAAATTATGTTCAGGCACAGTCTCCCACTATAAGGTAGTGAGGACATGCTGATGCTGTGAGCGTCTTTTTAATGCATAAAGGAATTATTGTGAGTTTTACTTGCCTTATAAATTGGTAAAATGATCCCGTATGCCGGAAGACTTCCTTTTTTTTTTCTTCAGTCTCGGCAATTCAGAGAAACTAGGTTGTGAAACACTGCCACCTCTGGTCATTCAGTATAATCTGCAGATGGAAAAGTCCACTGTTAGCACATTTTCTATAAGCAATACAAAAAAAATCTTGATTTTTAGAAAGCGTAAACAGATCAATACTATGGAGTCTTTTATTGTGAAAATCAACAGCTCATTAGAAAATCAAATCTCAATTTTAGTTTTTAACCTCACATACTTCTCTGCAACATTGCTAGCTCCAGGATATAAAGCAGGCTTTAGTAGCATTGGAGGCAGCCAGGCTTTTATGAGCTATCATGACCAACACAATGTGATCCATATTACTTTCATCTTGACAGAAATTATGTTCAGGCACAGTCTCCCACTGTAAGGTAGTGAGGACATGCTGATGCTGTGAGCGTCTTTTTAATGCATAAAGGAATTATTGTGAGTTTTACTTGCCTTATAAATTGGTAAAATGATCCCGTATGCCGGAAGACTTCCTTTTTTTTTTCTTCAGTCTCGGCAATTCAGAGAAACTAGGTTGTGAAACACTGCCACCTCTGGTCATTCAGTATAATCTGCAGATGGAAAAGTCCACTGTTAGCACATTTTCTATAAGCAATACAAAAAAAATCTTGATGATTAGAAAGCGTAAACAGATCAATACTATGGAGTCTTTTATTGTGAAAATCAACAGCTCATTAGAAATTCAAATCTCAATTTTAGTTTTTAACCTCACATACTTCTCTGCAACATTGCTAGTTCCAGGATATAAAGCAGGCTTTAGTAGCGTTGGAGGCAGCCAGACTTTTATGAACTATCATGACCAACACAATGTGATCCATATTACTCTCATCTTGACAGAAATTATGTTCAGGCACAGTCTCCCACTGTAAGGTAGTGAGGACATGCTGATGCTGTGAGCGTCTTTTTAATGCATAAAGGAATTATTGTGAGTTTTACTTGCCTTGCATATTGGTAAAATGATGCCGTATGCCGGAAGACTTCCTTTTTTTTTTTCTTCAGTCTCGTCAATTCAGAGAAACTCGGTTGTGAAACACTGCCACCTCTGGTCATTCAGTATAATTTGCAGATGGAAAAGTCCACTGTTAGCACATTTTCTATAAGCAATACAAAAAAAATCTTGATTTTTAGAAAGCGTAAACAGATCAATACTATGGAGTCTTTTATTGTGAAAATCAACAGCTCATTAGAAATTCAAATCTCAATTTTAGTTTTTAACCTCACATACTTCTCTGCAACATTGCTAGTTCCAGGATATAAAGCAGGCTTTAGTAGCGTTGGAGGCAGCCAGGCTTTTATGAACTATCATGACCAACACAATGTGATCCATATTACTCTCATCTTGACAGAAATTATGTTCAGGCACAGTCTCCCACTATAAGGTAGTGAGGACATGCTGATGCTGTGAGCGTCTTTTTAATGCATAAAGGAATTATTGTGAGTTTTACTTGCCTTATAAATTGGTAAAATGATCCCGTATGCCGGAAGACTTCCTTTTTTTTTTCTTCAGTCTCGGCAATTCAGAGAAACTAGGTTGTGAAACACTGCCACCTCTGGTCATTCAGTATAATCTGCAGATGGAAAAGTCCACTGTTAGCACATTTTCTATAAGCAATACAAAAAAAATCTTGATTTTTAGAAAGCGTAAACAGATCAATACTATGGAGTCTTTTATTGTGAAAATCAACAGCTCATTAGAAAATCAAATCTCAATTTTAGTTTTTAACCTCACATACTTCTCTGCAACATTGCTAGCTCCAGGATATAAAGCAGGCTTTAGTAGCATTGGAGGCAGCCAGGCTTTTATGAGCTATCATGACCAACACAATGTGATCCATATTACTTTCATCTTGACAGAAATTATGTTCAGGCTCAGTCTCCCACTGTAAGGTAGTGAGGACATGCTGATGCTGTGAGCGTCTTTTTAATGCATAAAGGAATTATTGTGAGTTTTACTTGCCTTATAAATTGGTAAAATGATCCCGTATGCCGGAAGACTTCCTTTTTTTTTTCTTCAGTCTCGGCAATTCAGAGAAACTAGGTTGTGAAACACTGCCACCTCTGGTCATTCAGTATAATCTGCAGATGGAAAAGTCCACTGTTAGCACATTTTCTATAAGCAATACAAAAAAAATCTTGATGATTAGAAAGCGTAAACAGATCAATACTATGGAGTCTTTTATTGTGAAAATCAACAGCTCATTAGAAATTCAAATCTCAATTTTAGTTTTTAACCTCACATACTTCTCTGCAACATTGCTAGTTCCAGGATATAAAGCAGGCTTTAGTAGCGTTGGAGGCAGCCAGGCTTTTATGAACTATCATGACCAACACAATGTGATCCATATTACTCTCATCTTGACAGAAATTATGTTCAGGCACAGTCTCCCACTATAAGGTAGTGAGGACATGCTGATGCTGTGAGCGTCTTTTTAATGCATAAAGGAATTATTGTGAGTTTTACTTGCCTTATAAATTGGTAAAATGATCCCGTATGCCGGAAGACTTCCTTTTTTTTTTCTTCAGTCTCGGCAATTCAGAGAAACTAGGTTGTGAAACACTGCCACCTCTGGTCATTCAGTATAATCTGCAGATGGAAAAGTCCACTGTTAGCACATTTTCTATAAGCAATACAAAAAAAATCTTGATTTTTAGAAAGCGTAAACAGATCAATACTATGGAGTCTTTTATTGTGAAAATCAACAGCTCATTAGAAAATCAAATCTCAATTTTAGTTTTTAACCTCACATACTTCTCTGCAACATTGCTAGTTCCAGGATATAAAGCAGGCTTTAGTAGCGTTGGAGGCAGCCAGGCTTTTATGAACTATCATGACCAACACAATGTGATCCATATTACTCTCATCTTGACAGAAATTATGTTCAGGCACAGTCTCCCACTATAAGGTAGTGAGGACATGCTGATGCTGTGAGCGTCTTTTTAATGCATAAAGGAATTATTGTGAGTTTTACTTGCCTTATAAATTGGTAAAATGATCCCGTATGCCGGAAGACTTCCTTTTTTTTTTCTTCAGTCTCGGCAATTCAGAGAAACTAGGTTGTGAAACACTGCCACCTCTGGTCATTCAGTATAATCTGCAGATGGAAAAGTCCACTGTTAGCACATTTTCTATAAGCAATACAAAAAAAATCTTGATTTTTAGAAAGCGTAAACAGATCAATACTATGGAGTCTTTTATTGTGAAAATCAACAGCTCATTAGAAAATCAAATCTCAATTTTAGTTTTTAACCTCACATACTTCTCTGCAACATTGCTAGCTCCAGGATATAAAGCAGGCTTTAGTAGCATTGGAGGCAGCCAGGCTTTTATGAGCTATCATGACCAACACAATGTGATCCATATTACTTTCATCTTGACAGAAATTATGTTCAGGCTCAGTCTCCCACTGTAAGGTAGTGAGGACATGCTGATGCTGTGAGCGTCTTTTTAATGCATAAAGGAATTATTGTGAGTTTTACTTGCCTTATAAATTGGTAAAATGATCCCGTATGCCGGAAGACTTCCTTTTTTTTTTCTTCAGTCTCGGCAATTCAGAGAAACTAGGTTGTGAAACACTGCCACCTCTGGTCATTCAGTATAATCTGCAGATGGAAAAGTCCACTGTTAGCACATTTTCTATAAGCAATACAAAAAAAATCTTGATGATTAGAAAGCGTAAACAGATCAATACTATGGAGTCTTTTATTGTGAAAATCAACAGCTCATTAGAAATTCAAATCTCAATTTTAGTTTTTAACCTCACATACTTCTCTGCAACATTGCTAGTTCCAGGATATAAAGCAGGCTTTAGTAGCGTTGGAGGCAGCCAGGCTTTTATGAACTATCATGACCAACACAATGTGATCCATATTACTCTCATCTTGACAGAAATTATGTTCAGGCACAGTCTCCCACTATAAGGTAGTGAGGACATGCTGATGCTGTGAGCGTCTTTTTAATGCATAAAGGAATTATTGTGAGTTTTACTTGCCTTATAAATTGGTAAAATGATCCCGTATGCCGGAAGACTTCCTTTTTTTTTTCTTCAGTCTCGGCAATTCAGAGAAACTAGGTTGTGAAACACTGCCACCTCTGGTCATTCAGTATAATCTGCAGATGGAAAAGTCCACTGTTAGCACATTTTCTATAAGCAATACAAAAAAAATCTTGATTTTTAGAAAGCGTAAACAGATCAATACTATGGAGTCTTTTATTGTGAAAATCAACAGCTCATTAGAAAATCAAATCTCAATTTTAGTTTTTAACCTCACATACTTCTCTGCAACATTGCTAGTTCCAGGATATAAAGCAGGCTTTAGTAGCGTTGGAGGCAGCCAGGCTTTTATGAACTATCATGACCAACACAATGTGATCCATATTACTCGCATCTTGACAGAAATTATGTTCAGGCACAGTCTCCCACTATAAGGTAGTGAGGACATGCTGATGCTGTGAGCGTCTTTTTAATGCATAAAGGAATTATTGTGAGTTTTACTTGCCTTATAAATTGGTAAAATGATGCCGTATGCCGGAAGACTTCCTTTTTTTTTTTGTTCTTCAGTCTCGGCAATTCAGAGAAACTCGGT
The DNA here is from genome assembly GCF_964204655.1 of Triturus cristatus. NCBI lineage: Eukaryota > Metazoa > Chordata > Amphibia > Caudata > Salamandridae > Triturus > Triturus cristatus. The sequence goes on along the minus strand of NC_140594.1, from coordinate 936,606,636 downwards.
TGTGAAACACTGCCACCTCTGGTCATTCAGTATAATCTGTAGATGGAAAAGTCCACTGTTAGCACATTTTCTATAAGCAATACAAAAAAAATCTTGATTTTTAGAAAGCGTAAACAGATCAATACTATGGAGTCTTTTATTGTGAAAATCAACAGCTCATTAGAAATTCAAATCTCAATTTTAGTTTTTAACCTCACATACTTCTCTGCAACATTGCTAGTTCCAGGATATAAAGCAGGCTTTAGTAGCGTTGGAGGCAGCCAGACTTTTATGAACTATCATGACCAACACAATGTGATCCATATTACTCTCATCTTGACAGAAATTATGTTCAGGCACAGTCTCCCACTGTAAGGTAGTGAGGACATGCTGATGCTGTGAGCGTCTTTTTAATGCATAAAGGAATTATTGTGAGTTTTACTTGCCTTGCATATTGGTAAAATGATGCCGTATGCCGGAAGACTTCCTTTTTTTTTTTCTTCAGTCTCGTCAATTCAGAGAAACTCGGTTGTGAAACACTGCCACCTCTGGTCATTCAGTATAATTTGCAGATGGAAAAGTCCACTGTTAGCACATTTTCTATAAGCAATACAAAAAAAATCTTGATTTTTAGAAAGCGTAAACAGATCAATACTATGGAGTCTTTTATTGTGAAAATCAACAGCTCATTAGAAAATCAAATCTCAATTTTAGTTTTTAAGCTCACATACTTCTCTGCAACATTGCTAGCTCCAGGATATAAAGCAGGCTTTAGTAGCATTGGAGGCAGCCAGGCTTTTATGAGCTATCATGACCAACACAATGTGATCCATATTACTTTCATCTTGACAGAAATTATGTTCAGGCACAGTCTCCCACTGTAAGGTAGTGAGGACATGCTGATGCTGTGAGCGTCTTTTTAATGCATAAAGGAATTATTGTGAGTTTTACTTGCCTTATAAATTGGTAAAATGATCCCGTATGCCGGAAGACTTCCTTTTTTTTTTCTTCAGTCTCGGCAATTCAGAGAAACTAGGTTGTGAAACACTGCCACCTCTGGTCATTCAGTATAATCTGCAGATGGAAAAGTCCACTGTTAGCACATTTTCTATAAGCAATACAAAAAAAATCTTGATGATTAGAAAGCGTAAACAGATCAATACTATGGAGTCTTTTATTGTGAAAATCAACAGCTCATTAGAAATTCAAATCTCAATTTTAGTTTTTAACCTCACATACTTCTCTGCAACATTGCTAGTTCCAGGATATAAAGCAGGCTTTAGTAGCGTTGGAGGCAGCCAGGCTTTTATGAACTATCATGACCAACACAATGTGATCCATATTACTCTCATCTTGACAGAAATTATGTTCAGGCACAGTCTCCCACTATAAGGTAGTGAGGACATGCTGATGCTGTGAGCGTCTTTTTAATGCATAAAGGAATTATTGTGAGTTTTACTTGCCTTATAAATTGGTAAAATGATCCCGTATGCCGGAAGACTTCCTTTTTTTTTTCTTCAGTCTCGGCAATTCAGAGAAACTAGGTTGTGAAACACTGCCACCTCTGGTCATTCAGTATAATCTGCAGATGGAAAAGTCCACTGTTAGCACATTTTCTATAAGCAATACAAAAAAAATCTTGATTTTTAGAAAGCGTAAACAGATCAATACTATGGAGTCTTTTATTGTGAAAATCAACAGCTCATTAGAAATTCAAATCTCAATTTTAGTTTTTAACCTCACATACTTCTCTGCAACATTGCTAGTTCCAGGATATAAAGCAGGCTTTAGTAGCGTTGGAGGCAGCCAGACTTTTATGAACTATCATGACCAACACAATGTGATCCATATTACTCTCATCTTGACAGAAATTATGTTCAGGCACAGTCTCCCACTGTAAGGTAGTGAGGACATGCTGATGCTGTGAGCGTCTTTTTAATGCATAAAGGAATTATTGTGAGTTTTACTTGCCTTGCATATTGGTAAAATGATGCCGTATGCCGGAAGACTTCCTTTTTTTTTTTCTTCAGTCTCGTCAATTCAGAGAAACTCGGTTGTGAAACACTGCCACCTCTGGTCATTCAGTATAATTTGCAGATGGAAAAGTCCACTGTTAGCACATTTTCTATAAGCAATACAAAAAAAATCTTGATTTTTAGAAAGCGTAAACAGATCAATACTATGGAGTCTTTTATTGTGAAAATCAACAGCTCATTAGAAATTCAAATCTCAATTTTAGTTTTTAACCTCACATACTTCTCTGCAACATTGCTAGTTCCAGGATATAAAGCAGGCTTTAGTAGCGTTGGAGGCAGCCAGGCTTTTATGAACTATCATGACCAACACAATGTGATCCATATTACTCTCATCTTGACAGAAATTATGTTCAGGCACAGTCTCCCACTATAAGGTAGTGAGGACATGCTGATGCTGTGAGCGTCTTTTTAATGCATAAAGGAATTATTGTGAGTTTTACTTGCCTTATAAATTGGTAAAATGATCCCGTATGCCGGAAGACTTCCTTTTTTTTTTCTTCAGTCTCGGCAATTCAGAGAAACTAGGTTGTGAAACACTGCCACCTCTGGTCATTCAGTATAATCTGCAGATGGAAAAGTCCACTGTTAGCACATTTTCTATAAGCAATACAAAAAAAATCTTGATGATTAGAAAGCGTAAACAGATCAATACTATGGAGTCTTTTATTGTGAAAATCAACAGCTCATTAGAAATTCAAATCTCAATTTTAGTTTTTAACCTCACATACTTCTCTGCAACATTGCTAGTTCCAGGATATAAAGCAGGCTTTAGTAGCGTTGGAGGCAGCCAGGCTTTTATGAACTATCATGACCAACACAATGTGATCCATATTACTCTCATCTTGACAGAAATTATGTTCAGGCACAGTCTCCCACTATAAGGTAGTGAGGACATGCTGATGCTGTGAGCGTCTTTTTAATGCATAAAGGAATTATTGTGAGTTTTACTTGCCTTATAAATTGGTAAAATGATCCCGTATGCCGGAAGACTTCCTTTTTTTTTTCTTCAGTCTCGGCAATTCAGAGAAACTAGGTTGTGAAACACTGCCACCTCTGGTCATTCAGTATAATCTGCAGATGGAAAAGTCCACTGTTAGCACATTTTCTATAAGCAATACAAAAAAAATCTTGATTTTTAGAAAGCGTAAACAGATCAATACTATGGAGTCTTTTATTGTGAAAATCAACAGCTCATTAGAAATTCAAATCTCAATTTTAGTTTTTAACCTCACATACTTCTCTGCAACATTGCTAGTTCCAGGATATAAAGCAGGCTTTAGTAGCGTTGGAGGCAGCCAGACTTTTATGAACTATCATGACCAACACAATGTGATCCATATTACTCTCATCTTGACAGAAATTATGTTCAGGCACAGTCTCCCACTGTAAGGTAGTGAGGACATGCTGATGCTGTGAGCGTCTTTTTAATGCATAAAGGAATTATTGTGAGTTTTACTTGCCTTGCATATTGGTAAAATGATGCCGTATGCCGGAAGACTTCCTTTTTTTTTTCTTCAGTCTCGTCAATTCAGAGAAACTCGGTTGTGAAACACTGCCACCTCTGGTCATTCAGTATAATTTGCAGATGGAAAAGTCCACTGTTAGCACATTTTCTATAAGCAATACAAAAAAAATCTTGATTTTTAGAAAGCGTAAACAGATCAATACTATGGAGTCTTTTATTGTGAAAATCAACAGCTCATTAGAAAATCAAATCTCAATTTTAGTTTTTAACCTCACATACTTCTCTGCAACATTGCTAGCTCCAGGATATAAAGCAGGCTTTAGTAGCATTGGAGGCAGCCAGGCTTTTATGAGCTATCATGACCAACACAATGTGATCCATATTACTTTCATCTTGACAGAAATTATGTTCAGGCACAGTCTCCCACTATAAGGTAGTGAGGACATGCTGATGCTGTGAGCGTCTTTTTAATGCATAAAGGAATTATTGTGAGTTTTACTTGCCTTATAAATTGGTAAAATGATCCCGTATGCCGGAAGACTTCCTTTTTTTTTTCTTCAGTCTCGGCAATTCAGAGAAACTAGGTTGTGAAACACTGCCACCTCTGGTCATTCAGTATAATCTGCAGATGGAAAAGTCCACTGTTAGCACATTTTCTATAAGCAATACAAAAAAAATCTTGATTTTTAGAAAGCGTAAACAGATCAATACTATGGAGTCTTTTATTGTGAAAATCAACAGCTCATTAGAAAATCAAATCTCAATTTTAGTTTTTAACCTCACATACTTCTCTGCAACATTGCTAGCTCCAGGATATAAAGCAGGCTTTAGTAGCATTGGAGGCAGCCAGGCTTTTATGAGCTATCATGACCAACACAATGTGATCCATATTACTTTCATCTTGACAGAAATTATGTTCAGGCACAGTCTCCCACTGTAAGGTAGTGAGGACATGCTGATGCTGTGAGCGTCTTTTTAATGCATAAAGGAATTATTGTGAGTTTTACTTGCCTTATAAATTGGTAAAATGATCCCGTATGCCGGAAGACTTCCTTTTTTTTTTCTTCAGTCTCGGCAATTCAGAGAAACTAGGTTGTGAAACACTGCCACCTCTGGTCATTCAGTATAATCTGCAGATGGAAAAGTCCACTGTTAGCACATTTTCTATAAGCAATACAAAAAAAATCTTGATGATTAGAAAGCGTAAACAGATCAATACTATGGAGTCTTTTATTGTGAAAATCAACAGCTCATTAGAAATTCAAATCTCAATTTTAGTTTTTAACCTCACATACTTCTCTGCAACATTGCTAGTTCCAGGATATAAAGCAGGCTTTAGTAGCGTTGGAGGCAGCCAGACTTTTATGAACTATCATGACCAACACAATGTGATCCATATTACTCTCATCTTGACAGAAATTATGTTCAGGCACAGTCTCCCACTGTAAGGTAGTGAGGACATGCTGATGCTGTGAGCGTCTTTTTAATGCATAAAGGAATTATTGTGAGTTTTACTTGCCTTGCATATTGGTAAAATGATGCCGTATGCCGGAAGACTTCCTTTTTTTTTTTCTTCAGTCTCGTCAATTCAGAGAAACTCGGTTGTGAAACACTGCCACCTCTGGTCATTCAGTATAATTTGCAGATGGAAAAGTCCACTGTTAGCACATTTTCTATAAGCAATACAAAAAAAATCTTGATTTTTAGAAAGCGTAAACAGATCAATACTATGGAGTCTTTTATTGTGAAAATCAACAGCTCATTAGAAATTCAAATCTCAATTTTAGTTTTTAACCTCACATACTTCTCTGCAACATTGCTAGTTCCAGGATATAAAGCAGGCTTTAGTAGCGTTGGAGGCAGCCAGGCTTTTATGAACTATCATGACCAACACAATGTGATCCATATTACTCTCATCTTGACAGAAATTATGTTCAGGCACAGTCTCCCACTATAAGGTAGTGAGGACATGCTGATGCTGTGAGCGTCTTTTTAATGCATAAAGGAATTATTGTGAGTTTTACTTGCCTTATAAATTGGTAAAATGATCCCGTATGCCGGAAGACTTCCTTTTTTTTTTCTTCAGTCTCGGCAATTCAGAGAAACTAGGTTGTGAAACACTGCCACCTCTGGTCATTCAGTATAATCTGCAGATGGAAAAGTCCACTGTTAGCACATTTTCTATAAGCAATACAAAAAAAATCTTGATTTTTAGAAAGCGTAAACAGATCAATACTATGGAGTCTTTTATTGTGAAAATCAACAGCTCATTAGAAAATCAAATCTCAATTTTAGTTTTTAACCTCACATACTTCTCTGCAACATTGCTAGCTCCAGGATATAAAGCAGGCTTTAGTAGCATTGGAGGCAGCCAGGCTTTTATGAGCTATCATGACCAACACAATGTGATCCATATTACTTTCATCTTGACAGAAATTATGTTCAGGCTCAGTCTCCCACTGTAAGGTAGTGAGGACATGCTGATGCTGTGAGCGTCTTTTTAATGCATAAAGGAATTATTGTGAGTTTTACTTGCCTTATAAATTGGTAAAATGATCCCGTATGCCGGAAGACTTCCTTTTTTTTTTCTTCAGTCTCGGCAATTCAGAGAAACTAGGTTGTGAAACACTGCCACCTCTGGTCATTCAGTATAATCTGCAGATGGAAAAGTCCACTGTTAGCACATTTTCTATAAGCAATACAAAAAAAATCTTGATGATTAGAAAGCGTAAACAGATCAATACTATGGAGTCTTTTATTGTGAAAATCAACAGCTCATTAGAAATTCAAATCTCAATTTTAGTTTTTAACCTCACATACTTCTCTGCAACATTGCTAGTTCCAGGATATAAAGCAGGCTTTAGTAGCGTTGGAGGCAGCCAGGCTTTTATGAACTATCATGACCAACACAATGTGATCCATATTACTCTCATCTTGACAGAAATTATGTTCAGGCACAGTCTCCCACTATAAGGTAGTGAGGACATGCTGATGCTGTGAGCGTCTTTTTAATGCATAAAGGAATTATTGTGAGTTTTACTTGCCTTATAAATTGGTAAAATGATCCCGTATGCCGGAAGACTTCCTTTTTTTTTTCTTCAGTCTCGGCAATTCAGAGAAACTAGGTTGTGAAACACTGCCACCTCTGGTCATTCAGTATAATCTGCAGATGGAAAAGTCCACTGTTAGCACATTTTCTATAAGCAATACAAAAAAAATCTTGATTTTTAGAAAGCGTAAACAGATCAATACTATGGAGTCTTTTATTGTGAAAATCAACAGCTCATTAGAAAATCAAATCTCAATTTTAGTTTTTAACCTCACATACTTCTCTGCAACATTGCTAGCTCCAGGATATAAAGCAGGCTTTAGTAGCATTGGAGGCAGCCAGGCTTTTATGAGCTATCATGACCAACACAATGTGATCCATATTACTTTCATCTTGACAGAAATTATGTTCAGGCTCAGTCTCCCACTGTAAGGTAGTGAGGACATGCTGATGCTGTGAGCGTCTTTTTAATGCATAAAGGAATTATTGTGAGTTTTACTTGCCTTATAAATTGGTAAAATGATCCCGTATGCCGGAAGACTTCCTTTTTTTTTTCTTCAGTCTCGGCAATTCAGAGAAACTAGGTTGTGAAACACTGCCACCTCTGGTCATTCAGTATAATCTGCAGATGGAAAAGTCCACTGTTAGCACATTTTCTATAAGCAATACAAAAAAAATCTTGATGATTAGAAAGCGTAAACAGATCAATACTATGGAGTCTTTTATTGTGAAAATCAACAGCTCATTAGAAATTCAAATCTCAATTTTAGTTTTTAACCTCACATACTTCTCTGCAACATTGCTAGTTCCAGGATATAAAGCAGGCTTTAGTAGCGTTGGAGGCAGCCAGGCTTTTATGAACTATCATGACCAACACAATGTGATCCATATTACTCTCATCTTGACAGAAATTATGTTCAGGCACAGTCTCCCACTATAAGGTAGTGAGGACATGCTGATGCTGTGAGCGTCTTTTTAATGCATAAAGGAATTATTGTGAGTTTTACTTGCCTTATAAATTGGTAAAATGATCCCGTATGCCGGAAGACTTCCTTTTTTTTTTCTTCAGTCTCGGCAATTCAGAGAAACTAGGTTGTGAAACACTGCCACCTCTGGTCATTCAGTATAATCTGCAGATGGAAAAGTCCACTGTTAGCACATTTTCTATAAGCAATACAAAAAAAATCTTGATTTTTAGAAAGCGTAAACAGATCAATACTATGGAGTCTTTTATTGTGAAAATCAACAGCTCATTAGAAAATCAAATCTCAATTTTAGTTTTTAACCTCACATACTTCTCTGCAACATTGCTAGCTCCAGGATATAAAGCAGGCTTTAGTAGCATTGGAGGCAGCCAGGCTTTTATGAGCTATCATGACCAACACAATGTGATCCATATTACTTTCATCTTGACAGAAATTATGTTCAGGCACAGTCTCCCACTGTAAGGTAGTGAGGACATGCTGATGCTGTGAGCGTCTTTTTAATGCATAAAGGAATTATTGTGAGTTTTACTTGCCTTATAAATTGGTAAAATGATCCCGTATGCCGGAAGACTTCCTTTTTTTTTTCTTCAGTCTCGGCAATTCAGAGAAACTAGGTTGTGAAACACTGCCACCTCTGGTCATTCAGTATAATCTGCAGATGGAAAAGTCCACTGTTAGCACATTTTCTATAAGCAATACAAAAAAAATCTTGATGATTAGAAAGCGTAAACAGATCAATACTATGGAGTCTTTTATTGTGAAAATCAACAGCTCATTAGAAAATCAAATCTCAATTTTAGTTTTTAACCTCACATACTTCTCTGCAACATTGCTAGCTCCAGGATATAAAGCAGGCTTTAGTAGCATTGGAGGCAGCCAGGCTTTTATGAGCTATCATGACCAACACAATGTGATCCATATTACTTTCATCTTGACAGAAATTATGTTCAGGCACAGTCTCCCACTGTAAGGTAGTGAGGACATGCTGATGCTGTGAGCGTCTTTTTAATGCATAAAGGAATTATTGTGAGTTTTACTTGCCTTATAAATTGGTAAAATGATCCCGTATGCCGGAAGACTTCCTTTTTTTTTTCTTCAGTCTCGGCAATTCAGAGAAACTAGGTTGTGAAACACTGCCACCTCTGGTCATTCAGTATAATCTGCAGATGGAAAAGTCCACTGTTAGCACATTTTCTATAAGCAATACAAAAAAAATCTTGATGATTAGAAAGCGTAAACAGATCAATACTATGGAGTCTTTTATTGTGAAAATCAACAGCTCATTAGAAATTCAAATCTCAATTTTAGTTTTTAACCTCACATACTTCTCTGCAACATTGCTAGTTCCAGGATATAAAGCAGGCTTTAGTAGCGTTGGAGGCAGCCAGACTTTTATGAACTATCATGACCAACACAATGTGATCCATATTACTCTCATCTTGACAGAAATTATGTTCAGGCACAGTCTCCCACTGTAAGGTAGTGAGGACATGCTGATGCTGTGAGCGTCTTTTTAATGCATAAAGGAATTATTGTGAGTTTTACTTGCCTTGCATATTGGTAAAATGATGCCGTATGCCGGAAGACTTCCTTTTTTTTTTTCTTCAGTCTCGTCAATTCAGAGAAACTCGGTTGTGAAACACTGCCACCTCTGGTCATTCAGTATAATTTGCAGATGGAAAAGTCCACTGTTAGCACATTTTCTATAAGCAATACAAAAAAAATCTTGATTTTTAGAAAGCGTAAACAGATCAATACTATGGAGTCTTTTATTGTGAAAATCAACAGCTCATTAGAAATTCAAATCTCAATTTTAGTTTTTAACCTCACATACTTCTCTGCAACATTGCTAGTTCCAGGATATAAAGCAGGCTTTAGTAGCGTTGGAGGCAGCCAGGCTTTTATGAACTATCATGACCAACACAATGTGATCCATATTACTCTCATCTTGACAGAAATTATGTTCAGGCACAGTCTCCCACTATAAGGTAGTGAGGACATGCTGATGCTGTGAGCGTCTTTTTAATGCATAAAGGAATTATTGTGAGTTTTACTTGCCTTATAAATTGGTAAAATGATCCCGTATGCCGGAAGACTTCCTTTTTTTTTTCTTCAGTCTCGGCAATTCAGAGAAACTAGGTTGTGAAACACTGCCACCTCTGGTCATTCAGTATAATCTGCAGATGGAAAAGTCCACTGTTAGCACATTTTCTATAAGCAATACAAAAAAAATCTTGATTTTTAGAAAGCGTAAACAGATCAATACTATGGAGTCTTTTATTGTGAAAATCAACAGCTCATTAGAAAATCAAATCTCAATTTTAGTTTTTAACCTCACATACTTCTCTGCAACATTGCTAGCTCCAGGATATAAAGCAGGCTTTAGTAGCATTGGAGGCAGCCAGGCTTTTATGAGCTATCATGACCAACACAATGTGATCCATATTACTTTCATCTTGACAGAAATTATGTTCAGGCTCAGTCTCCCACTGTAAGGTAGTGAGGACATGCTGATGCTGTGAGCGTCTTTTTAATGCATAAAGGAATTATTGTGAGTTTTACTTGCCTTATAAATTGGTAAAATGATCCCGTATGCCGGAAGACTTCCTTTTTTTTTTCTTCAGTCTCGGCAATTCAGAGAAACTAGGTTGTGAAACACTGCCACCTCTGGTCATTCAGTATAATCTGCAGATGGAAAAGTCCACTGTTAGCACATTTTCTATAAGCAATACAAAAAAAATCTTGATGATTAGAAAGCGTAAACAGATCAATACTATGGAGTCTTTTATTGTGAAAATCAACAGCTCATTAGAAATTCAAATCTCAATTTTAGTTTTTAACCTCACATACTTCTCTGCAACATTGCTAGTTCCAGGATATAAAGCAGGCTTTAGTAGCGTTGGAGGCAGCCAGGCTTTTATGAACTATCATGACCAACACAATGTGATCCATATTACTCTCATCTTGACAGAAATTATGTTCAGGCACAGTCTCCCACTATAAGGTAGTGAGGACATGCTGATGCTGTGAGCGTCTTTTTAATGCATAAAGGAATTATTGTGAGTTTTACTTGCCTTATAAATTGGTAAAATGATCCCGTATGCCGGAAGACTTCCTTTTTTTTTTCTTCAGTCTCGGCAATTCAGAGAAACTAGGTTGTGAAACACTGCCACCTCTGGTCATTCAGTATAATCTGCAGATGGAAAAGTCCACTGTTAGCACATTTTCTATAAGCAATACAAAAAAAATCTTGATTTTTAGAAAGCGTAAACAGATCAATACTATGGAGTCTTTTATTGTGAAAATCAACAGCTCATTAGAAAATCAAATCTCAATTTTAGTTTTTAACCTCACATACTTCTCTGCAACATTGCTAGCTCCAGGATATAAAGCAGGCTTTAGTAGCATTGGAGGCAGCCAGGCTTTTATGAGCTATCATGACCAACACAATGTGATCCATATTACTTTCATCTTGACAGAAATTATGTTCAGGCACAGTCTCCCACTGTAAGGTAGTGAGGACATGCTGATGCTGTGAGCGTCTTTTTAATGCATAAAGGAATTATTGTGAGTTTTACTTGCCTTATAAATTGGTAAAATGATCCCGTATGCCGGAAGACTTCCTTTTTTTTTTCTTCAGTCTCGGCAATTCAGAGAAACTAGGTTGTGAAACACTGCCACCTCTGGTCATTCAGTATAATCTGCAGATGGAAAAGTCCACTGTTAGCACATTTTCTATAAGCAATACAAAAAAAATCTTGATGATTAGAAAGCGTAAACAGATCAATACTATGGAGTCTTTTATTGTCAAAATCAACAGCTCATTAGAAATTCAAATCTCAATTTTAGTTTTTAACCTCACATACTTCTCTGCAACATTGCTAGTTCCAGGATATAAAGCAGGCTTTAGTAGCGTTGGAGGCAGCCAGGCTTTTATGAACTATCATGACCAACACAATGTGATCCATATTACTCTCATCTTGACAGAAATTATGTTCAGGCACAGTCTCCCACTATAAGGTAGTGAGGACATGCTGATGCTGTGAGCGTCTTTTTAATGCATAAAGGAATTATTGTGAGTTTTACTTGCCTTATAAATTGGTAAAATGATCCCGTATGCCGGAAGACTTCCTTTTTTTTTTCTTCAGTCTCGGCAATTCAGAGAAACTAGGTTGTGAAACACTGCCACCTCTGGTCATTCAGTATAATCTGCAGATGGAAAAGTCCACTGTTAGCACATTTTCTATAAGCAATACAAAAAAAATCTTGATTTTTAGAAAGCGTAAACAGATCAATACTATGGAGTCTTTTATTGTGAAAATCAACAGCTCATTAGAAAATCAAATCTCAATTTTAGTTTTTAACCTCACATACTTCTCTGCAACATTGCTAGCTCCAGGATATAAAGCAGGCTTTAGTAGCGTTGGAGGCAGCCAGGCTTTTATGAACTATCATGACCAACACAATGTGATCCATATTACTTTCATCTTGACAGAAATTATGTTCAGGCACAGTCTCCCACTGTAAGGTAGTGAGGACATGCTGATGCTGTGAGCGTCTTTTTAATGCATAAAGGAATTATTGTGAGTTTTACTTGCCTTATAAATTGGTAAAATGATCCCGTATGCCGGAAGACTTCCTTTTTTTTTTCTTCAGTCTCGGCAATTCAGAGAAACTAGGTTGTGAAACACTGCCACCTCTGGTCATTCAGTATAATCTGCAGATGGAAAAGTCCACTGTTAGCACATTTTCTATAAGCAATACAAAAAAAATCTTGATGATTAGAAAGCGTAAACAGATCAATACTATGGAGTCTTTTATTGTGAAAATCAACAGCTCATTAGAAATTCAAATCTCAATTTTAGTTTTTAACCTCACATACTTCTCTGCAACATTGCTAGTTCCAGGATATAAAGCAGGCTTTAGTAGCGTTGGAGGCAGCCAGGCTTTTATGAACTATCATGACCAACACAATGTGATCCATATTACTCTCATCTTGACAGAAATTATGTTCAGGCACAGTCTCCCACTATAAGGTAGTGAGGACATGCTGATGCTGTGAGCGTCTTTTTAATGCATAAAGGAATTATTGTGAGTTTTACTTGCCTTGCATATTGGTAAAATGATGCCGTATGCCGGAAGACTTCCTTTTTTTTGTTTCTTCAGTCTCGGCAATTCAGAGAAACTCGGTTGTGAAACACTGCCACCTCTGGTCATTCAGTATAATTTGCAGATGGAAAAGTCCACTGTTAGCACATTTTCTATAAGCAATACAAAAAAAATCTTGATTTTTAGAAAGCGTAAACAGATCAATACTATGGAGTCTTTTATTGTGAAAATCAACAGCTCATTAGAAAATCAAATCTCAATTTTAGTTTTTAACCTCACATACTTCTCTGCAACATTGCTAGTTCCAGGATATAAAGCAGGCTTTAGTAGCGTTGGAGGCAGCCAGACTTTTATGAACTATCATGACCAACACAATGTGATCCATATTACTCTCATCTTGATAGAAATTATGTTCAGGCACAGTCTCCCACTGTAAGGTAGTGAGGACATGCTGATGCTGTGAGCGTCTTTTTAATGCATAAAGGAATTATTGTGAGTTTTACGTGCCTTGCATATTGGTAAAATGATGCCGTATGCCGGAAGACTTCCTTTTTTGTTTTTTTCTTCAGTCTCGGCAATTCAGAGAAACTCGGTTGTGAAACACTGCCACCTCTGGTCATTCAGTATAATCTGTAGATGGAAAAGTCCACTGTTAGCACATTTTCTATAAGCAATACAAAAAAATCTTGATGATTAGAAAGCGTAAACAGATCAATACTATGGAGTCTTTTATTGTGAAAATCAACAGCTCATTAGAAATTCAAATCTCAATTTTAGTTTTTAACCTCACATACTTCTCTGCAACATTGCTAGTTCCAGGATATAAAGCAGGCTTTAGTAGCGTTGGAGGCAGCCAGGCTTTTATGAACTATCATGACCAACACAATGTGATCCATATTACTCTCATCTTGACAGAAATTATGTTCAGGCACAGTCTCCCACTATAAGGTAGTGAGGACATGCTGATGCTGTGAGCGTCTTTTTAATGCATAAAGGAATTATTGTGAGTTTTACTTGCCTTGCATATTGGTAAAATGATGCCGTATGCCGGAAGACTTCCTTTTTTTTGTTTCTTCAGTCTCGGCAATTCAGAGAAACTCGGTTGTGAAACACTGCCACCTCTGGTCATTCAGTATAATTTGCAGATGGAAAAGTCCACTGTTAGCACATTTTCTATAAGCAATACAAAAAAAATCTTGATTTTTAGAAAGCGTAAACAGATCAATACTATGGAGTCTTTTATTGTGAAAATCAACAGCTCATTAGAAAATCAAATCTCAATTTTAGTTTTTAACCTCACATACTTCTCTGCAACATTGCTAGTTCCAGGATATAAAGCAGGCTTTAGTAGCGTTGGAGGCAGCCAGACTTTTATGAACTATCATGACCAACACAATGTGATCCATATTACTCTCATCTTGATAGAAATTATGTTCAGGCACAGTCTCCCACTGTAAGGTAGTGAGGACATGCTGATGCTGTGAGCGTCTTTTTAATGCATAAAGGAATTATTGTGAGTTTTACGTGCCTTGCATATTGGTACAATGATGCCGTATGCCGGAAGACTTCCTTTTTTGTTTTTTTCTTCAGTCTCGGCAATTCAGAGAAACTCGGTTGTGAAACACTGCCACCTCTGGTCATTCAGTATAATCTGTAGATGGAAAAGTCCACTGTTAGCACATTTTCTATAAGCAATACAAAAAAATCTTGATTTTTAGAAAGGGTAAACAGATCAATACTATGGAGTCTTTTATTGTGAAAATCAACAGCTCATTAGAAAATCAAATCTCAATTTTAGTTTTTAACCTCACATACTTCTCTGCAACATTGCTAGCTCCAGGATATAAAGCAGGCTTTAGTAGCATTGGAGGCAGCCAGGCTTTTATGAGCTATCATGACCAACACAATGTGATCCATATTACTTTCATCTTGACAGAAATTATGTTCAGGCACAGTCTCCCACTGTAAGGTAGTGAGGACATGCTGATGCTGTGAGCGTCTTTTTAATGCATAAAGGAATTATTGTGAGTTTTACTTGCCTTATAAATTGGTAAAATGATGCCGTATGCCGGAAGACTTCCTTTTTTTTTTGTTCTTCAGTCTCGGCAATTCAGAGAAACTCGGTTGTGAAACACTGCCACCTCTGGTCATTCAGTATAATCTGTAGATGGAAAAGTCCACTGTTAGCACATTTTCTATAAGCAATACAAAAAAAATCTTGATTTTTAGAAAGCGTAAACAGATCAATACTATGGAGTCTTTTATTGTGAAAATCAACAGCTCATTAGAAATTCAAATCTCAATTTTAGTTTTTAACCTCACATACTTCTCTGCAACATTGCTAGTTCCAGGATATAAAGCAGGCTTTAGTAGCGTTGGAGGCAGCCAGGCTTTTATGAACTATCATGACCAACACAATGTGATCCATATTACTCTCATCTTGACAGAAATTATGTTCAGGCACAGTCTCCCACTATAAGGTAGTGAGGACATGCTGATGCTGTGAGCGTCTTTTTAATGCATAAAGGAATTATTGTGAGTTTTACTTGCCTTATAAATTGGTAAAATGATCCCGTATGCCGGAAGACTTCCTTTTTTTTTTCTTCAGTCTCGGCAATTCAGAGAAACTAGGTTGTGAAACACTGCCACCTCTGGTCATTCAGTATAATCTGCAGATGGAAAAGTCCACTGTTAGCACATTTTCTATAAGCAATACAAAAAAAATCTTGATTTTTAGAAAGCGTAAACAGATCAATACTATGGAGTCTTTTATTGTGAAAATCAACAGCTCATTAGAAAATCAAATCTCAATTTTAGTTTTTAACCTCACATACTTCTCTGCAACATTGCTAGTTCCAGGATATAAAGCAGGCTTTAGTAGCGTTGGAGGCAGCCAGGCTTTTATGAACTATCATGACCAACACAATGTGATCCATATTACTCGCATCTTGACAGAAATTATGTTCAGGCACAGTCTCCCACTATAAGGTAGTGAGGACATGCTGATGCTGTGAGCGTCTTTTTAATGCATAAAGGAATTATTGTGAGTTTTACTTGCCTTATAAATTGGTAAAATGATGCCGTATGCCGGAAGACTTCCTTTTTTTTTTTGTTCTTCAGTCTCGGCAATTCAGAGAAACTCGGTTGTGAAACACTGCCACCTCTGGTCATTCAGTATAATCTGTAGATGGAAAAGTCCACTGTTAGCACATTTTCTATAAGCAATACAAAAAAAATCTTGATTTTTAGAAAGCGTAAACAGATCAATACTATGGAGTCTTTTATTGTGAAAATCAACAGCTCATTAGAAATTCAAATCTCAATTTTAGTTTTTAACCTCACATACTTCTCTGCAACATTGCTAGTTCCAGGATATAAAGCAGGCTTTAGTAGCGTTGGAGGCAGCCAGACTTTTATGAACTATCATGACCAACACAATGTGATCCATATTACTCTCATCTTGACAGAAATTATGTTCAGGCACAGTCTCCCACTGTAAGGTAGTGAGGACATGCTGATGCTGTGAGCGTCTTTTTAATGCATAAAGGAATTATTGTGAGTTTTACTTGCCTTGCATATTGGTAAAATGATGCCGTATGCCGGAAGACTTCCTTTTTTTTTTTCTTCAGTCTCGTCAATTCAGAGAAACTCGGTTGTGAAACACTGCCACCTCTGGTCATTCAGTATAATTTGCAGATGGAAAAGTCCACTGTTAGCACATTTTCTATAAGCAATACAAAAAAAATCTTGATTTTTAGAAAGCGTAAACAGATCAATACTATGGAGTCTTTTATTGTGAAAATCAACAGCTCATTAGAAAATCAAATCTCAATTTTAGTTTTTAAGCTCACATACTTCTCTGCAACATTGCTAGCTCCAGGATATAAAGCAGGCTTTAGTAGCATTGGAGGCAGCCAGGCTTTTATGAGCTATCATGACCAACACAATGTGATCCATATTACTTTCATCTTGACAGAAATTATGTTCAGGCACAGTCTCCCACTGTAAGGTAGTGAGGACATGCTGATGCTGTGAGCGTCTTTTTAATGCATAAAGGAATTATTGTGAGTTTTACTTGCCTTATAAATTGGTAAAATGATCCCGTATGCCGGAAGACTTCCTTTTTTTTTTCTTCAGTCTCGGCAATTCAGAGAAACTAGGTTGTGAAACACTGCCACCTCTGGTCATTCAGTATAATCTGCAGATGGAAAAGTCCACTGTTAGCACATTTTCTATAAGCAATACAAAAAAAATCTTGATGATTAGAAAGCGTAAACAGATCAATACTATGGAGTCTTTTATTGTGAAAATCAACAGCTCATTAGAAATTCAAATCTCAATTTTAGTTTTTAACCTCACATACTTCTCTGCAACATTGCTAGTTCCAGGATATAAAGCAGGCTTTAGTAGCGTTGGAGGCAGCCAGGCTTTTATGAACTATCATGACCAACACAATGTGATCCATATTACTCTCATCTTGACAGAAATTATGTTCAGGCACAGTCTCCCACTATAAGGTAGTGAGGACATGCTGATGCTGTGAGCGTCTTTTTAATGCATAAAGGAATTATTGTGAGTTTTACTTGCCTTATAAATTGGTAAAATGATCCCGTATGCCGGAAGACTTCCTTTTTTTTTTCTTCAGTCTCGGCAATTCAGAGAAACTAGGTTGTGAAACACTGCCACCTCTGGTCATTCAGTATAATCTGCAGATGGAAAAGTCCACTGTTAGCACATTTTCTATAAGCAATACAAAAAAAATCTTGATTTTTAGAAAGCGTAAACAGATCAATACTATGGAGTCTTTTATTGTGAAAATCAACAGCTCATTAGAAATTCAAATCTCAATTTTAGTTTTTAACCTCACATACTTCTCTGCAACATTGCTAGTTCCAGGATATAAAGCAGGCTTTAGTAGCGTTGGAGGCAGCCAGACTTTTATGAACTATCATGACCAACACAATGTGATCCATATTACTCTCATCTTGACAGAAATTATGTTCAGGCACAGTCTCCCACTGTAAGGTAGTGAGGACATGCTGATGCTGTGAGCGTCTTTTTAATGCATAAAGGAATTATTGTGAGTTTTACTTGCCTTGCATATTGGTAAAATGATGCCGTATGCCGGAAGACTTCCTTTTTTTTTTTCTTCAGTCTCGTCAATTCAGAGAAACTCGGTTGTGAAACACTGCCACCTCTGGTCATTCAGTATAATTTGCAGATGGAAAAGTCCACTGTTAGCACATTTTCTATAAGCAATACAAAAAAAATCTTGATTTTTAGAAAGCGTAAACAGATCAATACTATGGAGTCTTTTATTGTGAAAATCAACAGCTCATTAGAAATTCAAATCTCAATTTTAGTTTTTAACCTCACATACTTCTCTGCAACATTGCTAGTTCCAGGATATAAAGCAGGCTTTAGTAGCGTTGGAGGCAGCCAGGCTTTTATGAACTATCATGACCAACACAATGTGATCCATATTACTCTCATCTTGACAGAAATTATGTTCAGGCACAGTCTCCCACTATAAGGTAGTGAGGACATGCTGATGCTGTGAGCGTCTTTTTAATGCATAAAGGAATTATTGTGAGTTTTACTTGCCTTATAAATTGGTAAAATGATCCCGTATGCCGGAAGACTTCCTTTTTTTTTTCTTCAGTCTCGGCAATTCAGAGAAACTAGGTTGTGAAACACTGCCACCTCTGGTCATTCAGTATAATCTGCAGATGGAAAAGTCCACTGTTAGCACATTTTCTATAAGCAATACAAAAAAAATCTTGATGATTAGAAAGCGTAAACAGATCAATACTATGGAGTCTTTTATTGTGAAAATCAACAGCTCATTAGAAATTCAAATCTCAATTTTAGTTTTTAACCTCACATACTTCTCTGCAACATTGCTAGTTCCAGGATATAAAGCAGGCTTTAGTAGCGTTGGAGGCAGCCAGGCTTTTATGAACTATCATGACCAACACAATGTGATCCATATTACTCTCATCTTGACAGAAATTATGTTCAGGCACAGTCTCCCACTATAAGGTAGTGAGGACATGCTGATGCTGTGAGCGTCTTTTTAATGCATAAAGGAATTATTGTGAGTTTTACTTGCCTTATAAATTGGTAAAATGATCCCGTATGCCGGAAGACTTCCTTTTTTTTTTCTTCAGTCTCGGCAATTCAGAGAAACTAGGTTGTGAAACACTGCCACCTCTGGTCATTCAGTATAATCTGCAGATGGAAAAGTCCACTGTTAGCACATTTTCTATAAGCAATACAAAAAAAATCTTGATTTTTAGAAAGCGTAAACAGATCAATACTATGGAGTCTTTTATTGTGAAAATCAACAGCTCATTAGAAATTCAAATCTCAATTTTAGTTTTTAACCTCACATACTTCTCTGCAACATTGCTAGTTCCAGGATATAAAGCAGGCTTTAGTAGCGTTGGAGGCAGCCAGACTTTTATGAACTATCATGACCAACACAATGTGATCCATATTACTCTCATCTTGACAGAAATTATGTTCAGGCACAGTCTCCCACTGTAAGGTAGTGAGGACATGCTGATGCTGTGAGCGTCTTTTTAATGCATAAAGGAATTATTGTGAGTTTTACTTGCCTTGCATATTGGTAAAATGATGCCGTATGCCGGAAGACTTCCTTTTTTTTTTCTTCAGTCTCGTCAATTCAGAGAAACTCGGTTGTGAAACACTGCCACCTCTGGTCATTCAGTATAATTTGCAGATGGAAAAGTCCACTGTTAGCACATTTTCTATAAGCAATACAAAAAAAATCTTGATTTTTAGAAAGCGTAAACAGATCAATACTATGGAGTCTTTTATTGTGAAAATCAACAGCTCATTAGAAAATCAAATCTCAATTTTAGTTTTTAACCTCACATACTTCTCTGCAACATTGCTAGCTCCAGGATATAAAGCAGGCTTTAGTAGCATTGGAGGCAGCCAGGCTTTTATGAGCTATCATGACCAACACAATGTGATCCATATTACTTTCATCTTGACAGAAATTATGTTCAGGCACAGTCTCCCACTATAAGGTAGTGAGGACATGCTGATGCTGTGAGCGTCTTTTTAATGCATAAAGGAATTATTGTGAGTTTTACTTGCCTTATAAATTGGTAAAATGATCCCGTATGCCGGAAGACTTCCTTTTTTTTTTCTTCAGTCTCGGCAATTCAGAGAAACTAGGTTGTGAAACACTGCCACCTCTGGTCATTCAGTATAATCTGCAGATGGAAAAGTCCACTGTTAGCACATTTTCTATAAGCAATACAAAAAAAATCTTGATTTTTAGAAAGCGTAAACAGATCAATACTATGGAGTCTTTTATTGTGAAAATCAACAGCTCATTAGAAAATCAAATCTCAATTTTAGTTTTTAACCTCACATACTTCTCTGCAACATTGCTAGCTCCAGGATATAAAGCAGGCTTTAGTAGCATTGGAGGCAGCCAGGCTTTTATGAGCTATCATGACCAACACAATGTGATCCATATTACTTTCATCTTGACAGAAATTATGTTCAGGCACAGTCTCCCACTGTAAGGTAGTGAGGACATGCTGATGCTGTGAGCGTCTTTTTAATGCATAAAGGAATTATTGTGAGTTTTACTTGCCTTATAAATTGGTAAAATGATCCCGTATGCCGGAAGACTTCCTTTTTTTTTTCTTCAGTCTCGGCAATTCAGAGAAACTAGGTTGTGAAACACTGCCACCTCTGGTCATTCAGTATAATCTGCAGATGGAAAAGTCCACTGTTAGCACATTTTCTATAAGCAATACAAAAAAAATCTTGATGATTAGAAAGCGTAAACAGATCAATACTATGGAGTCTTTTATTGTGAAAATCAACAGCTCATTAGAAATTCAAATCTCAATTTTAGTTTTTAACCTCACATACTTCTCTGCAACATTGCTAGTTCCAGGATATAAAGCAGGCTTTAGTAGCGTTGGAGGCAGCCAGACTTTTATGAACTATCATGACCAACACAATGTGATCCATATTACTCTCATCTTGACAGAAATTATGTTCAGGCACAGTCTCCCACTGTAAGGTAGTGAGGACATGCTGATGCTGTGAGCGTCTTTTTAATGCATAAAGGAATTATTGTGAGTTTTACTTGCCTTGCATATTGGTAAAATGATGCCGTATGCCGGAAGACTTCCTTTTTTTTTTTCTTCAGTCTCGTCAATTCAGAGAAACTCGGTTGTGAAACACTGCCACCTCTGGTCATTCAGTATAATTTGCAGATGGAAAAGTCCACTGTTAGCACATTTTCTATAAGCAATACAAAAAAAATCTTGATTTTTAGAAAGCGTAAACAGATCAATACTATGGAGTCTTTTATTGTGAAAATCAACAGCTCATTAGAAATTCAAATCTCAATTTTAGTTTTTAACCTCACATACTTCTCTGCAACATTGCTAGTTCCAGGATATAAAGCAGGCTTTAGTAGCGTTGGAGGCAGCCAGGCTTTTATGAACTATCATGACCAACACAATGTGATCCATATTACTCTCATCTTGACAGAAATTATGTTCAGGCACAGTCTCCCACTATAAGGTAGTGAGGACATGCTGATGCTGTGAGCGTCTTTTTAATGCATAAAGGAATTATTGTGAGTTTTACTTGCCTTATAAATTGGTAAAATGATCCCGTATGCCGGAAGACTTCCTTTTTTTTTTCTTCAGTCTCGGCAATTCAGAGAAACTAGGTTGTGAAACACTGCCACCTCTGGTCATTCAGTATAATCTGCAGATGGAAAAGTCCACTGTTAGCACATTTTCTATAAGCAATACAAAAAAAATCTTGATTTTTAGAAAGCGTAAACAGATCAATACTATGGAGTCTTTTATTGTGAAAATCAACAGCTCATTAGAAAATCAAATCTCAATTTTAGTTTTTAACCTCACATACTTCTCTGCAACATTGCTAGCTCCAGGATATAAAGCAGGCTTTAGTAGCATTGGAGGCAGCCAGGCTTTTATGAGCTATCATGACCAACACAATGTGATCCATATTACTTTCATCTTGACAGAAATTATGTTCAGGCTCAGTCTCCCACTGTAAGGTAGTGAGGACATGCTGATGCTGTGAGCGTCTTTTTAATGCATAAAGGAATTATTGTGAGTTTTACTTGCCTTATAAATTGGTAAAATGATCCCGTATGCCGGAAGACTTCCTTTTTTTTTTCTTCAGTCTCGGCAATTCAGAGAAACTAGGTTGTGAAACACTGCCACCTCTGGTCATTCAGTATAATCTGCAGATGGAAAAGTCCACTGTTAGCACATTTTCTATAAGCAATACAAAAAAAATCTTGATGATTAGAAAGCGTAAACAGATCAATACTATGGAGTCTTTTATTGTGAAAATCAACAGCTCATTAGAAATTCAAATCTCAATTTTAGTTTTTAACCTCACATACTTCTCTGCAACATTGCTAGTTCCAGGATATAAAGCAGGCTTTAGTAGCGTTGGAGGCAGCCAGGCTTTTATGAACTATCATGACCAACACAATGTGATCCATATTACTCTCATCTTGACAGAAATTATGTTCAGGCACAGTCTCCCACTATAAGGTAGTGAGGACATGCTGATGCTGTGAGCGTCTTTTTAATGCATAAAGGAATTATTGTGAGTTTTACTTGCCTTATAAATTGGTAAAATGATCCCGTATGCCGGAAGACTTCCTTTTTTTTTTCTTCAGTCTCGGCAAT
This sequence comes from Triturus cristatus, assembly GCF_964204655.1. Lineage (NCBI taxonomy): Eukaryota > Metazoa > Chordata > Amphibia > Caudata > Salamandridae > Triturus > Triturus cristatus. Next base: position 936,584,275 of record NC_140594.1, on the reverse strand, counting down.
TCAGAGAAACTAGGTTGTGAAACACTGCCACCTCTGGTCATTCAGTATAATCTGCAGATGGAAAAGTCCACTGTTAGCACATTTTCTATAAGCAATACAAAAAAAATCTTGATTTTTAGAAAGCGTAAACAGATCAATACTATGGAGTCTTTTATTGTGAAAATCAACAGCTCATTAGAAAATCAAATCTCAATTTTAGTTTTTAACCTCACATACTTCTCTGCAACATTGCTAGCTCCAGGATATAAAGCAGGCTTTAGTAGCATTGGAGGCAGCCAGGCTTTTATGAGCTATCATGACCAACACAATGTGATCCATATTACTTTCATCTTGACAGAAATTATGTTCAGGCTCAGTCTCCCACTGTAAGGTAGTGAGGACATGCTGATGCTGTGAGCGTCTTTTTAATGCATAAAGGAATTATTGTGAGTTTTACTTGCCTTATAAATTGGTAAAATGATCCCGTATGCCGGAAGACTTCCTTTTTTTTTTCTTCAGTCTCGGCAATTCAGAGAAACTAGGTTGTGAAACACTGCCACCTCTGGTCATTCAGTATAATCTGCAGATGGAAAAGTCCACTGTTAGCACATTTTCTATAAGCAATACAAAAAAAATCTTGATGATTAGAAAGCGTAAACAGATCAATACTATGGAGTCTTTTATTGTGAAAATCAACAGCTCATTAGAAATTCAAATCTCAATTTTAGTTTTTAACCTCACATACTTCTCTGCAACATTGCTAGTTCCAGGATATAAAGCAGGCTTTAGTAGCGTTGGAGGCAGCCAGGCTTTTATGAACTATCATGACCAACACAATGTGATCCATATTACTCTCATCTTGACAGAAATTATGTTCAGGCACAGTCTCCCACTATAAGGTAGTGAGGACATGCTGATGCTGTGAGCGTCTTTTTAATGCATAAAGGAATTATTGTGAGTTTTACTTGCCTTATAAATTGGTAAAATGATCCCGTATGCCGGAAGACTTCCTTTTTTTTTTCTTCAGTCTCGGCAATTCAGAGAAACTAGGTTGTGAAACACTGCCACCTCTGGTCATTCAGTATAATCTGCAGATGGAAAAGTCCACTGTTAGCACATTTTCTATAAGCAATACAAAAAAAATCTTGATTTTTAGAAAGCGTAAACAGATCAATACTATGGAGTCTTTTATTGTGAAAATCAACAGCTCATTAGAAAATCAAATCTCAATTTTAGTTTTTAACCTCACATACTTCTCTGCAACATTGCTAGCTCCAGGATATAAAGCAGGCTTTAGTAGCATTGGAGGCAGCCAGGCTTTTATGAGCTATCATGACCAACACAATGTGATCCATATTACTTTCATCTTGACAGAAATTATGTTCAGGCACAGTCTCCCACTGTAAGGTAGTGAGGACATGCTGATGCTGTGAGCGTCTTTTTAATGCATAAAGGAATTATTGTGAGTTTTACTTGCCTTATAAATTGGTAAAATGATCCCGTATGCCGGAAGACTTCCTTTTTTTTTTCTTCAGTCTCGGCAATTCAGAGAAACTAGGTTGTGAAACACTGCCACCTCTGGTCATTCAGTATAATCTGCAGATGGAAAAGTCCACTGTTAGCACATTTTCTATAAGCAATACAAAAAAAATCTTGATGATTAGAAAGCGTAAACAGATCAATACTATGGAGTCTTTTATTGTGAAAATCAACAGCTCATTAGAAAATCAAATCTCAATTTTAGTTTTTAACCTCACATACTTCTCTGCAACATTGCTAGCTCCAGGATATAAAGCAGGCTTTAGTAGCATTGGAGGCAGCCAGGCTTTTATGAGCTATCATGACCAACACAATGTGATCCATATTACTTTCATCTTGACAGAAATTATGTTCAGGCACAGTCTCCCACTGTAAGGTAGTGAGGACATGCTGATGCTGTGAGCGTCTTTTTAATGCATAAAGGAATTATTGTGAGTTTTACTTGCCTTATAAATTGGTAAAATGATCCCGTATGCCGGAAGACTTCCTTTTTTTTTTCTTCAGTCTCGGCAATTCAGAGAAACTAGGTTGTGAAACACTGCCACCTCTGGTCATTCAGTATAATCTGCAGATGGAAAAGTCCACTGTTAGCACATTTTCTATAAGCAATACAAAAAAAATCTTGATGATTAGAAAGCGTAAACAGATCAATACTATGGAGTCTTTTATTGTGAAAATCAACAGCTCATTAGAAATTCAAATCTCAATTTTAGTTTTTAACCTCACATACTTCTCTGCAACATTGCTAGTTCCAGGATATAAAGCAGGCTTTAGTAGCGTTGGAGGCAGCCAGACTTTTATGAACTATCATGACCAACACAATGTGATCCATATTACTCTCATCTTGACAGAAATTATGTTCAGGCACAGTCTCCCACTGTAAGGTAGTGAGGACATGCTGATGCTGTGAGCGTCTTTTTAATGCATAAAGGAATTATTGTGAGTTTTACTTGCCTTGCATATTGGTAAAATGATGCCGTATGCCGGAAGACTTCCTTTTTTTTTTTCTTCAGTCTCGTCAATTCAGAGAAACTCGGTTGTGAAACACTGCCACCTCTGGTCATTCAGTATAATTTGCAGATGGAAAAGTCCACTGTTAGCACATTTTCTATAAGCAATACAAAAAAAATCTTGATTTTTAGAAAGCGTAAACAGATCAATACTATGGAGTCTTTTATTGTGAAAATCAACAGCTCATTAGAAATTCAAATCTCAATTTTAGTTTTTAACCTCACATACTTCTCTGCAACATTGCTAGTTCCAGGATATAAAGCAGGCTTTAGTAGCGTTGGAGGCAGCCAGGCTTTTATGAACTATCATGACCAACACAATGTGATCCATATTACTCTCATCTTGACAGAAATTATGTTCAGGCACAGTCTCCCACTATAAGGTAGTGAGGACATGCTGATGCTGTGAGCGTCTTTTTAATGCATAAAGGAATTATTGTGAGTTTTACTTGCCTTATAAATTGGTAAAATGATCCCGTATGCCGGAAGACTTCCTTTTTTTTTTCTTCAGTCTCGGCAATTCAGAGAAACTAGGTTGTGAAACACTGCCACCTCTGGTCATTCAGTATAATCTGCAGATGGAAAAGTCCACTGTTAGCACATTTTCTATAAGCAATACAAAAAAAATCTTGATTTTTAGAAAGCGTAAACAGATCAATACTATGGAGTCTTTTATTGTGAAAATCAACAGCTCATTAGAAAATCAAATCTCAATTTTAGTTTTTAACCTCACATACTTCTCTGCAACATTGCTAGCTCCAGGATATAAAGCAGGCTTTAGTAGCATTGGAGGCAGCCAGGCTTTTATGAGCTATCATGACCAACACAATGTGATCCATATTACTTTCATCTTGACAGAAATTATGTTCAGGCTCAGTCTCCCACTGTAAGGTAGTGAGGACATGCTGATGCTGTGAGCGTCTTTTTAATGCATAAAGGAATTATTGTGAGTTTTACTTGCCTTATAAATTGGTAAAATGATCCCGTATGCCGGAAGACTTCCTTTTTTTTTTCTTCAGTCTCGGCAATTCAGAGAAACTAGGTTGTGAAACACTGCCACCTCTGGTCATTCAGTATAATCTGCAGATGGAAAAGTCCACTGTTAGCACATTTTCTATAAGCAATACAAAAAAAATCTTGATGATTAGAAAGCGTAAACAGATCAATACTATGGAGTCTTTTATTGTGAAAATCAACAGCTCATTAGAAATTCAAATCTCAATTTTAGTTTTTAACCTCACATACTTCTCTGCAACATTGCTAGTTCCAGGATATAAAGCAGGCTTTAGTAGCGTTGGAGGCAGCCAGGCTTTTATGAACTATCATGACCAACACAATGTGATCCATATTACTCTCATCTTGACAGAAATTATGTTCAGGCACAGTCTCCCACTATAAGGTAGTGAGGACATGCTGATGCTGTGAGCGTCTTTTTAATGCATAAAGGAATTATTGTGAGTTTTACTTGCCTTATAAATTGGTAAAATGATCCCGTATGCCGGAAGACTTCCTTTTTTTTTTCTTCAGTCTCGGCAATTCAGAGAAACTAGGTTGTGAAACACTGCCACCTCTGGTCATTCAGTATAATCTGCAGATGGAAAAGTCCACTGTTAGCACATTTTCTATAAGCAATACAAAAAAAATCTTGATTTTTAGAAAGCGTAAACAGATCAATACTATGGAGTCTTTTATTGTGAAAATCAACAGCTCATTAGAAAATCAAATCTCAATTTTAGTTTTTAACCTCACATACTTCTCTGCAACATTGCTAGCTCCAGGATATAAAGCAGGCTTTAGTAGCATTGGAGGCAGCCAGGCTTTTATGAGCTATCATGACCAACACAATGTGATCCATATTACTTTCATCTTGACAGAAATTATGTTCAGGCACAGTCTCCCACTGTAAGGTAGTGAGGACATGCTGATGCTGTGAGCGTCTTTTTAATGCATAAAGGAATTATTGTGAGTTTTACTTGCCTTATAAATTGGTAAAATGATCCCGTATGCCGGAAGACTTCCTTTTTTTTTTCTTCAGTCTCGGCAATTCAGAGAAACTAGGTTGTGAAACACTGCCACCTCTGGTCATTCAGTATAATCTGCAGATGGAAAAGTCCACTGTTAGCACATTTTCTATAAGCAATACAAAAAAAATCTTGATGATTAGAAAGCGTAAACAGATCAATACTATGGAGTCTTTTATTGTCAAAATCAACAGCTCATTAGAAATTCAAATCTCAATTTTAGTTTTTAACCTCACATACTTCTCTGCAACATTGCTAGTTCCAGGATATAAAGCAGGCTTTAGTAGCGTTGGAGGCAGCCAGGCTTTTATGAACTATCATGACCAACACAATGTGATCCATATTACTCTCATCTTGACAGAAATTATGTTCAGGCACAGTCTCCCACTATAAGGTAGTGAGGACATGCTGATGCTGTGAGCGTCTTTTTAATGCATAAAGGAATTATTGTGAGTTTTACTTGCCTTATAAATTGGTAAAATGATCCCGTATGCCGGAAGACTTCCTTTTTTTTTTCTTCAGTCTCGGCAATTCAGAGAAACTAGGTTGTGAAACACTGCCACCTCTGGTCATTCAGTATAATCTGCAGATGGAAAAGTCCACTGTTAGCACATTTTCTATAAGCAATACAAAAAAAATCTTGATTTTTAGAAAGCGTAAACAGATCAATACTATGGAGTCTTTTATTGTGAAAATCAACAGCTCATTAGAAAATCAAATCTCAATTTTAGTTTTTAACCTCACATACTTCTCTGCAACATTGCTAGCTCCAGGATATAAAGCAGGCTTTAGTAGCGTTGGAGGCAGCCAGGCTTTTATGAACTATCATGACCAACACAATGTGATCCATATTACTTTCATCTTGACAGAAATTATGTTCAGGCACAGTCTCCCACTGTAAGGTAGTGAGGACATGCTGATGCTGTGAGCGTCTTTTTAATGCATAAAGGAATTATTGTGAGTTTTACTTGCCTTATAAATTGGTAAAATGATCCCGTATGCCGGAAGACTTCCTTTTTTTTTTCTTCAGTCTCGGCAATTCAGAGAAACTAGGTTGTGAAACACTGCCACCTCTGGTCATTCAGTATAATCTGCAGATGGAAAAGTCCACTGTTAGCACATTTTCTATAAGCAATACAAAAAAAATCTTGATGATTAGAAAGCGTAAACAGATCAATACTATGGAGTCTTTTATTGTGAAAATCAACAGCTCATTAGAAATTCAAATCTCAATTTTAGTTTTTAACCTCACATACTTCTCTGCAACATTGCTAGTTCCAGGATATAAAGCAGGCTTTAGTAGCGTTGGAGGCAGCCAGGCTTTTATGAACTATCATGACCAACACAATGTGATCCATATTACTCTCATCTTGACAGAAATTATGTTCAGGCACAGTCTCCCACTATAAGGTAGTGAGGACATGCTGATGCTGTGAGCGTCTTTTTAATGCATAAAGGAATTATTGTGAGTTTTACTTGCCTTGCATATTGGTAAAATGATGCCGTATGCCGGAAGACTTCCTTTTTTTTGTTTCTTCAGTCTCGGCAATTCAGAGAAACTCGGTTGTGAAACACTGCCACCTCTGGTCATTCAGTATAATTTGCAGATGGAAAAGTCCACTGTTAGCACATTTTCTATAAGCAATACAAAAAAAATCTTGATTTTTAGAAAGCGTAAACAGATCAATACTATGGAGTCTTTTATTGTGAAAATCAACAGCTCATTAGAAAATCAAATCTCAATTTTAGTTTTTAACCTCACATACTTCTCTGCAACATTGCTAGTTCCAGGATATAAAGCAGGCTTTAGTAGCGTTGGAGGCAGCCAGACTTTTATGAACTATCATGACCAACACAATGTGATCCATATTACTCTCATCTTGATAGAAATTATGTTCAGGCACAGTCTCCCACTGTAAGGTAGTGAGGACATGCTGATGCTGTGAGCGTCTTTTTAATGCATAAAGGAATTATTGTGAGTTTTACGTGCCTTGCATATTGGTAAAATGATGCCGTATGCCGGAAGACTTCCTTTTTTGTTTTTTTCTTCAGTCTCGGCAATTCAGAGAAACTCGGTTGTGAAACACTGCCACCTCTGGTCATTCAGTATAATCTGTAGATGGAAAAGTCCACTGTTAGCACATTTTCTATAAGCAATACAAAAAAATCTTGATGATTAGAAAGCGTAAACAGATCAATACTATGGAGTCTTTTATTGTGAAAATCAACAGCTCATTAGAAATTCAAATCTCAATTTTAGTTTTTAACCTCACATACTTCTCTGCAACATTGCTAGTTCCAGGATATAAAGCAGGCTTTAGTAGCGTTGGAGGCAGCCAGGCTTTTATGAACTATCATGACCAACACAATGTGATCCATATTACTCTCATCTTGACAGAAATTATGTTCAGGCACAGTCTCCCACTATAAGGTAGTGAGGACATGCTGATGCTGTGAGCGTCTTTTTAATGCATAAAGGAATTATTGTGAGTTTTACTTGCCTTGCATATTGGTAAAATGATGCCGTATGCCGGAAGACTTCCTTTTTTTTGTTTCTTCAGTCTCGGCAATTCAGAGAAACTCGGTTGTGAAACACTGCCACCTCTGGTCATTCAGTATAATTTGCAGATGGAAAAGTCCACTGTTAGCACATTTTCTATAAGCAATACAAAAAAAATCTTGATTTTTAGAAAGCGTAAACAGATCAATACTATGGAGTCTTTTATTGTGAAAATCAACAGCTCATTAGAAAATCAAATCTCAATTTTAGTTTTTAACCTCACATACTTCTCTGCAACATTGCTAGTTCCAGGATATAAAGCAGGCTTTAGTAGCGTTGGAGGCAGCCAGACTTTTATGAACTATCATGACCAACACAATGTGATCCATATTACTCTCATCTTGATAGAAATTATGTTCAGGCACAGTCTCCCACTGTAAGGTAGTGAGGACATGCTGATGCTGTGAGCGTCTTTTTAATGCATAAAGGAATTATTGTGAGTTTTACGTGCCTTGCATATTGGTACAATGATGCCGTATGCCGGAAGACTTCCTTTTTTGTTTTTTTCTTCAGTCTCGGCAATTCAGAGAAACTCGGTTGTGAAACACTGCCACCTCTGGTCATTCAGTATAATCTGTAGATGGAAAAGTCCACTGTTAGCACATTTTCTATAAGCAATACAAAAAAATCTTGATTTTTAGAAAGGGTAAACAGATCAATACTATGGAGTCTTTTATTGTGAAAATCAACAGCTCATTAGAAAATCAAATCTCAATTTTAGTTTTTAACCTCACATACTTCTCTGCAACATTGCTAGCTCCAGGATATAAAGCAGGCTTTAGTAGCATTGGAGGCAGCCAGGCTTTTATGAGCTATCATGACCAACACAATGTGATCCATATTACTTTCATCTTGACAGAAATTATGTTCAGGCACAGTCTCCCACTGTAAGGTAGTGAGGACATGCTGATGCTGTGAGCGTCTTTTTAATGCATAAAGGAATTATTGTGAGTTTTACTTGCCTTATAAATTGGTAAAATGATGCCGTATGCCGGAAGACTTCCTTTTTTTTTTGTTCTTCAGTCTCGGCAATTCAGAGAAACTCGGTTGTGAAACACTGCCACCTCTGGTCATTCAGTATAATCTGTAGATGGAAAAGTCCACTGTTAGCACATTTTCTATAAGCAATACAAAAAAAATCTTGATTTTTAGAAAGCGTAAACAGATCAATACTATGGAGTCTTTTATTGTGAAAATCAACAGCTCATTAGAAATTCAAATCTCAATTTTAGTTTTTAACCTCACATACTTCTCTGCAACATTGCTAGTTCCAGGATATAAAGCAGGCTTTAGTAGCGTTGGAGGCAGCCAGGCTTTTATGAACTATCATGACCAACACAATGTGATCCATATTACTTTCATCTTTACAGAAATTATGTTCAGGCACAGTCTCCCACTATAAGGTAGTGAGGACATGCTGATGCTGTGAGCGTCTTTTTAATGCATAAAGGAATTATTGTGAGTTTTACTTGCCTTGCATATTGGTAAAATGATGCCGTATGCCGGAAGACTTCCTTTTTTTTTTTTTCTTCAGTCTCGGCAATTCAGAGAAACTCGGTTGTGAAACACTGCCACCTCTGGTCATTCAGTATAATCTGTAGATGGAAAAGTCCACTGTTAGCACATTTTCTATAAGCAATACAAAAAAATCTTGATTTTTAGAAAGGGTAAACAGATCAATACTATGGAGTCTTTTATTGTGAAAATCAACAGCTCATTAGAAAATCAAATCTCAATTTTAGTTTTAAACCTCACATACTTCTCTGGAACATTGCTAGCTCCAGGATATAAAGCAGGCTTTAGTAGCGTTGGAGGCAGCCAGGCTTTTATGAACTATCATGACCAACACAATGTGATCCATATTACTTTCATCTTGATAGAAATTATGTTCAGGCACAGTCTCCCACTGTAAGGTAGTGAGGACATGCTGATGCTGTGAGCGTCTTTTTAATGCATAAAGGAATTATTGTGAGTTTTACTTGCCTTATAAATTGGTAAAATGATGCGGTATGCCGGAAGACTTCCTTTTTTTTTTTTTTCTTCAGTCTCGGCAATTCAGAGAAACTCGGTTGTGAAACACTGCCACCTCTGGTCATTCAGTATAATCTGTAGATGGAAAAGTCCACTGTTAGCACATTTTCTATAAGCAATACAAAAAAATCTTGATTTTTAGAAAGCGTAAACAGATCAATACTATGGAGCCTTTTATTGTGAAAATCAACAGCTCATTAGAAAATCAAATCTCAATTTTAGTTTTTAACCTCACATACTTCTCTGCAACATTGCTAGTTCCAGGATATAAAGCAGGCTTTAGTAGCGTTGGAGGCAGCCAGGCTTTTATGAACTATCATGACCAACACAATGTGATTCATATTACTTTCATCTTGACAGAAATTATGTTCAGGCACAGTCTCCCACTGTAAGGTAGTGAGGACATGCTGATGCTGTGAGCGTCTTTTTAATGCATAAAGGAATTATTGTGAGTTAAACTTGCCTTGTATATTGGTAAAATGATGCCGTATGCCGGAAGACTTCCTTTTTTTTTTTTGTTCTTCAGTCTCGGCAATTCAGAGAAACTCGGTTGTGAAACACTGCCACCTCTGGTCATTCAGTATAATCTGTAGATGGAAAAGTCCACTGTTAGCACATTTTCTATAAGCAATACAAAAAAAATCTTGATTTTTAGAAAGCGTAAACAGATCAATACTATGGAGTCTTTTATTGTGAAAATCAACAGCTCATTAGAAAATCAAATCTCAATTTTAGTTTTTAACCTCACATACTTCTCTGCAACATTGCTAGCTCCAGGATATAAAGCAGGCTTTAGTAGCATTGGAGGCAGCCAGGCTTTTATGAGCTATCATGACCAACACAATGTGATCCATATTACTTTCATCTTGACAGAAATTATGTTCAGGCACAGTCTCCCACTGTAAGGTAGTGAGGACATGCTGATGCTGTGAGCGTCTTTTTAATGCATAAAGGAATTATTGTGAGTTTTACTTGCCTTATAAATTGGTAAAATGATGCCGTATGCCGGAAGACTTCCTTTTTTTTTTGTTCTTCAGTCTCGGCAATTCAGAGAAACTCGGTTGTGAAACACTGCCACCTCTGGTCATTCAGTATAATCTGTAGATGGAAAAGTCCACTGTTAGCACATTTTCTATAAGCAATACAAAAAAAATCTTGATTTTTAGAAAGCGTAAACAGATCAATACTATGGAGTCTTTTATTGTGAAAATCAACAGCTCATTAGAAAATCAAATCTCAATTTTAGTTTTTAACCTCACATACTTCTCTGCAACATTGCTAGTTCCAGGATATAAAGCAGGCTTTAGTAGCGTTGGAGGCAGCCAGACTTTTATGAACTATCATGACCAACACAATGTGATCCATATTACTCTCATCTTGATAGAAATTATGTTCAGGCACAGTCTCCCACTGTAAGGTAGTGAGGACATGCTGATGCTGTGAGCGTCTTTTTAATGCATAAAGGAATTATTGTGAGTTTTACTTGCCTTATAAATTGGTAAAATGATGCGGTATGCCGGAAGACTTCCTTTTTTTTTTTTTTCTTCAGTCTCGGCAATTCAGAGAAACTCGGTTGTGAAACACTGCCACCTCTGGTCATTCAGTATAATCTGTAGATGGAAAAGTCCACTGTTAGCACATTTTCTATAAGCAATACAAAAAAATCTTGATTTTTAGAAAGCGTAAACAGATCAATACTATGGAGCCTTTTATTGTGAAAATCAACAGCTCATTAGAAAATCAAATCTCAATTTTAGTTTTTAACCTCACATACTTCTCTGCAACATTGCTAGTTCCAGGATATAAAGCAGGCTTTAGTAGCGTTGGAGGCAGCCAGGCTTTTATGAGCTATCATGACCAACACAATGTGATCCATATTACTTTCATCTTGACAGAAATTATGTTCAGGCACAGTCTCCCACTGTAAGGTAGTGAGGACATGCTGATGCTGTGAGCGTCTTTTTAATGCATAAAGGAATTATTGTGAGTTTTACTTGCCTTATAAATTGGTAAAATGATCCCGTATGCCGGAAGACTTCCTTTTTTTTTTCTTCAGTCTCGGCAATTCAGAGAAACTAGGTTGTGAAACACTGCCACCTCTGGTCATTCAGTATAATCTGCAGATGGAAAAGTCCACTGTTAGCACATTTTCTATAAGCAATACAAAAAAATCTTGATTTTTAGAAAGGGTAAACAGATCAATACTATGGAGTCTTTTATTGTGAAAATCAACAGCTCATTAGAAAATCAAATCTCAATTTTAGTTTTTAACCTCACATACTTCTCTGCAACATTGCTAGCTCCAGGATATAAAGCAGGCTTTAGTAGCATTGGAGGCAGCCAGGCTTTTATGAGCTATCATGACCAACACAATGTGATCCATATTACTTTCATCTTGACAGAAATTATGTTCAGGCACAGTCTCCCACTGTAAGGTAGTGAGGACATGCTGATGCTGTGAGCGTCTTTTTAATGCATAAAGGAATTATTGTGAGTTTTACTTGCCTTATAAATTGGTAAAATGATGCCGTATGCCGGAAGACTTCCTTTTTTTTTTTGTTCTTCAGTCTCGGCAATTCAGAGAAACTCGGTTGTGAAACACTGCCACCTCTGGTCATTCAGTATAATCTGTAGATGGAAAAGTCCACTGTTAGCACATTTTCTATAAGCAATACAAAAAAAATCTTGATTTTTAGAAAGCGTAAACAGATCAATACTATGGAGTCTTTTATTGTGAAAATCAACAGCTCATTAGAAAATCAAATCTCAATTTTAGTTTTTAACCTCACATACTTCTCTGCAACATTGCTAGTTCCAGGATATAAAGCAGGCTTTAGTAGCGTTGGAGGCAGCCAGACTTTTATGAACTATCATGACCAACACAATGTGATCCATATTACTCTCATCTTGATAGAAATTATGTTCAGGCACAGTCTCCCACTGTAAGGTAGTGAGGACATGCTGATGCTGTGAGCGTCTTTTTAATGCATAAAGGAATTATTGTGAGTTTTACTTGCCTTGCATATTGGTAAAATGATGCCGTATGCCGGAAGACTTCCTTTTTTTTTTTTTTCTTCAGTCTCGGCAATTCAGAGAAACTCGGTTGTGAAACACTGCCACCTCTGGTCATTCAGTATAATCTGTAGATGGAAAAGTCCACTGTTAGCACATTTTCTATAAGCAATACAAAAAAATCTTGATTTTTAGAAAGGGTAAACAGATCAATACTATGGAGTCTTTTATTGTGAAAATCAACAGCTCATTAGAAAATCAAATCTCAATTTTAGTTTTTAACCTCACATACTTCTCTGCAACATTGCTAGTTCCAGGATATAAAGCAGGCTTTAGTAGCGTTGGAGGCAGCCAGGCTTTTATGAACTATCATGACCAACACAATGTGATCCATATTACTCTCATCTTGACAGAAATTATGTTCAGGCACAGTCTCCCACTATAAGGTAGTGAGGACATGCTGATGCTGTGAGCGTCTTTTTAATGCATAAAGGAATTATTGTGAGTTTTACTTGCCTTATAAATTGGTAAAATGATGCCGTATGCCGGAAGACTTCCTTTTTTTTTTTGTTCTTCAGTCTCGGCAATTCAGAGAAACTCGGTTGTGAAACACTGCCACCTCTGGTCATTCAGTATAATCTGTAGATGGAAAAGTCCACTGTTAGCACATTTTCTATAAGCAATACAAAAAAAATCTTGATTTTTAGAAAGCGTAAACAGATCAATACTATGGAGTCTTTTATTGTGAAAATCAACAGCTCATTAGAAATTCAAATCTCAATTTTAGTTTTTAACCTCACATACTTCTCTGCAACATTGCTAGTTCCAGGATATAAAGCAGGCTTTAGTAGCGTTGGAGGCAGCCAGACTTTTATGAACTATCATGACCAACACAATGTGATCCATATTACTCTCATCTTGACAGAAATTATGTTCAGGCACAGTCTCCCACTGTAAGGTAGTGAGGACATGCTGATGCTGTGAGCGTCTTTTTAATGCATAAAGGAATTATTGTGAGTTTTACTTGCCTTGCATATTGGTAAAATGATGCCGTATGCCGGAAGACTTCCTTTTTTTTTTTCTTCAGTCTCGTCAATTCAGAGAAACTCGGTTGTGAAACACTGCCACCTCTGGTCATTCAGTATAATTTGCAGATGGAAAAGTCCACTGTTAGCACATTTTCTATAAGCAATACAAAAAAAATCTTGATTTTTAGAAAGCGTAAACAGATCAATACTATGGAGTCTTTTATTGTGAAAATCAACAGCTCATTAGAAAATCAAATCTCAATTTTAGTTTTTAACCTCACATACTTCTCTGCAACATTGCTAGCTCCAGGATATAAAGCAGGCTTTAGTAGCATTGGAGGCAGCCAGGCTTTTATGAGCTATCATGACCAACACAATGTGATCCATATTACTTTCATCTTGACAGAAATTATGTTCAGGCACAGTCTCCCACTATAAGGTAGTGAGGACATGCTGATGCTGTGAGCGTCTTTTTAATGCATAAAGGAATTATTGTGAGTTTTACTTGCCTTATAAATTGGTAAAATGATCCCGTATGCCGGAAGACTTCCTTTTTTTTTTCTTCAGTCTCGGCAATTCAGAGAAACTAGGTTGTGAAACACTGCCACCTCTGGTCATTCAGTATAATCTGCAGATGGAAAAGTCCACTGTTAGCACATTTTCTATAAGCAATACAAAAAAAATCTTGATTTTTAGAAAGCGTAAACAGATCAATACTATGGAGTCTTTTATTGTGAAAATCAACAGCTCATTAGAAAATCAAATCTCAATTTTAGTTTTTAAGCTCACATACTTCTCTGCAACATTGCTAGCTCCAGGATATAAAGCAGGCTTTAGTAGCATTGGAGGCAGCCAGGCTTTTATGAGCTATCATGACCAACACAATGTGATCCATATTACTTTCATCTTGACAGAAATTATGTTCAGGCACAGTCTCCCACTGTAAGGTAGTGAGGACATGCTGATGCTGTGAGCGTCTTTTTAATGCATAAAGGAATTATTGTGAGTTTTACTTGCCTTATAAATTGGTAAAATGATCCCGTATGCCGGAAGACTTCCTTTTTTTTTTCTTCAGTCTCGGCAATTCAGAGAAACTAGGTTGTGAAACACTGCCACCTCTGGTCATTCAGTATAATCTGCAGATGGAAAAGTCCACTGTTAGCACATTTTCTATAAGCAATACAAAAAAAATCTTGATGATTAGAAAGCGTAAACAGATCAATACTATGGAGTCTTTTATTGTGAAAATCAACAGCTCATTAGAAATTCAAATCTCAATTTTAGTTTTTAACCTCACATACTTCTCTGCAACATTGCTAGCTCCAGGATATAAAGCAGGCTTTAGTAGCGTTGGAGGCAGCCAGGCTTTTATGAACTATCATGACCAACACAATGTGATCCATATTACTTTCATCTTGACAGAAATTATGTTCAGGCACAGTCTCCCACTGTAAGGTAGTGAGGACATGCTGATGCTGTGAGCGTCTTTTTAATGCATAAAGGAATTATTGTGAGTTTTACTTGCCTTATAAATTGGTAAAATGATCCCGTATGCCGGAAGACTTCCTTTTTTTTTTCTTCAGTCTCGGCAATTCAGAGAAACTAGGTTGTGAAACACTGCCACCTCTGGTCATTCAGTATAATCTGCAGATGGAAAAGTCCACTGTTAGCACATTTTCTATAAGCAATACAAAAAAAATCTTGATGATTAGAAAGCGTAAACAGATCAATACTATGGAGTCTTTTATTGTGAAAATCAACAGCTCATTAGAAATTCAAATCTCAATTTTAGTTTTTAACCTCACATACTTCTCTGCAACATTGCTAGTTCCAGGATATAAAGCAGGCTTTAGTAGCGTTGGAGGCAGCCAGGCTTTTATGAACTATCATGACCAACACAATGTGATCCATATTACTCTCATCTTGACAGAAATTATGTTCAGGCACAGTCTCCCACTATAAGGTAGTGAGGACATGCTGATGCTGTGAGCGTCTTTTTAATGCATAAAGGAATTATTGTGAGTTTTACTTGCCTTGCATATTGGTAAAATGATGCCGTATGCCGGAAGACTTCCTTTTTTTTGTTTCTTCAGTCTCGGCAATTCAGAGAAACTCGGTTGTGAAACACTGCCACCTCTGGTCATTCAGTATAATTTGCAGATGGAAAAGTCCACTGTTAGCACATTTTCTATAAGCAATACAAAAAAAATCTTGATTTTTAGAAAGCGTAAACAGATCAATACTATGGAGTCTTTTATTGTGAAAATCAACAGCTCATTAGAAAATCAAATCTCAATTTTAGTTTTTAACCTCACATACTTCTCTGCAACATTGCTAGTTCCAGGATATAAAGCAGGCTTTAGTAGCGTTGGAGGCAGCCAGACTTTTATGAACTATCATGACCAACACAATGTGATCCATATTACTCTCATCTTGATAGAAATTATGTTCAGGCACAGTCTCCCACTGTAAGGTAGTGAGGACATGCTGATGCTGTGAGCGTCTTTTTAATGCATAAAGGAATTATTGTGAGTTTTACGTGCCTTGCATATTGGTAAAATGATGCCGTATGCCGGAAGACTTCCTTTTTTGTTTTTTTCTTCAGTCTCGGCAATTCAGAGAAACTCGGTTGTGAAACACTGCCACCTCTGGTCATTCAGTATAATCTGTAGATGGAAAAGTCCACTGTTAGCACATTTTCTATAAGCAATACAAAAAAATCTTGATGATTAGAAAGCGTAAACAGATCAATACTATGGAGTCTTTTATTGTGAAAATCAACAGCTCATTAGAAATTCAAATCTCAATTTTAGTTTTTAACCTCACATACTTCTCTGCAACATTGCTAGTTCCAGGATATAAAGCAGGCTTTAGTAGCGTTGGAGGCAGCCAGGCTTTTATGAACTATCATGACCAACACAATGTGATCCATATTACTCTCATCTTGACAGAAATTATGTTCAGGCACAGTCTCCCACTATAAGGTAGTGAGGACATGCTGATGCTGTGAGCGTCTTTTTAATGCATAAAGGAATTATTGTGAGTTTTACTTGCCTTGCATATTGGTAAAATGATGCCGTATGCCGGAAGACTTCCTTTTTTTTGTTTCTTCAGTCTCGGCAATTCAGAGAAACTCGGTTGTGAAACACTGCCACCTCTGGTCATTCAGTATAATTTGCAGATGGAAAAGTCCACTGTTAGCACATTTTCTATAAGCAATACAAAAAAAATCTTGATTTTTAGAAAGCGTAAACAGATCAATACTATGGAGTCTTTTATTGTGAAAATCAACAGCTCATTAGAAAATCAAATCTCAATTTTAGTTTTTAACCTCACATACTTCTCTGCAACATTGCTAGTTCCAGGATATAAAGCAGGCTTTAGTAGCGTTGGAGGCAGCCAGACTTTTATGAACTATCATGACCAACACAATGTGATCCATATTACTCTCATCTTGATAGAAATTATGTTCAGGCACAGTCTCCCACTGTAAGGTAGTGAGGACATGCTGATGCTGTGAGCGTCTTTTTAATGCATAAAGGAATTATTGTGAGTTTTACGTGCCTTGCATATTGGTACAATGATGCCGTATGCCGGAAGACTTCCTTTTTTGTTTTTTTCTTCAGTCTCGGCAATTCAGAGAAACTCGGTTGTGAAACACTGCCACCTCTGGTCATTCAGTATAATCTGTAGATGGAAAAGTCCACTGTTAGCACATTTTCTATAAGCAATACAAAAAAATCTTGATTTTTAGAAAGGGTAAACAGATCAATACTATGGAGTCTTTTATTGTGAAAATCAACAGCTCATTAGAAAATCAAATCTCAATTTTAGTTTTTAACCTCACATACTTCTCTGCAACATTGCTAGCTCCAGGATATAAAGCAGGCTTTAGTAGCATTGGAGGCAGCCAGGCTTTTATGAGCTATCATGACCAACACAATGTGATCCATATTACTTTCATCTTGACAGAAATTATGTTCAGGCACAGTCTCCCACTGTAAGGTAGTGAGGACATGCTGATGCTGTGAGCGTCTTTTTAATGCATAAAGGAATTATTGTGAGTTTTACTTGCCTTATAAATTGGTAAAATGATGCCGTATGCCGGAAGACTTCCTTTTTTTTTTGTTCTTCAGTCTCGGCAATTCAGAGAAACTCGGTTGTGAAACACTGCCACCTCTGGTCATTCAGTATAATCTGTAGATGGAAAAGTCCACTGTTAGCACATTTTCTATAAGCAATACAAAAAAAATCTTGATTTTTAGAAAGCGTAAACAGATCAATACTATGGAGTCTTTTATTGTGAAAATCAACAGCTCATTAGAAATTCAAATCTCAATTTTAGTTTTTAACCTCACATACTTCTCTGCAACATTGCTAGTTCCAGGATATAAAGCAGGCTTTAGTAGCGTTGGAGGCAGCCAGGCTTTTATGAACTATCATGACCAACACAATGTGATCCATATTACTTTCATCTTTACAGAAATTATGTTCAGGCACAGTCTCCCACTATAAGGTAGTGAGGACATGCTGATGCTGTGAGCGTCTTTTTAATGCATAAAGGAATTATTGTGAGTTTTACTTGCCTTGCATATTGGTAAAATGATGCCGTATGCCGGAAGACTTCCTTTTTTTTGTTTCTTCAGTCTCGGCAATTCAGAGAAACTCGGTTGTGAAACACTGCCACCTCTGGTCATTCAGTATAATTTGCAGATGGAAAAGTCCACTGTTAGCACATTTTCTATAAGCAATACAAAAAAAATCTTGATTTTTAGAAAGCGTAAACAGATCAATACTATGGAGTCTTTTATTGTGAAAATCAACAGCTCATTAGAAAATCAAATCTCAATTTTAGTTTTTAACCTCACATACTTCTCTGCAACATTGCTAGTTCCAGGATATAAAGCAGGCTTTAGTAGCGTTGGAGGCAGCCAGACTTTTATGAACTATCATGACCAACACAATGTGATCCATATTACTCTCATCTTGATAGAAATTATGTTCAGGCACAGTCTCCCACTGTAAGGTAGTGAGGACATGCTGATGCTGTGAGCGTCTTTTTAATGCATAAAGGAATTATTGTGAGTTTTACTTGCCTTGCATATTGGTAAAATGATGCCGTATGCCGGAAGACTTCCTTTTTTTTTTTTTCTTCAGTCTCGGCAATTCAGAGAAACTCGGTTGTGAAACACTGCCACCTCTGGTCATTCAGTATAATCTGTAGATGGAAAAGTCCACTGTTAGCACATTTTCTATAAGCAATACAAAAAAATCTTGATTTTTAGAAAGGGTAAACAGATCAATACTATGGAGTCTTTTATTGTGAAAATCAACAGCTCATTAGAAAATCAAATCTCAATTTTAGTTTTAAACCTCACATACTTCTCTGGAACATTGCTAGCTCCAGGATATAAAGCAGGCTTTAGTAGCGTTGGAGGCAGCCAGGCTTTTATGAACTATCATGACCAACACAATGTGATCCATATTACTTTCATCTTGATAGAAATTATGTTCAGGCACAGTCTCCCACTGTAAGGTAGTGAGGACATGCTGATGCTGTGAGCGTCTTTTTAATGCATAAAGGAATTATTGTGAGTTTTACTTGCCTTATAAATTGGTAAAATGATGCGGTATGCCGGAAGACTTCCTTTTTTTTTTTTTTCTTCAGTCTCGGCAATTCAGAGAAACTCGGTTGTGAAACACTGCCACCTCTGGTCATTCAGTATAATCTGTAGATGGAAAAGTCCACTGTTAGCACATTTTCTATAAGCAATACAAAAAAATCTTGATTTTTAGAAAGCGTAAACAGATCAATACTATGGAGCCTTTTATTGTGAAAATCAACAGCTCATTAGAAAATCAAATCTCAATTTTAGTTTTTAACCTCACATACTTCTCTGCAACATTGCTAGTTCCAGGATATAAAGCAGGCTTTAGTAGCGTTGGAGGCAGCCAGGCTTTTATGAACTATCATGACCAACACAATGTGATCCATATTACTTTCATCTTGACAGAAATTATGTTCAGGCACAGTCTCCCACTGTAAGGTAGTGAGGACATGCTGATGCTGTGAGCGTCTTTTTAATGCATAAAGGAATTATTGTGAGTTAAACTTGCCTTGTATATTGGTAAAATGATGCCGTATGCCGGAAGACTTCCTTTTTTTTTTTTGTTCTTCAGTCTCGGCAATTCAGAGAAACTCGGTTGTGAAACACTGCCACCTCTGGTCATTCAGTATAATCTGTAGATGGAAAAGTCCACTGTTAGCACATTTTCTATAAGCAATACAAAAAAAATCTTGATTTTTAGAAAGCGTAAACAGATCAATACTATGGAGTCTTTTATTGTGAAAATCAACAGCTCATTAGAAAATCAAATCTCAATTTTAGTTTTTAACCTCACATACTTCTCTGCAACATTGCTAGCTCCAGGATATAAAGCAGGCTTTAGTAGCATTGGAGGCAGCCAGGCTTTTATGAGCTATCATGACCAACACAATGTGATCCATATTACTTTCATCTTGACAGAAATTATGTTCAGGCACAGTCTCCCACTGTAAGGTAGTGAGGACATGCTGATGCTGTGAGCGTCTTTTTAATGCATAAAGGAATTATTGTGAGTTTTACTTGCCTTATAAATTGGTAAAATGATGCCGTATGCCGGAAGACTTCCTTTTTTTTTTGTTCTTCAGTCTCGGCAATTCAGAGAAACTCGGTTGTGAAACACTGCCACCTCTGGTCATTCAGTATAATCTGTAGATGGAAAAGTCCACTGTTAGCACATTTTCTATAAGCAATACAAAAAAAATCTTGATTTTTAGAAAGCGTAAACAGATCAATACTATGGAGTCTTTTATTGTGAAAATCAACAGCTCATTAGAAAATCAAATCTCAATTTTAGTTTTTAACCTCACATACTTCTCTGCAACATTGCTAGTTCCAGGATATAAAGCAGGCTTTA
The DNA here is from genome assembly GCF_964204655.1 of Triturus cristatus. Classification (NCBI taxonomy): domain Eukaryota; kingdom Metazoa; phylum Chordata; class Amphibia; order Caudata; family Salamandridae; genus Triturus; species Triturus cristatus. The sequence continues at coordinate 936,564,135 of NC_140594.1, read as the reverse complement.
GTAGCGTTGGAGGCAGCCAGACTTTTATGAACTATCATGACCAACACAATGTGATCCATATTACTCTCATCTTGATAGAAATTATGTTCAGGCACAGTCTCCCACTGTAAGGTAGTGAGGACATGCTGATGCTGTGAGCGTCTTTTTAATGCATAAAGGAATTATTGTGAGTTTTACTTGCCTTATAAATTGGTAAAATGATGCGGTATGCCGGAAGACTTCCTTTTTTTTTTTTTTCTTCAGTCTCGGCAATTCAGAGAAACTCGGTTGTGAAACACTGCCACCTCTGGTCATTCAGTATAATCTGTAGATGGAAAAGTCCACTGTTAGCACATTTTCTATAAGCAATACAAAAAAATCTTGATTTTTAGAAAGCGTAAACAGATCAATACTATGGAGCCTTTTATTGTGAAAATCAACAGCTCATTAGAAAATCAAATCTCAATTTTAGTTTTTAACCTCACATACTTCTCTGCAACATTGCTAGTTCCAGGATATAAAGCAGGCTTTAGTAGCGTTGGAGGCAGCCAGGCTTTTATGAGCTATCATGACCAACACAATGTGATCCATATTACTTTCATCTTGACAGAAATTATGTTCAGGCACAGTCTCCCACTGTAAGGTAGTGAGGACATGCTGATGCTGTGAGCGTCTTTTTAATGCATAAAGGAATTATTGTGAGTTTTACTTGCCTTATAAATTGGTAAAATGATCCCGTATGCCGGAAGACTTCCTTTTTTTTTTCTTCAGTCTCGGCAATTCAGAGAAACTAGGTTGTGAAACACTGCCACCTCTGGTCATTCAGTATAATCTGCAGATGGAAAAGTCCACTGTTAGCACATTTTCTATAAGCAATACAAAAAAAATCTTGATGATTAGAAAGCGTAAACAGATCAATACTATGGAGTCTTTTATTGTGAAAATCAACAGCTCATTAGAAATTCAAATCTCAATTTTAGTTTTTAACCTCACATACTTCTCTGCAACATTGCTAGTTCCAGGATATAAAGCAGGCTTTAGTAGCGTTGGAGGCAGCCAGGCTTTTATGAACTATCATGACCAACACAATGTGATCCATATTACTCTCATCTTGACAGAAATTATGTTCAGGCACAGTCTCCCACTATAAGGTAGTGAGGACATGCTGATGCTGTGAGCGTCTTTTTAATGCATAAAGGAATTATTGTGAGTTTTACTTGCCTTATAAATTGGTAAAATGATCCCGTATGCCGGAAGACTTCCTTTTTTTTTTCTTCAGTCTCGGCAATTCAGAGAAACTAGGTTGTGAAACACTGCCACCTCTGGTCATTCAGTATAATCTGCAGATGGAAAAGTCCACTGTTAGCACATTTTCTATAAGCAATACAAAAAAAATCTTGATTTTTAGAAAGCGTAAACAGATCAATACTATGGAGTCTTTTATTGTGAAAATCAACAGCTCATTAGAAAATCAAATCTCAATTTTAGTTTTTAACCTCACATACTTCTCTGCAACATTGCTAGCTCCAGGATATAAAGCAGGCTTTAGTAGCGTTGGAGGCAGCCAGGCTTTTATGAACTATCATGACCAACACAATGTGATCCATATTACTTTCATCTTGACAGAAATTATGTTCAGGCACAGTCTCCCACTGTAAGGTAGTGAGGACATGCTGATGCTGTGAGCGTCTTTTTAATGCATAAAGGAATTATTGTGAGTTTTACTTGCCTTATAAATTGGTAAAATGATGCCGTATGCCGGAAGACTTCCTTTTTTTTTTGTTCTTCAGTCTCGGCAATTCAGAGAAACTCGGTTGTGAAACACTGCCACCTCTGGTCATTCAGTATAATCTGTAGATGGAAAAGTCCACTGTTAGCACATTTTCTATAAGCAATACAAAAAAAATCTTGATTTTTAGAAAGCGTAAACAGATCAATACTATGGAGTCTTTTATTGTGAAAATCAACAGCTCATTAGAAAATCAAATCTCAATTTTAGTTTTTAACCTCACATACTTCTCTGCAACATTGCTAGTTCCAGGATATAAAGCAGGCTTTAGTAGCGTTGGAGGCAGCCAGACTTTTATGAACTATCATGACCAACACAATGTGATCCATATTACTCTCATCTTGATAGAAATTATGTTCAGGCACAGTCTCCCACTGTAAGGTAGTGAGGACATGCTGATGCTGTGAGCGTCTTTTTAATGCATAAAGGAATTATTGTGAGTTTTACTTGCCTTGCATATTGGTAAAATGATGCCGTATGCCGGAAGACTTCCTTTTTTTTTTTTTCTTCAGTCTCGGCAATTCAGAGAAACTCGGTTGTGAAACACTGCCACCTCTGGTCATTCAGTATAATCTGTAGATGGAAAAGTCCACTGTTAGCACATTTTCTATAAGCAATACAAAAAAATCTTGATTTTTAGAAAGGGTAAACAGATCAATACTATGGAGTCTTTTATTGTGAAAATCAACAGCTCATTAGAAAATCAAATCTCAATTTTAGTTTTAAACCTCACATACTTCTCTGGAACATTGCTAGCTCCAGGATATAAAGCAGGCTTTAGTAGCGTTGGAGGCAGCCAGGCTTTTATGAACTATCATGACCAACACAATGTGATCCATATTACTTTCATCTTGATAGAAATTATGTTCAGGCACAGTCTCCCACTGTAAGGTAGTGAGGACATGCTGATGCTGTGAGCGTCTTTTTAATGCATAAAGGAATTATTGTGAGTTTTACTTGCCTTATAAATTGGTAAAATGATGCGGTATGCCGGAAGACTTCCTTTTTTTTTTTTTTCTTCAGTCTCGGCAATTCAGAGAAACTCGGTTGTGAAACACTGCCACCTCTGGTCATTCAGTATAATCTGTAGATGGAAAAGTCCACTGTTAGCACATTTTCTATAAGCAATACAAAAAAATCTTGATTTTTAGAAAGCGTAAACAGATCAATACTATGGAGCCTTTTATTGTGAAAATCAACAGCTCATTAGAAAATCAAATCTCAATTTTAGTTTTTAACCTCACATACTTCTCTGCAACATTGCTAGTTCCAGGATATAAAGCAGGCTTTAGTAGCGTTGGAGGCAGCCAGGCTTTTATGAACTATCATGACCAACACAATGTGATCCATATTACTTTCATCTTGACAGAAATTATGTTCAGGCACAGTCTCCCACTGTAAGGTAGTGAGGACATGCTGATGCTGTGAGCGTCTTTTTAATGCATAAAGGAATTATTGTGAGTTAAACTTGCCTTGTATATTGGTAAAATGATGCCGTATGCCGGAAGACTTCCTTTTTTTTTTTTGTTCTTCAGTCTCGGCAATTCAGAGAAACTCGGTTGTGAAACACTGCCACCTCTGGTCATTCAGTATAATCTGTAGATGGAAAAGTCCACTGTTAGCACATTTTCTATAAGCAATACAAAAAAAATCTTGATTTTTAGAAAGCGTAAACAGATCAATACTATGGAGTCTTTTATTGTGAAAATCAACAGCTCATTAGAAAATCAAATCTCAATTTTAGTTTTTAACCTCACATACTTCTCTGCAACATTGCTAGCTCCAGGATATAAAGCAGGCTTTAGTAGCATTGGAGGCAGCCAGGCTTTTATGAGCTATCATGACCAACACAATGTGATCCATATTACTTTCATCATGACAGAAATTATGTTCAGGCACAGTCTCCCACTGTAAGGTAGTGAGGACATGCTGATGCTGTGAGCGTCTTTTTAATGCATAAAGGAATTATTGTGAGTTTTACTTGCCTTATAAATTGGTAAAATGATGCCGTATGCCGGAAGACTTCCTTTTTTTTTTGTTCTTCAGTCTCGGCAATTCAGAGAAACTCGGTTGTGAAACACTGCCACCTCTGGTCATTCAGTATAATCTGTAGATGGAAAAGTCCACTGTTAGCACATTTTCTATAAGCAATACAAAAAAAATCTTGATTTTTAGAAAGCGTAAACAGATCAATACTATGGAGTCTTTTATTGTGAAAATCAACAGCTCATTAGAAAATCAAATCTCAATTTTAGTTTTTAACCTCACATACTTCTCTGCAACATTGCTAGTTCCAGGATATAAAGCAGGCTTTAGTAGCGTTGGAGGCAGCCAGACTTTTATGAACTATCATGACCAACACAATGTGATCCATATTACTCTCATCTTGATAGAAATTATGTTCAGGCACAGTCTCCCACTGTAAGGTAGTGAGGACATGCTGATGCTGTGAGCGTCTTTTTAATGCATAAAGGAATTATTGTGAGTTTTACTTGCCTTATAAATTGGTAAAATGATGCGGTATGCCGGAAGACTTCCTTTTTTTTTTTTTTCTTCAGTCTCGGCAATTCAGAGAAACTCGGTTGTGAAACACTGCCACCTCTGGTCATTCAGTATAATCTGTAGATGGAAAAGTCCACTGTTAGCACATTTTCTATAAGCAATACAAAAAAATCTTGATTTTTAGAAAGCGTAAACAGATCAATACTATGGAGCCTTTTATTGTGAAAATCAACAGCTCATTAGAAAATCAAATCTCAATTTTAGTTTTTAACCTCACATACTTCTCTGCAACATTGCTAGTTCCAGGATATAAAGCAGGCTTTAGTAGCGTTGGAGGCAGCCAGGCTTTTATGAGCTATCATGACCAACACAATGTGATCCATATTACTTTCATCTTGACAGAAATTATGTTCAGGCACAGTCTCCCACTGTAAGGTAGTGAGGACATGCTGATGCTGTGAGCGTCTTTTTAATGCATAAAGGAATTATTGTGAGTTTTACTTGCCTTATAAATTGGTAAAATGATCCCGTATGCCGGAAGACTTCCTTTTTTTTTTCTTCAGTCTCGGCAATTCAGAGAAACTAGGTTGTGAAACACTGCCACCTCTGGTCATTCAGTATAATCTGCAGATGGAAAAGTCCACTGTTAGCACATTTTCTATAAGCAATACAAAAAAAATCTTGATGATTAGAAAGCGTAAACAGATCAATACTATGGAGTCTTTTATTGTGAAAATCAACAGCTCATTAGAAATTCAAATCTCAATTTTAGTTTTTAACCTCACATACTTCTCTGCAACATTGCTAGTTCCAGGATATAAAGCAGGCTTTAGTAGCGTTGGAGGCAGCCAGGCTTTTATGAACTATCATGACCAACACAATGTGATCCATATTACTCTCATCTTGACAGAAATTATGTTCAGGCACAGTCTCCCACTATAAGGTAGTGAGGACATGCTGATGCTGTGAGCGTCTTTTTAATGCATAAAGGAATTATTGTGAGTTTTACTTGCCTTATAAATTGGTAAAATGATCCCGTATGCCGGAAGACTTCCTTTTTTTTTTCTTCAGTCTCGGCAATTCAGAGAAACTAGGTTGTGAAACACTGCCACCTCTGGTCATTCAGTATAATCTGCAGATGGAAAAGTCCACTGTTAGCACATTTTCTATAAGCAATACAAAAAAAATCTTGATTTTTAGAAAGCGTAAACAGATCAATACTATGGAGTCTTTTATTGTGAAAATCAACAGCTCATTAGAAAATCAAATCTCAATTTTAGTTTTTAACCTCACATACTTCTCTGCAACATTGCTAGCTCCAGGATATAAAGCAGGCTTTAGTAGCGTTGGAGGCAGCCAGGCTTTTATGAACTATCATGACCAACACAATGTGATCCATATTACTTTCATCTTGACAGAAATTATGTTCAGGCACAGTCTCCCACTGTAAGGTAGTGAGGACATGCTGATGCTGTGAGCGTCTTTTTAATGCATAAAGGAATTATTGTGAGTTTTACTTGCCTTATAAATTGGTAAAATGATGCCGTATGCCGGAAGACTTCCTTTTTTTTTTTTGTTCTTCAGTCTCGGCAATTCAGAGAAACTCGGTTGTGAAACACTGCCACCTCTGGTCATTCAGTATAATCTGTAGATGGAAAAGTCCACTGTTAGCACATTTTCTATAAGCAATACAAAAAAATCTTGATTTTTAGAAAGGGTAAACAGATCAATACTATGGAGTCTTTTATTGTGAAAATCAACAGCTCATTAGAAAATCAAATCTCAATTTTAGTTTTTAACCTCACATACTTCTCTGCAACATTGCTAGCTCCAGGATATAAAGCAGGCTTTAGTAGCATTGGAGGCAGCCAGGCTTTTATGAGCTATCATGACCAACACAATGTGATCCATATTACTTTCATCTTGACAGAAATTATGTTCAGGCACAGTCTCCCACTGTAAGGTAGTGAGGACATGCTGATGCTGTGAGCGTCTTTTTAATGCATAAAGGAATTATTGTGAGTTTTACTTGCCTTATAAATTGGTAAAATGATGCCGTATGCCGGAAGACTTCCTTTTTTTTTTTGTTCTTCAGTCTCGGCAATTCAGAGAAACTCGGTTGTGAAACACTGCCACCTCTGGTCATTCAGTATAATCTGTAGATGGAAAAGTCCACTGTTAGCACATTTTCTATAAGCAATACAAAAAAAATCTTGATTTTTAGAAAGCGTAAACAGATCAATACTATGGAGTCTTTTATTGTGAAAATCAACAGCTCATTAGAAAATCAAATCTCAATTTTAGTTTTTAACCTCACATACTTCTCTGCAACATTGCTAGTTCCAGGATATAAAGCAGGCTTTAGTAGCGTTGGAGGCAGCCAGACTTTTATGAACTATCATGACCAACACAATGTGATCCATATTACTCTCATCTTGATAGAAATTATGTTCAGGCACAGTCTCCCACTGTAAGGTAGTGAGGACATGCTGATGCTGTGAGCGTCTTTTTAATGCATAAAGGAATTATTGTGAGTTTTACTTGCCTTGCATATTGGTAAAATGATGCCGTATGCCGGAAGACTTCCTTTTTTTTTTTTTTCTTCAGTCTCGGCAATTCAGAGAAACTCGGTTGTGAAACACTGCCACCTCTGGTCATTCAGTATAATCTGTAGATGGAAAAGTCCACTGTTAGCACATTTTCTATAAGCAATACAAAAAAATCTTGATTTTTAGAAAGGGTAAACAGATCAATACTATGGAGTCTTTTATTGTGAAAATCAACAGCTCATTAGAAAATCAAATCTCAATTTTAGTTTTTAACCTCACATACTTCTCTGCAACATTGCTAGTTCCAGGATATAAAGCAGGCTTTAGTAGCGTTGGAGGCAGCCAGGCTTTTATGAACTATCATGACCAACACAATGTGATCCATATTACTCTCATCTTGACAGAAATTATGTTCAGGCACAGTCTCCCACTATAAGGTAGTGAGGACATGCTGATGCTGTGAGCGTCTTTTTAATGCATAAAGGAATTATTGTGAGTTTTACTTGCCTTATAAATTGGTAAAATGATGCCGTATGCCGGAAGACTTCCTTTTTTTTTTTGTTCTTCAGTCTCGGCAATTCAGAGAAACTCGGTTGTGAAACACTGCCACCTCTGGTCATTCAGTATAATCTGTAGATGGAAAAGTCCACTGTTAGCACATTTTCTATAAGCAATACAAAAAAAATCTTGATTTTTAGAAAGCGTAAACAGATCAATACTATGGAGTCTTTTATTGTGAAAATCAACAGCTCATTAGAAATTCAAATCTCAATTTTAGTTTTTAACCTCACATACTTCTCTGCAACATTGCTAGTTCCAGGATATAAAGCAGGCTTTAGTAGCGTTGGAGGCAGCCAGACTTTTATGAACTATCATGACCAACACAATGTGATCCATATTACTCTCATCTTGACAGAAATTATGTTCAGGCACAGTCTCCCACTGTAAGGTAGTGAGGACATGCTGATGCTGTGAGCGTCTTTTTAATGCATAAAGGAATTATTGTGAGTTTTACTTGCCTTGCATATTGGTAAAATGATGCCGTATGCCGGAAGACTTCCTTTTTTTTTTTCTTCAGTCTCGTCAATTCAGAGAAACTCGGTTGTGAAACACTGCCACCTCTGGTCATTCAGTATAATTTGCAGATGGAAAAGTCCACTGTTAGCACATTTTCTATAAGCAATACAAAAAAAATCTTGATTTTTAGAAAGCGTAAACAGATCAATACTATGGAGTCTTTTATTGTGAAAATCAACAGCTCATTAGAAAATCAAATCTCAATTTTAGTTTTTAACCTCACATACTTCTCTGCAACATTGCTAGCTCCAGGATATAAAGCAGGCTTTAGTAGCATTGGAGGCAGCCAGGCTTTTATGAGCTATCATGACCAACACAATGTGATCCATATTACTTTCATCTTGACAGAAATTATGTTCAGGCACAGTCTCCCACTATAAGGTAGTGAGGACATGCTGATGCTGTGAGCGTCTTTTTAATGCATAAAGGAATTATTGTGAGTTTTACTTGCCTTATAAATTGGTAAAATGATCCCGTATGCCGGAAGACTTCCTTTTTTTTTTCTTCAGTCTCGGCAATTCAGAGAAACTAGGTTGTGAAACACTGCCACCTCTGGTCATTCAGTATAATCTGCAGATGGAAAAGTCCACTGTTAGCACATTTTCTATAAGCAATACAAAAAAAATCTTGATGATTAGAAAGCGTAAACAGATCAATACTATGGAGTCTTTTATTGTGAAAATCAACAGCTCATTAGAAATTCAAATCTCAATTTTAGTTTTTAACCTCACATACTTCTCTGCAACATTGCTAGTTCCAGGATATAAAGCAGGCTTTAGTAGCGTTGGAGGCAGCCAGGCTTTTATGAACTATCATGACCAACACAATGTGATCCATATTACTCGCATCTTGACAGAAATTATGTTCAGGCACAGTCTCCCACTATAAGGTAGTGAGGACATGCTGATGCTGTGAGCGTCTTTTTAATGCATAAAGGAATTATTGTGAGTTTTACTTGCCTTATAAATTGGTAAAATGATGCCGTATGCCGGAAGACTTCCTTTTTTTTTTTGTTCTTCAGTCTCGGCAATTCAGAGAAACTCGGTTGTGAAACACTGCCACCTCTGGTCATTCAGTATAATCTGTAGATGGAAAAGTCCACTGTTAGCACATTTTCTATAAGCAATACAAAAAAAATCTTGATTTTTAGAAAGCGTAAACAGATCAATACTATGGAGTCTTTTATTGTGAAAATCAACAGCTCATTAGAAATTCAAATCTCAATTTTAGTTTTTAACCTCACATACTTCTCTGCAACATTGCTAGTTCCAGGATATAAAGCAGGCTTTAGTAGCGTTGGAGGCAGCCAGACTTTTATGAACTATCATGACCAACACAATGTGATCCATATTACTCTCATCTTGACAGAAATTATGTTCAGGCACAGTCTCCCACTGTAAGGTAGTGAGGACATGCTGATGCTGTGAGCGTCTTTTTAATGCATAAAGGAATTATTGTGAGTTTTACTTGCCTTGCATATTGGTAAAATGATGCCGTATGCCGGAAGACTTCCTTTTTTTTTTTCTTCAGTCTCGTCAATTCAGAGAAACTCGGTTGTGAAACACTGCCACCTCTGGTCATTCAGTATAATTTGCAGATGGAAAAGTCCACTGTTAGCACATTTTCTATAAGCAATACAAAAAAAATCTTGATTTTTAGAAAGCGTAAACAGATCAATACTATGGAGTCTTTTATTGTGAAAATCAACAGCTCATTAGAAAATCAAATCTCAATTTTAGTTTTTAAGCTCACATACTTCTCTGCAACATTGCTAGCTCCAGGATATAAAGCAGGCTTTAGTAGCATTGGAGGCAGCCAGGCTTTTATGAGCTATCATGACCAACACAATGTGATCCATATTACTTTCATCTTGACAGAAATTATGTTCAGGCACAGTCTCCCACTGTAAGGTAGTGAGGACATGCTGATGCTGTGAGCGTCTTTTTAATGCATAAAGGAATTATTGTGAGTTTTACTTGCCTTATAAATTGGTAAAATGATCCCGTATGCCGGAAGACTTCCTTTTTTTTTTCTTCAGTCTCGGCAATTCAGAGAAACTAGGTTGTGAAACACTGCCACCTCTGGTCATTCAGTATAATCTGCAGATGGAAAAGTCCACTGTTAGCACATTTTCTATAAGCAATACAAAAAAAATCTTGATGATTAGAAAGCGTAAACAGATCAATACTATGGAGTCTTTTATTGTGAAAATCAACAGCTCATTAGAAATTCAAATCTCAATTTTAGTTTTTAACCTCACATACTTCTCTGCAACATTGCTAGTTCCAGGATATAAAGCAGGCTTTAGTAGCGTTGGAGGCAGCCAGGCTTTTATGAACTATCATGACCAACACAATGTGATCCATATTACTCTCATCTTGACAGAAATTATGTTCAGGCACAGTCTCCCACTATAAGGTAGTGAGGACATGCTGATGCTGTGAGCGTCTTTTTAATGCATAAAGGAATTATTGTGAGTTTTACTTGCCTTATAAATTGGTAAAATGATCCCGTATGCCGGAAGACTTCCTTTTTTTTTTCTTCAGTCTCGGCAATTCAGAGAAACTAGGTTGTGAAACACTGCCACCTCTGGTCATTCAGTATAATCTGCAGATGGAAAAGTCCACTGTTAGCACATTTTCTATAAGCAATACAAAAAAAATCTTGATTTTTAGAAAGCGTAAACAGATCAATACTATGGAGTCTTTTATTGTGAAAATCAACAGCTCATTAGAAATTCAAATCTCAATTTTAGTTTTTAACCTCACATACTTCTCTGCAACATTGCTAGTTCCAGGATATAAAGCAGGCTTTAGTAGCGTTGGAGGCAGCCAGACTTTTATGAACTATCATGACCAACACAATGTGATCCATATTACTCTCATCTTGACAGAAATTATGTTCAGGCACAGTCTCCCACTGTAAGGTAGTGAGGACATGCTGATGCTGTGAGCGTCTTTTTAATGCATAAAGGAATTATTGTGAGTTTTACTTGCCTTGCATATTGGTAAAATGATGCCGTATGCCGGAAGACTTCCTTTTTTTTTTTCTTCAGTCTCGTCAATTCAGAGAAACTCGGTTGTGAAACACTGCCACCTCTGGTCATTCAGTATAATTTGCAGATGGAAAAGTCCACTGTTAGCACATTTTCTATAAGCAATACAAAAAAAATCTTGATTTTTAGAAAGCGTAAACAGATCAATACTATGGAGTCTTTTATTGTGAAAATCAACAGCTCATTAGAAATTCAAATCTCAATTTTAGTTTTTAACCTCACATACTTCTCTGCAACATTGCTAGTTCCAGGATATAAAGCAGGCTTTAGTAGCGTTGGAGGCAGCCAGGCTTTTATGAACTATCATGACCAACACAATGTGATCCATATTACTCTCATCTTGACAGAAATTATGTTCAGGCACAGTCTCCCACTATAAGGTAGTGAGGACATGCTGATGCTGTGAGCGTCTTTTTAATGCATAAAGGAATTATTGTGAGTTTTACTTGCCTTATAAATTGGTAAAATGATCCCGTATGCCGGAAGACTTCCTTTTTTTTTCTTCAGTCTCGGCAATTCAGAGAAACTAGGTTGTGAAACACTGCCACCTCTGGTCATTCAGTATAATCTGCAGATGGAAAAGTCCACTGTTAGCACATTTTCTATAAGCAATACAAAAAAAATCTTGATTTTTAGAAAGCGTAAACAGATCAATACTATGGAGTCTTTTATTGTGAAAATCAACAGCTCATTAGAAATTCAAATCTCAATTTTAGTTTTTAACCTCACATACTTCTCTGCAACATTGCTAGTTCCAGGATATAAAGCAGGCTTTAGTAGCGTTGGAGGCAGCCAGACTTTTATGAACTATCATGACCAACACAATGTGATCCATATTACTCTCATCTTGACAGAAATTATGTTCAGGCACAGTCTCCCACTGTAAGGTAGTGAGGACATGCTGATGCTGTGAGCGTCTTTTTAATGCATAAAGGAATTATTGTGAGTTTTACTTGCCTTGCATATTGGTAAAATGATGCCGTATGCCGGAAGACTTCCTTTTTTTTTTTCTTCAGTCTCGTCAATTCAGAGAAACTCGGTTGTGAAACACTGCCACCTCTGGTCATTCAGTATAATTTGCAGATGGAAAAGTCCACTGTTAGCACATTTTCTATAAGCAATACAAAAAAAATCTTGATTTTTAGAAAGCGTAAACAGATCAATACTATGGAGTCTTTTATTGTGAAAATCAACAGCTCATTAGAAAATCAAATCTCAATTTTAGTTTTTAACCTCACATACTTCTCTGCAACATTGCTAGCTCCAGGATATAAAGCAGGCTTTAGTAGCATTGGAGGCAGCCAGGCTTTTATGAGCTATCATGACCAACACAATGTGATCCATATTACTTTCATCTTGACAGAAATTATGTTCAGGCACAGTCTCCCACTATAAGGTAGTGAGGACATGCTGATGCTGTGAGCGTCTTTTTAATGCATAAAGGAATTATTGTGAGTTTTACTTGCCTTATAAATTGGTAAAATGATCCCGTATGCCGGAAGACTTCCTTTTTTTTTTCTTCAGTCTCGGCAATTCAGAGAAACTAGGTTGTGAAACACTGCCACCTCTGGTCATTCAGTATAATCTGCAGATGGAAAAGTCCACTGTTAGCACATTTTCTATAAGCAATACAAAAAAAATCTTGATTTTTAGAAAGCGTAAACAGATCAATACTATGGAGTCTTTTATTGTGAAAATCAACAGCTCATTAGAAAATCAAATCTCAATTTTAGTTTTTAACCTCACATACTTCTCTGCAACATTGCTAGTTCCAGGATATAAAGCAGGCTTTAGTAGCGTTGGAGGCAGCCAGACTTTTATGAACTATCATGACCAACACAATGTGATCCATATTACTCTCATCTTGACAGAAATTATGTTCAGGCACAGTCTCCCACTGTAAGGTAGTGAGGACATGCTGATGCTGTGAGCGTCTTTTTAATGCATAAAGGAATTATTGTGAGTTTTACTTGCCTTGCATATTGGTAAAATGATGCCGTATGCCGGAAGACTTCCTTTTTTTTTTTCTTCAGTCTCGTCAATTCAGAGAAACTCGGTTGTGAAACACTGCCACCTCTGGTCATTCAGTATAATTTGCAGATGGAAAAGTCCACTGTTAGCACATTTTCTATAAGCAATACAAAAAAAATCTTGATTTTTAGAAAGCGTAAACAGATCAATACTATGGAGTCTTTTATTGTGAAAATCAACAGCTCATTAGAAATTCAAATCTCAATTTTAGTTTTTAACCTCACATACTTCTCTGCAACATTGCTAGTTCCAGGATATAAAGCAGGCTTTAGTAGCGTTGGAGGCAGCCAGGCTTTTATGAACTATCATGACCAACACAATGTGATCCATATTACTCTCATCTTGACAGAAATTATGTTCAGGCACAGTCTCCCACTATAAGGTAGTGAGGACATGCTGATGCTGTGAGCGTCTTTTTAATGCATAAAGGAATTATTGTGAGTTTTACTTGCCTTATAAATTGGTAAAATGATCCCGTATGCCGGAAGACTTCCTTTTTTTTTTCTTCAGTCTCGGCAATTCAGAGAAACTAGGTTGTGAAACACTGCCACCTCTGGTCATTCAGTATAATCTGCAGATGGAAAAGTCCACTGTTAGCACATTTTCTATAAGCAATACAAAAAAAATCTTGATTTTTAGAAAGCGTAAACAGATCAATACTATGGAGTCTTTTATTGTGAAAATCAACAGCTCATTAGAAAATCAAATCTCAATTTTAGTTTTTAACCTCACATACTTCTCTGCAACATTGCTAGCTCCAGGATATAAAGCAGGCTTTAGTAGCATTGGAGGCAGCCAGGCTTTTATGAGCTATCATGACCAACACAATGTGATCCATATTACTTTCATCTTGACAGAAATTATGTTCAGGCTCAGTCTCCCACTGTAAGGTAGTGAGGACATGCTGATGCTGTGAGCGTCTTTTTAATGCATAAAGGAATTATTGTGAGTTTTACTTGCCTTATAAATTGGTAAAATGATCCCGTATGCCGGAAGACTTCCTTTTTTTTTTCTTCAGTCTCGGCAATTCAGAGAAACTAGGTTGTGAAACACTGCCACCTCTGGTCATTCAGTATAATCTGCAGATGGAAAAGTCCACTGTTAGCACATTTTCTATAAGCAATACAAAAAAAATCTTGATGATTAGAAAGCGTAAACAGATCAATACTATGGAGTCTTTTATTGTGAAAATCAACAGCTCATTAGAAATTCAAATCTCAATTTTAGTTTTTAACCTCACATACTTCTCTGCAACATTGCTAGTTCCAGGATATAAAGCAGGCTTTAGTAGCGTTGGAGGCAGCCAGGCTTTTATGAACTATCATGACCAACACAATGTGATCCATATTACTCTCATCTTGACAGAAATTATGTTCAGGCACAGTCTCCCACTATAAGGTAGTGAGGACATGCTGATGCTGTGAGCGTCTTTTTAATGCATAAAGGAATTATTGTGAGTTTTACTTGCCTTATAAATTGGTAAAATGATCCCGTATGCCGGAAGACTTCCTTTTTTTTTTCTTCAGTCTCGGCAATTCAGAGAAACTAGGTTGTGAAACACTGCCACCTCTGGTCATTCAGTATAATCTGCAGATGGAAAAGTCCACTGTTAGCACATTTTCTATAAGCAATACAAAAAAAATCTTGATTTTTAGAAAGCGTAAACAGATCAATACTATGGAGTCTTTTATTGTGAAAATCAACAGCTCATTAGAAAATCAAATCTCAATTTTAGTTTTTAACCTCACATACTTCTCTGCAACATTGCTAGCTCCAGGATATAAAGCAGGCTTTAGTAGCATTGGAGGCAGCCAGGCTTTTATGAGCTATCATGACCAACACAATGTGATCCATATTACTTTCATCTTGACAGAAATTATGTTCAGGCACAGTCTCCCACTGTAAGGTAGTGAGGACATGCTGATGCTGTGAGCGTCTTTTTAATGCATAAAGGAATTATTGTGAGTTTTACTTGCCTTATAAATTGGTAAAATGATCCCGTATGCCGGAAGACTTCCTTTTTTTTTTCTTCAGTCTCGGCAATTCAGAGAAACTAGGTTGTGAAACACTGCCACCTCTGGTCATTCAGTATAATCTGCAGATGGAAAAGTCCACTGTTAGCACATTTTCTATAAGCAATACAAAAAAAATCTTGATGATTAGAAAGCGTAAACAGATCAATACTATGGAGTCTTTTATTGTGAAAATCAACAGCTCATTAGAAATTCAAATCTCAATTTTAGTTTTTAACCTCACATACTTCTCTGCAACATTGCTAGTTCCAGGATATAAAGCAGGCTTTAGTAGCGTTGGAGGCAGCCAGGCTTTTATGAACTATCATGACCAACACAATGTGATCCATATTACTCTCATCTTGACAGAAATTATGTTCAGGCACAGTCTCCCACTATAAGGTAGTGAGGACATGCTGATGCTGTGAGCGTCTTTTTAATGCATAAAGGAATTATTGTGAGTTTTACTTGCCTTATAAATTGGTAAAATGATCCCGTATGCCGGAAGACTTCCTTTTTTTTTTCTTCAGTCTCGGCAATTCAGAGAAACTAGGTTGTGAAACACTGCCACCTCTGGTCATTCAGTATAATCTGCAGATGGAAAAGTCCACTGTTAGCACATTTTCTATAAGCAATACAAAAAAAATCTTGATTTTTAGAAAGCGTAAACAGATCAATACTATGGAGTCTTTTATTGTGAAAATCAACAGCTCATTAGAAAATCAAATCTCAATTTTAGTTTTTAACCTCACATACTTCTCTGCAACATTGCTAGCTCCAGGATATAAAGCAGGCTTTAGTAGCATTGGAGGCAGCCAGGCTTTTATGAGCTATCATGACCAACACAATGTGATCCATATTACTTTCATCTTGACAGAAATTATGTTCAGGCACAGTCTCCCACTGTAAGGTAGTGAGGACATGCTGATGCTGTGAGCGTCTTTTTAATGCATAAAGGAATTATTGTGAGTTTTACTTGCCTTATAAATTGGTAAAATGATCCCGTATGCCGGAAGACTTCCTTTTTTTTTTCTTCAGTCTCGGCAATTCAGAGAAACTAGGTTGTGAAACACTGCCACCTCTGGTCATTCAGTATAATCTGCAGATGGAAAAGTCCACTGTTAGCACATTTTCTATAAGCAATACAAAAAAAATCTTGATGATTAGAAAGCGTAAACAGATCAATACTATGGAGTCTTTTATTGTGAAAATCAACAGCTCATTAGAAAATCAAATCTCAATTTTAGTTTTTAACCTCACATACTTCTCTGCAACATTGCTAGCTCCAGGATATAAAGCAGGCTTTAGTAGCATTGGAGGCAGCCAGGCTTTTATGAGCTATCATGACCAACACAATGTGATCCATATTACTTTCATCTTGACAGAAATTATGTTCAGGCACAGTCTCCCACTGTAAGGTAGTGAGGACATGCTGATGCTGTGAGCGTCTTTTTAATGCATAAAGGAATTATTGTGAGTTTTACTTGCCTTATAAATTGGTAAAATGATCCCGTATGCCGGAAGACTTCCTTTTTTTTTTCTTCAGTCTCGGCAATTCAGAGAAACTAGGTTGTGAAACACTGCCACCTCTGGTCATTCAGTATAATCTGCAGATGGAAAAGTCCACTGTTAGCACATTTTCTATAAGCAATACAAAAAAAATCTTGATGATTAGAAAGCGTAAACAGATCAATACTATGGAGTCTTTTATTGTGAAAATCAACAGCTCATTAGAAATTCAAATCTCAATTTTAGTTTTTAACCTCACATACTTCTCTGCAACATTGCTAGTTCCAGGATATAAAGCAGGCTTTAGTAGCGTTGGAGGCAGCCAGACTTTTATGAACTATCATGACCAACACAATGTGATCCATATTACTCTCATCTTGACAGAAATTATGTTCAGGCACAGTCTCCCACTGTAAGGTAGTGAGGACATGCTGATGCTGTGAGCGTCTTTTTAATGCATAAAGGAATTATTGTGAGTTTTACTTGCCTTGCATATTGGTAAAATGATGCCGTATGCCGGAAGACTTCCTTTTTTTTTTTCTTCAGTCTCGTCAATTCAGAGAAACTCGGTTGTGAAACACTGCCACCTCTGGTCATTCAGTATAATTTGCAGATGGAAAAGTCCACTGTTAGCACATTTTCTATAAGCAATACAAAAAAAATCTTGATTTTTAGAAAGCGTAAACAGATCAATACTATGGAGTCTTTTATTGTGAAAATCAACAGCTCATTAGAAATTCAAATCTCAATTTTAGTTTTTAACCTCACATACTTCTCTGCAACATTGCTAGTTCCAGGATATAAAGCAGGCTTTAGTAGCGTTGGAGGCAGCCAGGCTTTTATGAACTATCATGACCAACACAATGTGATCCATATTACTCTCATCTTGACAGAAATTATGTTCAGGCACAGTCTCCCACTATAAGGTAGTGAGGACATGCTGATGCTGTGAGCGTCTTTTTAATGCATAAAGGAATTATTGTGAGTTTTACTTGCCTTATAAATTGGTAAAATGATCCCGTATGCCGGAAGACTTCCTTTTTTTTTTCTTCAGTCTCGGCAATTCAGAGAAACTAGGTTGTGAAACACTGCCACCTCTGGTCATTCAGTATAATCTGCAGATGGAAAAGTCCACTGTTAGCACATTTTCTATAAGCAATACAAAAAAAATCTTGATTTTTAGAAAGCGTAAACAGATCAATACTATGGAGTCTTTTATTGTGAAAATCAACAGCTCATTAGAAAATCAAATCTCAATTTTAGTTTTTAACCTCACATACTTCTCTGCAACATTGCTAGCTCCAGGATATAAAGCAGGCTTTAGTAGCATTGGAGGCAGCCAGGCTTTTATGAGCTATCATGACCAACACAATGTGATCCATATTACTTTCATCTTGACAGAAATTATGTTCAGGCTCAGTCTCCCACTGTAAGGTAGTGAGGACATGCTGATGCTGTGAGCGTCTTTTTAATGCATAAAGGAATTATTGTGAGTTTTACTTGCCTTATAAATTGGTAAAATGATCCCGTATGCCGGAAGACTTCCTTTTTTTTTTCTTCAGTCTCGGCAATTCAGAGAAACTAGGTTGTGAAACACTGCCACCTCTGGTCATTCAGTATAATCTGCAGATGGAAAAGTCCACTGTTAGCACATTTTCTATAAGCAATACAAAAAAAATCTTGATGATTAGAAAGCGTAAACAGATCAATACTATGGAGTCTTTTATTGTGAAAATCAACAGCTCATTAGAAATTCAAATCTCAATTTTAGTTTTTAACCTCACATACTTCTCTGCAACATTGCTAGTTCCAGGATATAAAGCAGGCTTTAGTAGCGTTGGAGGCAGCCAGGCTTTTATGAACTATCATGACCAACACAATGTGATCCATATTACTCTCATCTTGACAGAAATTATGTTCAGGCACAGTCTCCCACTATAAGGTAGTGAGGACATGCTGATGCTGTGAGCGTCTTTTTAATGCATAAAGGAATTATTGTGAGTTTTACTTGCCTTATAAATTGGTAAAATGATCCCGTATGCCGGAAGACTTCCTTTTTTTTTTCTTCAGTCTCGGCAATTCAGAGAAACTAGGTTGTGAAACACTGCCACCTCTGGTCATTCAGTATAATCTGCAGATGGAAAAGTCCACTGTTAGCACATTTTCTATAAGCAATACAAAAAAAATCTTGATTTTTAGAAAGCGTAAACAGATCAATACTATGGAGTCTTTTATTGTGAAAATCAACAGCTCATTAGAAAATCAAATCTCAATTTTAGTTTTTAACCTCACATACTTCTCTGCAACATTGCTAGCTCCAGGATATAAAGCAGGCTTTAGTAGCATTGGAGGCAGCCAGGCTTTTATGAGCTATCATGACCAACACAATGTGATCCATATTACTTTCATCTTGACAGAAATTATGTTCAGGCACAGTCTCCCACTGTAAGGTAGTGAGGACATGCTGATGCTGTGAGCGTCTTTTTAATGCATAAAGGAATTATTGTGAGTTTTACTTGCCTTATAAATTGGTAAAATGATCCCGTATGCCGGAAGACTTCCTTTTTTTTTTCTTCAGTCTCGGCAATTCAGAGAAACTAGGTTGTGAAACACTGCCACCTCTGGTCATTCAGTATAATCTGCAGATGGAAAAGTCCACTGTTAGCACATTTTCTATAAGCAATACAAAAAAAATCTTGATGATTAGAAAGCGTAAACAGATCAATACTATGGAGTCTTTTATTGTGAAAATCAACAGCTCATTAGAAATTCAAATCTCAATTTTAGTTTTTAACCTCACATACTTCTCTGCAACATTGCTAGTTCCAGGATATAAAGCAGGCTTTAGTAGCGTTGGAGGCAGCCAGGCTTTTATGAACTATCATGACCAACACAATGTGATCCATATTACTCTCATCTTGACAGAAATTATGTTCAGGCACAGTCTCCCACTATAAGGTAGTGAGGACATGCTGATGCTGTGAGCGTCTTTTTAATGCATAAAGGAATTATTGTGAGTTTTACTTGCCTTATAAATTGGTAAAATGATGCCGTATGCCGGAAGACTTCCTTTTTTTTTTTTGTTCTTCAGTCTCGGCAATTCAGAGAAACTCGGTTGTGAAACACTGCCACCTCTGGTCATTCAGTATAATCTGTAGATGGAAAAGTCCACTGTTAGCACATTTTCTATAAGCAATACAAAAAAATCTTGATTTTTAGAAAGGGTAAACAGATCAATACTATGGAGTCTTTTATTGTGAAAATCAACAGCTCATTAGAAAATCAAATCTCAATTTTAGTTTTTAACCTCACATACTTCTCTGCAACATTGCTAGCTCCAGGATATAAAGCAGGCTTTAGCAGCATTGGAGGCAGCCAGGCTTTTATGAGCTATCATGACCAACACAATGTGATCCATATTACTTTCATCTTGACAGAAATTATGTTCAGGCACAGTCTCCCACTGTAAGGTAGTGAGGACATGCTGATGCTGTGAGCGTCTTTTTAATGCATAAAGGAATTATTGTGAGTTTTACTTGCCTTATAAATTGGTAAAATGATGCCGTATGCCGGAAGACTTCCTTTTTTTTTTTGTTCTTCAGTCTCGGCAATTCAGAGAAACTCGGTTGTGAAACACTGCCACCTCTGGTCATTCAGTATAATCTGTAGATGGAAAAGTCCACTGTTAGCACATTTTCTATAAGCAATACAAAAAAATCTTGATTTTTAGAAAGGGTAAACAGATCAATACTATGGAGTCTTTTATTGTGAAAATCAACAGCTCATTAGAAAATCAAATCTCAATTTTAGTTTTTAACCTCACATACTTCTCTGCAACATTGCTAGTTCCAGGATATAAAGCAGGCTTTAGTAGCGTTGGAGGCAGCCAGGCTTTTATGAACTATCATGACCAACACAATGTGATCCATATTACTCTCATCTTGACAGAAATTATGTTCAGGCACAGTCTCCCACTATAAGGTAGTGAGGACATGCTGATGCTGTGAGCGTCTTTTTAATGCATAAAGGAATTATTGTGAGTTTTACTTGCCTTATAAATTGGTAAAATGATGCCGTATGCCGGAAGACTTCCTTTTTTTTTTTGTTCTTCAGTCTCGGCAATTCAGAGAAACTCGGTTGTGAAACACTGCCACCTCTGGTCATTCAGTATAATCTGTAGATGGAAAAGTCCACTGTTAGCACATTTTCTATAAGCAATACAAAAAAAATCTTGATTTTTAGAAAGCGTAAACAGATCAATACTATGGAGTCTTTTATTGTGAAAATCAACAGCTCATTAGAAATTCAAATCTCAATTTTAGTTTTTAACCTCACATACTTCTCTGCAACATTGCTAGTTCCAGGATATAAAGCAGGCTTTAGTAGCGTTGGAGGCAGCCAGGCTTTTATGAACTATCATGACCAACACAATGTGATCCATATTACTCTCATCTTGACAGAAATTATGTTCAGGCACAGTCTCCCACTATAAGGTAGTGAGGACATGCTGATGCTGTGAGCGTCTTTTTAATGCATAAAGGAATTATTGTGAGTTTTACTTGCCTTATAAATTGGTAAAATGATCCCGTATGCCGGAAGACTTCCTTTTTTTTTTCTTCAGTCTCGGCAATTCAGAGAAACTAGGTTGTGAAACACTGCCACCTCTGGTCATTCAGTATAATCTGCAGATGGAAAAGTCCACTGTTAGCACATTTTCTATAAGCAATACAAAAAAAATCTTGATTTTTAGAAAGCGTAAACAGATCAATACTATGGAGTCTTTTATTGTGAAAATCAACAGCTCATTAGAAAATCAAATCTCAATTTTAGTTTTTAACCTCACATACTTCTCTGCAACATTGCTAGCTCCAGGATATAAAGCAGGCTTTAGTAGCGTTGGAGGCAGCCAGGCTTTTATGAACTATCATGACCAACACAATGTGATCCATATTACTTTCATCTTGACAGAAATTATGTTCAGGCACAGTCTCCCACTGTAAGGTAGTGAGGACATGCTGATGCTGTGAGCGTCTTTTTAATGCATAAAGGAATTATTGTGAGTTTTACTTGCCTTATAAATTGGTAAAATGATGCCGTATGCCGGAAGACTTCCTTTTTTTTTTTTGTTCTTCAGTCTCGGCAATTCAGAGAAACTCGGTTGTGAAACACTGCCACCTCTGGTCATTCAGTATAATCTGTAGATGGAAAAGTCCACTGTTAGCACATTTTCTATAAGCAATACAAAAAAATCTTGATTTTTAGAAAGGGTAAACAGATCAATACTATGGAGTCTTTTATTGTGAAAATCAACAGCTCATTAGAAAATCAAATCTCAATTTTAGTTTTTAACCTCACATACTTCTCTGCAACATTGCTAGCTCCAGGATATAAAGCAGGCTTTAGCAGCATTGGAGGCAGCCAGGCTTTTATGAGCTATCATGACCAACACAATGTGATCCATATTACTTTCATCTTGACAGAAATTATGTTCAGGCACAGTCTCCCACTGTAAGGTAGTGAGGACATGCTGATGCTGTGAGCGTCTTTTTAATGCATAAAGGAATTATTGTGAGTTTTACTTGCCTTATAAATTGGTAAAATGATGCCGTATGCCGGAAGACTTCCTTTTTTTTTTTGTTCTTCAGTCTCGGCAATTCAGAGAAACTCGGTTGTGAAACACTGCCACCTCTGGTCATTCAGTATAATCTGTAGATGGAAAAGTCCACTGTTAGCACATTTTCTATAAGCAATACAAAAAAAATCTTGATTTTTAGAAAGCGTAAACAGATCAATACTATGGAGTCTTTTATTGTGAAAATCAACAGCTCATTAGAAAATCAAATCTCAATTTTAGTTTTTAACCTCACATACTTCTCTGCAACATTGCTAGTTCCAGGATATAAAGCAGGCTTTAGTAGCGTTGGAGGCAGCCAGACTTTTATGAACTATCATGACCAACACAATGTGATCCATATTACTCTCATCTTGACAGAAATTATGTTCAGGCACAGTCTCCCACTATAAGGTAGTGAGGACATGCTGATGCTGTGAGCGTCTTTTTAATGCATAAAGGAATTATTGTGAGTTTTACTTGCCTTATAAATTGGTAAAATGATCCCGTATGCCGGAAGACTTCCTTTTTTTTTTCTTCAGTCTCGGCAATTCAGAGAAACTAGGTTGTGAAACACTGCCACCTCTGGTCATTCAGTATAATCTGCAGATGGAAAAGTCCACTGTTAGCACATTTTCTATAAGCAATACAAAAAAAATCTTGATTTTTAGAAAGCGTAAACAGATCAATACTATGGAGTCTTTTATTGTGAAAATCAACAGCTCATTAGAAAATCAAATCTCAATTTTAGTTTTTAACCTCACATACTTCTCTGCAACATTGCTAGCTCCAGGATATAAAGCAGGCTTTAGTAGCATTGGAGGCAGCCAGGCTTTTATGAGCTATCATGACCAACACAATGTGATCCATATTACTTTCATCTTGACAGAAATTATGTTCAGGCACAGTCTCCCACTGTAAGGTAGTGAGGACATGCTGATGCTGTGAGCGTCTTTTTAATGCATAAAGGAATTATTGTGAGTTTTACTTGCCTTATAAATTGGTAAAATGATCCCGTATGCCGGAAGACTTCCTTTTTTTTTTCTTCAGTCTCGGCAATTCAGAGAAACTAGGTTGTGAAACACTGCCACCTCTGGTCATTCAGTATAATCTGCAGATGGAAAAGTCCACTGTTAGCACATTTTCTATAAGCAATACAAAAAAAATCTTGATGATTAGAAAGCGTAAACAGATCAATACTATGGAGTCTTTTATTGTGAAAATCAACAGCTCATTAGAAAATCAAATCTCAATTTTAGTTTTTAACCTCACATACTTCTCTGCAACATTGCTAGCTCCAGGATATAAAGCAGGCTTTAGTAGCATTGGAGGCAGCCAGGCTTTTATGAGCTATCATGACCAACACAATGTGATCCATATTACTTTCATCTTGACAGAAATTATGTTCAGGCACAGTCTCCCACTGTAAGGTAGTGAGGACATGCTGATGCTGTGAGCGTCTTTTTAATGCATAAAGGAATTATTGTGAGTTTTACTTGCCTTATAAATTGGTAAAATGATCCCGTATGCCGGAAGACTTCCTTTTTTTTTTCTTCAGTCTCGGCAATTCAGAGAAACTAGGTTGTGAAACACTGCCACCTCTGGTCATTCAGTATAATCTGCAGATGGAAAAGTCCACTGTTAGCACATTTTCTATAAGCAATACAAAAAAAATCTTGATGATTAGAAAGCGTAAACAGATCAATACTATGGAGTCTTTTATTGTGAAAATCAACAGCTCATTAGAAAATCAAATCTCAATTTTAGTTTTTAACCTCACATACTTCTCTGCAACATTGCTAGCTCCAGGATATAAAGCAGGCTTTAGTAGCATTGGAGGCAGCCAGGCTTTTATGAGCTATCATGACCAACACAATGTGATCCATATTACTTTCATCTTGACAGAAATTATGTTCAGGCACAGTCTCCCACTGTAAGGTAGTGAGGACATGCTGATGCTGTGAGCGTCTTTTTAATGCATAAAGGAATTATTGTGAGTTTTACTTGCCTTATAAATTGGTAAAATGATCCCGTATGCCGGAAGACTTCCTTTTTTTTTTCTTCAGTCTCGGCAATTCAGAGAAACTAGGTTGTGAAACACTGCCACCTCTGGTCATTCAGTATAATCTGCAGATGGAAAAGTCCACTGTTAGCACATTTTCTATAAGCAATACAAAAAAAATCTTGATGATTAGAAAGCGTAAACAGATCAATACTATGGAGTCTTTTATTGTGAAAATCAACAGCTCATTAGAAATTCAAATCTCAATTTTAGTTTTTAACCTCACATACTTCTCTGCAACATTGCTAGTTCCAGGATATAAAGCAGGCTTTAGTAGCGTTGGAGGCAGCCAGACTTTTATGAACTATCATGACCAACACAATGTGATCCATATTACTCTCATCTTGACAGAAATTATGTTCAGGCACAGTCTCCCACTGTAAGGTAGTGAGGACATGCTGATGCTGTGAGCGTCTTTTTAATGCATAAAGGAATTATTGTGAGTTTTACTTGCCTTGCATATTGGTAAAATGATGCCGTATGCCGGAAGACTTCCTTTTTTTTTTTCTTCAGTCTCGTCAATTCAGAGAAACTCGGTTGTGAAACACTGCCACCTCTGGTCATTCAGTATAATTTGCAGATGGAAAAGTCCACTGTTAGCACATTTTCTATAAGCAATACAAAAAAAATCTTGATTTTTAGAAAGCGTAAACAGATCAATACTATGGAGTCTTTTATTGTGAAAATCAACAGCTCATTAGAAATTCAAATCTCAATTTTAGTTTTTAACCTCACATACTTCTCTGCAACATTGCTAGTTCCAGGATATAAAGCAGGCTTTAGTAGCGTTGGAGGCAGCCAGGCTTTTATGAACTATCATGACCAACACAATGTGATCCATATTACTCTCATCTTGACAGAAATTATGTTCAGGCACAGTCTCCCACTATAAGGTAGTGAGGACATGCTGATGCTGTGAGCGTCTTTTTAATGCATAAAGGAATTATTGTGAGTTTTACTTGCCTTATAAATTGGTAAAATGATCCCGTATGCCGGAAGACTTCCTTTTTTTTTTCTTCAGTCTCGGCAATTCAGAGAAACTAGGTTGTGAAACACTGCCACCTCTGGTCATTCAGTATAATCTGCAGATGGAAAAGTCCACTGTTAGCACATTTTCTATAAGCAATACAAAAAAAATCTTGATTTTTAGAAAGCGTAAACAGATCAATACTATGGAGTCTTTTATTGTGAAAATCAACAGCTCATTAGAAAATCAAATCTCAATTTTAGTTTTTAACCTCACATACTTCTCTGCAACATTGCTAGCTCCAGGATATAAAGCAGGCTTTAGTAGCATTGGAGGCAGCCAGGCTTTTATGAGCTATCATGACCAACACAATGTGATCCATATTACTTTCATCTTGACAGAAATTATGTTCAGGCTCAGTCTCCCACTGTAAGGTAGTGAGGACATGCTGATGCTGTGAGCGTCTTTTTAATGCATAAAGGAATTATTGTGAGTTTTACTTGCCTTATAAATTGGTAAAATGATCCCGTATGCCGGAAGACTTCCTTTTTTTTTTCTTCAGTCTCGGCAATTCAGAGAAACTAGGTTGTGAAACACTGCCACCTCTGGTCATTCAGTATAATCTGCAGATGGAAAAGTCCACTGTTAGCACATTTTCTATAAGCAATACAAAAAAAATCTTGATGATTAGAAAGCGTAAACAGATCAATACTATGGAGTCTTTTATTGTGAAAATCAACAGCTCATTAGAAATTCAAATCTCAATTTTAGTTTTTAACCTCACATACTTCTCTGCAACATTGCTAGTTCCAGGATATAAAGCAGGCTTTAGTAGCGTTGGAGGCAGCCAGGCTTTTATGAACTATCATGACCAACACAATGTGATCCATATTACTCTCATCTTGACAGAAATTATGTTCAGGCACAGTCTCCCACTATAAGGTAGTGAGGACATGCTGATGCTGTGAGCGTCTTTTTAATGCATAAAGGAATTATTGTGAGTTTTACTTGCCTTATAAATTGGTAAAATGATCCCGTATGCCGGAAGACTTCCTTTTTTTTTTCTTCAGTCTCGGCAATTCAGAGAAACTAGGTTGTGAAACACTGCCACCTCTGGTCATTCAGTATAATCTGCAGATGGAAAAGTCCACTGTTAGCACATTTTCTATAAGCAATACAAAAAAAATCTTGATTTTTAGAAAGCGTAAACAGATCAATACTATGGAGTCTTTTATTGTGAAAATCAACAGCTCATTAGAAAATCAAATCTCAATTTTAGTTTTTAACCTCACATACTTCTCTGCAACATTGCTAGCTCCAGGATATAAAGCAGGCTTTAGTAGCATTGGAGGCAGCCAGGCTTTTATGAGCTATCATGACCAACACAATGTGATCCATATTACTTTCATCTTGACAGAAATTATGTTCAGGCACAGTCTCCCACTGTAAGGTAGTGAGGACATGCTGATGCTGTGAGCGTCTTTTTAATGCATAAAGGAATTATTGTGAGTTTTACTTGCCTTATAAATTGGTAAAATGATCCCGTATGCCGGAAGACTTCCTTTTTTTTTTCTTCAGTCTCGGCAATTCAGAGAAACTAGGTTGTGAAACACTGCCACCTCTGGTCATTCAGTATAATCTGCAGATGGAAAAGTCCACTGTTAGCACATTTTCTATAAGCAATACAAAAAAAATCTTGATTTTTAGAAAGCGTAAACAGATCAATACTATGGAGTCTTTTATTGTGAAAATCAACAGCTCATTAGAAAATCAAATCTCAATTTTAGTTTTTAACCTCACATACTTCTCTGCAACATTGCTAGCTCCAGGATATAAAGCAGGCTTTAGTAGCATTGGAGGCAGCCAGGCTTTTATGAGCTATCATGACCAACACAATGTGATCCATATTACTTTCATCTTGACAGAAATTATGTTCAGGCTCAGTCTCCCACTGTAAGGTAGTGAGGACATGCTGATGCTGTGAGCGTCTTTTTAATGCATAAAGGAATTATTGTGAGTTTTACTTGCCTTATAAATTGGTAAAATGATCCCGTATGCCGGAAGACTTCCTTTTTTTTTTCTTCAGTCTCGGCAATTCAGAGAAACTAGGTTGTGAAACACTGCCACCTCTGGTCATTCAGTATAATCTGCAGATGGAAAAGTCCACTGTTAGCACATTTTCTATAAGCAATACAAAAAAAATCTTGATGATTAGAAAGCGTAAACAGATCAATACTATGGAGTCTTTTATTGTGAAAATCAACAGCTCATTAGAAATTCAAATCTCAATTTTAGTTTTTAACCTCACATACTTCTCTGCAACATTGCTAGTTCCAGGATATAAAGCAGGCTTTAGTAGCGTTGGAGGCAGCCAGGCTTTTATGAACTATCATGACCAACACAATGTGATCCATATTACTCTCATCTTGACAGAAATTATGTTCAGGCACAGTCTCCCACTATAAGGTAGTGAGGACATGCTGATGCTGTGAGCGTCTTTTTAATGCATAAAGGAATTATTGTGAGTTTTACTTGCCTTATAAATTGGTAAAATGATCCCGTATGCCGGAAGACTTCCTTTTTTTTTTCTTCAGTCTCGGCAATTCAGAGAAACTAGGTTGTGAAACACTGCCACCTCTGGTCATTCAGTATAATCTGCAGATGGAAAAGTCCACTGTTAGCACATTTTCTATAAGCAATACAAAAAAAATCTTGATTTTTAGAAAGCGTAAACAGATCAATACTATGGAGTCTTTTATTGTGAAAATCAACAGCTCATTAGAAAATCAAATCTCAATTTTAGTTTTTAACCTCACATACTTCTCTGCAACATTGCTAGCTCCAGGATATAAAGCAGGCTTTAGTAGCATTGGAGGCAGCCAGGCTTTTATGAGCTATCATGACCAACACAATGTGATCCATATTACTTTCATCTTGACAGAAATTATGTTCAGGCACAGTCTCCCACTGTAAGGTAGTGAGGACATGCTGATGCTGTGAGCGTCTTTTTAATGCATAAAGGAATTATTGTGAGTTTTACTTGCCTTATAAATTGGTAAAATGATCCCGTATGCCGGAAGACTTCCTTTTTTTTTTCTTCAGTCTCGGCAATTCAGAGAAACTAGGTTGTGAAACACTGCCACCTCTGGTCATTCAGTATAATCTGCAGATGGAAAAGTCCACTGTTAGCACATTTTCTATAAGCAATACAAAAAAAATCTTGATGATTAGAAAGCGTAAACAGATCAATACTATGGAGTCTTTTATTGTGAAAATCAACAGCTCATTAGAAATTCAAATCTCAATTTTAGTTTTTAACCTCACATACTTCTCTGCAACATTGCTAGTTCCAGGATATAAAGCAGGCTTTAGTAGCGTTGGAGGCAGCCAGGCTTTTATGAACTATCATGACCAACACAATGTGATCCATATTACTCTCATCTTGACAGAAATTATGTTCAGGCACAGTCTCCCACTATAAGGTAGTGAGGACATGCTGATGCTGTGAGCGTCTTTTTAATGCATAAAGGAATTATTGTGAGTTTTACTTGCCTTATAAATTGGTAAAATGATCCCGTATGCCGGAAGACTTCCTTTTTTTTTTCTTCAGTCTCGGCAATTCAGAGAAACTAGGTTGTGAAACACTGCCACCTCTGGTCATTCAGTATAATCTGCAGATGGAAAAGTCCACTGTTAGCACATTTTCTATAAGCAATACAAAAAAAATCTTGATTTTTAGAAAGCGTAAACAGATCAATACTATGGAGTCTTTTATTGTGAAAATCAACAGCTCATTAGAAAATCAAATCTCAATTTTAGTTTTTAACCTCACATACTTCTCTGCAACATTGCTAGCTCCAGGATATAAAGCAGGCTTTAGTAGCGTTGGAGGCAGCCAGGCTTTTATGAACTATCATGACCAACACAATGTGATCCATATTACTTTCATCTTGACAGAAATTATGTTCAGGCACAGTCTCCCACTGTAAGGTAGTGAGGACATGCTGATGCTGTGAGCGTCTTTTTAATGCATAAAGGAATTATTGTGAGTTTTACTTGCCTTATAAATTGGTAAAATGATGCCGTATGCCGGAAGACTTCCTTTTTTTTTTTTGTTCTTCAGTCTCGGCAATTCAGAGAAACTCGGTTGTGAAACACTGCCACCTCTGGTCATTCAGTATAATCTGTAGATGGAAAAGTCCACTGTTAGCACATTTTCTATAAGCAATACAAAAAAATCTTGATTTTTAGAAAGGGTAAACAGATCAATACTATGGAGTCTTTTATTGTGAAAATCAACAGCTCATTAGAAAATCAAATCTCAATTTTAGTTTTTAACCTCACATACTTCTCTGCAACATTGCTAGCTCCAGGATATAAAGCAGGCTTTAGCAGCATTGGAGGCAGCCAGGCTTTTATGAGCTATCATGACCAACACAATGTGATCCATATTACTTTCATCTTGACAGAAATTATGTTCAGGCACAGTCTCCCACTGTAAGGTAGTGAGGACATGCTGATGCTGTGAGCGTCTTTTTAATGCATAAAGGAATTATTGTGAGTTTTACTTGCCTTATAAATTGGTAAAATGATGCCGTATGCCGGAAGACTTCCTTTTTTTTTTTGTTCTTCAGTCTCGGCAATTCAGAGAAACTCGGTTGTGAAACACTGCCACCTCTGGTCATTCAGTATAATCTGTAGATGGAAAAGTCCACTGTTAGCACATTTTCTATAAGCAATACAAAAAAATCTTGATTTTTAGAAAGGGTAAACAGATCAATACTATGGAGTCTTTTATTGTGAAAATCAACAGCTCATTAGAAAATCAAATCTCAATTTTAGTTTTTAACCTCACATACTTCTCTGCAACATTGCTAGTTCCAGGATATAAAGCAGGCTTTAGTAGCGTTGGAGGCAGCCAGGCTTTTATGAACTATCATGACCAACACAATGTGATCCATATTACTCTCATCTTGACAGAAATTATGTTCAGGCACAGTCTCCCACTATAAGGTAGTGAGGACATGCTGATGCTGTGAGCGTCTTTTTAATGCATAAAGGAATTATTGTGAGTTTTACTTGCCTTATAAATTGGTAAAATGATGCCGTATGCCGGAAGACTTCCTTTTTTTTTTTGTTCTTCAGTCTCGGCAATTCAGAGAAACTCGGTTGTGAAACACTGCCACCTCTGGTCATTCAGTATAATCTGTAGATGGAAAAGTCCACTGTTAGCACATTTTCTATAAGCAATACAAAAAAAATCTTGATTTTTAGAAAGCGTAAACAGATCAATACTATGGAGTCTTTTATTGTGAAAATCAACAGCTCATTAGAAATTCAAATCTCAATTTTAGTTTTTAACCTCACATACTTCTCTGCAACATTGCTAGTTCCAGGATATAAAGCAGGCTTTAGTAGCGTTGGAGGCAGCCAGGCTTTTATGAACTATCATGACCAACACAATGTGATCCATATTACTCTCATCTTGACAGAAATTATGTTCAGGCACAGTCTCCCACTATAAGGTAGTGAGGACATGCTGATGCTGTGAGCGTCTTTTTAATGCATAAAGGAATTATTGTGAGTTTTACTTGCCTTATAAATTGGTAAAATGATCCCGTATGCCGGAAGACTTCCTTTTTTTTTTCTTCAGTCTCGGCAATTCAGAGAAACTAGGTTGTGAAACACTGCCACCTCTGGTCATTCAGTATAATCTGCAGATGGAAAAGTCCACTGTTAGCACATTTTCTATAAGCAATACAAAAAAAATCTTGATTTTTAGAAAGCGTAAACAGATCAATACTATGGAGTCTTTTATTGTGAAAATCAACAGCTCATTAGAAAATCAAATCTCAATTTTAGTTTTTAACCTCACATACTTCTCTGCAACATTGCTAGCTCCAGGATATAAAGCAGGCTTTAGTAGCGTTGGAGGCAGCCAGGCTTTTATGAACTATCATGACCAACACAATGTGATCCATATTACTTTCATCTTGACAGAAATTATGTTCAGGCACAGTCTCCCACTGTAAGGTAGTGAGGACATGCTGATGCTGTGAGCGTCTTTTTAATGCATAAAGGAATTATTGTGAGTTTTACTTGCCTTATAAATTGGTAAAATGATGCCGTATGCCGGAAGACTTCCTTTTTTTTTTTTGTTCTTCAGTCTCGGCAATTCAGAGAAACTCGGTTGTGAAACACTGCCACCTCTGGTCATTCAGTATAATCTGTAGATGGAAAAGTCCACTGTTAGCACATTTTCTATAAGCAATACAAA
The DNA here is from genome assembly GCF_964204655.1 of Triturus cristatus. Classification (NCBI taxonomy): domain Eukaryota; kingdom Metazoa; phylum Chordata; class Amphibia; order Caudata; family Salamandridae; genus Triturus; species Triturus cristatus. The sequence continues at coordinate 936,532,715 of NC_140594.1, read as the reverse complement.
AAAATCTTGATTTTTAGAAAGGGTAAACAGATCAATACTATGGAGTCTTTTATTGTGAAAATCAACAGCTCATTAGAAAATCAAATCTCAATTTTAGTTTTTAACCTCACATACTTCTCTGCAACATTGCTAGCTCCAGGATATAAAGCAGGCTTTAGCAGCATTGGAGGCAGCCAGGCTTTTATGAGCTATCATGACCAACACAATGTGATCCATATTACTTTCATCTTGACAGAAATTATGTTCAGGCACAGTCTCCCACTGTAAGGTAGTGAGGACATGCTGATGCTGTGAGCGTCTTTTTAATGCATAAAGGAATTATTGTGAGTTTTACTTGCCTTATAAATTGGTAAAATGATGCCGTATGCCGGAAGACTTCCTTTTTTTTTTTGTTCTTCAGTCTCGGCAATTCAGAGAAACTCGGTTGTGAAACACTGCCACCTCTGGTCATTCAGTATAATCTGTAGATGGAAAAGTCCACTGTTAGCACATTTTCTATAAGCAATACAAAAAAAATCTTGATTTTTAGAAAGCGTAAACAGATCAATACTATGGAGTCTTTTATTGTGAAAATCAACAGCTCATTAGAAAATCAAATCTCAATTTTAGTTTTTAACCTCACATACTTCTCTGCAACATTGCTAGTTCCAGGATATAAAGCAGGCTTTAGTAGCGTTGGAGGCAGCCAGACTTTTATGAACTATCATGACCAACACAATGTGATCCATATTACTCTCATCTTGATAGAAATTATGTTCAGGCACAGTCTCCCACTGTAAGGTAGTGAGGACATGCTGATGCTGTGAGCGTCTTTTTAATGCATAAAGGAATTATTGTGAGTTTTACTTGCCTTGCATATTGGTAAAATGATGCCGTATGCCGGAAGACTTCCTTTTTTTTTTTTTTCTTCAGTCTCGGCAATTCAGAGAAACTCGGTTGTGAAACACTGCCACCTCTGGTCATTCAGTATAATCTGTAGATGGAAAAGTCCACTGTTAGCACATTTTCTATAAGCAATACAAAAAAATCTTGATTTTTAGAAAGGGTAAACAGATCAATACTATGGAGTCTTTTATTGTGAAAATCAACAGCTCATTAGAAAATCAAATCTCAATTTTAGTTTTTAACCTCACATACTTCTCTGCAACATTGCTAGTTCCAGGATATAAAGCAGGCTTTAGTAGCGTTGGAGGCAGCCAGGCTTTTATGAACTATCATGACCAACACAATGTGATCCATATTACTCTCATCTTGACAGAAATTATGTTCAGGCACAGTCTCCCACTATAAGGTAGTGAGGACATGCTGATGCTGTGAGCGTCTTTTTAATGCATAAAGGAATTATTGTGAGTTTTACTTGCCTTATAAATTGGTAAAATGATCCCGTATGCCGGAAGACTTCCTTTTTTTTTTCTTCAGTCTCGGCAATTCAGAGAAACTAGGTTGTGAAACACTGCCACCTCTGGTCATTCAGTATAATCTGCAGATGGAAAAGTCCACTGTTAGCACATTTTCTATAAGCAATACAAAAAAAATCTTGATGATTAGAAAGCGTAAACAGATCAATACTATGGAGTCTTTTATTGTGAAAATCAACAGCTCATTAGAAATTCAAATCTCAATTTTAGTTTTTAACCTCACATACTTCTCTGCAACATTGCTAGTTCCAGGATATAAAGCAGGCTTTAGTAGCGTTGGAGGCAGCCAGACTTTTATGAACTATCATGACCAACACAATGTGATCCATATTACTCTCATCTTGACAGAAATTATGTTCAGGCACAGTCTCCCACTGTAAGGTAGTGAGGACATGCTGATGCTGTGAGCGTCTTTTTAATGCATAAAGGAATTATTGTGAGTTTTACTTGCCTTGCATATTGGTAAAATGATGCCGTATGCCGGAAGACTTCCTTTTTTTTTTTCTTCAGTCTCGTCAATTCAGAGAAACTCGGTTGTGAAACACTGCCACCTCTGGTCATTCAGTATAATTTGCAGATGGAAAAGTCCACTGTTAGCACATTTTCTATAAGCAATACAAAAAAAATCTTGATTTTTAGAAAGCGTAAACAGATCAATACTATGGAGTCTTTTATTGTGAAAATCAACAGCTCATTAGAAATTCAAATCTCAATTTTAGTTTTTAACCTCACATACTTCTCTGCAACATTGCTAGTTCCAGGATATAAAGCAGGCTTTAGTAGCGTTGGAGGCAGCCAGGCTTTTATGAACTATCATGACCAACACAATGTGATCCATATTACTCTCATCTTGACAGAAATTATGTTCAGGCACAGTCTCCCACTATAAGGTAGTGAGGACATGCTGATGCTGTGAGCGTCTTTTTAATGCATAAAGGAATTATTGTGAGTTTTACTTGCCTTATAAATTGGTAAAATGATCCCGTATGCCGGAAGACTTCCTTTTTTTTTTCTTCAGTCTCGGCAATTCAGAGAAACTAGGTTGTGAAACACTGCCACCTCTGGTCATTCAGTATAATCTGCAGATGGAAAAGTCCACTGTTAGCACATTTTCTATAAGCAATACAAAAAAAATCTTGATTTTTAGAAAGCGTAAACAGATCAATACTATGGAGTCTTTTATTGTGAAAATCAACAGCTCATTAGAAAATCAAATCTCAATTTTAGTTTTTAACCTCACATACTTCTCTGCAACATTGCTAGCTCCAGGATATAAAGCAGGCTTTAGTAGCATTGGAGGCAGCCAGGCTTTTATGAGCTATCATGACCAACACAATGTGATCCATATTACTTTCATCTTGACAGAAATTATGTTCAGGCTCAGTCTCCCACTGTAAGGTAGTGAGGACATGCTGATGCTGTGAGCGTCTTTTTAATGCATAAAGGAATTATTGTGAGTTTTACTTGCCTTATAAATTGGTAAAATGATCCCGTATGCCGGAAGACTTCCTTTTTTTTTTCTTCAGTCTCGGCAATTCAGAGAAACTAGGTTGTGAAACACTGCCACCTCTGGTCATTCAGTATAATCTGCAGATGGAAAAGTCCACTGTTAGCACATTTTCTATAAGCAATACAAAAAAAATCTTGATGATTAGAAAGCGTAAACAGATCAATACTATGGAGTCTTTTATTGTGAAAATCAACAGCTCATTAGAAATTCAAATCTCAATTTTAGTTTTTAACCTCACATACTTCTCTGCAACATTGCTAGTTCCAGGATATAAAGCAGGCTTTAGTAGCGTTGGAGGCAGCCAGGCTTTTATGAACTATCATGACCAACACAATGTGATCCATATTACTCTCATCTTGACAGAAATTATGTTCAGGCACAGTCTCCCACTATAAGGTAGTGAGGACATGCTGATGCTGTGAGCGTCTTTTTAATGCATAAAGGAATTATTGTGAGTTTTACTTGCCTTATAAATTGGTAAAATGATCCCGTATGCCGGAAGACTTCCTTTTTTTTTTCTTCAGTCTCGGCAATTCAGAGAAACTAGGTTGTGAAACACTGCCACCTCTGGTCATTCAGTATAATCTGCAGATGGAAAAGTCCACTGTTAGCACATTTTCTATAAGCAATACAAAAAAAATCTTGATTTTTAGAAAGCGTAAACAGATCAATACTATGGAGTCTTTTATTGTGAAAATCAACAGCTCATTAGAAAATCAAATCTCAATTTTAGTTTTTAACCTCACATACTTCTCTGCAACATTGCTAGCTCCAGGATATAAAGCAGGCTTTAGTAGCATTGGAGGCAGCCAGGCTTTTATGAGCTATCATGACCAACACAATGTGATCCATATTACTGTCATCTTGACAGAAATTATGTTCAGGCACAGTCTCCCACTGTAAGGTAGTGAGGACATGCTGATGCTGTGAGCGTCTTTTTAATGCATAAAGGAATTATTGTGAGTTTTACTTGCCTTATAAATTGGTAAAATGATCCCGTATGCCGGAAGACTTCCTTTTTTTTTTCTTCAGTCTCGGCAATTCAGAGAAACTAGGTTGTGAAACACTGCCACCTCTGGTCATTCAGTATAATCTGCAGATGGAAAAGTCCACTGTTAGCACATTTTCTATAAGCAATACAAAAAAAATCTTGATGATTAGAAAGCGTAAACAGATCAATACTATGGAGTCTTTTATTGTGAAAATCAACAGCTCATTAGAAATTCAAATCTCAATTTTAGTTTTTAACCTCACATACTTCTCTGCAACATTGCTAGTTCCAGGATATAAAGCAGGCTTTAGTAGCGTTGGAGGCAGCCAGGCTTTTATGAACTATCATGACCAACACAATGTGATCCATATTACTCTCATCTTGACAGAAATTATGTTCAGGCACAGTCTCCCACTATAAGGTACTGAGGACATGCTGATGCTGTGAGCGTCTTTTTAATGCATAAAGGAATTATTGTGAGTTTTACTTGCCTTATAAATTGGTAAAATGATCCCGTATGCCGGAAGACTTCCTTTTTTTTTTCTTCAGTCTCGGCAATTCAGAGAAACTAGGTTGTGAAACACTGCCACCTCTGGTCATTCAGTATAATCTGCAGATGGAAAAGTCCACTGTTAGCACATTTTCTATAAGCAATACAAAAAAAATCTTGATTTTTAGAAAGCGTAAACAGATCAATACTATGGAGTCTTTTATTGTGAAAATCAACAGCTCATTAGAAAATCAAATCTCAATTTTAGTTTTTAACCTCACATACTTCTCTGCAACATTGCTAGCTCCAGGATATAAAGCAGGCTTTAGTAGCGTTGGAGGCAGCCAGGCTTTTATGAACTATCATGACCAACACAATGTGATCCATATTACTTTCATCTTGACAGAAATTATGTTCAGGCACAGTCTCCCACTGTAAGGTAGTGAGGACATGCTGATGCTGTGAGCGTCTTTTTAATGCATAAAGGAATTATTGTGAGTTTTACTTGCCTTATAAATTGGTAAAATGATGCCGTATGCCGGAAGACTTCCTTTTTTTTTTTTGTTCTTCAGTCTCGGCAATTCAGAGAAACTCGGTTGTGAAACACTGCCACCTCTGGTCATTCAGTATAATCTGTAGATGGAAAAGTCCACTGTTAGCACATTTTCTATAAGCAATACAAAAAAATCTTGATTTTTAGAAAGGGTAAACAGATCAATACTATGGAGTCTTTTATTGTGAAAATCAACAGCTCATTAGAAAATCAAATCTCAATTTTAGTTTTTAACCTCACATACTTCTCTGCAACATTGCTAGCTCCAGGATATAAAGCAGGCTTTAGCAGCATTGGAGGCAGCCAGGCTTTTATGAACTATCATGACCAACACAATGTGATCCATATTACTCTCATCTTGACAGAAATTATGTTCAGGCACAGTCTCCCACTATAAGGTAGTGAGGACATGCTGATGCTGTGAGCGTCTTTTTAATGCATAAAGGAATTATTGTGAGTTTTACTTGCCTTATAAATTGGTAAAATGATCCCGTATGCCGGAAGACTTCCTTTTTTTTTTCTTCAGTCTCGGCAATTCAGAGAAACTAGGTTGTGAAACACTGCCACCTCTGGTCATTCAGTATAATCTGCAGATGGAAAAGTCCACTGTTAGCACATTTTCTATAAGCAATACAAAAAAAATCTTGATTTTTAGAAAGCGTAAACAGATCAATACTATGGAGTCTTTTATTGTGAAAATCAACAGCTCATTAGAAAATCAAATCTCAATTTTAGTTTTTAACCTCACATACTTCTCTGCAACATTGCTAGCTCCAGGATATAAAGCAGGCTTTAGTAGCATTGGAGGCAGCCAGGCTTTTATGAGCTATCATGACCAACACAATGTGATCCATATTACTTTCATCTTGACAGAAATTATGTTCAGGCTCAGTCTCCCACTGTAAGGTAGTGAGGACATGCTGATGCTGTGAGCGTCTTTTTAATGCATAAAGGAATTATTGTGAGTTTTACTTGCCTTATAAATTGGTAAAATGATCCCGTATGCCGGAAGACTTCCTTTTTTTTTTCTTCAGTCTCGGCAATTCAGAGAAACTAGGTTGTGAAACACTGCCACCTCTGGTCATTCAGTATAATCTGCAGATGGAAAAGTCCACTGTTAGCACATTTTCTATAAGCAATACAAAAAAAATCTTGATGATTAGAAAGCGTAAACAGATCAATACTATGGAGTCTTTTATTGTGAAAATCAACAGCTCATTAGAAATTCAAATCTCAATTTTAGTTTTTAACCTCACATACTTCTCTGCAACATTGCTAGTTCCAGGATATAAAGCAGGCTTTAGTAGCGTTGGAGGCAGCCAGGCTTTTATGAACTATCATGACCAACACAATGTGATCCATATTACTCTCATCTTGACAGAAATTATGTTCAGGCACAGTCTCCCACTATAAGGTAGTGAGGACATGCTGATGCTGTGAGCGTCTTTTTAATGCATAAAGGAATTATTGTGAGTTTTACTTGCCTTATAAATTGGTAAAATGATCCCGTATGCCGGAAGACTTCCTTTTTTTTTTCTTCAGTCTCGGCAATTCAGAGAAACTAGGTTGTGAAACACTGCCACCTCTGGTCATTCAGTATAATCTGCAGATGGAAAAGTCCACTGTTAGCACATTTTCTATAAGCAATACAAAAAAAATCTTGATTTTTAGAAAGCGTAAACAGATCAATACTATGGAGTCTTTTATTGTGAAAATCAACAGCTCATTAGAAAATCAAATCTCAATTTTAGTTTTTAACCTCACATACTTCTCTGCAACATTGCTAGCTCCAGGATATAAAGCAGGCTTTAGTAGCATTGGAGGCAGCCAGGCTTTTATGAGCTATCATGACCAACACAATGTGATCCATATTACTGTCATCTTGACAGAAATTATGTTCAGGCACAGTCTCCCACTGTAAGGTAGTGAGGACATGCTGATGCTGTGAGCGTCTTTTTAATGCATAAAGGAATTATTGTGAGTTTTACTTGCCTTATAAATTGGTAAAATGATCCCGTATGCCGGAAGACTTCCTTTTTTTTTTCTTCAGTCTCGGCAATTCAGAGAAACTAGGTTGTGAAACACTGCCACCTCTGGTCATTCAGTATAATCTGCAGATGGAAAAGTCCACTGTTAGCACATTTTCTATAAGCAATACAAAAAAAATCTTGATGATTAGAAAGCGTAAACAGATCAATACTATGGAGTCTTTTATTGTGAAAATCAACAGCTCATTAGAAATTCAAATCTCAATTTTAGTTTTTAACCTCACATACTTCTCTGCAACATTGCTAGTTCCAGGATATAAAGCAGGCTTTAGTAGCGTTGGAGGCAGCCAGGCTTTTATGAACTATCATGACCAACACAATGTGATCCATATTACTCTCATCTTGACAGAAATTATGTTCAGGCACAGTCTCCCACTATAAGGTACTGAGGACATGCTGATGCTGTGAGCGTCTTTTTAATGCATAAAGGAATTATTGTGAGTTTTACTTGCCTTATAAATTGGTAAAATGATCCCGTATGCCGGAAGACTTCCTTTTTTTTTTCTTCAGTCTCGGCAATTCAGAGAAACTAGGTTGTGAAACACTGCCACCTCTGGTCATTCAGTATAATCTGCAGATGGAAAAGTCCACTGTTAGCACATTTTCTATAAGCAATACAAAAAAAATCTTGATTTTTAGAAAGCGTAAACAGATCAATACTATGGAGTCTTTTATTGTGAAAATCAACAGCTCATTAGAAAATCAAATCTCAATTTTAGTTTTTAACCTCACATACTTCTCTGCAACATTGCTAGCTCCAGGATATAAAGCAGGCTTTAGTAGCGTTGGAGGCAGCCAGGCTTTTATGAACTATCATGACCAACACAATGTGATCCATATTACTTTCATCTTGACAGAAATTATGTTCAGGCACAGTCTCCCACTGTAAGGTAGTGAGGACATGCTGATGCTGTGAGCGTCTTTTTAATGCATAAAGGAATTATTGTGAGTTTTACTTGCCTTATAAATTGGTAAAATGATGCCGTATGCCGGAAGACTTCCTTTTTTTTTTTTGTTCTTCAGTCTCGGCAATTCAGAGAAACTCGGTTGTGAAACACTGCCACCTCTGGTCATTCAGTATAATCTGTAGATGGAAAAGTCCACTGTTAGCACATTTTCTATAAGCAATACAAAAAAATCTTGATTTTTAGAAAGGGTAAACAGATCAATACTATGGAGTCTTTTATTGTGAAAATCAACAGCTCATTAGAAAATCAAATCTCAATTTTAGTTTTTAACCTCACATACTTCTCTGCAACATTGCTAGCTCCAGGATATAAAGCAGGCTTTAGCAGCATTGGAGGCAGCCAGGCTTTTATGAGCTATCATGACCAACACAATGTGATCCATATTACTTTCATCTTGACAGAAATTATGTTCAGGCACAGTCTCCCACTGTAAGGTAGTGAGGACATGCTGATGCTGTGAGCGTCTTTTTAATGCATAAAGGAATTATTGTGAGTTTTACTTGCCTTATAAATTGGTAAAATGATGCCGTATGCCGGAAGACTTCCTTTTTTTTTTTGTTCTTCAGTCTCGGCAATTCAGAGAAACTCGGTTGTGAAACACTGCCACCTCTGGTCATTCAGTATAATCTGTAGATGGAAAAGTCCACTGTTAGCACATTTTCTATAAGCAATACAAAAAAAATCTTGATTTTTAGAAAGCGTAAACAGATCAATACTATGGAGTCTTTTATTGTGAAAATCAACAGCTCATTAGAAATTCAAATCTCAATTTTAGTTTTTAACCTCACATACTTCTCTGCAACATTGCTAGTTCCAGGATATAAAGCAGGCTTTAGTAGCGTTGGAGGCAGCCAGGCTTTTATGAACTATCATGACCAACACAATGTGATCCATATTACTCTCATCTTGACAGAAATTATGTTCAGGCACAGTCTCCCACTATAAGGTAGTGAGGACATGCTGATGCTGTGAGCGTCTTTTTAATGCATAAAGGAATTATTGTGAGTTTTACTTGCCTTATAAATTGGTAAAATGATGCCGTATGCCGGAAGACTTCCTTTTTTTTTTTTGTTCTTCAGTCTCGGCAATTCAGAGAAACTCGGTTGTGAAACACTGCCACCTCTGGTCATTCAGTATAATCTGTAGATGGAAAAGTCCACTGTTAGCACATTTTCTATAAGCAATACAAAAAAATCTTGATTTTTAGAAAGGGTAAACAGATCAATACTATGGAGTCTTTTATTGTGAAAATCAACAGCTCATTAGAAAATCAAATCTCAATTTTAGTTTTTAACCTCACATACTTCTCTGCAACATTGCTAGCTCCAGGATATAAAGCAGGCTTTAGCAGCATTGGAGGCAGCCAGGCTTTTATGAGCTATCATGACCAACACAATGTGATCCATATTACTTTCATCTTGACAGAAATTATGTTCAGGCACAGTCTCCCACTGTAAGGTAGTGAGGACATGCTGATGCTGTGAGCGTCTTTTTAATGCATAAAGGAATTATTGTGAGTTTTACTTGCCTTATAAATTGGTAAAATGATGCCGTATGCCGGAAGACTTCCTTTTTTTTTTTGTTCTTCAGTCTCGGCAATTCAGAGAAACTCGGTTGTGAAACACTGCCACCTCTGGTCATTCAGTATAATCTGTAGATGGAAAAGTCCACTGTTAGCACATTTTCTATAAGCAATACAAAAAAAATCTTGATTTTTAGAAAGCGTAAACAGATCAATACTATGGAGTCTTTTATTGTGAAAATCAACAGCTCATTAGAAAATCAAATCTCAATTTTAGTTTTTAACCTCACATACTTCTCTGCAACATTGCTAGTTCCAGGATATAAAGCAGGCTTTAGTAGCGTTGGAGGCAGCCAGACTTTTATGAACTATCATGACCAACACAATGTGATCCATATTACTCTCATCTTGATAGAAATTATGTTCAGGCACAGTCTCCCACTGTAAGGTAGTGAGGACATGCTGATGCTGTGAGCGTCTTTTTAATGCATAAAGGAATTATTGTGAGTTTTACTTGCCTTGCATATTGGTAAAATGATGCCGTATGCCGGAAGACTTCCTTTTTTTTTTTTTCTTCAGTCTCGGCAATTCAGAGAAACTCGGTTGTGAAACACTGCCACCTCTGGTCATTCAGTATAATCTGTAGATGGAAAAGTCCACTGTTAGCACATTTTCTATAAGCAATCCAAAAAAATCTTGATTTTTAGAAAGGGTAAACAGATCAATACTATGGAGTCTTTTATTGTGAAAATCAACAGCTCATTAGAAAATCAAATCTCAATTTTAGTTTTTAACCTCACATACTTCTCTGCAACATTGCTAGTTCCAGGATATAAAGCAGGCTTTAGTAGCGTTGGAGGCAGCCAGGCTTTTATGAACTATCATGACCAACACAATGTGATCCATATTACTCTCATCTTGACAGAAATTATGTTCAGGCACAGTCTCCCACTATAAGGTAGTGAGGACATGCTGATGCTGTGAGCGTCTTTTTAATGCATAAAGGAATTATTGTGAGTTTTACTTGCCTTATAAATTGGTAAAATGATGCCGTATGCCGGAAGACTTCCTTTTTTTTTTTGTTCTTCAGTCTCGGCAATTCAGAGAAACTCGGTTGTGAAACACTGCCACCTCTGGTCATTCAGTATAATCTGTAGATGGAAAAGTCCACTGTTAGCACATTTTCTATAAGCAATACAAAAAAAATCTTGATTTTTAGAAAGCGTAAACAGATCAATACTATGGAGTCTTTTATTGTGAAAATCAACAGCTCATTAGAAATTCAAATCTCAATTTTAGTTTTTAACCTCACATACTTCTCTGCAACATTGCTAGTTCCAGGATATAAAGCAGGCTTTAGTAGCGTTGGAGGCAGCCAGACTTTTATGAACTATCATGACCAACACAATGTGATCCATATTACTCTCATCTTGACAGAAATTATGTTCAGGCACAGTCTCCCACTGTAAGGTAGTGAGGACATGCTGATGCTGTGAGCGTCTTTTTAATGCATAAAGGAATTATTGTGAGTTTTACTTGCCTTGCATATTGGTAAAATGATGCCGTATGCCGGAAGACTTCCTTTTTTTTTTTCTTCAGTCTCGTCAATTCAGAGAAACTCGGTTGTGAAACACTGCCACCTCTGGTCATTCAGTATAATTTGCAGATGGAAAAGTCCACTGTTAGCACATTTTCTATAAGCAATACAAAAAAAATCTTGATTTTTAGAAAGCGTAAACAGATCAATACTATGGAGTCTTTTATTGTGAAAATCAACAGCTCATTAGAAAATCAAATCTCAATTTTAGTTTTTAACCTCACATACTTCTCTGCAACATTGCTAGCTCCAGGATATAAAGCAGGCTTTAGTAGCATTGGAGGCAGCCAGGCTTTTATGAGCTATCATGACCAACACAATGTGATCCATATTACTTTCATCTTGACAGAAATTATGTTCAGGCACAGTCTCCCACTGAAAGGTAGTGAGGACATGCTGATGCTGTGAGCGTCTTTTTAATGCATAAAGGAATTATTGTGAGTTTTACTTGCCTTATAAATTGGTAAAATGATGCCGTATGCCGGAAGACTTCCTTTTTTTTTTGTTCTTCAGTCTCGGCAATTCAGAGAAACTCGGTTGTGAAACACTGCCACCTCTGGTCATTCAGTATAATCTGTAGATGGAAAAGTCCACTGTTAGCACATTTTCTATAAGCAATACAAAAAAAATCTTGATTTTTAGAAAGCGTAAACAGATCAATACTATGGAGTCTTTTATTGTGAAAATCAACAGCTCATTAGAAATTCAAATCTCAATTTTAGTTTTTAACCTCACATACTTCTCTGCAACATTGCTAGTTCCAGGATATAAAGCAGGCTTTAGTAGCGTTGGAGGCAGCCAGGCTTTTATGAACTATCATGACCAACACAATGTGATCCATATTACTTTCATCTTGACAGAAATTATGTTCAGGCACAGTCTCCCACTATAAGGTAGTGAGGACATGCTGATGCTGTGAGCGTCTTTTTAATGCATAAAGGAATTATTGTGAGTTTTACTTGCCTTATAAATTGGTAAAATGATGCCGTATGCCGGAAGACTTCCTTTTTTTTTTGTTCTTCAGTCTCGGCAATTCAGAGAAACTCGGTTGTGAAACACTGCCACCTCTGGTCATTCAGTATAATCTGTAGATGGAAAAGTCCACTGTTAGCACATTTTCTATAAGCAATACAAAAAAAATCTTGATTTTTAGAAAGCGTAAACAGATCAATACTATGGAGTCTTTTATTGTGAAAATCAACAGCTCATTAGAAATTCAAATCTCAATTTTAGTTTTTAACCTCACATACTTCTCTGCAACATTGCTAGTTCCAGGATATAAAGCAGGCTTTAGTAGCGTTGGAGGCAGCCAGACTTTTATGAACTATCATGACCAACACAATGTGATCCATATTACTCTCATCTTGACAGAAATTATGTTCAGGCACAGTCTCCCACTGTAAGGTAGTGAGGACATGCTGATGCTGTGAGCGTCTTTTTAATGCATAAAGGAATTATTGTGAGTTTTACTTGCCTTGCATATTGGTAAAATGATGCCGTATGCCGGAAGACTTCCTTTTTTTTTTTTGTTCTTCAGTCTCGGCAATTCAGAGAAACTCGGTTGTGAAACACTGCCACCTCTGGTCATTCAGTATAATTTGCAGATGGAAAAGTCCACTGTTAGCACATTTTCTATAAGCAATACAAAAAAAATCTTGATTTTTAGAAAGCGTAAACAGATCAATACTATGGAGTCTTTTATTGTGAAAATCAACAGCTCATTAGAAAATCAAATCTCAATTTTAGTTTTTAACCTCACATACTTCTCTGCAACATTGCTAGTTCCAGGATATAAAGCAGGCTTTAGTAGCGTTGGAGGCAGCCAGACTTTTATGAACTATCATGACCAACACAATGTGATCCATATTACTCTCATCTTGATAGAAATTATGTTCAGGCACAGTCTCCCACTGTAAGGTAGTGAGGACATGCTGATGCTGTGAGCGTCTTTTTAATGCATAAAGGAATTATTGTGAGTTTTACGTGCCTTGCATATTGGTAAAATGATGCCGTATGCCGGAAGACTTCCTTTTTTGTTTTTTTCTTCAGTCTCGGCAATTCAGAGAAACTCGGTTGTGAAACACTGCCACCTCTGGTCATTCAGTATAATCTGTAGATGGAAAAGTCCACTGTTAGCACATTTTCTATAAGCAATACAAAAAAATCTTGATTTTTAGAAAGGGTAAACAGATCAATACTATGGAGTCTTTTATTGTGAAAATCAACAGCTCATTAGAAAATCAAATCTCAATTTTAGTTTTTAACCTCACATACTTCTCTGCAACATTGCTAGCTCCAGGATAAAAAGCAGGCTTTAGTAGCATTGGAGGCAGCCAGGCTTTTATGAGCTATCATGACCAACACAATGTGATCCATATTACTTTCATCTTGACAGAAATTATGTTCAGGCACAGTCTCCCACTGTAAGGTAGTGAGGACATGCTGATGCTGTGAGCGTCTTTTTAATGCATAAAGGAATTATTGTGAGTTTTACTTGCCTTATAAATTGGTAAAATGATGCCGTATGCCGGAAGACTTCCTTTTTTTTTTGTTCTTCAGTCTCGGCAATTCAGAGAAACTCGGTTGTGAAACACTGCCACCTCTGGTCATTCAGTATAATCTGTAGATGGAAAAGTCCACTGTTAGCACATTTTCTATAAGCAATACAAAAAAAATCTTGATTTTTAGAAAGCGTAAACAGATCAATACTATGGAGTCTTTTATTGTGAAAATCAACAGCTCATTAGAAATTCAAATCTCAATTTTAGTTTTTAACCTCACATACTTCTCTGCAACATTGCTAGTTCCAGGATATAAAGCAGGCTTTAGTAGCGTTGGAGGCAGCCAGGCTTTTATGAACTATCATGACCAACACAATGTGATCCATATTACTTTCATCTTGACAGAAATTATGTTCAGGCACAGTCTCCCACTATAAGGTAGTGAGGACATGCTGATGCTGTGAGCGTCTTTTTAATGCATAAAGGAATTATTGTGAGTTTTACTTGCCTTGCATATTGGTAAAATGATGCCGTATGCCGGAAGACTTCCTTTTTTTTGTTTCTTCAGTCTCGGCAATTCAGAGAAACTCGGTTGTGAAACACTGCCACCTCTGGTCATTCAGTATAATTTGCAGATGGAAAAGTCCACTGTTAGCACATTTTCTATAAGCAATACAAAAAAAATCTTGATTTTTAGAAAGCGTAAACAGATCAATACTATGGAGTCTTTTATTGTGAAAATCAACAGCTCATTAGAAAATCAAATCTCAATTTTAGTTTTTAACCTCACATACTTCTCTGCAACATTGCTAGTTCCAGGATATAAAGCAGGCTTTAGTAGCGTTGGAGGCAGCCAGACTTTTATGAACTATCATGACCAACACAATGTGATCCATATTACTCTCATCTTGATAGAAATTATGTTCAGGCACAGTCTCCCACTGTAAGGTAGTGAGGACATGCTGATGCTGTGAGCGTCTTTTTAATGCATAAAGGAATTATTGTGAGTTTTACTTGCCTTGCATATTGGTAAAATGATGCCGTATGCCGGAAGACTTCCTTTTTTTTTTTTTCTTCAGTCTCGGCAATTCAGAGAAACTCGGTTGTGAAACACTGCCACCTCTGGTCATTCAGTATAATCTGTAGATGGAAAAGTCCACTGTTAGCACATTTTCTATAAGCAATACAAAAAAAATCTTGATTTTTAGAAAGCGTAAACAGATCAATACTATGGAGTCTTTTATTGTGAAAATCAACAGCTCATTAGAAATTCAAATCTCAATTTTAGTTTTTAACCTCACATACTTCTCTGCAACATTGCTAGTTCCAGGATATAAAGCAGGCTTTAGTAGCGTTGGAGGCAGCCAGACTTTTATGAACTATCATGACCAACACAATGTGATCCATATTACTCTCATCTTGACAGAAATTATGTTCAGGCACAGTCTCCCACTGTAAGGTAGTGAGGACATGCTGATGCTGTGAGCGTCTTTTTAATGCATAAAGGAATTATTGTGAGTTTTACTTGCCTTGCATATTGGTAAAATGATGCCGTATGCCGGAAGACTTCCTTTTTTTTTTTTCTTCAGTCTCGGCAATTCAGAGAAACTCGGTTGTGAAACACTGCCACCTCTGGTCATTCAGTATAATTTGCAGATGGAAAAGTCCACTGTTAGCACATTTTCTATAAGCAATACAAAAAAAATCTTGATTTTTAGAAAGCGTAAACAGATCAATACTATGGAGTCTTTTATTGTGAAAATCAACAGCTCATTAGAAAATCAAATCTCAATTTTAGTTTTTAACCTCACATACTTCTCTGCAACATTGCTAGCTCCAGGATATAAAGCAGGCTTTAGTAGCATTGGAGGCAGCCAGGCTTTTATGAGCTATCATGACCAACACAATGTGATCCATATTACTTTCATCTTGACAGAAATTATGTTCAGGCACAGTCTCCCACTGTAAGGTAGTGAGGACATGCTGATGCTGTGAGCGTCTTTTTAATGCATAAAGGAATTATTGTGAGTTTTACTTGCCTTATAAATTGGTAAAATGATCCCGTATGCCGGAAGACTTCCTTTTTTTTTTCTTCAGTCTCGGCAATTCAGAGAAACTAGGTTGTGAAACACTGCCACCTCTGGTCATTCAGTATAATCTGCAGATGGAAAAGTCCACTGTTAGCACATTTTCTATAAGCAATACAAAAAAAATCTTGATGATTAGAAAGCGTAAACAGATCAATACTATGGAGTCTTTTATTGTGAAAATCAACAGCTCATTAGAAATTCAAATCTCAATTTTAGTTTTTAACCTCACATACTTCTCTGCAACATTGCTAGTTCCAGGATATAAAGCAGGCTTTAGTAGCGTTGGAGGCAGCCAGGCTTTTATGAACTATCATGACCAACACAATGTGATCCATATTACTCTCATCTTGATAGAAATTATGTTCAGGCACAGTCTCCCACTGTAAGGTAGTGAGGACATGCTGATGCTGTGAGCGTCTTTTTAATGCATAAAGGAATTATTGTGAGTTTTACGTGCCTTGCATATTGGTAAAATGATGCCGTATGCCGGAAGACTTCCTTTTTTGTTTTTTTCTTCAGTCTCGGCAATTCAGAGAAACTCGGTTGTGAAACACTGCCACCTCTGGTCATTCAGTATAATCTGTAGATGGAAAAGTCCACTGTTAGCACATTTTCTATAAGCAATACAAAAAAATCTTGATTTTTAGAAAGGGTAAACAGATCAATACTATGGAGTCTTTTATTGTGAAAATCAACAGCTCATTAGAAAATCAAATCTCAATTTTAGTTTTTAACCTCACATACTTCTCTGCAACATTGCTAGCTCCAGGATATAAAGCAGGCTTTAGTAGCATTGGAGGCAGCCAGGCTTTTATGAGCTATCATGACCAACACAATGTGATCCATATTACTTTCATCTTGACAGAAATTATGTTCAGGCACAGTCTCCCACTGAAAGGTAGTGAGGACATGCTGATGCTGTGAGCGTCTTTTTAATGCATAAAGGAATTATTGTGAGTTTTACTTGCCTTATAAATTGGTAAAATGATGCCGTATGCCGGAAGACTTCCTTTTTTTTTTGTTCTTCAGTCTCGGCAATTCAGAGAAACTCGGTTGTGAAACACTGCCACCTCTGGTCATTCAGTATAATCTGTAGATGGAAAAGTCCACTGTTAGCACATTTTCTATAAGCAATACAAAAAAAATCTTGATTTTTAGAAAGCGTAAACAGATCAATACTATGGAGTCTTTTATTGTGAAAATCAACAGCTCATTAGAAATTCAAATCTCAATTTTAGTTTTTAACCTCACATACTTCTCTGCAACATTGCTAGTTCCAGGATATAAAGCAGGCTTTAGTAGCGTTGGAGGCAGCCAGGCTTTTATGAACTATCATGACCAACACAATGTGATCCATATTACTTTCATCTTGACAGAAATTATGTTCAGGCACAGTCTCCCACTATAAGGTAGTGAGGACATGCTGATGCTGTGAGCGTCTTTTTAATGCATAAAGGAATTATTGTGAGTTTTACTTGCCTTATAAATTGGTAAAATGATGCCGTATGCCGGAAGACTTCCTTTTTTTTTTGTTCTTCAGTCTCGGCAATTCAGAGAAACTCGGTTGTGAAACACTGCCACCTCTGGTCATTCAGTATAATCTGTAGATGGAAAAGTCCACTGTTAGCACATTTTCTATAAGCAATACAAAAAAAATCTTGATTTTTAGAAAGCGTAAACAGATCAATACTATGGAGTCTTTTATTGTGAAAATCAACAGCTCATTAGAAATTCAAATCTCAATTTTAGTTTTTAACCTCACATACTTCTCTGCAACATTGCTAGTTCCAGGATATAAAGCAGGCTTTAGTAGCGTTGGAGGCAGCCAGGCTTTTATGAACTATCATGACCAACACAATGTGATCCATATTACTTTCATCTTGACAGAAATTATGTTCAGGCACAGTCTCCCACTATAAGGTAGTGAGGACATGCTGATGCTGTGAGCGTCTTTTTAATGCATAAAGGAATTATTGTGAGTTTTACTTGCCTTATAAATTGGTAAAATGATGCCGTATGCCGGAAGACTTCCTTTTTTTTTTGTTCTTCAGTCTCGGCAATTCAGAGAAACTCGGTTGTGAAACACTGCCACCTCTGGTCATTCAGTATAATCTGTAGATGGAAAAGTCCACTGTTAGCACATTTTCTATAAGCAATACAAAAAAAATCTTGATTTTTAGAAAGCGTAAACAGATCAATACTATGGAGTCTTTTATTGTGAAAATCAACAGCTCATTAGAAATTCAAATCTCAATTTTAGTTTTTAACCTCACATACTTCTCTGCAACATTGCTAGTTCCAGGATATAAAGCAGGCTTTAGTAGCGTTGGAGGCAGCCAGACTTTTATGAACTATCATGACCAACACAATGTGATCCATATTACTCTCATCTTGACAGAAATTATGTTCAGGCACAGTCTCCCACTGTAAGGTAGTGAGGACATGCTGATGCTGTGAGCGTCTTTTTAATGCATAAAGGAATTATTGTGAGTTTTACTTGCCTTGCATATTGGTAAAATGATGCCGTATGCCGGAAGACTTCCTTTTTTTTTTTTGTTCTTCAGTCTCGGCAATTCAGAGAAACTCGGTTGTGAAACACTGCCACCTCTGGTCATTCAGTATAATTTGCAGATGGAAAAGTCCACTGTTAGCACATTTTCTATAAGCAATACAAAAAAAATCTTGATTTTTAGAAAGCGTAAACAGATCAATACTATGGAGTCTTTTATTGTGAAAATCAACAGCTCATTAGAAAATCAAATCTCAATTTTAGTTTTTAACCTCACATACTTCTCTGCAACATTGCTAGTTCCAGGATATAAAGCAGGCTTTAGTAGCGTTGGAGGCAGCCAGACTTTTATGAACTATCATGACCAACACAATGTGATCCATATTACTCTCATCTTGATAGAAATTATGTTCAGGCACAGTCTCCCACTGTAAGGTAGTGAGGACATGCTGATGCTGTGAGCGTCTTTTTAATGCATAAAGGAATTATTGTGAGTTTTACGTGCCTTGCATATTGGTAAAATGATGCCGTATGCCGGAAGACTTCCTTTTTTGTTTTTTTCTTCAGTCTCGGCAATTCAGAGAAACTCGGTTGTGAAACACTGCCACCTCTGGTCATTCAGTATAATCTGTAGATGGAAAAGTCCACTGTTAGCACATTTTCTATAAGCAATACAAAAAAATCTTGATTTTTAGAAAGGGTAAACAGATCAATACTATGGAGTCTTTTATTGTGAAAATCAACAGCTCATTAGAAAATCAAATCTCAATTTTAGTTTTTAACCTCACATACTTCTCTGCAACATTGCTAGCTCCAGGATAAAAAGCAGGCTTTAGTAGCATTGGAGGCAGCCAGGCTTTTATGAGCTATCATGACCAACACAATGTGATCCATATTACTTTCATCTTGACAGAAATTATGTTCAGGCACAGTCTCCCACTGTAAGGTAGTGAGGACATGCTGATGCTGTGAGCGTCTTTTTAATGCATAAAGGAATTATTGTGAGTTTTACTTGCCTTATAAATTGGTAAAATGATGCCGTATGCCGGAAGACTTCCTTTTTTTTTTGTTCTTCAGTCTCGGCAATTCAGAGAAACTCGGTTGTGAAACACTGCCACCTCTGGTCATTCAGTATAATCTGTAGATGGAAAAGTCCACTGTTAGCACATTTTCTATAAGCAATACAAAAAAAATCTTGATTTTTAGAAAGCGTAAACAGATCAATACTATGGAGTCTTTTATTGTGAAAATCAACAGCTCATTAGAAATTCAAATCTCAATTTTAGTTTTTAACCTCACATACTTCTCTGCAACATTGCTAGTTCCAGGATATAAAGCAGGCTTTAGTAGCGTTGGAGGCAGCCAGGCTTTTATGAACTATCATGACCAACACAATGTGATCCATATTACTTTCATCTTGACAGAAATTATGTTCAGGCACAGTCTCCCACTATAAGGTAGTGAGGACATGCTGATGCTGTGAGCGTCTTTTTAATGCATAAAGGAATTATTGTGAGTTTTACTTGCCTTGCATATTGGTAAAATGATGCCGTATGCCGGAAGACTTCCTTTTTTTTGTTTCTTCAGTCTCGGCAATTCAGAGAAACTCGGTTGTGAAACACTGCCACCTCTGGTCATTCAGTATAATTTGCAGATGGAAAAGTCCACTGTTAGCACATTTTCTATAAGCAATACAAAAAAAATCTTGATTTTTAGAAAGCGTAAACAGATCAATACTATGGAGTCTTTTATTGTGAAAATCAACAGCTCATTAGAAAATCAAATCTCAATTTTAGTTTTTAACCTCACATACTTCTCTGCAACATTGCTAGTTCCAGGATATAAAGCAGGCTTTAGTAGCGTTGGAGGCAGCCAGACTTTTATGAACTATCATGACCAACACAATGTGATCCATATTACTCTCATCTTGATAGAAATTATGTTCAGGCACAGTCTCCCACTGTAAGGTAGTGAGGACATGCTGATGCTGTGAGCGTCTTTTTAATGCATAAAGGAATTATTGTGAGTTTTACTTGCCTTGCATATTGGTAAAATGATGCCGTATGCCGGAAGACTTCCTTTTTTTTTTTTTCTTCAGTCTCGGCAATTCAGAGAAACTCGGTTGTGAAACACTGCCACCTCTGGTCATTCAGTATAATCTGTAGATGGAAAAGTCCACTGTTAGCACATTTTCTATAAGCAATACAAAAAAAATCTTGATTTTTAGAAAGCGTAAACAGATCAATACTATGGAGTCTTTTATTGTGAAAATCAACAGCTCATTAGAAATTCAAATCTCAATTTTAGTTTTTAACCTCACATACTTCTCTGCAACATTGCTAGTTCCAGGATATAAAGCAGGCTTTAGTAGCGTTGGAGGCAGCCAGACTTTTATGAACTATCATGACCAACACAATGTGATCCATATTACTCTCATCTTGACAGAAATTATGTTCAGGCACAGTCTCCCACTGTAAGGTAGTGAGGACATGCTGATGCTGTGAGCGTCTTTTTAATGCATAAAGGAATTATTGTGAGTTTTACTTGCCTTGCATATTGGTAAAATGATGCCGTATGCCGGAAGACTTCCTTTTTTTTTTTTCTTCAGTCTCGGCAATTCAGAGAAACTCGGTTGTGAAACACTGCCACCTCTGGTCATTCAGTATAATTTGCAGATGGAAAAGTCCACTGTTAGCACATTTTCTATAAGCAATACAAAAAAAATCTTGATTTTTAGAAAGCGTAAACAGATCAATACTATGGAGTCTTTTATTGTGAAAATCAACAGCTCATTAGAAAATCAAATCTCAATTTTAGTTTTTAACCTCACATACTTCTCTGCAACATTGCTAGCTCCAGGATATAAAGCAGGCTTTAGTAGCATTGGAGGCAGCCAGGCTTTTATGAGCTATCATGACCAACACAATGTGATCCATATTACTTTCATCTTGACAGAAATTATGTTCAGGCACAGTCTCCCACTGTAAGGTAGTGAGGACATGCTGATGCTGTGAGCGTCTTTTTAATGCATAAAGGAATTATTGTGAGTTTTACTTGCCTTATAAATTGGTAAAATGATCCCGTATGCCGGAAGACTTCCTTTTTTTTTTCTTCAGTCTCGGCAATTCAGAGAAACTAGGTTGTGAAACACTGCCACCTCTGGTCATTCAGTATAATCTGCAGATGGAAAAGTCCACTGTTAGCACATTTTCTATAAGCAATACAAAAAAAATCTTGATGATTAGAAAGCGTAAACAGATCAATACTATGGAGTCTTTTATTGTGAAAATCAACAGCTCATTAGAAATTCAAATCTCAATTTTAGTTTTTAACCTCACATACTTCTCTGCAACATTGCTAGTTCCAGGATATAAAGCAGGCTTTAGTAGCGTTGGAGGCAGCCAGGCTTTTATGAACTATCATGACCAACACAATGTGATCCATATTACTCTCATCTTGATAGAAATTATGTTCAGGCACAGTCTCCCACTGTAAGGTAGTGAGGACATGCTGATGCTGTGAGCGTCTTTTTAATGCATAAAGGAATTATTGTGAGTTTTACGTGCCTTGCATATTGGTAAAATGATGCCGTATGCCGGAAGACTTCCTTTTTTGTTTTTTTCTTCAGTCTCGGCAATTCAGAGAAACTCGGTTGTGAAACACTGCCACCTCTGGTCATTCAGTATAATCTGTAGATGGAAAAGTCCACTGTTAGCACATTTTCTATAAGCAATACAAAAAAATCTTGATTTTTAGAAAGGGTAAACAGATCAATACTATGGAGTCTTTTATTGTGAAAATCAACAGCTCATTAGAAAATCAAATCTCAATTTTAGTTTTTAACCTCACATACTTCTCTGCAACATTGCTAGCTCCAGGATATAAAGCAGGCTTTAGTAGCATTGGAGGCAGCCAGGCTTTTATGAGCTATCATGACCAACACAATGTGATCCATATTACTTTCATCTTGACAGAAATTATGTTCAGGCACAGTCTCCCACTGAAAGGTAGTGAGGACATGCTGATGCTGTGAGCGTCTTTTTAATGCATAAAGGAATTATTGTGAGTTTTACTTGCCTTATAAATTGGTAAAATGATGCCGTATGCCGGAAGACTTCCTTTTTTTTTTGTTCTTCAGTCTCGGCAATTCAGAGAAACTCGGTTGTGAAACACTGCCACCTCTGGTCATTCAGTATAATCTGTAGATGGAAAAGTCCACTGTTAGCACATTTTCTATAAGCAATACAAAAAAAATCTTGATTTTTAGAAAGCGTAAACAGATCAATACTATGGAGTCTTTTATTGTGAAAATCAACAGCTCATTAGAAATTCAAATCTCAATTTTAGTTTTTAACCTCACATACTTCTCTGCAACATTGCTAGTTCCAGGATATAAAGCAGGCTTTAGTAGCGTTGGAGGCAGCCAGGCTTTTATGAACTATCATGACCAACACAATGTGATCCATATTACTTTCATCTTGACAGAAATTATGTTCAGGCACAGTCTCCCACTATAAGGTAGTGAGGACATGCTGATGCTGTGAGCGTCTTTTTAATGCATAAAGGAATTATTGTGAGTTTTACTTGCCTTATAAATTGGTAAAATGATGCCGTATGCCGGAAGACTTCCTTTTTTTTTTGTTCTTCAGTCTCGGCAATTCAGAGAAACTCGGTTGTGAAACACTGCCACCTCTGGTCATTCAGTATAATCTGTAGATGGAAAAGTCCACTGTTAGCACATTTTCTATAAGCAATACAAAAAAAATCTTGATTTTTAGAAAGCGTAAACAGATCAATACTATGGAGTCTTTTATTGTGAAAATCAACAGCTCATTAGAAATTCAAATCTCAATTTTAGTTTTTAACCTCACATACTTCTCTGCAACATTGCTAGTTCCAGGATATAAAGCAGGCTTTAGTAGCGTTGGAGGCAGCCAGACTTTTATGAACTATCATGACCAACACAATGTGATCCATATTACTCTCATCTTGACAGAAATTATGTTCAGGCACAGTCTCCCACTGTAAGGTAGTGAGGACATGCTGATGCTGTGAGCGTCTTTTTAATGCATAAAGGAATTATTGTGAGTTTTACTTGCCTTGCATATTGGTAAAATGATGCCGTATGCCGGAAGACTTCCTTTTTTTTTTTTGTTCTTCAGTCTCGGCAATTCAGAGAAACTCGGTTGTGAAACACTGCCACCTCTGGTCATTCAGTATAATTTGCAGATGGAAAAGTCCACTGTTAGCACATTTTCTATAAGCAATACAAAAAAAATCTTGATTTTTAGAAAGCGTAAACAGATCAATACTATGGAGTCTTTTATTGTGAAAATCAACAGCTCATTAGAAAATCAAATCTCAATTTTAGTTTTTAACCTCACATACTTCTCTGCAACATTGCTAGTTCCAGGATATAAAGCAGGCTTTAGTAGCGTTGGAGGCAGCCAGACTTTTATGAACTATCATGACCAACACAATGTGATCCATATTACTCTCATCTTGATAGAAATTATGTTCAGGCACAGTCTCCCACTGTAAGGTAGTGAGGACATGCTGATGCTGTGAGCGTCTTTTTAATGCATAAAGGAATTATTGTGAGTTTTACGTGCCTTGCATATTGGTAAAATGATGCCGTATGCCGGAAGACTTCCTTTTTTGTTTTTTTCTTCAGTCTCGGCAATTCAGAGAAACTCGGTTGTGAAACACTGCCACCTCTGGTCATTCAGTATAATCTGTAGATGGAAAAGTCCACTGTTAGCACATTTTCTATAAGCAATACAAAAAAATCTTGATTTTTAGAAAGGGTAAACAGATCAATACTATGGAGTCTTTTATTGTGAAAATCAACAGCTCATTAGAAAATCAAATCTCAATTTTAGTTTTTAACCTCACATACTTCTCTGCAACATTGCTAGCTCCAGGATAAAAAGCAGGCTTTAGTAGCATTGGAGGCAGCCAGGCTTTTATGAGCTATCATGACCAACACAATGTGATCCATATTACTTTCATCTTGACAGAAATTATGTTCAGGCACAGTCTCCCACTGTAAGGTAGTGAGGACATGCTGATGCTGTGAGCGTCTTTTTAATGCATAAAGGAATTATTGTGAGTTTTACTTGCCTTATAAATTGGTAAAATGATGCCGTATGCCGGAAGACTTCCTTTTTTTTTTGTTCTTCAGTCTCGGCAATTCAGAGAAACTCGGTTGTGAAACACTGCCACCTCTGGTCATTCAGTATAATCTGTAGATGGAAAAGTCCACTGTTAGCACATTTTCTATAAGCAATACAAAAAAAATCTTGATTTTTAGAAAGCGTAAACAGATCAATACTATGGAGTCTTTTATTGTGAAAATCAACAGCTCATTAGAAATTCAAATCTCAATTTTAGTTTTTAACCTCACATACTTCTCTGCAACATTGCTAGTTCCAGGATATAAAGCAGGCTTTAGTAGCGTTGGAGGCAGCCAGGCTTTTATGAACTATCATGACCAACACAATGTGATCCATATTACTTTCATCTTGACAGAAATTATGTTCAGGCACAGTCTCCCACTATAAGGTAGTGAGGACATGCTGATGCTGTGAGCGTCTTTTTAATGCATAAAGGAATTATTGTGAGTTTTACTTGCCTTGCATATTGGTAAAATGATGCCGTATGCCGGAAGACTTCCTTTTTTTTGTTTCTTCAGTCTCGGCAATTCAGAGAAACTCGGTTGTGAAACACTGCCACCTCTGGTCATTCAGTATAATTTGCAGATGGAAAAGTCCACTGTTAGCACATTTTCTATAAGCAATACAAAAAAAATCTTGATTTTTAGAAAGCGTAAACAGATCAATACTATGGAGTCTTTTATTGTGAAAATCAACAGCTCATTAGAAAATCAAATCTCAATTTTAGTTTTTAACCTCACATACTTCTCTGCAACATTGCTAGTTCCAGGATATAAAGCAGGCTTTAGTAGCGTTGGAGGCAGCCAGACTTTTATGAACTATCATGACCAACACAATGTGATCCATATTACTCTCATCTTGATAGAAATTATGTTCAGGCACAGTCTCCCACTGTAAGGTAGTGAGGACATGCTGATGCTGTGAGCGTCTTTTTAATGCATAAAGGAATTATTGTGAGTTTTACTTGCCTTGCATATTGGTAAAATGATGCCGTATGCCGGAAGACTTCCTTTTTTTTTTTTTCTTCAGTCTCGGCAATTCAGAGAAACTCGGTTGTGAAACACTGCCACCTCTGGTCATTCAGTATAATCTGTAGATGGAAAAGTCCACTGTTAGCACATTTTCTATAAGCAATACAAAAAAAATCTTGATTTTTAGAAAGCGTAAACAGATCAATACTATGGAGTCTTTTATTGTGAAAATCAACAGCTCATTAGAAATTCAAATCTCAATTTTAGTTTTTAACCTCACATACTTCTCTGCAACATTGCTAGTTCCAGGATATAAAGCAGGCTTTAGTAGCGTTGGAGGCAGCCAGACTTTTATGAACTATCATGACCAACACAATGTGATCCATATTACTCTCATCTTGACAGAAATTATGTTCAGGCACAGTCTCCCACTGTAAGGTAGTGAGGACATGCTGATGCTGTGAGCGTCTTTTTAATGCATAAAGGAATTATTGTGAGTTTTACTTGCCTTGCATATTGGTAAAATGATGCCGTATGCCGGAAGACTTCCTTTTTTTTTTTTCTTCAGTCTCGGCAATTCAGAGAAACTCGGTTGTGAAACACTGCCACCTCTGGTCATTCAGTATAATTTGCAGATGGAAAAGTCCACTGTTAGCACATTTTCTATAAGCAATACAAAAAAAATCTTGATTTT
Organism: Triturus cristatus; assembly: GCF_964204655.1. NCBI lineage: Eukaryota > Metazoa > Chordata > Amphibia > Caudata > Salamandridae > Triturus > Triturus cristatus. The sequence continues at coordinate 936,506,677 of NC_140594.1, read as the reverse complement.
TAGAAAGCGTAAACAGATCAATACTATGGAGTCTTTTATTGTGAAAATCAACAGCTCATTAGAAAATCAAATCTCAATTTTAGTTTTTAACCTCACATACTTCTCTGCAACATTGCTAGCTCCAGGATATAAAGCAGGCTTTAGTAGCATTGGAGGCAGCCAGGCTTTTATGAGCTATCATGACCAACACAATGTGATCCATATTACTTTCATCTTGACAGAAATTATGTTCAGGCACAGTCTCCCACTGTAAGGTAGTGAGGACATGCTGATGCTGTGAGCGTCTTTTTAATGCATAAAGGAATTATTGTGAGTTTTACTTGCCTTATAAATTGGTAAAATGATCCCGTATGCCGGAAGACTTCCTTTTTTTTTTCTTCAGTCTCGGCAATTCAGAGAAACTAGGTTGTGAAACACTGCCACCTCTGGTCATTCAGTATAATCTGCAGATGGAAAAGTCCACTGTTAGCACATTTTCTATAAGCAATACAAAAAAAATCTTGATGATTAGAAAGCGTAAACAGATCAATACTATGGAGTCTTTTATTGTGAAAATCAACAGCTCATTAGAAATTCAAATCTCAATTTTAGTTTTTAACCTCACATACTTCTCTGCAACATTGCTAGTTCCAGGATATAAAGCAGGCTTTAGTAGCGTTGGAGGCAGCCAGGCTTTTATGAACTATCATGACCAACACAATGTGATCCATATTACTCTCATCTTGACAGAAATTATGTTCAGGCACAGTCTCCCACTATAAGGTAGTGAGGACATGCTGATGCTGTGAGCGTCTTTTTAATGCATAAAGGAATTATTGTGAGTTTTACTTGCCTTGCATATTGGTAAAATGATGCCGTATGCCGGAAGACTTCCTTTTTTTTGTTTCTTCAGTCTCGGCAATTCAGAGAAACTCGGTTGTGAAACACTGCCACCTCTGGTCATTCAGTATAATTTGCAGATGGAAAAGTCCACTGTTAGCACATTTTCTATAAGCAATACAAAAAAAATCTTGATTTTTAGAAAGCGTAAACAGATCAATACTATGGAGTCTTTTATTGTGAAAATCAACAGCTCATTAGAAAATCAAATCTCAATTTTAGTTTTTAACCTCACATACTTCTCTGCAACATTGCTAGTTCCAGGATATAAAGCAGGCTTTAGTAGCGTTGGAGGCAGCCAGACTTTTATGAACTATCATGACCAACACAATGTGATCCATATTACTCTCATCTTGATAGAAATTATGTTCAGGCACAGTCTCCCACTGTAAGGTAGTGAGGACATGCTGATGCTGTGAGCGTCTTTTTAATGCATAAAGGAATTATTGTGAGTTTTACGTGCCTTGCATATTGGTAAAATGATGCCGTATGCCGGAAGACTTCCTTTTTTGTTTTTTTCTTCAGTCTCGGCAATTCAGAGAAACTCGGTTGTGAAACACTGCCACCTCTGGTCATTCAGTATAATCTGTAGATGGAAAAGTCCACTGTTAGCACATTTTCTATAAGCAATACAAAAAAATCTTGATTTTTAGAAAGGGTAAACAGATCAATACTATGGAGTCTTTTATTGTGAAAATCAACAGCTCATTAGAAAATCAAATCTCAATTTTAGTTTTTAACCTCACATACTTCTCTGCAACATTGCTAGCTCCAGGATATAAAGCAGGCTTTAGTAGCATTGGAGGCAGCCAGGCTTTTATGAACTATCATGACCAACACAATGTGATCCATATTACTCTCATCTTGATAGAAATTATGTTCAGGCACAGTCTCCCACTGTAAGGTAGTGAGGACATGCTGATGCTGTGAGCGTCTTTTTAATGCATAAAGGAATTATTGTGAGTTTTACTTGCCTTGCATATTGGTAAAATGATGCCGTATGCCGGAAGACTTCCTTTTTTTTTTTTTCTTCAGTCTCGGCAATTCAGAGAAACTCGGTTGTGAAACACTGCCACCTCTGGTCATTCAGTATAATCTGTAGATGGAAAAGTCCACTGTTAGCACATTTTCTATAAGCAATACAAAAAAAATCTTGATTTTTAGAAAGCGTAAACAGATCAATACTATGGAGTCTTTTATTGTGAAAATCAACAGCTCATTAGAAATTCAAATCTCAATTTTAGTTTTTAACCTCACATACTTCTCTGCAACATTGCTAGTTCCAGGATATAAAGCAGGCTTTAGTAGCGTTGGAGGCAGCCAGACTTTTATGAACTATCATGACCAACACAATGTGATCCATATTACTCTCATCTTGACAGAAATTATGTTCAGGCACAGTCTCCCACTGTAAGGTAGTGAGGACATGCTGATGCTGTGAGCGTCTTTTTAATGCATAAAGGAATTATTGTGAGTTTTACTTGCCTTGCATATTGGTAAAATGATGCCGTATGCCGGAAGACTTCCTTTTTTTTTTTTCTTCAGTCTCGGCAATTCAGAGAAACTCGGTTGTGAAACACTGCCACCTCTGGTCATTCAGTATAATTTGCAGATGGAAAAGTCCACTGTTAGCACATTTTCTATAAGCAATACAAAAAAAATCTTGATTTTTAGAAAGCGTAAACAGATCAATACTATGGAGTCTTTTATTGTGAAAATCAACAGCTCATTAGAAAATCAAATCTCAATTTTAGTTTTTAACCTCACATACTTCTCTGCAACATTGCTAGCTCCAGGATATAAAGCAGGCTTTAGTAGCATTGGAGGCAGCCAGGCTTTTATGAGCTATCATGACCAACACAATGTGATCCATATTACTTTCATCTTGACAGAAATTATGTTCAGGCACAGTCTCCCACTGTAAGGTAGTGAGGACATGCTGATGCTGTGAGCGTCTTTTTAATGCATAAAGGAATTATTGTGAGTTTTACTTGCCTTATAAATTGGTAAAATGATCCCGTATGCCGGAAGACTTCCTTTTTTTTTTCTTCAGTCTCGGCAATTCAGAGAAACTAGGTTGTGAAACACTGCCACCTCTGGTCATTCAGTATAATCTGCAGATGGAAAAGTCCACTGTTAGCACATTTTCTATAAGCAATACAAAAAAAATCTTGATGATTAGAAAGCGTAAACAGATCAATACTATGGAGTCTTTTATTGTGAAAATCAACAGCTCATTAGAAATTCAAATCTCAATTTTAGTTTTTAACCTCACATACTTCTCTGCAACATTGCTAGTTCCAGGATATAAAGCAGGCTTTAGTAGCGTTGGAGGCAGCCAGGCTTTTATGAACTATCATGACCAACACAATGTGATCCATATTACTCTCATCTTGACAGAAATTATGTTCAGGCACAGTCTCCCACTATAAGGTAGTGAGGACATGCTGATGCTGTGAGCGTCTTTTTAATGCATAAAGGAATTATTGTGAGTTTTACTTGCCTTGCATATTGGTAAAATGATGCCGTATGCCGGAAGACTTCCTTTTTTTTGTTTCTTCAGTCTCGGCAATTCAGAGAAACTCGGTTGTGAAACACTGCCACCTCTGGTCATTCAGTATAATTTGCAGATGGAAAAGTCCACTGTTAGCACATTTTCTATAAGCAATACAAAAAAAATCTTGATTTTTAGAAAGCGTAAACAGATCAATACTATGGAGTCTTTTATTGTGAAAATCAACAGCTCATTAGAAAATCAAATCTCAATTTTAGTTTTTAACCTCACATACTTCTCTGCAACATTGCTAGTTCCAGGATATAAAGCAGGCTTTAGTAGCGTTGGAGGCAGCCAGACTTTTATGAACTATCATGACCAACACAATGTGATCCATATTACTCTCATCTTGATAGAAATTATGTTCAGGCACAGTCTCCCACTGTAAGGTAGTGAGGACATGCTGATGCTGTGAGCGTCTTTTTAATGCATAAAGGAATTATTGTGAGTTTTACGTGCCTTGCATATTGGTAAAATGATGCCGTATGCCGGAAGACTTCCTTTTTTGTTTTTTTCTTCAGTCTCGGCAATTCAGAGAAACTCGGTTGTGAAACACTGCCACCTCTGGTCATTCAGTATAATCTGTAGATGGAAAAGTCCACTGTTAGCACATTTTCTATAAGCAATACAAAAAAATCTTGATTTTTAGAAAGGGTAAACAGATCAATACTATGGAGTCTTTTATTGTGAAAATCAACAGCTCATTAGAAAATCAAATCTCAATTTTAGTTTTTAACCTCACATACTTCTCTGCAACATTGCTAGCTCCAGGATATAAAGCAGGCTTTAGTAGCATTGGAGGCAGCCAGGCTTTTATGAGCTATCATGACCAACACAATGTGATCCATATTACTTTCATCTTGACAGAAATTATGTTCAGGCACAGTCTCCCACTGTAAGGTAGTGAGGACATGCTGATGCTGTGAGCGTCTTTTTAATGCATAAAGGAATTATTGTGAGTTTTACTTGCCTTATAAATTGGTAAAATGATGCCGTATGCCGGAAGACTTCCTTTTTTTTTTGTTCTTCAGTCTCGGCAATTCAGAGAAACTCGGTTGTGAAACACTGCCACCTCTGGTCATTCAGTATAATCTGTAGATGGAAAAGTCCACTGTTAGCACATTTTCTATAAGCAATACAAAAAAAATCTTGATTTTTAGAAAGCGTAAACAGATCAATACTATGGAGTCTTTTATTGTGAAAATCAACAGCTCATTAGAAATTCAAATCTCAATTTTAGTTTTTAACCTCACATACTTCTCTGCAACATTGCTAGTTCCAGGATATAAAGCAGGCTTTAGTAGCGTTGGAGGCAGCCAGGCTTTTATGAACTATCATGACCAACACAATGTGATCCATATTACTTTCATCTTGACAGAAATTATGTTCAGGCACAGTCTCCCACTATAAGGTAGTGAGGACATGCTGATGCTGTGAGCGTCTTTTTAATGCATAAAGGAATTATTGTGAGTTTTACTTGCCTTGCATATTGGTAAAATGATGCCGTATGCCGGAAGACTTCCTTTTTTTTGTTTCTTCAGTCTCGGCAATTCAGAGAAACTCGGTTGTGAAACACTGCCACCTCTGGTCATTCAGTATAATTTGCAGATGGAAAAGTCCACTGTTAGCACATTTTCTATAAGCAATACAAAAAAAATCTTGATTTTTAGAAAGCGTAAACAGATCAATACTATGGAGTCTTTTATTGTGAAAATCAACAGCTCATTAGAAAATCAAATCTCAATTTTAGTTTTTAACCTCACATACTTCTCTGCAACATTGCTAGTTCCAGGATATAAAGCAGGCTTTAGTAGCGTTGGAGGCAGCCAGACTTTTATGAACTATCATGACCAACACAATGTGATCCATATTACTCTCATCTTGATAGAAATTATGTTCAGGCACAGTCTCCCACTGTAAGGTAGTGAGGACATGCTGATGCTGTGAGCGTCTTTTTAATGCATAAAGGAATTATTGTGAGTTTTACTTGCCTTGCATATTGGTAAAATGATGCCGTATGCCGGAAGACTTCCTTTTTTTTTTTTTCTTCAGTCTCGGCAATTCAGAGAAACTCGGTTGTGAAACACTGCCACCTCTGGTCATTCAGTATAATCTGTAGATGGAAAAGTCCACTGTTAGCACATTTTCTATAAGCAATACAAAAAAATCTTGATTTTTAGAAAGCGTAAACAGATCAATACTATGGAGCCTTTTATTGTGAAAATCAACAGCTCATTAGAAAATCAAATCTCAATTTTAGTTTTTAACCTCACATACTTCTCTGCAACATTGCTAGTTCCAGGATATAAAGCAGGCTTTAGTAGCGTTGGAGGCAGCCAGGCTTTTATGAACTATCATGACCAACACAATGTGATCCATATTACTTTCATCTTGACAGAAATTATGTTCAGGCACAGTCTCCCACTGTAAGGTAGTGAGGACATGCTGATGCTGTGAGCGTCTTTTTAATGCATAAAGGAATTATTGTGAGTTAAACTTGCCTTGTATATTGGTAAAATGATGCCGTATGCCGGAAGACTTCCTTTTTTTTTTTTGTTCTTCAGTCTCGGCAATTCAGAGAAACTCGGTTGTGAAACACTGCCACCTCTGGTCATTCAGTATAATCTGTAGATGGAAAAGTCCACTGTTAGCACATTTTCTATAAGCAATACAAAAAAAATCTTGATTTTTAGAAAGCGTAAACAGATCAATACTATGGAGTCTTTTATTGTGAAAATCAACAGCTCATTAGAAAATCAAATCTCAATTTTAGTTTTTAACCTCACATACTTCTCTGCAACATTGCTAGCTCCAGGATATAAAGCAGGCTTTAGTAGCATTGGAGGCAGCCAGGCTTTTATGAGCTATCATGACCAACACAATGTGATCCATATTACTTTCATCTTGACAGAAATTATGTTCAGGCACAGTCTCCCACTGTAAGGTAGTGAGGACATGCTGATGCTGTGAGCGTCTTTTTAATGCATAAAGGAATTATTGTGAGTTTTACTTGCCTTATAAATTGGTAAAATGATCCCGTATGCCGGAAGACTTCCTTTTTTTTTTCTTCAGTCTCGGCAATTCAGAGAAACTAGGTTGTGAAACACTGCCACCTCTGGTCATTCAGTATAATCTGCAGATGGAAAAGTCCACTGTTAGCACATTTTCTATAAGCAATACAAAAAAAATCTTGATGATTAGAAAGCGTAAACAGATCAATACTATGGAGTCTTTTATTGTGAAAATCAACAGCTCATTAGAAATTCAAATCTCAATTTTAGTTTTTAACCTCACATACTTCTCTGCAACATTGCTAGTTCCAGGATATAAAGCAGGCTTTAGTAGCGTTGGAGGCAGCCAGGCTTTTATGAACTATCATGACCAACACAATGTGATCCATATTACTCTCATCTTGACAGAAATTATGTTCAGGCACAGTCTCCCACTATAAGGTAGTGAGGACATGCTGATGCTGTGAGCGTCTTTTTAATGCATAAAGGAATTATTGTGAGTTTTACTTGCCTTATAAATTGGTAAAATGATCCCGTATGCCGGAAGACTTCCTTTTTTTTTTCTTCAGTCTCGGCAATTCAGAGAAACTAGGTTGTGAAACACTGCCACCTCTGGTCATTCAGTATAATCTGCAGATGGAAAAGTCCACTGTTAGCACATTTTCTATAAGCAATACAAAAAAAATCTTGATTTTTAGAAAGCGTAAACAGATCAATACTATGGAGTCTTTTATTGTGAAAATCAACAGCTCATTAGAAAATCAAATCTCAATTTTAGTTTTTAACCTCACATACTTCTCTGCAACATTGCTAGCTCCAGGATATAAAGCAGGCTTTAGTAGCGTTGGAGGCAGCCAGGCTTTTATGAACTATCATGACCAACACAATGTGATCCATATTACTTTCATCTTGACAGAAATTATGTTCAGGCACAGTCTCCCACTGTAAGGTAGTGAGGACATGCTGATGCTGTGAGCGTCTTTTTAATGCATAAAGGAATTATTGTGAGTTTTACTTGCCTTATAAATTGGTAAAATGATGCCGTATGCCGGAAGACTTCCTTTTTTTTTTTTGTTCTTCAGTCTCGGCAATTCAGAGAAACTCGGTTGTGAAACACTGCCACCTCTGGTCATTCAGTATAATCTGTAGATGGAAAAGTCCACTGTTAGCACATTTTCTATAAGCAATACAAAAAAATCTTGATTTTTAGAAAGGGTAAACAGATCAATACTATGGAGTCTTTTATTGTGAAAATCAACAGCTCATTAGAAAATCAAATCTCAATTTTAGTTTTTAACCTCACATACTTCTCTGCAACATTGCTAGCTCCAGGATATAAAGCAGGCTTTAGCAGCATTGGAGGCAGCCAGGCTTTTATGAGCTATCATGACCAACACAATGTGATCCATATTACTTTCATCTTGACAGAAATTATGTTCAGGCACAGTCTCCCACTGTAAGGTAGTGAGGACATGCTGATGCTGTGAGCGTCTTTTTAATGCATAAAGGAATTATTGTGAGTTTTACTTGCCTTATAAATTGGTAAAATGATGCCGTATGCCGGAAGACTTCCTTTTTTTTTTTGTTCTTCAGTCTCGGCAATTCAGAGAAACTCGGTTGTGAAACACTGCCACCTCTGGTCATTCAGTATAATCTGTAGATGGAAAAGTCCACTGTTAGCACATTTTCTATAAGCAATACAAAAAAAATCTTGATGATTAGAAAGCGTAAACAGATCAATACTATGGAGTCTTTTATTGTGAAAATCAACAGCTCATTAGAAATTCAAATCTCAATTTTAGTTTTTAACCTCACATACTTCTCTGCAACATTGCTAGTTCCAGGATATAAAGCAGGCTTTAGTAGCGTTGGAGGCAGCCAGGCTTTTATGAACTATCATGACCAACACAATGTGATCCATATTACTCTCATCTTGACAGAAATTATGTTCAGGCACAGTCTCCCACTATAAGGTAGTGAGGACATGCTGATGCTGTGAGCGTCTTTTTAATGCATAAAGGAATTATTGTGAGTTTTACTTGCCTTGCATATTGGTAAAATGATGCCGTATGCCGGAAGACTTCCTTTTTTTTGTTTCTTCAGTCTCGGCAATTCAGAGAAACTCGGTTGTGAAACACTGCCACCTCTGGTCATTCAGTATAATTTGCAGATGGAAAAGTCCACTGTTAGCACATTTTCTATAAGCAATACAAAAAAAATCTTGATTTTTAGAAAGCGTAAACAGATCAATACTATGGAGTCTTTTATTGTGAAAATCAACAGCTCATTAGAAAATCAAATCTCAATTTTAGTTTTTAACCTCACATACTTCTCTGCAACATTGCTAGTTCCAGGATATAAAGCAGGCTTTAGTAGCGTTGGAGGCAGCCAGACTTTTATGAACTATCATGACCAACACAATGTGATCCATATTACTCTCATCTTGATAGAAATTATGTTCAGGCACAGTCTCCCACTGTAAGGTAGTGAGGACATGCTGATGCTGTGAGCGTCTTTTTAATGCATAAAGGAATTATTGTGAGTTTTACGTGCCTTGCATATTGGTAAAATGATGCCGTATGCCGGAAGACTTCCTTTTTTGTTTTTTTCTTCAGTCTCGGCAATTCAGAGAAACTCGGTTGTGAAACACTGCCACCTCTGGTCATTCAGTATAATCTGTAGATGGAAAAGTCCACTGTTAGCACATTTTCTATAAGCAATACAAAAAAATCTTGATTTTTAGAAAGGGTAAACAGATCAATACTATGGAGTCTTTTATTGTGAAAATCAACAGCTCATTAGAAAATCAAATCTCAATTTTAGTTTTTAACCTCACATACTTCTCTGCAACATTGCTAGCTCCAGGATATAAAGCAGGCTTTAGTAGCATTGGAGGCAGCCAGGCTTTTATGAGCTATCATGACCAACACAATGTGATCCATATTACTTTCATCTTGACAGAAATTATGTTCAGGCACAGTCTCCCACTGTAAGGTAGTGAGGACATGCTGATGCTGTGAGCGTCTTTTTAATGCATAAAGGAATTATTGTGAGTTTTACTTGCCTTATAAATTGGTAAAATGATGCCGTATGCCGGAAGACTTCCTTTTTTTTTTGTTCTTCAGTCTCGGCAATTCAGAGAAACTCGGTTGTGAAACACTGCCACCTCTGGTCATTCAGTATAATCTGTAGATGGAAAAGTCCACTGTTAGCACATTTTCTATAAGCAATACAAAAAAAATCTTGATTTTTAGAAAGCGTAAACAGATCAATACTATGGAGTCTTTTATTGTGAAAATCAACAGCTCATTAGAAATTCAAATCTCAATTTTAGTTTTTAACCTCACATACTTCTCTGCAACATTGCTAGTTCCAGGATATAAAGCAGGCTTTAGTAGCGTTGGAGGCAGCCAGGCTTTTATGAACTATCATGACCAACACAATGTGATCCATATTACTTTCATCTTGACAGAAATTATGTTCAGGCACAGTCTCCCACTATAAGGTAGTGAGGACATGCTGATGCTGTGAGCGTCTTTTTAATGCATAAAGGAATTATTGTGAGTTTTACTTGCCTTGCATATTGGTAAAATGATGCCGTATGCCGGAAGACTTCCTTTTTTTTGTTTCTTCAGTCTCGGCAATTCAGAGAAACTCGGTTGTGAAACACTGCCACCTCTGGTCATTCAGTATAATTTGCAGATGGAAAAGTCCACTGTTAGCACATTTTCTATAAGCAATACAAAAAAAATCTTGATTTTTAGAAAGCGTAAACAGATCAATACTATGGAGTCTTTTATTGTGAAAATCAACAGCTCATTAGAAATTCAAATCTCAATTTTAGTTTTTAACCTCACATACTTCTCTGCAACATTGCTAGTTCCAGGATATAAAGCAGGCTTTAGTAGCGTTGGAGGCAGCCAGGCTTTTATGAACTATCATGACCAACACAATGTGATCCATATTACTCTCATCTTGACAGAAATTATGTTCAGGCACAGTCTCCCACTATAAGGTAGTGAGGACATGCTGATGCTGTGAGCGTCTTTTTAATGCATAAAGGAATTATTGTGAGTTTTACTTGCCTTATAAATTGGTAAAATGATCCCGTATGCCGGAAGACTTCCTTTTTTTTTTCTTCAGTCTCGGCAATTCAGAGAAACTAGGTTGTGAAACACTGCCACCTCTGGTCATTCAGTATAATCTGCAGATGGAAAAGTCCACTGTTAGCACATTTTCTATAAGCAATACAAAAAAAATCTTGATTTTTAGAAAGCGTAAACAGATCAATACTATGGAGTCTTTTATTGTGAAAATCAACAGCTCATTAGAAAATCAAATCTCAATTTTAGTTTTTAACCTCACATACTTCTCTGCAACATTGCTAGCTCCAGGATATAAAGCAGGCTTTAGTAGCGTTGGAGGCAGCCAGGCTTTTATGAACTATCATGACCAACACAATGTGATCCATATTACTTTCATCTTGACAGAAATTATGTTCAGGCACAGTCTCCCACTGTAAGGTAGTGAGGACATGCTGATGCTGTGAGCGTCTTTTTAATGCATAAAGGAATTATTGTGAGTTTTACTTGCCTTATAAATTGGTAAAATGATGCCGTATGCCGGAAGACTTCCTTTTTTTTTTTTGTTCTTCAGTCTCGGCAATTCAGAGAAACTCGGTTGTGAAACACTGCCACCTCTGGTCATTCAGTATAATCTGTAGATGGAAAAGTCCACTGTTAGCACATTTTCTATAAGCAATACAAAAAAATCTTGATTTTTAGAAAGGGTAAACAGATCAATACTATGGAGTCTTTTATTGTGAAAATCAACAGCTCATTAGAAAATCAAATCTCAATTTTAGTTTTTAACCTCACATACTTCTCTGCAACATTGCTAGCTCCAGGATATAAAGCAGGCTTTAGCAGCATTGGAGGCAGCCAGGCTTTTATGAGCTATCATGACCAACACAATGTGATCCATATTACTTTCATCTTGACAGAAATTATGTTCAGGCACAGTCTCCCACTGTAAGGTAGTGAGGACATGCTGATGCTGTGAGCGTCTTTTTAATGCATAAAGGAATTATTGTGAGTTTTACTTGCCTTATAAATTGGTAAAATGATGCCGTATGCCGGAAGACTTCCTTTTTTTTTTTGTTCTTCAGTCTCGGCAATTCAGAGAAACTCGGTTGTGAAACACTGCCACCTCTGGTCATTCAGTATAATCTGTAGATGGAAAAGTCCACTGTTAGCACATTTTCTATAAGCAATACAAAAAAAATCTTGATTTTTAGAAAGCGTAAACAGATCAATACTATGGAGTCTTTTATTGTGAAAATCAACAGCTCATTAGAAAATCAAATCTCAATTTTAGTTTTTAACCTCACATACTTCTCTGCAACATTGCTAGTTCCAGGATATAAAGCAGGCTTTAGTAGCGTTGGAGGCAGCCAGACTTTTATGAACTATCATGACCAACACAATGTGATCCATATTACTCTCATCTTGACAGAAATTATGTTCAGGCACAGTCTCCCACTGTAAGGTAGTGAGGACATGCTGATGCTGTGAGCGTCTTTTTAATGCATAAAGGAATTATTGTGAGTTTTACTTGCCTTGCATATTGGTAAAATGATGCCGTATGCCGGAAGACTTCCTTTTTTTTTTTCTTCAGTCTCGTCAATTCAGAGAAACTCGGTTGTGAAACACTGCCACCTCTGGTCATTCAGTATAATTTGCAGATGGAAAAGTCCACTGTTAGCACATTTTCTATAAGCAATACAAAAAAAATCTTGATTTTTAGAAAGCGTAAACAGATCAATACTATGGAGTCTTTTATTGTGAAAATCAACAGCTCATTAGAAATTCAAATCTCAATTTTAGTTTTTAACCTCACATACTTCTCTGCAACATTGCTAGTTCCAGGATATAAAGCAGGCTTTAGTAGCGTTGGAGGCAGCCAGGCTTTTATGAACTATCATGACCAACACAATGTGATCCATATTACTCTCATCTTGACAGAAATTATGTTCAGGCACAGTCTCCCACTATAAGGTAGTGAGGACATGCTGATGCTGTGAGCGTCTTTTTAATGCATAAAGGAATTATTGTGAGTTTTACTTGCCTTATAAATTGGTAAAATGATCCCGTATGCCGGAAGACTTCCTTTTTTTTTTCTTCAGTCTCGGCAATTCAGAGAAACTAGGTTGTGAAACACTGCCACCTCTGGTCATTCAGTATAATCTGCAGATGGAAAAGTCCACTGTTAGCACATTTTCTATAAGCAATACAAAAAAAATCTTGATGATTAGAAAGCGTAAACAGATCAATACTATGGAGTCTTTTATTGTGAAAATCAACAGCTCATTAGAAAATCAAATCTCAATTTTAGTTTTTAACCTCACATACTTCTCTGCAACATTGCTAGCTCCAGGATATAAAGCAGGCTTTAGTAGCATTGGAGGCAGCCAGGCTTTTATGAGCTATCATGACCAACACAATGTGATCCATATTACTTTCATCTTGACAGAAATTATGTTCAGGCTCAGTCTCCCACTGTAAGGTAGTGAGGACATGCTGATGCTGTGAGCGTCTTTTTAATGCATAAAGGAATTATTGTGAGTTTTACTTGCCTTATAAATTGGTAAAATGATCCCGTATGCCGGAAGACTTCCTTTTTTTTTTCTTCAGTCTCGGCAATTCAGAGAAACTAGGTTGTGAAACACTGCCACCTCTGGTCATTCAGTATAATCTGCAGATGGAAAAGTCCACTGTTAGCACATTTTCTATAAGCAATACAAAAAAAATCTTGATGATTAGAAAGCGTAAACAGATCAATACTATGGAGTCTTTTATTGTGAAAATCAACAGCTCATTAGAAATTCAAATCTCAATTTTAGTTTTTAACCTCACATACTTCTCTGCAACATTGCTAGTTCCAGGATATAAAGCAGGCTTTAGTAGCGTTGGAGGCAGCCAGGCTTTTATGAACTATCATGACCAACACAATGTGATCCATATTACTCTCATCTTGACAGAAATTATGTTCAGGCACAGTCTCCCACTATAAGGTAGTGAGGACATGCTGATGCTGTGAGCGTCTTTTTAATGCATAAAGGAATTATTGTGAGTTTTACTTGCCTTATAAATTGGTAAAATGATCCCGTATGCCGGAAGACTTCCTTTTTTTTTTCTTCAGTCTCGGCAATTCAGAGAAACTAGGTTGTGAAACACTGCCACCTCTGGTCATTCAGTATAATCTGCAGATGGAAAAGTCCACTGTTAGCACATTTTCTATAAGCAATACAAAAAAAATCTTGATTTTTAGAAAGCGTAAACAGATCAATACTATGGAGTCTTTTATTGTGAAAATCAACAGCTCATTAGAAAATCAAATCTCAATTTTAGTTTTTAACCTCACATACTTCTCTGCAACATTGCTAGCTCCAGGATATAAAGCAGGCTTTAGTAGCATTGGAGGCAGCCAGGCTTTTATGAGCTATCATGACCAACACAATGTGATCCATATTACTGTCATCTTGACAGAAATTATGTTCAGGCACAGTCTCCCACTGTAAGGTAGTGAGGACATGCTGATGCTGTGAGCGTCTTTTTAATGCATAAAGGAATTATTGTGAGTTTTACTTGCCTTATAAATTGGTAAAATGATCCCGTATGCCGGAAGACTTCCTTTTTTTTTTCTTCAGTCTCGGCAATTCAGAGAAACTAGGTTGTGAAACACTGCCACCTCTGGTCATTCAGTATAATCTGCAGATGGAAAAGTCCACTGTTAGCACATTTTCTATAAGCAATACAAAAAAAATCTTGATGATTAGAAAGCGTAAACAGATCAATACTATGGAGTCTTTTATTGTGAAAATCAACAGCTCATTAGAAATTCAAATCTCAATTTTAGTTTTTAACCTCACATACTTCTCTGCAACATTGCTAGTTCCAGGATATAAAGCAGGCTTTAGTAGCGTTGGAGGCAGCCAGGCTTTTATGAACTATCATGACCAACACAATGTGATCCATATTACTCTCATCTTGACAGAAATTATGTTCAGGCACAGTCTCCCACTATAAGGTACTGAGGACATGCTGATGCTGTGAGCGTCTTTTTAATGCATAAAGGAATTATTGTGAGTTTTACTTGCCTTATAAATTGGTAAAATGATCCCGTATGCCGGAAGACTTCCTTTTTTTTTTCTTCAGTCTCGGCAATTCAGAGAAACTAGGTTGTGAAACACTGCCACCTCTGGTCATTCAGTATAATCTGCAGATGGAAAAGTCCACTGTTAGCACATTTTCTATAAGCAATACAAAAAAAATCTTGATTTTTAGAAAGCGTAAACAGATCAATACTATGGAGTCTTTTATTGTGAAAATCAACAGCTCATTAGAAAATCAAATCTCAATTTTAGTTTTTAACCTCACATACTTCTCTGCAACATTGCTAGCTCCAGGATATAAAGCAGGCTTTAGTAGCGTTGGAGGCAGCCAGGCTTTTATGAACTATCATGACCAACACAATGTGATCCATATTACTTTCATCTTGACAGAAATTATGTTCAGGCACAGTCTCCCACTGTAAGGTAGTGAGGACATGCTGATGCTGTGAGCGTCTTTTTAATGCATAAAGGAATTATTGTGAGTTTTACTTGCCTTATAAATTGGTAAAATGATGCCGTATGCCGGAAGACTTCCTTTTTTTTTTTTGTTCTTCAGTCTCGGCAATTCAGAGAAACTCGGTTGTGAAACACTGCCACCTCTGGTCATTCAGTATAATCTGTAGATGGAAAAGTCCACTGTTAGCACATTTTCTATAAGCAATACAAAAAAATCTTGATTTTTAGAAAGGGTAAACAGATCAATACTATGGAGTCTTTTATTGTGAAAATCAACAGCTCATTAGAAAATCAAATCTCAATTTTAGTTTTTAACCTCACATACTTCTCTGCAACATTGCTAGCTCCAGGATATAAAGCAGGCTTTAGCAGCATTGGAGGCAGCCAGGCTTTTATGAACTATCATGACCAACACAATGTGATCCATATTACTCTCATCTTGACAGAAATTATGTTCAGGCACAGTCTCCCACTATAAGGTAGTGAGGACATGCTGATGCTGTGAGCGTCTTTTTAATGCATAAAGGAATTATTGTGAGTTTTACTTGCCTTATAAATTGGTAAAATGATCCCGTATGCCGGAAGACTTCCTTTTTTTTTTCTTCAGTCTCGGCAATTCAGAGAAACTAGGTTGTGAAACACTGCCACCTCTGGTCATTCAGTATAATCTGCAGATGGAAAAGTCCACTGTTAGCACATTTTCTATAAGCAATACAAAAAAAATCTTGATTTTTAGAAAGCGTAAACAGATCAATACTATGGAGTCTTTTATTGTGAAAATCAACAGCTCATTAGAAAATCAAATCTCAATTTTAGTTTTTAACCTCACATACTTCTCTGCAACATTGCTAGCTCCAGGATATAAAGCAGGCTTTAGTAGCATTGGAGGCAGCCAGGCTTTTATGAGCTATCATGACCAACACAATGTGATCCATATTACTTTCATCTTGACAGAAATTATGTTCAGGCTCAGTCTCCCACTGTAAGGTAGTGAGGACATGCTGATGCTGTGAGCGTCTTTTTAATGCATAAAGGAATTATTGTGAGTTTTACTTGCCTTATAAATTGGTAAAATGATCCCGTATGCCGGAAGACTTCCTTTTTTTTTTCTTCAGTCTCGGCAATTCAGAGAAACTAGGTTGTGAAACACTGCCACCTCTGGTCATTCAGTATAATCTGCAGATGGAAAAGTCCACTGTTAGCACATTTTCTATAAGCAATACAAAAAAAATCTTGATGATTAGAAAGCGTAAACAGATCAATACTATGGAGTCTTTTATTGTGAAAATCAACAGCTCATTAGAAATTCAAATCTCAATTTTAGTTTTTAACCTCACATACTTCTCTGCAACATTGCTAGTTCCAGGATATAAAGCAGGCTTTAGTAGCGTTGGAGGCAGCCAGGCTTTTATGAACTATCATGACCAACACAATGTGATCCATATTACTCTCATCTTGACAGAAATTATGTTCAGGCACAGTCTCCCACTATAAGGTAGTGAGGACATGCTGATGCTGTGAGCGTCTTTTTAATGCATAAAGGAATTATTGTGAGTTTTACTTGCCTTATAAATTGGTAAAATGATCCCGTATGCCGGAAGACTTCCTTTTTTTTTTCTTCAGTCTCGGCAATTCAGAGAAACTAGGTTGTGAAACACTGCCACCTCTGGTCATTCAGTATAATCTGCAGATGGAAAAGTCCACTGTTAGCACATTTTCTATAAGCAATACAAAAAAAATCTTGATTTTTAGAAAGCGTAAACAGATCAATACTATGGAGTCTTTTATTGTGAAAATCAACAGCTCATTAGAAAATCAAATCTCAATTTTAGTTTTTAACCTCACATACTTCTCTGCAACATTGCTAGCTCCAGGATATAAAGCAGGCTTTAGTAGCATTGGAGGCAGCCAGGCTTTTATGAGCTATCATGACCAACACAATGTGATCCATATTACTGTCATCTTGACAGAAATTATGTTCAGGCACAGTCTCCCACTGTAAGGTAGTGAGGACATGCTGATGCTGTGAGCGTCTTTTTAATGCATAAAGGAATTATTGTGAGTTTTACTTGCCTTATAAATTGGTAAAATGATCCCGTATGCCGGAAGACTTCCTTTTTTTTTTCTTCAGTCTCGGCAATTCAGAGAAACTAGGTTGTGAAACACTGCCACCTCTGGTCATTCAGTATAATCTGCAGATGGAAAAGTCCACTGTTAGCACATTTTCTATAAGCAATACAAAAAAAATCTTGATGATTAGAAAGCGTAAACAGATCAATACTATGGAGTCTTTTATTGTGAAAATCAACAGCTCATTAGAAATTCAAATCTCAATTTTAGTTTTTAACCTCACATACTTCTCTGCAACATTGCTAGTTCCAGGATATAAAGCAGGCTTTAGTAGCGTTGGAGGCAGCCAGGCTTTTATGAACTATCATGACCAACACAATGTGATCCATATTACTCTCATCTTGACAGAAATTATGTTCAGGCACAGTCTCCCACTATAAGGTACTGAGGACATGCTGATGCTGTGAGCGTCTTTTTAATGCATAAAGGAATTATTGTGAGTTTTACTTGCCTTATAAATTGGTAAAATGATCCCGTATGCCGGAAGACTTCCTTTTTTTTTTCTTCAGTCTCGGCAATTCAGAGAAACTAGGTTGTGAAACACTGCCACCTCTGGTCATTCAGTATAATCTGCAGATGGAAAAGTCCACTGTTAGCACATTTTCTATAAGCAATACAAAAAAAATCTTGATTTTTAGAAAGCGTAAACAGATCAATACTATGGAGTCTTTTATTGTGAAAATCAACAGCTCATTAGAAAATCAAATCTCAATTTTAGTTTTTAACCTCACATACTTCTCTGCAACATTGCTAGCTCCAGGATATAAAGCAGGCTTTAGTAGCGTTGGAGGCAGCCAGGCTTTTATGAACTATCATGACCAACACAATGTGATCCATATTACTTTCATCTTGACAGAAATTATGTTCAGGCACAGTCTCCCACTGTAAGGTAGTGAGGACATGCTGATGCTGTGAGCGTCTTTTTAATGCATAAAGGAATTATTGTGAGTTTTACTTGCCTTATAAATTGGTAAAATGATGCCGTATGCCGGAAGACTTCCTTTTTTTTTTTTGTTCTTCAGTCTCGGCAATTCAGAGAAACTCGGTTGTGAAACACTGCCACCTCTGGTCATTCAGTATAATCTGTAGATGGAAAAGTCCACTGTTAGCACATTTTCTATAAGCAATACAAAAAAATCTTGATTTTTAGAAAGGGTAAACAGATCAATACTATGGAGTCTTTTATTGTGAAAATCAACAGCTCATTAGAAAATCAAATCTCAATTTTAGTTTTTAACCTCACATACTTCTCTGCAACATTGCTAGCTCCAGGATATAAAGCAGGCTTTAGCAGCATTGGAGGCAGCCAGGCTTTTATGAGCTATCATGACCAACACAATGTGATCCATATTACTTTCATCTTGACAGAAATTATGTTCAGGCACAGTCTCCCACTGTAAGGTAGTGAGGACATGCTGATGCTGTGAGCGTCTTTTTAATGCATAAAGGAATTATTGTGAGTTTTACTTGCCTTATAAATTGGTAAAATGATGCCGTATGCCGGAAGACTTCCTTTTTTTTTTTGTTCTTCAGTCTCGGCAATTCAGAGAAACTCGGTTGTGAAACACTGCCACCTCTGGTCATTCAGTATAATCTGTAGATGGAAAAGTCCACTGTTAGCACATTTTCTATAAGCAATACAAAAAAAATCTTGATTTTTAGAAAGCGTAAACAGATCAATACTATGGAGTCTTTTATTGTGAAAATCAACAGCTCATTAGAAATTCAAATCTCAATTTTAGTTTTTAACCTCACATACTTCTCTGCAACATTGCTAGTTCCAGGATATAAAGCAGGCTTTAGTAGCGTTGGAGGCAGCCAGGCTTTTATGAACTATCATGACCAACACAATGTGATCCATATTACTCTCATCTTGACAGAAATTATGTTCAGGCACAGTCTCCCACTATAAGGTAGTGAGGACATGCTGATGCTGTGAGCGTCTTTTTAATGCATAAAGGAATTATTGTGAGTTTTACTTGCCTTATAAATTGGTAAAATGATCCCGTATGCCGGAAGACTTCCTTTTTTTTTTCTTCAGTCTCGGCAATTCAGAGAAACTAGGTTGTGAAACACTGCCACCTCTGGTCATTCAGTATAATCTGCAGATGGAAAAGTCCACTGTTAGCACATTTTCTATAAGCAATACAAAAAAAATCTTGATTTTTAGAAAGCGTAAACAGATCAATACTATGGAGTCTTTTATTGTGAAAATCAACAGCTCATTAGAAAATCAAATCTCAATTTTAGTTTTTAACCTCACATACTTCTCTGCAACATTGCTAGCTCCAGGATATAAAGCAGGCTTTAGTAGCGTTGGAGGCAGCCAGGCTTTTATGAACTATCATGACCAACACAATGTGATCCATATTACTTTCATCTTGACAGAAATTATGTTCAGGCACAGTCTCCCACTGTAAGGTAGTGAGGACATGCTGATGCTGTGAGCGTCTTTTTAATGCATAAAGGAATTATTGTGAGTTTTACTTGCCTTATAAATTGGTAAAATGATGCCGTATGCCGGAAGACTTCCTTTTTTTTTTTTGTTCTTCAGTCTCGGCAATTCAGAGAAACTCGGTTGTGAAACACTGCCACCTCTGGTCATTCAGTATAATCTGTAGATGGAAAAGTCCACTGTTAGCACATTTTCTATAAGCAATACAAAAAAATCTTGATTTTTAGAAAGGGTAAACAGATCAATACTATGGAGTCTTTTATTGTGAAAATCAACAGCTCATTAGAAAATCAAATCTCAATTTTAGTTTTTAACCTCACATACTTCTCTGCAACATTGCTAGCTCCAGGATATAAAGCAGGCTTTAGCAGCATTGGAGGCAGCCAGGCTTTTATGAGCTATCATGACCAACACAATGTGATCCATATTACTTTCATCTTGACAGAAATTATGTTCAGGCACAGTCTCCCACTGTAAGGTAGTGAGGACATGCTGATGCTGTGAGCGTCTTTTTAATGCATAAAGGAATTATTGTGAGTTTTACTTGCCTTATAAATTGGTAAAATGATGCCGTATGCCGGAAGACTTCCTTTTTTTTTTTGTTCTTCAGTCTCGGCAATTCAGAGAAACTCGGTTGTGAAACACTGCCACCTCTGGTCATTCAGTATAATCTGTAGATGGAAAAGTCCACTGTTAGCACATTTTCTATAAGCAATACAAAAAAAATCTTGATTTTTAGAAAGCGTAAACAGATCAATACTATGGAGTCTTTTATTGTGAAAATCAACAGCTCATTAGAAATTCAAATCTCAATTTTAGTTTTTAACCTCACATACTTCTCTGCAACATTGCTAGTTCCAGGATATAAAGCAGGCTTTAGTAGCGTTGGAGGCAGCCAGGCTTTTATGAACTATCATGACCAACACAATGTGATCCATATTACTCTCATCTTGACAGAAATTATGTTCAGGCACAGTCTCCCACTATAAGGTAGTGAGGACATGCTGATGCTGTGAGCGTCTTTTTAATGCATAAAGGAATTATTGTGAGTTTTACTTGCCTTATAAATTGGTAAAATGATCCCGTATGCCGGAAGACTTCTTTTTTTTTTTCTTCAGTCTCGGCAATTCAGAGAAACTAGGTTGTGAAACACTGCCACCTCTGGTCATTCAGTATAATCTGCAGATGGAAAAGTCCACTGTTAGCACATTTTCTATAAGCAATACAAAAAAAATCTTGATTTTTAGAAAGCGTAAACAGATCAATACTATGGAGTCTTTTATTGTGAAAATCAACAGCTCATTAGAAAATCAAATCTCAATTTTAGTTTTTAACCTCACATACTTCTCTGCAACATTGCTAGCTCCAGGATATAAAGCAGGCTTTAGTAGCGTTGGAGGCAGCCAGGCTTTTATGAACTATCATGACCAACACAATGTGATCCATATTACTTTCATCTTGACAGAAATTATGTTCAGGCACAGTCTCCCACTGTAAGGTAGTGAGGACATGCTGATGCTGTGAGCGTCTTTTTAATGCATAAAGGAATTATTGTGAGTTTTACTTGCCTTATAAATTGGTAAAATGATGCCGTATGCCGGAAGACTTCCTTTTTTTTTTTTGTTCTTCAGTCTCGGCAATTCAGAGAAACTCGGTTGTGAAACACTGCCACCTCTGGTCATTCAGTATAATCTGTAGATGGAAAAGTCCACTGTTAGCACATTTTCTATAAGCAATACAAAAAAATCTTGATTTTTAGAAAGGGTAAACAGATCAATACTATGGAGTCTTTTATTGTGAAAATCAACAGCTCATTAGAAAATCAAATCTCAATTTTAGTTTTTAACCTCACATACTTCTCTGCAACATTGCTAGCTCCAGGATATAAAGCAGGCTTTAGCAGCATTGGAGGCAGCCAGGCTTTTATGAGCTATCATGACCAACACAATGTGATCCATATTACTTTCATCTTGACAGAAATTATGTTCAGGCACAGTCTCCCACTGTAAGGTAGTGAGGACATGCTGATGCTGTGAGCGTCTTTTTAATGCATAAAGGAATTATTGTGAGTTTTACTTGCCTTATAAATTGGTAAAATGATGCCGTATGCCGGAAGACTTCCTTTTTTTTTTTGTTCTTCAGTCTCGGCAATTCAGAGAAACTCGGTTGTGAAACACTGCCACCTCTGGTCATTCAGTATAATCTGTAGATGGAAAAGTCCACTGTTAGCACATTTTCTATAAGCAATACAAAAAAAATCTTGATTTTTAGAAAGCGTAAACAGATCAATACTATGGAGTCTTTTATTGTGAAAATCAACAGCTCATTAGAAAATCAAATCTCAATTTTAGTTTTTAACCTCACATACTTCTCTGCAACATTGCTAGTTCCAGGATATAAAGCAGGCTTTAGTAGCGTTGGAGGCAGCCAGACTTTTATGAACTATCATGACCAACACAATGTGATCCATATTACTCTCATCTTGATAGAAATTATGTTCAGGCACAGTCTCCCACTGTAAGGTAGTGAGGACATGCTGATGCTGTGAGCGTCTTTTTAATGCATAAAGGAATTATTGTGAGTTTTACTTGCCTTGCATATTGGTAAAATGATGCCGTATGCCGGAAGACTTCCTTTTTTTTTTTTTCTTCAGTCTCGGCAATTCAGAGAAACTCGGTTGTGAAACACTGCCACCTCTGGTCATTCAGTATAATCTGTAGATGGAAAAGTCCACTGTTAGCACATTTTCTATAAGCAATCCAAAAAAATCTTGATTTTTAGAAAGGGTAAACAGATCAATACTATGGAGTCTTTTATTGTGAAAATCAACAGCTCATTAGAAAATCAAATCTCAATTTTAGTTTTTAACCTCACATACTTCTCTGCAACATTGCTAGCTCCAGGATATAAAGCAGGCTTTAGTAGCATTGGAGGCAGCCAGGCTTTTATGAGCTATCATGACCAACACAATGTGATCCATATTACTTTCATCTTGACAGAAATTATGTTCAGGCACAGTCTCCCACTGTAAGGTAGTGAGGACATGCTGATGCTGTGAGCGTCTTTTTAATGCATAAAGGAATTATTGTGAGTTTTACTTGCCTTATAAATTGGTAAAATGATGCCGTATGCCGGAAGACTTCCTTTTTTTTTTGTTCTTCAGTCTCGGCAATTCAGAGAAACTCGGTTGTGAAACACTGCCACCTCTGGTCATTCAGTATAATCTGTAGATGGAAAAGTCCACTGTTAGCACATTTTCTATAAGCAATACAAAAAAAATCTTGATTTTTAGAAAGCGTAAACAGATCAATACTATGGAGTCTTTTATTGTGAAAATCAACAGCTCATTAGAAATTCAAATCTCAATTTTAGTTTTTAACCTCACATACTTCTCTGCAACATTGCTAGTTCCAGGATATAAAGCAGGCTTTAGTAGCGTTGGAGGCAGCCAGGCTTTTATGAACTATCATGACCAACACAATGTGATCCATATTACTTTCATCTTGACAGAAATTATGTTCAGGCACAGTCTCCCACTATAAGGTAGTGAGGACATGCTGATGCTGTGAGCGTCTTTTTAATGCATAAAGGAATTATTGTGAGTTTTACTTGCCTTGCATATTGGTAAAATGATGCCGTATGCCGGAAGACTTCCTTTTTTTTGTTTCTTCAGTCTCGGCAATTCAGAGAAACTCGGTTGTGAAACACTGCCACCTCTGGTCATTCAGTATAATTTGCAGATGGAAAAGTCCACTGTTAGCACATTTTCTATAAGCAATACAAAAAAAATCTTGATTTTTAGAAAGCGTAAACAGATCAATACTATGGAGTCTTTTATTGTGAAAATCAACAGCTCATTAGAAAATCAAATCTCAATTTTAGTTTTTAACCTCACATACTTCTCTGCAACATTGCTAGTTCCAGGATATAAAGCAGGCTTTAGTAGCGTTGGAGGCAGCCAGACTTTTATGAACTATCATGACCAACACAATGTGATCCATATTACTCTCATCTTGATAGAAATTATGTTCAGGCACAGTCTCCCACTGTAAGGTAGTGAGGACATGCTGATGCTGTGAGCGTCTTTTTAATGCATAAAGGAATTATTGTGAGTTTTACTTGCCTTGCATATTGGTAAAATGATGCCGTATGCCGGAAGACTTCCTTTTTTTTTTTTTCTTCAGTCTCGGCAATTCAGAGAAACTCGGTTGTGAAACACTGCCACCTCTGGTCATTCAGTATAATCTGTAGATGGAAAAGTCCACTGTTAGCACATTTTCTATAAGCAATACAAAAAAATCTTGATTTTTAGAAAGCGTAAACAGATCAATACTATGGAGCCTTTTATTGTGAAAATCAACAGCTCATTAGAAAATCAAATCTCAATTTTAGTTTTTAACCTCACATACTTCTCTGCAACATTGCTAGTTCCAGGATATAAAGCAGGCTTTAGTAGCGTTGGAGGCAGCCAGGCTTTTATGAACTATCATGACCAACACAATGTGATCCATATTACTTTCATCTTGACAGAAATTATGTTCAGGCACAGTCTCCCACTGTAAGGTAGTGAGGACATGCTGATGCTGTGAGCGTCTTTTTAATGCATAAAGGAATTATTGTGAGTTAAACTTGCCTTGTATATTGGTAAAATGATGCCGTATGCCGGAAGACTTCCTTTTTTTTTTTTGTTCTTCAGTCTCGGCAATTCAGAGAAACTCGGTTGTGAAACACTGCCACCTCTGGTCATTCAGTATAATCTGTAGATGGAAAAGTCCACTGTTAGCACATTTTCTATAAGCAATACAAAAAAAATCTTGATTTTTAGAAAGCGTAAACAGATCAATACTATGGAGTCTTTTATTGTGAAAATCAACAGCTCATTAGAAAATCAAATCTCAATTTTAGTTTTTAACCTCACATACTTCTCTGCAACATTGCTAGCTCCAGGATATAAAGCAGGCTTTAGTAGCATTGGAGGCAGCCAGGCTTTTATGAGCTATCATGACCAACACAATGTGATCCATATTACTTTCATCTTGACAGAAATTATGTTCAGGCACAGTCTCCCACTGTAAGGTAGTGAGGACATGCTGATGCTGTGAGCGTCTTTTTAATGCATAAAGGAATTATTGTGAGTTTTACTTGCCTTATAAATTGGTAAAATGATCCCGTATGCCGGAAGACTTCCTTTTTTTTTTCTTCAGTCTCGGCAATTCAGAGAAACTAGGTTGTGAAACACTGCCACCTCTGGTCATTCAGTATAATCTGCAGATGGAAAAGTCCACTGTTAGCACATTTTCTATAAGCAATACAAAAAAAATCTTGATGATTAGAAAGCGTAAACAGATCAATACTATGGAGTCTTTTATTGTGAAAATCAACAGCTCATTAGAAATTCAAATCTCAATTTTAGTTTTTAACCTCACATACTTCTCTGCAACATTGCTAGTTCCAGGATATAAAGCAGGCTTTAGTAGCGTTGGAGGCAGCCAGGCTTTTATGAACTATCATGACCAACACAATGTGATCCATATTACTCTCATCTTGACAGAAATTATGTTCAGGCACAGTCTCCCACTATAAGGTAGTGAGGACATGCTGATGCTGTGAGCGTCTTTTTAATGCATAAAGGAATTATTGTGAGTTTTACTTGCCTTATAAATTGGTAAAATGATCCCGTATGCCGGAAGACTTCCTTTTTTTTTTCTTCAGTCTCGGCAATTCAGAGAAACTAGGTTGTGAAACACTGCCACCTCTGGTCATTCAGTATAATCTGCAGATGGAAAAGTCCACTGTTAGCACATTTTCTATAAGCAATACAAAAAAAATCTTGATTTTTAGAAAGCGTAAACAGATCAATACTATGGAGTCTTTTATTGTGAAAATCAACAGCTCATTAGAAAATCAAATCTCAATTTTAGTTTTTAACCTCACATACTTCTCTGCAACATTGCTAGCTCCAGGATATAAAGCAGGCTTTAGTAGCGTTGGAGGCAGCCAGGCTTTTATGAACTATCATGACCAACACAATGTGATCCATATTACTTTCATCTTGACAGAAATTATGTTCAGGCACAGTCTCCCACTGTAAGGTAGTGAGGACATGCTGATGCTGTGAGCGTCTTTTTAATGCATAAAGGAATTATTGTGAGTTTTACTTGCCTTATAAATTGGTAAAATGATGCCGTATGCCGGAAGACTTCCTTTTTTTTTTTTGTTCTTCAGTCTCGGCAATTCAGAGAAACTCGGTTGTGAAACACTGCCACCTCTGGTCATTCAGTATAATCTGTAGATGGAAAAGTCCACTGTTAGCACATTTTCTATAAGCAATACAAAAAAATCTTGATTTTTAGAAAGGGTAAACAGATCAATACTATGGAGTCTTTTATTGTGAAAATCAACAGCTCATTAGAAAATCAAATCTCAATTTTAGTTTTTAACCTCACATACTTCTCTGCAACATTGCTAGCTCCAGGATATAAAGCAGGCTTTAGCAGCATTGGAGGCAGCCAGGCTTTTATGAGCTATCATGACCAACACAATGTGATCCATATTACTTTCATCTTGACAGAAATTATGTTCAGGCACAGTCTCCCACTGTAAGGTAGTGAGGACATGCTGATGCTGTGAGCGTCTTTTTAATGCATAAAGGAATTATTGTGAGTTTTACTTGCCTTATAAATTGGTAAAATGATGCCGTATGCCGGAAGACTTCCTTTTTTTTTTTGTTCTTCAGTCTCGGCAATTCAGAGAAACTCGGTTGTGAAACACTGCCACCTCTGGTCATTCAGTATAATCTGTAGATGGAAAAGTCCACTGTTAGCACATTTTCTATAAGCAATACAAAAAAAATCTTGATGATTAGAAAGCGTAAACAGATCAATACTATGGAGTCTTTTATTGTGAAAATCAACAGCTCATTAGAAATTCAAATCTCAATTTTAGTTTTTAACCTCACATACTTCTCTGCAACATTGCTAGTTCCAGGATATAAAGCAGGCTTTAGTAGCGTTGGAGGCAGCCAGGCTTTTATGAACTATCATGACCAACACAATGTGATCCATATTACTCTCATCTTGACAGAAATTATGTTCAGGCACAGTCTCCCACTATAAGGTAGTGAGGACATGCTGATGCTGTGAGCGTCTTTTTAATGCATAAAGGAATTATTGTGAGTTTTACTTGCCTTGCATATTGGTAAAATGATGCCGTATGCCGGAAGACTTCCTTTTTTTTGTTTCTTCAGTCTCGGCAATTCAGAGAAACTCGGTTGTGAAACACTGCCACCTCTGGTCATTCAGTATAATTTGCAGATGGAAAAGTCCACTGTTAGCACATTTTCTATAAGCAATACAAAAAAAATCTTGATTTTTAGAAAGCGTAAACAGATCAATACTATGGGGTCTTTTATTGTGAAAATCAACAGCTCATTAGAAAATCAAATCTCAATTTTAGTTTTTAACCTCACATACTTCTCTGCAACATTGCTAGCTCCAGGATATAAAGCAGGCTTTAGTAGCATTGGAGGCAGCCAGGCTTTTATGAGCTATCATGACCAACACAATGTGATCCATATTACTTTCATCTTGACAGAAATTATGTTCAGGCACAGTCTCCCACTGTAAGGTAGTGAGGACATGCTGATGCTGTGAGCGTCTTTTTAATGCATAAAGGAATTATTGTGAGTTTTACTTGCCTTATAAATTGGTAAAATGATGCCGTATGCCGGAAGACTTCCTTTTTTTTTTGTTCTTCAGTCTCGGCAATTCAGAGAAACTCGGTTGTGAAACACTGCCACCTCTGGTCATTCAGTATAATCTGTAGATGGAAAAGTCCACTGTTAGCACATTTTCTATAAGCAATACAAAAAAAATCTTGATTTTTAGAAAGCGTAAACAGATCAATACTATGGAGTCTTTTATTGTGAAAATCAACAGCTCATTAGAAATTCAAATCTCAATTTTAGTTTTTAACCTCACATACTTCTCTGCAACATTGCTAGTTCCAGGATATAAAGCAGGCTTTAGTAGCGTTGGAGGCAGCCAGGCTTTTATGAACTATCATGACCAACACAATGTGATCCATATTACTTTCATCTTGACAGAAATTATGTTCAGGCACAGTCTCCCACTGTAAGGTAGTGAGGACATGCTGATGCTGTGAGCGTCTTTTTAATGCATAAAGGAATTATTGTGAGTTAAACTTGCCTTGTATATTGGTAAAATGATGCCGTATGCCGGAAGACTTCCTTTTTTTTTTTTGTTCTTCAGTCTCGGCAATTCAGAGAAACTCGGTTGTGAAACACTGCCACCTCTGGTCATTCAGTATAATCTGTAGATGGAAAAGTCCACTGTTAGCACATTTTCTATAAGCAATACAAAAAAAATCTTGATTTTTAGAAAGCGTAAACAGATCAATACTATGGAGTCTTTTATTGTGAAAATCAACAGCTCATTAGAAAATCAAATCTCAATTTTAGTTTTTAACCTCACATACTTCTCTGCAACATTGCTAGCTCCAGGATATAAAGCAGGCTTTAGTAGCATTGGAGGCAGCCAGGCTTTTATGAGCTATCATGACCAACACAATGTGATCCATATTACTTTCATCTTGACAGAAATTATGTTCAGGCACAGTCTCCCACTGTAAGGTAGTGAGGACATGCTGATGCTGTGAGCGTCTTTTTAATGCATAAAGGAATTATTGTGAGTTTTACTTGCCTTATAAATTGGTAAAATGATCCCGTATGCCGGAAGACTTCCTTTTTTTTTTCTTCAGTCTCGGCAATTCAGAGAAACTAGGTTGTGAAACACTGCCACCTCTGGTCATTCAGTATAATCTGCAGATGGAAAAGTCCACTGTTAGCACATTTTCTATAAGCAATACAAAAAAAATCTTGATGATTAGAAAGCGTAAACAGATCAATACTATGGAGTCTTTTATTGTGAAAATCAACAGCTCATTAGAAATTCAAATCTCAATTTTAGTTTTTAACCTCACATACTTCTCTGCAACATTGCTAGTTCCAGGATATAAAGCAGGCTTTAGTAGCGTTGGAGGCAGCCAGGCTTTTATGAACTATCATGACCAACACAATGTGATCCATATTACTCTCATCTTGACAGAAATTATGTTCAGGCACAGTCTCCCACTATAAGGTAGTGAGGACATGCTGATGCTGTGAGCGTCTTTTTAATGCATAAAGGAATTATTGTGAGTTTTACTTGCCTTATAAATTGGTAAAATGATCCCGTATGCCGGAAGACTTCCTTTTTTTTTTCTTCAGTCTCGGCAATTCAGAGAAACTAGGTTGTGAAACACTGCCACCTCTGGTCATTCAGTATAATCTGCAGATGGAAAAGTCCACTGTTAGCACATTTTCTATAAGCAATACAAAAAAAATCTTGATTTTTAGAAAGCGTAAACAGATCAATACTATGGAGTCTTTTATTGTGAAAATCAACAGCTCATTAGAAAATCAAATCTCAATTTTAGTTTTTAACCTCACATACTTCTCTGCAACATTGCTAGCTCCAGGATATAAAGCAGGCTTTAGTAGCGTTGGAGGCAGCCAGGCTTTTATGAACTATCATGACCAACACAATGTGATCCATATTACTTTCATCTTGACAGAAATTATGTTCAGGCACAGTCTCCCACTGTAAGGTAGTGAGGACATGCTGATGCTGTGAGCGTCTTTTTAATGCATAAAGGAATTATTGTGAGTTTTACTTGCCTTATAAATTGGTAAAATGATGCCGTATGCCGGAAGACTTCCTTTTTTTTTTTTGTTCTTCAGTCTCGGCAATTCAGAGAAACTCGGTTGTGAAACACTGCCACCTCTGGTCATTCAGTATAATCTGTAGATGGAAAAGTCCACTGTTAGCACATTTTCTATAAGCAATACAAAAAAATCTTGATTTTTAGAAAGGGTAAACAGATCAATACTATGGAGTCTTTTATTGTGAAAATCAACAGCTCATTAGAAAATCAAATCTCAATTTTAGTTTTTAACCTCACATACTTCTCTGCAACATTGCTAGCTCCAGGATATAAAGCAGGCTTTAGCAGCATTGGAGGCAGCCAGGCTTTTATGAGCTATCATGACCAACACAATGTGATCCATATTACTTTCATCTTGACAGAAATTATGTTCAGGCACAGTCTCCCACTGTAAGGTAGTGAGGACATGCTGATGCTGTGAGCGTCTTTTTAATGCATAAAGGAATTATTGTGAGTTTTACTTGCCTTATAAATTGGTAAAATGATGCCGTATGCCGGAAGACTTCCTTTTTTTTTTTGTTCTTCAGTCTCGGCAATTCAGAGAAACTCGGTTGTGAAACACTGCCACCTCTGGTCATTCAGTATAATCTGTAGATGGAAAAGTCCACTGTTAGCACATTTTCTATAAGCAATACAAAAAAAATCTTGATGATTAGAAAGCGTAAACAGATCAATACTATGGAGTCTTTTATTGTGAAAATCAACAGCTCATTAGAAATTCAAATCTCAATTTTAGTTTTTAACCTCACATACTTCTCTGCAACATTGCTAGTTCCAGGATATAAAGCAGGCTTTAGTAGCGTTGGAGGCAGCCAGGCTTTTATGAACTATCATGACCAACACAATGTGATCCATATTACTCTCATCTTGACAGAAATTATGTTCAGGCACAGTCTCCCACTATAAGGTAGTGAGGACATGCTGATGCTGTGAGCGTCTTTTTAATGCATAAAGGAATTATTGTGAGTTAAACTTGCCTTGTATATTGGTAAAATGATGCCGTATGCCGGAAGACTTCCTTTTTTTTTTTTTGTTCTTCAGTCTCGGCAATTCAGAGAAACTCGGTTGTGAAACACTGCCACCTCTGGTCATTCAGTATAATCTGTAGATGGAAAAGTCCACTGTTAGCACATTTTCTATAAGCAATACAAAAAAAATCTTGATTTTTAGAAAGCGTAAACAGATCAATACTATGGAGTCTTTTATTGTGAAAATCAACAGCTCATTAGAAAATCAAATCTCAATTTTAGTTTTTAACCTCACATACTTCTCTGCAACATTGCTAGTTCCAGGATATAAAGCAGGCTTTAGTAGCGTTGGAGGCAGCCAGACTTTTATGAACTATCATGACCAACACAATGTGATCCATATTACTCTCATCTTGATAGAAATTATGTTCAGGCACAGTCTCCCACTGTAAGGTAGTGAGGACATGCTGATGCTGTGAGCGTCTTTTTAATGCATAAAGGAATTATTGTGAGTTTTACGTGCCTTGCATATTGGTAAAATGATGCCGTATGCCGGAAGACTTCCTTTTTTGTTTTTTTCTTCAGTCTCGGCAATTCAGAGAAACTCGGTTGTGAAACACTGCCACCTCTGGTCATTCAGTATAATCTGTAGATGGAAAAGTCCACTGTTAGCACATTTTCTATAAGCAATACAAAAAAATCTTGATTTTTAGAAAGGGTAAACAGATCAATACTATGGAGTCTTTTATTGTGAAAATCAACAGCTCATTAGAAAATCAAATCTCAATTTTAGTTTTTAACCTCACATACTTCTCTGCAACATTGCTAGCTCCAGGATAAAAAGCAGGCTTTAGTAGCATTGGAGGCAGCCAGGCTTTTATGAGCTATCATGACCAACACAATGTGATCCATATTACTTTCATCTTGACAGAAATTATGTTCAGGCACAGTCTCCCACTGTAAGGTAGTGAGGACATGCTGATGCTGTGAGCGTCTTTTTAATGCATAAAGGAATTATTGTGAGTTTTACTTGCCTTATAAATTGGTAAAATGATGCCGTATGCCGGAAGACTTCCTTTTTTTTTTGTTCTTCAGTCTCGGCAATTCAGAGAAACTCGGTTGTGAAACACTGCCACCTCTGGTCATTCAGTATAATCTGTAGATGGAAAAGTCCACTGTTAGCACATTTTCTATAAGCAATACAAAAAAAATCTTGATTTTTAGAAAGCGTAAACAGATCAATACTATGGAGTCTTTTATTGTGAAAATCAACAGCTCATTAGAAATTCAAATCTCAATTTTAGTTTTTAACCTCACATACTTCTCTGCAACATTGCTAGTTCCAGGATATAAAGCAGGCTTTAGTAGCGTTGGAGGCAGCCAGGCTTTTATGAACTATCATGACCAACACAATGTGATCCATATTACTTTCATCTTGACAGAAATTATGTTCAGGCACAGTCTCCCACTATAAGGTAGTGAGGACATGCTGATGCTGTGAGCGTCTTTTTAATGCATAAAGGAATTATTGTGAGTTTTACTTGCCTTGCATATTGGTAAAATGATGCCGTATGCCGGAAGACTTCCTTTTTTTTGTTTCTTCAGTCTCGGCAATTCAGAGAAACTCGGTTGTGAAACACTGCCACCTCTGGTCATTCAGTATAATTTGCAGATGGAAAAGTCCACTGTTAGCACATTTTCTATAAGCAATACAAAAAAAATCTTGATTTTTAGAAAGCGTAAACAGATCAATACTATGGAGTCTTTTATTGTGAAAATCAACAGCTCATTAGAAAATCAAATCTCAATTTTAGTTTTTAACCTCACATACTTCTCTGCAACATTGCTAGTTCCAGGATATAAAGCAGGCTTTAGTAGCGTTGGAGGCAGCCAGACTTTTATGAACTATCATGACCAACACAATGTGATCCATATTACTCTCATCTTGATAGAAATTATGTTCAGGCACAGTCTCCCACTGTAAGGTAGTGAGGACATGCTGATGCTGTGAGCGTCTTTTTAATGCATAAAGGAATTATTGTGAGTTTTACTTGCCTTGCATATTGGTAAAATGATGCCGTATGCCGGAAGACTTCCTTTTTTTTTTTTTCTTCAGTCTCGGCAATTCAGAGAAACTCGGTTGTGAAACACTGCCACCTCTGGTCATTCAGTATAATCTGTAGATGGAAAAGTCCACTGTTAGCACATTTTCTATAAGCAATACAAAAAAAATCTTGATTTTTAGAAAGCGTAAACAGATCAATACTATGGAGTCTTTTATTGTGAAAATCAACAGCTCATTAGAAATTCAAATCTCAATTTTAGTTTTTAACCTCACATACTTCTCTGCAACATTGCTAGTTCCAGGATATAAAGCAGGCTTTAGTAGCGTTGGAGGCAGCCAGACTTTTATGAACTATCATGACCAACACAATGTGATCCATATTACTCTCATCTTGACAGAAATTATGTTCAGGCACAGTCTCCCACTGTAAGGTAGTGAGGACATGCTGATGCTGTGAGCGTCTTTTTAATGCATAAAGGAATTATTGTGAGTTTTACTTGCCTTGCATATTGGTAAAATGATGCCGTATGCCGGAAGACTTCCTTTTTTTTTTTTCTTCAGTCTCGGCAATTCAGAGAAACTCGGTTGTGAAACACTGCCACCTCTGGTCATTGAGTATAATTTGCAGATGGAAAAGTCCACTGTTAGCACATTTTCTATAAGCAATACAAAAAAAATCTTGATTTTTAGAAAGCGTAAACAGATCAATACTATGGAGTCTTTTATTGTGAAAATCAACAGCTCATTAGAAAATCAAATCTCAATTTTAGTTTTTAACCTCACATACTTCTCTGCAACATTGCTAGCTCCAGGATATAAAGCAGGCTTTAGTAGCATTGGAGGCAGCCAGGCTTTTATGAGCTATCATGACCAACACAATGTGATCCATATTACTTTCATCTTGACAGAAATTATGTTCAGGCACAGTCTCCCACTGTAAGGTAGTGAGGACATGCTGATGCTGTGAGCGTCTTTTTAATGCATAAAGGAATTATTGTGAGTTTTACTTGCCTTATAAATTGGTAAAATGATCCCGTATGCCGGAAGACTTCCTTTTTTTTTTCTTCAGTCTCGGCAATTCAGAGAAACTAGGTTGTGAAACACTGCCACCTCTGGTCATTCAGTATAATCTGCAGATGGAAAAGTCCACTGTTAGCACATTTTCTATAAGCAATACAAAAAAAATCTTGATGATTAGAAAGCGTAAACAGATCAATACTATGGAGTCTTTTATTGTGAAAATCAACAGCTCATTAGAAATTCAAATCTCAATTTTAGTTTTTAACCTCACATACTTCTCTGCAACATTGCTAGTTCCAGGATATAAAGCAGGCTTTAGTAGCGTTGGAGGCAGCCAGGCTTTTATGAACTATCATGACCAACACAATGTGATCCATATTACTCTCATCTTGATAGAAATTATGTTCAGGCACAGTCTCCCACTGTAAGGTAGTGAGGACATGCTGATGCTGTGAGCGTCTTTTTAATGCATAAAGGAATTATTGTGAGTTTTACGTGCCTTGCATATTGGTAAAATGATGCCGTATGCCGGAAGACTTCCTTTTTTGTTTTTTTCTTCAGTCTCGGCAATTCAGAGAAACTCGGTTGTGAAACACTGCCACCTCTGGTCATTCAGTATAATCTGTAGATGGAAAAGTCCACTGTTAGCACATTTTCTATAAGCAATACAAAAAAATCTTGATTTTTAGAAAGGGTAAACAGATCAATACTATGGAGTCTTTTATTGTGAAAATCAACAGCTCATTAGAAAATCAAATCTCAATTTTAGTTTTTAACCTCACATA
Organism: Triturus cristatus; assembly: GCF_964204655.1. Lineage (NCBI taxonomy): Eukaryota > Metazoa > Chordata > Amphibia > Caudata > Salamandridae > Triturus > Triturus cristatus. Next base: position 936,472,398 of record NC_140594.1, on the reverse strand, counting down.
CTTCTCTGCAACATTGCTAGCTCCAGGATATAAAGCAGGCTTTAGTAGCATTGGAGGCAGCCAGGCTTTTATGAGCTATCATGACCAACACAATGTGATCCATATTACTTTCATCTTGACAGAAATTATGTTCAGGCACAGTCTCCCACTGAAAGGTAGTGAGGACATGCTGATGCTGTGAGCGTCTTTTTAATGCATAAAGGAATTATTGTGAGTTTTACTTGCCTTATAAATTGGTAAAATGATGCCGTATGCCGGAAGACTTCCTTTTTTTTTTGTTCTTCAGTCTCGGCAATTCAGAGAAACTCGGTTGTGAAACACTGCCACCTCTTGTCATTCAGTATAATCTGTAGATGGAAAAGTCCACTGTTAGCACATTTTCTATAAGCAATACAAAAAAAATCTTGATTTTTAGAAAGCGTAAACAGATCAATACTATGGAGTCTTTTATTGTGAAAATCAACAGCTCATTAGAAATTCAAATCTCAATTTTAGTTTTTAACCTCACATACTTCTCTGCAACATTGCTAGTTCCAGGATATAAAGCAGGCTTTAGTAGCGTTGGAGGCAGCCAGGCTTTTATGAACTATCATGACCAACACAATGTGATCCATATTACTTTCATCTTGACAGAAATTATGTTCAGGCACAGTCTCCCACTATAAGGTAGTGAGGACATGCTGATGCTGTGAGCGTCTTTTTAATGCATAAAGGAATTATTGTGAGTTTTACTTGCCTTATAAATTGGTAAAATGATGCCGTATGCCGGAAGACTTCCTTTTTTTTTTGTTCTTCAGTCTCGGCAATTCAGAGAAACTCGGTTGTGAAACACTGCCACCTCTGGTCATTCAGTATAATCTGTAGATGGAAAAGTCCACTGTTAGCACATTTTCTATAAGCAATACAAAAAAAATCTTGATTTTTAGAAAGCGTAAACAGATCAATACTATGGAGTCTTTTATTGTGAAAATCAACAGCTCATTAGAAATTCAAATCTCAATTTTAGTTTTTAACCTCACATACTTCTCTGCAACATTGCTAGTTCCAGGATATAAAGCAGGCTTTAGTAGCGTTGGAGGCAGCCAGACTTTTATGAACTATCATGACCAACACAATGTGATCCATATTACTCTCATCTTGACAGAAATTATGTTCAGGCACAGTCTCCCACTGTAAGGTAGTGAGGACATGCTGATGCTGTGAGCGTCTTTTTAATGCATAAAGGAATTATTGTGAGTTTTACTTGCCTTGCATATTGGTAAAATGATGCCGTATGCCGGAAGACTTCCTTTTTTTTTTTTGTTCTTCAGTCTCGGCAATTCAGAGAAACTCGGTTGTGAAACACTGCCACCTCTGGTCATTCAGTATAATTTGCAGATGGAAAAGTCCACTGTTAGCACATTTTCTATAAGCAATACAAAAAAAATCTTGATTTTTAGAAAGCGTAAACAGATCAATACTATGGAGTCTTTTATTGTGAAAATCAACAGCTCATTAGAAAATCAAATCTCAATTTTAGTTTTTAACCTCACATACTTCTCTGCAACATTGCTAGTTCCAGGATATAAAGCAGGCTTTAGTAGCGTTGGAGGCAGCCAGACTTTTATGAACTATCATGACCAACACAATGTGATCCATATTACTCTCATCTTGATAGAAATTATGTTCAGGCACAGTCTCCCACTGTAAGGTAGTGAGGACATGCTGATGCTGTGAGCGTCTTTTTAATGCATAAAGGAATTATTGTGAGTTTTACTTGCCTTGCATATTGGTAAAATGATGCCGTATGCCGGAAGACTTCCTTTTTTTTTTTTTCTTCAGTCTCGGCAATTCAGAGAAACTCGGTTGTGAAACACTGCCACCTCTGGTCATTCAGTATAATCTGTAGATGGAAAAGTCCACTGTTAGCACATTTTCTATAAGCAATACAAAAAAAATCTTGATTTTTAGAAAGCGTAAACAGATCAATACTATGGAGTCTTTTATTGTGAAAATCAACAGCTCATTAGAAATTCAAATCTCAATTTTAGTTTTTAACCTCACATACTTCTCTGCAACATTGCTAGTTCCAGGATATAAAGCAGGCTTTAGTAGCGTTGGAGGCAGCCAGACTTTTATGAACTATCATGACCAACACAATGTGATCCATATTACTCTCATCTTGACAGAAATTATGTTCAGGCACAGTCTCCCACTGTAAGGTAGTGAGGACATGCTGATGCTGTGAGCGTCTTTTTAATGCATAAAGGAATTATTGTGAGTTTTACTTGCCTTGCATATTGGTAAAATGATGCCGTATGCCGGAAGACTTCCTTTTTTTTTTTCTTCAGTCTCGGCAATTCAGAGAAACTCGGTTGTGAAACACTGCCACCTCTGGTCATTCAGTATAATTTGCAGATGGAAAAGTCCACTGTTAGCACATTTTCTATAAGCAATACAAAAAAAATCTTGATTTTTAGAAAGCGTAAACAGATCAATACTATGGAGTCTTTTATTGTGAAAATCAACAGCTCATTAGAAAATCAAATCTCAATTTTAGTTTTTAACCTCACATACTTCTCTGCAACATTGCTAGCTCCAGGATATAAAGCAGGCTTTAGTAGCATTGGAGGCAGCCAGGCTTTTATGAGCTATCATGACCAACACAATGTGATCCATATTACTTTCATCTTGACAGAAATTATGTTCAGGCACAGTCTCCCACTGTAAGGTAGTGAGGACATGCTGATGCTGTGAGCGTCTTTTTAATGCATAAAGGAATTATTGTGAGTTTTACTTGCCTTATAAATTGGTAAAATGATCCCGTATGCCGGAAGACTTCCTTTTTTTTTTCTTCAGTCTCGGCAATTCAGAGAAACTAGGTTGTGAAACACTGCCACCTCTGGTCATTCAGTATAATCTGCAGATGGAAAAGTCCACTGTTAGCACATTTTCTATAAGCAATACAAAAAAAATCTTGATGATTAGAAAGCGTAAACAGATCAATACTATGGAGTCTTTTATTGTGAAAATCAACAGCTCATTAGAAATTCAAATCTCAATTTTAGTTTTTAACCTCACATACTTCTCTGCAACATTGCTAGTTCCAGGATATAAAGCAGGCTTTAGTAGCGTTGGAGGCAGCCAGGCTTTTATGAACTATCATGACCAACACAATGTGATCCATATTACTCTCATCTTGATAGAAATTATGTTCAGGCACAGTCTCCCACTGTAAGGTAGTGAGGACATGCTGATGCTGTGAGCGTCTTTTTAATGCATAAAGGAATTATTGTGAGTTTTACGTGCCTTGCATATTGGTAAAATGATGCCGTATGCCGGAAGACTTCCTTTTTTGTTTTTTTCTTCAGTCTCGGCAATTCAGAGAAACTCGGTTGTGAAACACTGCCACCTCTGGTCATTCAGTATAATCTGTAGATGGAAAAGTCCACTGTTAGCACATTTTCTATAAGCAATACAAAAAAATCTTGATTTTTAGAAAGGGTAAACAGATCAATACTATGGAGTCTTTTATTGTGAAAATCAACAGCTCATTAGAAAATCAAATCTCAATTTTAGTTTTTAACCTCACATACTTCTCTGCAACATTGCTAGCTCCAGGATATAAAGCAGGCTTTAGTAGCATTGGAGGCAGCCAGGCTTTTATGAGCTATCATGACCAACACAATGTGATCCATATTACTTTCATCTTGACAGAAATTATGTTCAGGCACAGTCTCCCACTGAAAGGTAGTGAGGACATGCTGATGCTGTGAGCGTCTTTTTAATGCATAAAGGAATTATTGTGAGTTTTACTTGCCTTATAAATTGGTAAAATGATGCCGTATGCCGGAAGACTTCCTTTTTTTTTTGTTCTTCAGTCTCGGCAATTCAGAGAAACTCGGTTGTGAAACACTGCCACCTCTGGTCATTCAGTATAATCTGTAGATGGAAAAGTCCACTGTTAGCACATTTTCTATAAGCAATACAAAAAAAATCTTGATTTTTAGAAAGCGTAAACAGATCAATACTATGGAGTCTTTTATTGTGAAAATCAACAGCTCATTAGAAATTCAAATCTCAATTTTAGTTTTTAACCTCACATACTTCTCTGCAACATTGCTAGTTCCAGGATATAAAGCAGGCTTTAGTAGCGTTGGAGGCAGCCAGGCTTTTATGAACTATCATGACCAACACAATGTGATCCATATTACTTTCATCTTGACAGAAATTATGTTCAGGCACAGTCTCCCACTATAAGGTAGTGAGGACATGCTGATGCTGTGAGCGTCTTTTTAATGCATAAAGGAATTATTGTGAGTTTTACTTGCCTTATAAATTGGTAAAATGATGCCGTATGCCGGAAGACTTCCTTTTTTTTTTGTTCTTCAGTCTCGGCAATTCAGAGAAACTCGGTTGTGAAACACTGCCACCTCTGGTCATTCAGTATAATCTGTAGATGGAAAAGTCCACTGTTAGCACATTTTCTATAAGCAATACAAAAAAAATCTTGATTTTTAGAAAGCGTAAACAGATCAATACTATGGAGTCTTTTATTGTGAAAATCAACAGCTCATTAGAAATTCAAATCTCAATTTTAGTTTTTAACCTCACATACTTCTCTGCAACATTGCTAGTTCCAGGATATAAAGCAGGCTTTAGTAGCGTTGGAGGCAGCCAGACTTTTATGAACTATCATGACCAACACAATGTGATCCATATTACTCTCATCTTGACAGAAATTATGTTCAGGCACAGTCTCCCACTGTAAGGTAGTGAGGACATGCTGATGCTGTGAGCGTCTTTTTAATGCATAAAGGAATTATTGTGAGTTTTACTTGCCTTGCATATTGGTAAAATGATGCCGTATGCCGGAAGACTTCCTTTTTTTTTTTTGTTCTTCAGTCTCGGCAATTCAGAGAAACTCGGTTGTGAAACACTGCCACCTCTGGTCATTCAGTATAATTTGCAGATGGAAAAGTCCACTGTTAGCACATTTTCTATAAGCAATACAAAAAAAATCTTGATTTTTAGAAAGCGTAAACAGATCAATACTATGGAGTCTTTTATTGTGAAAATCAACAGCTCATTAGAAAATCAAATCTCAATTTTAGTTTTTAACCTCACATACTTCTCTGCAACATTGCTAGTTCCAGGATATAAAGCAGGCTTTAGTAGCGTTGGAGGCAGCCAGACTTTTATGAACTATCATGACCAACACAATGTGATCCATATTACTCTCATCTTGATAGAAATTATGTTCAGGCACAGTCTCCCACTGTAAGGTAGTGAGGACATGCTGATGCTGTGAGCGTCTTTTTAATGCATAAAGGAATTATTGTGAGTTTTACGTGCCTTGCATATTGGTAAAATGATGCCGTATGCCGGAAGACTTCCTTTTTTGTTTTTTTCTTCAGTCTCGGCAATTCAGAGAAACTCGGTTGTGAAACACTGCCACCTCTGGTCATTCAGTATAATCTGTAGATGGAAAAGTCCACTGTTAGCACATTTTCTATAAGCAATACAAAAAAATCTTGATTTTTAGAAAGGGTAAACAGATCAATACTATGGAGTCTTTTATTGTGAAAATCAACAGCTCATTAGAAAATCAAATCTCAATTTTAGTTTTTAACCTCACATACTTCTCTGCAACATTGCTAGCTCCAGGATAAAAAGCAGGCTTTAGTAGCATTGGAGGCAGCCAGGCTTTTATGAGCTATCATGACCAACACAATGTGATCCATATTACTTTCATCTTGACAGAAATTATGTTCAGGCACAGTCTCCCACTGTAAGGTAGTGAGGACATGCTGATGCTGTGAGCGTCTTTTTAATGCATAAAGGAATTATTGTGAGTTTTACTTGCCTTATAAATTGGTAAAATGATGCCGTATGCCGGAAGACTTCCTTTTTTTTTTGTTCTTCAGTCTCGGCAATTCAGAGAAACTCGGTTGTGAAACACTGCCACCTCTGGTCATTCAGTATAATCTGTAGATGGAAAAGTCCACTGTTAGCACATTTTCTATAAGCAATACAAAAAAAATCTTGATTTTTAGAAAGCGTAAACAGATCAATACTATGGAGTCTTTTATTGTGAAAATCAACAGCTCATTAGAAATTCAAATCTCAATTTTAGTTTTTAACCTCACATACTTCTCTGCAACATTGCTAGTTCCAGGATATAAAGCAGGCTTTAGTAGCGTTGGAGGCAGCCAGGCTTTTATGAACTATCATGACCAACACAATGTGATCCATATTACTTTCATCTTGACAGAAATTATGTTCAGGCACAGTCTCCCACTATAAGGTAGTGAGGACATGCTGATGCTGTGAGCGTCTTTTTAATGCATAAAGGAATTATTGTGAGTTTTACTTGCCTTGCATATTGGTAAAATGATGCCGTATGCCGGAAGACTTCCTTTTTTTTGTTTCTTCAGTCTCGGCAATTCAGAGAAACTCGGTTGTGAAACACTGCCACCTCTGGTCATTCAGTATAATTTGCAGATGGAAAAGTCCACTGTTAGCACATTTTCTATAAGCAATACAAAAAAAATCTTGATTTTTAGAAAGCGTAAACAGATCAATACTATGGAGTCTTTTATTGTGAAAATCAACAGCTCATTAGAAAATCAAATCTCAATTTTAGTTTTTAACCTCACATACTTCTCTGCAACATTGCTAGTTCCAGGATATAAAGCAGGCTTTAGTAGCGTTGGAGGCAGCCAGACTTTTATGAACTATCATGACCAACACAATGTGATCCATATTACTCTCATCTTGATAGAAATTATGTTCAGGCACAGTCTCCCACTGTAAGGTAGTGAGGACATGCTGATGCTGTGAGCGTCTTTTTAATGCATAAAGGAATTATTGTGAGTTTTACTTGCCTTGCATATTGGTAAAATGATGCCGTATGCCGGAAGACTTCCTTTTTTTTTTTTTCTTCAGTCTCGGCAATTCAGAGAAACTCGGTTGTGAAACACTGCCACCTCTGGTCATTCAGTATAATCTGTAGATGGAAAAGTCCACTGTTAGCACATTTTCTATAAGCAATACAAAAAAAATCTTGATTTTTAGAAAGCGTAAACAGATCAATACTATGGAGTCTTTTATTGTGAAAATCAACAGCTCATTAGAAATTCAAATCTCAATTTTAGTTTTTAACCTCACATACTTCTCTGCAACATTGCTAGTTCCAGGATATAAAGCAGGCTTTAGTAGCGTTGGAGGCAGCCAGACTTTTATGAACTATCATGACCAACACAATGTGATCCATATTACTCTCATCTTGACAGAAATTATGTTCAGGCACAGTCTCCCACTGTAAGGTAGTGAGGACATGCTGATGCTGTGAGCGTCTTTTTAATGCATAAAGGAATTATTGTGAGTTTTACTTGCCTTGCATATTGGTAAAATGATGCCGTATGCCGGAAGACTTCCTTTTTTTTTTTTCTTCAGTCTCGGCAATTCAGAGAAACTCGGTTGTGAAACACTGCCACCTCTGGTCATTCAGTATAATTTGCAGATGGAAAAGTCCACTGTTAGCACATTTTCTATAAGCAATACAAAAAAAATCTTGATTTTTAGAAAGCGTAAACAGATCAATACTATGGAGTCTTTTATTGTGAAAATCAACAGCTCATTAGAAAATCAAATCTCAATTTTAGTTTTTAACCTCACATACTTCTCTGCAACATTGCTAGCTCCAGGATATAAAGCAGGCTTTAGTAGCATTGGAGGCAGCCAGGCTTTTATGAGCTATCATGACCAACACAATGTGATCCATATTACTTTCATCTTGACAGAAATTATGTTCAGGCACAGTCTCCCACTGTAAGGTAGTGAGGACATGCTGATGCTGTGAGCGTCTTTTTAATGCATAAAGGAATTATTGTGAGTTTTACTTGCCTTATAAATTGGTAAAATGATCCCGTATGCCGGAAGACTTCCTTTTTTTTTTCTTCAGTCTCGGCAATTCAGAGAAACTAGGTTGTGAAACACTGCCACCTCTGGTCATTCAGTATAATCTGCAGATGGAAAAGTCCACTGTTAGCACATTTTCTATAAGCAATACAAAAAAAATCTTGATGATTAGAAAGCGTAAACAGATCAATACTATGGAGTCTTTTATTGTGAAAATCAACAGCTCATTAGAAATTCAAATCTCAATTTTAGTTTTTAACCTCACATACTTCTCTGCAACATTGCTAGTTCCAGGATATAAAGCAGGCTTTAGTAGCGTTGGAGGCAGCCAGGCTTTTATGAACTATCATGACCAACACAATGTGATCCATATTACTCTCATCTTGACAGAAATTATGTTCAGGCACAGTCTCCCACTATAAGGTAGTGAGGACATGCTGATGCTGTGAGCGTCTTTTTAATGCATAAAGGAATTATTGTGAGTTTTACTTGCCTTGCATATTGGTAAAATGATGCCGTATGCCGGAAGACTTCCTTTTTTTTGTTTCTTCAGTCTCGGCAATTCAGAGAAACTCGGTTGTGAAACACTGCCACCTCTGGTCATTCAGTATAATTTGCAGATGGAAAAGTCCACTGTTAGCACATTTTCTATAAGCAATACAAAAAAAATCTTGATTTTTAGAAAGCGTAAACAGATCAATACTATGGAGTCTTTTATTGTGAAAATCAACAGCTCATTAGAAAATCAAATCTCAATTTTAGTTTTTAACCTCACATACTTCTCTGCAACATTGCTAGTTCCAGGATATAAAGCAGGCTTTAGTAGCGTTGGAGGCAGCCAGACTTTTATGAACTATCATGACCAACACAATGTGATCCATATTACTCTCATCTTGATAGAAATTATGTTCAGGCACAGTCTCCCACTGTAAGGTAGTGAGGACATGCTGATGCTGTGAGCGTCTTTTTAATGCATAAAGGAATTATTGTGAGTTTTACGTGCCTTGCATATTGGTAAAATGATGCCGTATGCCGGAAGACTTCCTTTTTTGTTTTTTTCTTCAGTCTCGGCAATTCAGAGAAACTCGGTTGTGAAACACTGCCACCTCTGGTCATTCAGTATAATCTGTAGATGGAAAAGTCCACTGTTAGCACATTTTCTATAAGCAATACAAAAAAATCTTGATTTTTAGAAAGGGTAAACAGATCAATACTATGGAGTCTTTTATTGTGAAAATCAACAGCTCATTAGAAAATCAAATCTCAATTTTAGTTTTTAACCTCACATACTTCTCTGCAACATTGCTAGCTCCAGGATATAAAGCAGGCTTTAGTAGCATTGGAGGCAGCCAGGCTTTTATGAACTATCATGACCAACACAATGTGATCCATATTACTCTCATCTTGATAGAAATTATGTTCAGGCACAGTCTCCCACTGTAAGGTAGTGAGGACATGCTGATGCTGTGAGCGTCTTTTTAATGCATAAAGGAATTATTGTGAGTTTTACTTGCCTTGCATATTGGTAAAATGATGCCGTATGCCGGAAGACTTCCTTTTTTTTTTTTTCTTCAGTCTCGGCAATTCAGAGAAACTCGGTTGTGAAACACTGCCACCTCTGGTCATTCAGTATAATCTGTAGATGGAAAAGTCCACTGTTAGCACATTTTCTATAAGCAATACAAAAAAAATCTTGATTTTTAGAAAGCGTAAACAGATCAATACTATGGAGTCTTTTATTGTGAAAATCAACAGCTCATTAGAAATTCAAATCTCAATTTTAGTTTTTAACCTCACATACTTCTCTGCAACATTGCTAGTTCCAGGATATAAAGCAGGCTTTAGTAGCGTTGGAGGCAGCCAGACTTTTATGAACTATCATGACCAACACAATGTGATCCATATTACTCTCATCTTGACAGAAATTATGTTCAGGCACAGTCTCCCACTGTAAGGTAGTGAGGACATGCTGATGCTGTGAGCGTCTTTTTAATGCATAAAGGAATTATTGTGAGTTTTACTTGCCTTGCATATTGGTAAAATGATGCCGTATGCCGGAAGACTTCCTTTTTTTTTTTTCTTCAGTCTCGGCAATTCAGAGAAACTCGGTTGTGAAACACTGCCACCTCTGGTCATTCAGTATAATTTGCAGATGGAAAAGTCCACTGTTAGCACATTTTCTATAAGCAATACAAAAAAAATCTTGATTTTTAGAAAGCGTAAACAGATCAATACTATGGGGTCTTTTATTGTGAAAATCAACAGCTCATTAGAAAATCAAATCTCAATTTTAGTTTTTAACCTCACATACTTCTCTGCAACATTGCTAGCTCCAGGATATAAAGCAGGCTTTAGTAGCATTGGAGGCAGCCAGGCTTTTATGAGCTATCATGACCAACACAATGTGATCCATATTACTTTCATCTTGACAGAAATTATGTTCAGGCACAGTCTCCCACTGTAAGGTAGTGAGGACATGCTGATGCTGTGAGCGTCTTTTTAATGCATAAAGGAATTATTGTGAGTTTTACTTGCCTTATAAATTGGTAAAATGATCCCGTATGCCGGAAGACTTCCTTTTTTTTTTCTTCAGTCTCGGCAATTCAGAGAAACTAGGTTGTGAAACACTGCCACCTCTGGTCATTCAGTATAATCTGCAGATGGAAAAGTCCACTGTTAGCACATTTTCTATAAGCAATACAAAAAAAATCTTGATGATTAGAAAGCGTAAACAGATCAATACTATGGAGTCTTTTATTGTGAAAATCAACAGCTCATTAGAAATTCAAATCTCAATTTTAGTTTTTAACCTCACATACTTCTCTGCAACATTGCTAGTTCCAGGATATAAAGCAGGCTTTAGTAGCGTTGGAGGCAGCCAGGCTTTTATGAACTATCATGACCAACACAATGTGATCCATATTACTCTCATCTTGACAGAAATTATGTTCAGGCACAGTCTCCCACTATAAGGTAGTGAGGACATGCTGATGCTGTGAGCGTCTTTTTAATGCATAAAGGAATTATTGTGAGTTTTACTTGCCTTGCATATTGGTAAAATGATGCCGTATGCCGGAAGACTTCCTTTTTTTTGTTTCTTCAGTCTCGGCAATTCAGAGAAACTCGGTTGTGAAACACTGCCACCTCTGGTCATTCAGTATAATTTGCAGATGGAAAAGTCCACTGTTAGCACATTTTCTATAAGCAATACAAAAAAAATCTTGATTTTTAGAAAGCGTAAACAGATCAATACTATGGAGTCTTTTATTGTGAAAATCAACAGCTCATTAGAAAATCAAATCTCAATTTTAGTTTTTAACCTCACATACTTCTCTGCAACATTGCTAGTTCCAGGATATAAAGCAGGCTTTAGTAGCGTTGGAGGCAGCCAGACTTTTATGAACTATCATGACCAACACAATGTGATCCATATTACTCTCATCTTGATAGAAATTATGTTCAGGCACAGTCTCCCACTGTAAGGTAGTGAGGACATGCTGATGCTGTGAGCGTCTTTTTAATGCATAAAGGAATTATTGTGAGTTTTACGTGCCTTGCATATTGGTAAAATGATGCCGTATGCCGGAAGACTTCCTTTTTTGTTTTTTTCTTCAGTCTCGGCAATTCAGAGAAACTCGGTTGTGAAACACTGCCACCTCTGGTCATTCAGTATAATCTGTAGATGGAAAAGTCCACTGTTAGCACATTTTCTATAAGCAATACAAAAAAATCTTGATTTTTAGAAAGGGTAAACAGATCAATACTATGGAGTCTTTTATTGTGAAAATCAACAGCTCATTAGAAAATCAAATCTCAATTTTAGTTTTTAACCTCACATACTTCTCTGCAACATTGCTAGCTCCAGGATATAAAGCAGGCTTTAGTAGCATTGGAGGCAGCCAGGCTTTTATGAGCTATCATGACCAACACAATGTGATCCATATTACTTTCATCTTGACAGAAATTATGTTCAGGCACAGTCTCCCACTGTAAGGTAGTGAGGACATGCTGATGCTGTGAGCGTCTTTTTAATGCATAAAGGAATTATTGTGAGTTTTACTTGCCTTATAAATTGGTAAAATGATGCCGTATGCCGGAAGACTTCCTTTTTTTTTTGTTCTTCAGTCTCGGCAATTCAGAGAAACTCGGTTGTGAAACACTGCCACCTCTGGTCATTCAGTATAATCTGTAGATGGAAAAGTCCACTGTTAGCACATTTTCTATAAGCAATACAAAAAAAATCTTGATTTTTAGAAAGCGTAAACAGATCAATACTATGGAGTCTTTTATTGTGAAAATCAACAGCTCATTAGAAATTCAAATCTCAATTTTAGTTTTTAACCTCACATACTTCTCTGCAACATTGCTAGTTCCAGGATATAAAGCAGGCTTTAGTAGCGTTGGAGGCAGCCAGGCTTTTATGAACTATCATGACCAACACAATGTGATCCATATTACTTTCATCTTGACAGAAATTATGTTCAGGCACAGTCTCCCACTATAAGGTAGTGAGGACATGCTGATGCTGTGAGCGTCTTTTTAATGCATAAAGGAATTATTGTGAGTTTTACTTGCCTTGCATATTGGTAAAATGATGCCGTATGCCGGAAGACTTCCTTTTTTTTGTTTCTTCAGTCTCGGCAATTCAGAGAAACTCGGTTGTGAAACACTGCCACCTCTGGTCATTCAGTATAATTTGCAGATGGAAAAGTCCACTGTTAGCACATTTTCTATAAGCAATACAAAAAAAATCTTGATTTTTAGAAAGCGTAAACAGATCAATACTATGGAGTCTTTTATTGTGAAAATCAACAGCTCATTAGAAAATCAAATCTCAATTTTAGTTTTTAACCTCACATACTTCTCTGCAACATTGCTAGTTCCAGGATATAAAGCAGGCTTTAGTAGCGTTGGAGGCAGCCAGACTTTTATGAACTATCATGACCAACACAATGTGATCCATATTACTCTCATCTTGATAGAAATTATGTTCAGGCACAGTCTCCCACTGTAAGGTAGTGAGGACATGCTGATGCTGTGAGCGTCTTTTTAATGCATAAAGGAATTATTGTGAGTTTTACTTGCCTTGCATATTGGTAAAATGATGCCGTATGCCGGAAGACTTCCTTTTTTTTTTTTTCTTCAGTCTCGGCAATTCAGAGAAACTCGGTTGTGAAACACTGCCACCTCTGGTCATTCAGTATAATCTGTAGATGGAAAAGTCCACTGTTAGCACATTTTCTATAAGCAATACAAAAAAATCTTGATTTTTAGAAAGCGTAAACAGATCAATACTATGGAGCCTTTTATTGTGAAAATCAACAGCTCATTAGAAAATCAAATCTCAATTTTAGTTTTTAACCTCACATACTTCTCTGCAACATTGCTAGTTCCAGGATATAAAGCAGGCTTTAGTAGCGTTGGAGGCAGCCAGGCTTTTATGAACTATCATGACCAACACAATGTGATCCATATTACTTTCATCTTGACAGAAATTATGTTCAGGCACAGTCTCCCACTGTAAGGTAGTGAGGACATGCTGATGCTGTGAGCGTCTTTTTAATGCATAAAGGAATTATTGTGAGTTAAACTTGCCTTGTATATTGGTAAAATGATGCCGTATGCCGGAAGACTTCCTTTTTTTTTTTTGTTCTTCAGTCTCGGCAATTCAGAGAAACTCGGTTGTGAAACACTGCCACCTCTGGTCATTCAGTATAATCTGTAGATGGAAAAGTCCACTGTTAGCACATTTTCTATAAGCAATACAAAAAAAATCTTGATTTTTAGAAAGCGTAAACAGATCAATACTATGGAGTCTTTTATTGTGAAAATCAACAGCTCATTAGAAAATCAAATCTCAATTTTAGTTTTTAACCTCACATACTTCTCTGCAACATTGCTAGCTCCAGGATATAAAGCAGGCTTTAGTAGCATTGGAGGCAGCCAGGCTTTTATGAGCTATCATGACCAACACAATGTGATCCATATTACTTTCATCTTGACAGAAATTATGTTCAGGCACAGTCTCCCACTGTAAGGTAGTGAGGACATGCTGATGCTGTGAGCGTCTTTTTAATGCATAAAGGAATTATTGTGAGTTTTACTTGCCTTATAAATTGGTAAAATGATCCCGTATGCCGGAAGACTTCCTTTTTTTTTTCTTCAGTCTCGGCAATTCAGAGAAACTAGGTTGTGAAACACTGCCACCTCTGGTCATTCAGTATAATCTGCAGATGGAAAAGTCCACTGTTAGCACATTTTCTATAAGCAATACAAAAAAAATCTTGATGATTAGAAAGCGTAAACAGATCAATACTATGGAGTCTTTTATTGTGAAAATCAACAGCTCATTAGAAATTCAAATCTCAATTTTAGTTTTTAACCTCACATACTTCTCTGCAACATTGCTAGTTCCAGGATATAAAGCAGGCTTTAGTAGCGTTGGAGGCAGCCAGGCTTTTATGAACTATCATGACCAACACAATGTGATCCATATTACTCTCATCTTGACAGAAATTATGTTCAGGCACAGTCTCCCACTATAAGGTAGTGAGGACATGCTGATGCTGTGAGCGTCTTTTTAATGCATAAAGGAATTATTGTGAGTTTTACTTGCCTTATAAATTGGTAAAATGATCCCGTATGCCGGAAGACTTCCTTTTTTTTTTCTTCAGTCTCGGCAATTCAGAGAAACTAGGTTGTGAAACACTGCCACCTCTGGTCATTCAGTATAATCTGCAGATGGAAAAGTCCACTGTTAGCACATTTTCTATAAGCAATACAAAAAAAATCTTGATTTTTAGAAAGCGTAAACAGATCAATACTATGGAGTCTTTTATTGTGAAAATCAACAGCTCATTAGAAAATCAAATCTCAATTTTAGTTTTTAACCTCACATACTTCTCTGCAACATTGCTAGCTCCAGGATATAAAGCAGGCTTTAGTAGCGTTGGAGGCAGCCAGGCTTTTATGAACTATCATGACCAACACAATGTGATCCATATTACTTTCATCTTGACAGAAATTATGTTCAGGCACAGTCTCCCACTGTAAGGTAGTGAGGACATGCTGATGCTGTGAGCGTCTTTTTAATGCATAAAGGAATTATTGTGAGTTTTACTTGCCTTATAAATTGGTAAAATGATGCCGTATGCCGGAAGACTTCCTTTTTTTTTTTTGTTCTTCAGTCTCGGCAATTCAGAGAAACTCGGTTGTGAAACACTGCCACCTCTGGTCATTCAGTATAATCTGTAGATGGAAAAGTCCACTGTTAGCACATTTTCTATAAGCAATACAAAAAAATCTTGATTTTTAGAAAGGGTAAACAGATCAATACTATGGAGTCTTTTATTGTGAAAATCAACAGCTCATTAGAAAATCAAATCTCAATTTTAGTTTTTAACCTCACATACTTCTCTGCAACATTGCTAGCTCCAGGATATAAAGCAGGCTTTAGCAGCATTGGAGGCAGCCAGGCTTTTATGAGCTATCATGACCAACACAATGTGATCCATATTACTTTCATCTTGACAGAAATTATGTTCAGGCACAGTCTCCCACTGTAAGGTAGTGAGGACATGCTGATGCTGTGAGCGTCTTTTTAATGCATAAAGGAATTATTGTGAGTTTTACTTGCCTTATAAATTGGTAAAATGATGCCGTATGCCGGAAGACTTCCTTTTTTTTTTTGTTCTTCAGTCTCGGCAATTCAGAGAAACTCGGTTGTGAAACACTGCCACCTCTGGTCATTCAGTATAATCTGTAGATGGAAAAGTCCACTGTTAGCACATTTTCTATAAGCAATACAAAAAAAATCTTGATGATTAGAAAGCGTAAACAGATCAATACTATGGAGTCTTTTATTGTGAAAATCAACAGCTCATTAGAAATTCAAATCTCAATTTTAGTTTTTAACCTCACATACTTCTCTGCAACATTGCTAGTTCCAGGATATAAAGCAGGCTTTAGTAGCGTTGGAGGCAGCCAGGCTTTTATGAACTATCATGACCAACACAATGTGATCCATATTACTCTCATCTTGACAGAAATTATGTTCAGGCACAGTCTCCCACTATAAGGTAGTGAGGACATGCTGATGCTGTGAGCGTCTTTTTAATGCATAAAGGAATTATTGTGAGTTTTACTTGCCTTGCATATTGGTAAAATGATGCCGTATGCCGGAAGACTTCCTTTTTTTTGTTTCTTCAGTCTCGGCAATTCAGAGAAACTCGGTTGTGAAACACTGCCACCTCTGGTCATTCAGTATAATTTGCAGATGGAAAAGTCCACTGTTAGCACATTTTCTATAAGCAATACAAAAAAAATCTTGATTTTTAGAAAGCGTAAACAGATCAATACTATGGGGTCTTTTATTGTGAAAATCAACAGCTCATTAGAAAATCAAATCTCAATTTTAGTTTTTAACCTCACATACTTCTCTGCAACATTGCTAGCTCCAGGATATAAAGCAGGCTTTAGTAGCATTGGAGGCAGCCAGGCTTTTATGAGCTATCATGACCAACACAATGTGATCCATATTACTTTCATCTTGACAGAAATTATGTTCAGGCACAGTCTCCCACTGTAAGGTAGTGAGGACATGCTGATGCTGTGAGCGTCTTTTTAATGCATAAAGGAATTATTGTGAGTTTTACTTGCCTTATAAATTGGTAAAATGATGCCGTATGCCGGAAGACTTCCTTTTTTTTTTGTTCTTCAGTCTCGGCAATTCAGAGAAACTCGGTTGTGAAACACTGCCACCTCTGGTCATTCAGTATAATCTGTAGATGGAAAAGTCCACTGTTAGCACATTTTCTATAAGCAATACAAAAAAAATCTTGATTTTTAGAAAGCGTAAACAGATCAATACTATGGAGTCTTTTATTGTGAAAATCAACAGCTCATTAGAAATTCAAATCTCAATTTTAGTTTTTAACCTCACATACTTCTCTGCAACATTGCTAGTTCCAGGATATAAAGCAGGCTTTAGTAGCGTTGGAGGCAGCCAGGCTTTTATGAACTATCATGACCAACACAATGTGATCCATATTACTTTCATCTTGACAGAAATTATGTTCAGGCACAGTCTCCCACTGTAAGGTAGTGAGGACATGCTGATGCTGTGAGCGTCTTTTTAATGCATAAAGGAATTATTGTGAGTTAAACTTGCCTTGTATATTGGTAAAATGATGCCGTATGCCGGAAGACTTCCTTTTTTTTTTTTGTTCTTCAGTCTCGGCAATTCAGAGAAACTCGGTTGTGAAACACTGCCACCTCTGGTCATTCAGTATAATCTGTAGATGGAAAAGTCCACTGTTAGCACATTTTCTATAAGCAATACAAAAAAAATCTTGATTTTTAGAAAGCGTAAACAGATCAATACTATGGAGTCTTTTATTGTGAAAATCAACAGCTCATTAGAAAATCAAATCTCAATTTTAGTTTTTAACCTCACATACTTCTCTGCAACATTGCTAGCTCCAGGATATAAAGCAGGCTTTAGTAGCATTGGAGGCAGCCAGGCTTTTATGAGCTATCATGACCAACACAATGTGATCCATATTACTTTCATCTTGACAGAAATTATGTTCAGGCACAGTCTCCCACTGTAAGGTAGTGAGGACATGCTGATGCTGTGAGCGTCTTTTTAATGCATAAAGGAATTATTGTGAGTTTTACTTGCCTTATAAATTGGTAAAATGATCCCGTATGCCGGAAGACTTCCTTTTTTTTTTCTTCAGTCTCGGCAATTCAGAGAAACTAGGTTGTGAAACACTGCCACCTCTGGTCATTCAGTATAATCTGCAGATGGAAAAGTCCACTGTTAGCACATTTTCTATAAGCAATACAAAAAAAATCTTGATGATTAGAAAGCGTAAACAGATCAATACTATGGAGTCTTTTATTGTGAAAATCAACAGCTCATTAGAAATTCAAATCTCAATTTTAGTTTTTAACCTCACATACTTCTCTGCAACATTGCTAGTTCCAGGATATAAAGCAGGCTTTAGTAGCGTTGGAGGCAGCCAGGCTTTTATGAACTATCATGACCAACACAATGTGATCCATATTACTCTCATCTTGACAGAAATTATGTTCAGGCACAGTCTCCCACTATAAGGTAGTGAGGACATGCTGATGCTGTGAGCGTCTTTTTAATGCATAAAGGAATTATTGTGAGTTTTACTTGCCTTATAAATTGGTAAAATGATCCCGTATGCCGGAAGACTTCCTTTTTTTTTTCTTCAGTCTCGGCAATTCAGAGAAACTAGGTTGTGAAACACTGCCACCTCTGGTCATTCAGTATAATCTGCAGATGGAAAAGTCCACTGTTAGCACATTTTCTATAAGCAATACAAAAAAAATCTTGATTTTTAGAAAGCGTAAACAGATCAATACTATGGAGTCTTTTATTGTGAAAATCAACAGCTCATTAGAAAATCAAATCTCAATTTTAGTTTTTAACCTCACATACTTCTCTGCAACATTGCTAGCTCCAGGATATAAAGCAGGCTTTAGTAGCGTTGGAGGCAGCCAGGCTTTTATGAACTATCATGACCAACACAATGTGATCCATATTACTTTCATCTTGACAGAAATTATGTTCAGGCACAGTCTCCCACTGTAAGGTAGTGAGGACATGCTGATGCTGTGAGCGTCTTTTTAATGCATAAAGGAATTATTGTGAGTTTTACTTGCCTTATAAATTGGTAAAATGATGCCGTATGCCGGAAGACTTCCTTTTTTTTTTTTGTTCTTCAGTCTCGGCAATTCAGAGAAACTCGGTTGTGAAACACTGCCACCTCTGGTCATTCAGTATAATCTGTAGATGGAAAAGTCCACTGTTAGCACATTTTCTATAAGCAATACAAAAAAATCTTGATTTTTAGAAAGGGTAAACAGATCAATACTATGGAGTCTTTTATTGTGAAAATCAACAGCTCATTAGAAAATCAAATCTCAATTTTAGTTTTTAACCTCACATACTTCTCTGCAACATTGCTAGCTCCAGGATATAAAGCAGGCTTTAGCAGCATTGGAGGCAGCCAGGCTTTTATGAGCTATCATGACCAACACAATGTGATCCATATTACTTTCATCTTGACAGAAATTATGTTCAGGCACAGTCTCCCACTGTAAGGTAGTGAGGACATGCTGATGCTGTGAGCGTCTTTTTAATGCATAAAGGAATTATTGTGAGTTTTACTTGCCTTATAAATTGGTAAAATGATGCCGTATGCCGGAAGACTTCCTTTTTTTTTTTGTTCTTCAGTCTCGGCAATTCAGAGAAACTCGGTTGTGAAACACTGCCACCTCTGGTCATTCAGTATAATCTGTAGATGGAAAAGTCCACTGTTAGCACATTTTCTATAAGCAATACAAAAAAAATCTTGATGATTAGAAAGCGTAAACAGATCAATACTATGGAGTCTTTTATTGTGAAAATCAACAGCTCATTAGAAATTCAAATCTCAATTTTAGTTTTTAACCTCACATACTTCTCTGCAACATTGCTAGTTCCAGGATATAAAGCAGGCTTTAGTAGCGTTGGAGGCAGCCAGGCTTTTATGAACTATCATGACCAACACAATGTGATCCATATTACTCTCATCTTGACAGAAATTATGTTCAGGCACAGTCTCCCACTATAAGGTAGTGAGGACATGCTGATGCTGTGAGCGTCTTTTTAATGCATAAAGGAATTATTGTGAGTTTTACTTGCCTTGCATATTGGTAAAATGATGCCGTATGCCGGAAGACTTCCTTTTTTTTGTTTCTTCAGTCTCGGCAATTCAGAGAAACTCGGTTGTGAAACACTGCCACCTCTGGTCATTCAGTATAATTTGCAGATGGAAAAGTCCACTGTTAGCACATTTTCTATAAGCAATACAAAAAAAATCTTGATTTTTAGAAAGCGTAAACAGATCAATACTATGGAGTCTTTTATTGTGAAAATCAACAGCTCATTAGAAAATCAAATCTCAATTTTAGTTTTTAACCTCACATACTTCTCTGCAACATTGCTAGTTCCAGGATATAAAGCAGGCTTTAGTAGCGTTGGAGGCAGCCAGACTTTTATGAACTATCATGACCAACACAATGTGATCCATATTACTCTCATCTTGATAGAAATTATGTTCAGGCACAGTCTCCCACTGTAAGGTAGTGAGGACATGCTGATGCTGTGAGCGTCTTTTTAATGCATAAAGGAATTATTGTGAGTTTTACGTGCCTTGCATATTGGTAAAATGATGCCGTATGCCGGAAGACTTCCTTTTTTGTTTTTTTCTTCAGTCTCGGCAATTCAGAGAAACTCGGTTGTGAAACACTGCCACCTCTGGTCATTCAGTATAATCTGTAGATGGAAAAGTCCACTGTTAGCACATTTTCTATAAGCAATACAAAAAAATCTTGATTTTTAGAAAGGGTAAACAGATCAATACTATGGAGTCTTTTATTGTGAAAATCAACAGCTCATTAGAAAATCAAATCTCAATTTTAGTTTTTAACCTCACATACTTCTCTGCAACATTGCTAGCTCCAGGATATAAAGCAGGCTTTAGTAGCATTGGAGGCAGCCAGGCTTTTATGAGCTATCATGACCAACACAATGTGATCCATATTACTTTCATCTTGACAGAAATTATGTTCAGGCACAGTCTCCCACTGTAAGGTAGTGAGGACATGCTGATGCTGTGAGCGTCTTTTTAATGCATAAAGGAATTATTGTGAGTTTTACTTGCCTTATAAATTGGTAAAATGATGCCGTATGCCGGAAGACTTCCTTTTTTTTTTGTTCTTCAGTCTCGGCAATTCAGAGAAACTCGGTTGTGAAACACTGCCACCTCTGGTCATTCAGTATAATCTGTAGATGGAAAAGTCCACTGTTAGCACATTTTCTATAAGCAATACAAAAAAAATCTTGATTTTTAGAAAGCGTAAACAGATCAATACTATGGAGTCTTTTATTGTGAAAATCAACAGCTCATTAGAAATTCAAATCTCAATTTTAGTTTTTAACCTCACATACTTCTCTGCAACATTGCTAGTTCCAGGATATAAAGCAGGCTTTAGTAGCGTTGGAGGCAGCCAGGCTTTTATGAACTATCATGACCAACACAATGTGATCCATATTACTTTCATCTTGACAGAAATTATGTTCAGGCACAGTCTCCCACTATAAGGTAGTGAGGACATGCTGATGCTGTGAGCGTCTTTTTAATGCATAAAGGAATTATTGTGAGTTTTACTTGCCTTGCATATTGGTAAAATGATGCCGTATGCCGGAAGACTTCCTTTTTTTTGTTTCTTCAGTCTCGGCAATTCAGAGAAACTCGGTTGTGAAACACTGCCACCTCTGGTCATTCAGTATAATTTGCAGATGGAAAAGTCCACTGTTAGCACATTTTCTATAAGCAATACAAAAAAAATCTTGATTTTTAGAAAGCGTAAACAGATCAATACTATGGAGTCTTTTATTGTGAAAATCAACAGCTCATTAGAAATTCAAATCTCAATTTTAGTTTTTAACCTCACATACTTCTCTGCAACATTGCTAGTTCCAGGATATAAAGCAGGCTTTAGTAGCGTTGGAGGCAGCCAGGCTTTTATGAACTATCATGACCAACACAATGTGATCCATATTACTCTCATCTTGACAGAAATTATGTTCAGGCACAGTCTCCCACTATAAGGTAGTGAGGACATGCTGATGCTGTGAGCGTCTTTTTAATGCATAAAGGAATTATTGTGAGTTTTACTTGCCTTATAAATTGGTAAAATGATCCCGTATGCCGGAAGACTTCCTTTTTTTTTTCTTCAGTCTCGGCAATTCAGAGAAACTAGGTTGTGAAACACTGCCACCTCTGGTCATTCAGTATAATCTGCAGATGGAAAAGTCCACTGTTAGCACATTTTCTATAAGCAATACAAAAAAAATCTTGATTTTTAGAAAGCGTAAACAGATCAATACTATGGAGTCTTTTATTGTGAAAATCAACAGCTCATTAGAAAATCAAATCTCAATTTTAGTTTTTAACCTCACATACTTCTCTGCAACATTGCTAGCTCCAGGATATAAAGCAGGCTTTAGTAGCGTTGGAGGCAGCCAGGCTTTTATGAACTATCATGACCAACACAATGTGATCCATATTACTTTCATCTTGACAGAAATTATGTTCAGGCACAGTCTCCCACTGTAAGGTAGTGAGGACATGCTGATGCTGTGAGCGTCTTTTTAATGCATAAAGGAATTATTGTGAGTTTTACTTGCCTTATAAATTGGTAAAATGATGCCGTATGCCGGAAGACTTCCTTTTTTTTTTTTGTTCTTCAGTCTCGGCAATTCAGAGAAACTCGGTTGTGAAACACTGCCACCTCTGGTCATTCAGTATAATCTGTAGATGGAAAAGTCCACTGTTAGCACATTTTCTATAAGCAATACAAAAAAATCTTGATTTTTAGAAAGGGTAAACAGATCAATACTATGGAGTCTTTTATTGTGAAAATCAACAGCTCATTAGAAAATCAAATCTCAATTTTAGTTTTTAACCTCACATACTTCTCTGCAACATTGCTAGCTCCAGGATATAAAGCAGGCTTTAGCAGCATTGGAGGCAGCCAGGCTTTTATGAGCTATCATGACCAACACAATGTGATCCATATTACTTTCATCTTGACAGAAATTATGTTCAGGCACAGTCTCCCACTGTAAGGTAGTGAGGACATGCTGATGCTGTGAGCGTCTTTTTAATGCATAAAGGAATTATTGTGAGTTTTACTTGCCTTATAAATTGGTAAAATGATGCCGTATGCCGGAAGACTTCCTTTTTTTTTTTGTTCTTCAGTCTCGGCAATTCAGAGAAACTCGGTTGTGAAACACTGCCACCTCTGGTCATTCAGTATAATCTGTAGATGGAAAAGTCCACTGTTAGCACATTTTCTATAAGCAATACAAAAAAAATCTTGATTTTTAGAAAGCGTAAACAGATCAATACTATGGAGTCTTTTATTGTGCAAATCAACAGCTCATTAGAAAATCAAATCTCAATTTTAGTTTTTAACCTCACATACTTCTCTGCAACATTGCTAGTTCCAGGATATAAAGCAGGCTTTAGTAGCGTTGGAGGCAGCCAGACTTTTATGAACTATCATGACCAACACAATGTGATCCATATTACTCTCATCTTGATAGAAATTATGTTCAGGCACAGTCTCCCACTGTAAGGTAGTGAGGACATGCTGATGCTGTGAGCGTCTTTTTAATGCATAAAGGAATTATTGTGAGTTTTACTTGCCTTGCATATTGGTAAAATGATGCCGTATGCCGGAAGACTTCCTTTTTTTTTTTTTTCTTCAGTCTCGGCAATTCAGAGAAACTCGGTTGTGAAACACTGCCACCTCTGGTCATTCAGTATAATCTGTAGATGGAAAAGTCCACTGTTAGCACATTTTCTATAAGCAATACAAAAAAATCTTGATTTTTAGAAAGGGTAAACAGATCAATACTATGGAGTCTTTTATTGTGAAAATCAACAGCTCATTAGAAAATCAAATCTCAATTTTAGTTTTTAACCTCACATACTTCTCTGCAACATTGCTAGTTCCAGGATATAAAGCAGGCTTTAGTAGCGTTGGAGGCAGCCAGGCTTTTATGAACTATCATGACCAACACAATGTGATCCATATTACTCTCATCTTGACAGAAATTATGTTCAGGCACAGTCTCCCACTATAAGGTAGTGAGGACATGCTGATGCTGTGAGCGTCTTTTTAATGCATAAAGGAATTATTGTGAGTTTTACTTGCCTTATAAATTGGTAAAATGATCCCGTATGCCGGAAGACTTCCTTTTTTTTTTCTTCAGTCTCGGCAATTCAGAGAAACTAGGTTGTGAAACACTGCCACCTCTGGTCATTCAGTATAATCTGCAGATGGAAAAGTCCACTGTTAGCACATTTTCTATAAGCAATACAAAAAAAATCTTGATGATTAGAAAGCGTAAACAGATCAATACTATGGAGTCTTTTATTGTGAAAATCAACAGCTCATTAGAAATTCAAATCTCAATTTTAGTTTTTAACCTCACATACTTCTCTGCAACATTGCTAGTTCCAGGATATAAAGCAGGCTTTAGTAGCGTTGGAGGCAGCCAGACTTTTATGAACTATCATGACCAACACAATGTGATCCATATTACTCTCATCTTGACAGAAATTATGTTCAGGCACAGTCTCCCACTGTAAGGTAGTGAGGACATGCTGATGCTGTGAGCGTCTTTTTAATGCATAAAGGAATTATTGTGAGTTTTACTTGCCTTGCATATTGGTAAAATGATGCCGTATGCCGGAAGACTTCCTTTTTTTTTTTCTTCAGTCTCGTCAATTCAGAGAAACTCGGTTGTGAAACACTGCCACCTCTGGTCATTCAGTATAATTTGCAGATGGAAAAGTCCACTGTTAGCACATTTTCTATAAGCAATACAAAAAAAATCTTGATTTTTAGAAAGCGTAAACAGATCAATACTATGGAGTCTTTTATTGTGAAAATCAACAGCTCATTAGAAATTCAAATCTCAATTTTAGTTTTTAACCTCACATACTTCTCTGCAACATTGCTAGTTCCAGGATATAAAGCAGGCTTTAGTAGCGTTGGAGGCAGCCAGGCTTTTATGAACTATCATGACCAACACAATGTGATCCATATTACTCTCATCTTGACAGAAATTATGTTCAGGCACAGTCTCCCACTATAAGGTAGTGAGGACATGCTGATGCTGTGAGCGTCTTTTTAATGCATAAAGGAATTATTGTGAGTTTTACTTGCCTTATAAATTGGTAAAATGATCCCGTATGCCGGAAGACTTCCTTTTTTTTTTCTTCAGTCTCGGCAATTCAGAGAAACTAGGTTGTGAAACACTGCCACCTCTGGTCATTCAGTATAATCTGCAGATGGAAAAGTCCACTGTTAGCACATTTTCTATAAGCAATACAAAAAAAATCTTGATTTTTAGAAAGCGTAAACAGATCAATACTATGGAGTCTTTTATTGTGAAAATCAACAGCTCATTAGAAAATCAAATCTCAATTTTAGTTTTTAACCTCACATACTTCTCTGCAACATTGCTAGCTCCAGGATATAAAGCAGGCTTTAGTAGCATTGGAGGCAGCCAGGCTTTTATGAGCTATCATGACCAACACAATGTGATCCATATTACTTTCATCTTGACAGAAATTATGTTCAGGCTCAGTCTCCCACTGTAAGGTAGTGAGGACATGCTGATGCTGTGAGCGTCTTTTTAATGCATAAAGGAATTATTGTGAGTTTTACTTGCCTTATAAATTGGTAAAATGATCCCGTATGCCGGAAGACTTCCTTTTTTTTTTCTTCAGTCTCGGCAATTCAGAGAAACTAGGTTGTGAAACACTGCCACCTCTGGTCATTCAGTATAATCTGCAGATGGAAAAGTCCACTGTTAGCACATTTTCTATAAGCAATACAAAAAAAATCTTGATGATTAGAAAGCGTAAACAGATCAATACTATGGAGTCTTTTATTGTGAAAATCAACAGCTCATTAGAAATTCAAATCTCAATTTTAGTTTTTAACCTCACATACTTCTCTGCAACATTGCTAGTTCCAGGATATAAAGCAGGCTTTAGTAGCGTTGGAGGCAGCCAGGCTTTTATGAACTATCATGACCAACACAATGTGATCCATATTACTCTCATCTTGACAGAAATTATGTTCAGGCACAGTCTCCCACTATAAGGTAGTGAGGACATGCTGATGCTGTGAGCGTCTTTTTAATGCATAAAGGAATTATTGTGAGTTTTACTTGCCTTATAAATTGGTAAAATGATCCCGTATGCCGGAAGACTTCCTTTTTTTTTTCTTCAGTCTCGGCAATTCAGAGAAACTAGGTTGTGAAACACTGCCACCTCTGGTCATTCAGTATAATCTGCAGATGGAAAAGTCCACTGTTAGCACATTTTCTATAAGCAATACAAAAAAAATCTTGATTTTTAGAAAGCGTAAACAGATCAATACTATGGAGTCTTTTATTGTGAAAATCAACAGCTCATTAGAAAATCAAATCTCAATTTTAGTTTTTAACCTCACATACTTCTCTGCAACATTGCTAGCTCCAGGATATAAAGCAGGCTTTAGTAGCATTGGAGGCAGCCAGGCTTTTATGAGCTATCATGACCAACACAATGTGATCCATATTACTGTCATCTTGACAGAAATTATGTTCAGGCACAGTCTCCCACTGTAAGGTAGTGAGGACATGCTGATGCTGTGAGCGTCTTTTTAATGCATAAAGGAATTATTGTGAGTTTTACTTGCCTTATAAATTGGTAAAATGATCCCGTATGCCGGAAGACTTCCTTTTTTTTTTCTTCAGTCTCGGCAATTCAGAGAAACTAGGTTGTGAAACACTGCCACCTCTGGTCATTCAGTATAATCTGCAGATGGAAAAGTCCACTGTTAGCACATTTTCTATAAGCAATACAAAAAAAATCTTGATGATTAGAAAGCGTAAACAGATCAATACTATGGAGTCTTTTATTGTGAAAATCAACAGCTCATTAGAAATTCAAATCTCAATTTTAGTTTTTAACCTCACATACTTCTCTGCAACATTGCTAGTTCCAGGATATAAAGCAGGCTTTAGTAGCGTTGGAGGCAGCCAGGCTTTTATGAACTATCATGACCAACACAATGTGATCCATATTACTCTCATCTTGACAGAAATTATGTTCAGGCACAGTCTCCCACTATAAGGTACTGAGGACATGCTGATGCTGTGAGCGTCTTTTTAATGCATAAAGGAATTATTGTGAGTTTTACTTGCCTTATAAATTGGTAAAATGATCCCGTATGCCGGAAGACTTCCTTTTTTTTTTCTTCAGTCTCGGCAATTCAGAGAAACTAGGTTGTGAAACACTGCCACCTCTGGTCATTCAGTATAATCTGCAGATGGAAAAGTCCACTGTTAGCACATTTTCTATAAGCAATACAAAAAAAATCTTGATTTTTAGAAAGCGTAAACAGATCAATACTATGGAGTCTTTTATTGTGAAAATCAACAGCTCATTAGAAAATCAAATCTCAATTTTAGTTTTTAACCTCACATACTTCTCTGCAACATTGCTAGCTCCAGGATATAAAGCAGGCTTTAGTAGCGTTGGAGGCAGCCAGGCTTTTATGAACTATCATGACCAACACAATGTGATCCATATTACTTTCATCTTGACAGAAATTATGTTCAGGCACAGTCTCCCACTGTAAGGTAGTGAGGACATGCTGATGCTGTGAGCGTCTTTTTAATGCATAAAGGAATTATTGTGAGTTTTACTTGCCTTATAAATTGGTAAAATGATGCCGTATGCCGGAAGACTTCCTTTTTTTTTTTTGTTCTTCAGTCTCGGCAATTCAGAGAAACTCGGTTGTGAAACACTGCCACCTCTGGTCATTCAGTATAATCTGTAGATGGAAAAGTCCACTGTTAGCACATTTTCTATAAGCAATACAAAAAAATCTTGATTTTTAGAAAGGGTAAACAGATCAATACTATGGAGTCTTTTATTGTGAAAATCAACAGCTCATTAGAAAATCAAATCTCAATTTTAGTTTTTAACCTCACATACTTCTCTGCAACATTGCTAGCTCCAGGATATAAAGCAGGCTTTAGCAGCATTGGAGGCAGCCAGGCTTTTATGAGCTATCATGACCAACACAATGTGATCCATATTACTTTCATCTTGACAGAAATTATGTTCAGGCACAGTCTCCCACTGTAAGGTAGTGAGGACATGCTGATGCTGTGAGCGTCTTTTTAATGCATAAAGGAATTATTGTGAGTTTTACTTGCCTTATAAATTGGTAAAATGATGCCGTATGCCGGAAGACTTCCTTTTTTTTTTTGTTCTTCAGTCTCGGCAATTCAGAGAAACTCGGTTGTGAAACACTGCCACCTCTGGTCATTCAGTATAATCTGTAGATGGAAAAGTCCACTGTTAGCACATTTTCTATAAGCAATACAAAAAAAATCTTGATTTTTAGAAAGCGTAAACAGATCAATACTATGGAGTCTTTTATTGTGAAAATCAACAGCTCATTAGAAATTCAAATCTCAATTTTAGTTTTTAACCTCACATACTTCTCTGCAACATTGCTAGTTCCAGGATATAAAGCAGGCTTTAGTAGCGTTGGAGGCAGCCAGGCTTTTATGAACTATCATGACCAACACAATGTGATCCATATTACTCTCATCTTGACAGAAATTATGTTCAGGCACAGTCTCCCACTATAAGGTAGTGAGGACATGCTGATGCTGTGAGCGTCTTTTTAATGCATAAAGGAATTATTGTGAGTTTTACTTGCCTTATAAATTGGTAAAATGATCCCGTATGCCGGAAGACTTCCTTTTTTTTTTCTTCAGTCTCGGCAATTCAGAGAAACTAGGTTGTGAAACACTGCCACCTCTGGTCATTCAGTATAATCTGCAGATGGAAAAGTCCACTGTTAGCACATTTTCTATAAGCAATACAAAAAAAATCTTGATTTTTAGAAAGCGTAAACAGATCAATACTATGGAGTCTTTTATTGTGAAAATCAACAGCTCATTAGAAAATCAAATCTCAATTTTAGTTTTTAACCTCACATACTTCTCTGCAACATTGCTAGCTCCAGGATATAAAGCAGGCTTTAGTAGCGTTGGAGGCAGCCAGGCTTTTATGAACTATCATGACCAACACAATGTGATCCATATTACTTTCATCTTGACAGAAATTATGTTCAGGCACAGTCTCCCACTGTAAGGTAGTGAGGACATGCTGATGCTGTGAGCGTCTTTTTAATGCATAAAGGAATTATTGTGAGTTTTACTTGCCTTATAAATTGGTAAAATGATGCCGTATGCCGGAAGACTTCCTTTTTTTTTTTTGTTCTTCAGTCTCGGCAATTCAGAGAAACTCGGTTGTGAAACACTGCCACCTCTGGTCATTCAGTATAATCTGTAGATGGAAAAGTCCACTGTTAGCACATTTTCTATAAGCAATACAAAAAAATCTTGATTTTTAGAAAGGGTAAACAGATCAATACTATGGAGTCTTTTATTGTGAAAATCAACAGCTCATTAGAAAATCAAATCTCAATTTTAGTTTTTAACCTCACATACTTCTCTGCAACATTGCTAGCTCCAGGATATAAAGCAGGCTTTAGCAGCATTGGAGGCAGCCAGGCTTTTATGAGCTATCATGACCAACACAATGTGATCCATATTACTTTCATCTTGACAGAAATTATGTTCAGGCACAGTCTCCCACTGTAAGGTAGTGAGGACATGCTGATGCTGTGAGCGTCTTTTTAATGCATAAAGGAATTATTGTGAGTTTTACTTGCCTTATAAATTGGTAAAATGATGCCGTATGCCGGAAGACTTCCTTTTTTTTTTTGTTCTTCAGTCTCGGCAATTCAGAGAAACTCGGTTGTGAAACACTGCCACCTCTGGTCATTCAGTATAATCTGTAGATGGAAAAGTCCACTGTTAGCACATTTTCTATAAGCAATACAAAAAAAATCTTGATTTTTAGAAAGCGTAAACAGATCAATACTATGGAGTCTTTTATTGTGAAAATCAACAGCTCATTAGAAAATCAAATCTCAATTTTAGTTTTTAACCTCACATACTTCTCTGCAACATTGCTAGTTCCAGGATATAAAGCAGGCTTTAGTAGCGTTGGAGGCAGCCAGACTTTTATGAACTATCATGACCAACACAATGTGATCCATATTACTCTCATCTTGATAGAAATTATGTTCAGGCACAGTCTCCCACTGTAAGGTAGTGAGGACATGCTGATGCTGTGAGCGTCTTTTTAATGCATAAAGGAATTATTGTGAGTTTTACTTGCCTTGCATATTGGTAAAATGATGCCGTATGCCGGAAGACTTCCTTTTTTTTTTTTTTCTTCAGTCTCGGCAATTCAGAGAAACTCGGTTGTGAAACACTGCCACCTCTGGTCATTCAGTATAATCTGTAGATGGAAAAGTCCACTGTTAGCACATTTTCTATAAGCAATACAAAAAAATCTTGATTTTTAGAAAGGGTAAACAGATCAATACTATGGAGTCTTTTATTGTGAAAATCAACAGCTCATTAGAAAATCAAATCTCAATTTTAGTTTTTAACCTCACATACTTCTCTGCAACATTGCTAGTTCCAGGATATAAAGCAGGCTTTAGTAGCGTTGGAGGCAGCCAGGCTTTTATGAACTATCATGACCAACACAATGTGATCCATATTACTCTCATCTTGACAGAAATTATGTTCAGGCACAGTCTCCCACTATAAGGTAGTGAGGACATGCTGATGCTGTGAGCGTCTTTTTAATGCATAAAGGAATTATTGTGAGTTTTACTTGCCTTATAAATTGGTAAAATGATGCCGTATGCCGGAAGACTTCCTTTTTTTTTTTGTTCTTCAGTCTCGGCAATTCAGAGAAACTCGGTTGTGAAACACTGCCACCTCTGGTCATTCAGTATAATCTGTAGATGGAAAAGTCCACTGTTAGCACATTTTCTATAAGCAATACAAAAAAAATCTTGATTTTTAGAAAGCGTAAACAGATCAATACTATGGAGTCTTTTATTGTGAAAATCAACAGCTCATTAGAAATTCAAATCTCAATTTTAGTTTTTAACCTCACATACTTCTCTGCAACATTGCTAGTTCCAGGATATAAAGCAGGCTTTAGTAGCGTTGGAGGCAGCCAGACTTTTATGAACTATCATGACCAACACAATGTGATCCATATTACTCTCATCTTGACAGAAATTATGTTCAGGCACAGTCTCCCACTGTAAGGTAGTGAGGACATGCTGATGCTGTGAGCGTCTTTTTAATGCATAAAGGAATTATTGTGAGTTTTACTTGCCTTGCATATTGGTAAAATGATGCCGTATGCCGGAAGACTTCCTTTTTTTTTTTCTTCAGTCTCGTCAATTCAGAGAAACTCGGTTGTGAAACACTGCCACCTCTGGTCATTCAGTATAATTTGCAGATGGAAAAGTCCACTGTTAGCACATTTTCTATAAGCAATACAAAAAAAATCTTGATTTTTAGAAAGCGTAAACAGATCAATACTATGGAGTCTTTTATTGTGAAAATCAACAGCTCATTAGAAAATCAAATCTCAATTTTAGTTTTTAACCTCACATACTTCTCTGCAACATTGCTAGCTCCAGGATATAAAGCAGGCTTTAGTAGCATTGGAGGCAGCCAGGCTTTTATGAGCTATCATGACCAACACAATGTGATCCATATTACTTTCATCTTGACAGAAATTATGTTCAGGCACAGTCTCCCACTGAAAGGTAGTGAGGACATGCTGATGCTGTGAGCGTCTTTTTAATGCATAAAGGAATTATTGTGAGTTTTACTTGCCTTATAAATTGGTAAAATGATGCCGTATGCCGGAAGACTTCCTTTTTTTTTTGTTCTTCAGTCTCGGCAATTCAGAGAAACTCGGTTGTGAAACACTGCCACCTCTGGTCATCCAGTATAATCTGTAGATGGAAAAGTCCACTGTTAGCACATTTTCTATAAGCAATACAAAAAAAATCTTGATTTTTAGAAAGCGTAAACAGATCAATACTATGGAGTCTTTTATTGTGAAAATCAACAGCTCATTAGAAATTCAAATCTCAATTTTAGTTTTTAACCTCACATACTTCTCTGCAACATTGCTAGTTCCAGGATATAAAGCAGGCTTTAGTAGCGTTGGAGGCAGCCAGGCTTTTATGAACTATCATGACCAACACAATGTGATCCATATTACTTTCATCTTGACAGAAATTATGTTCAGGCACAGTCTCCCACTATAAGGTAGTGAGGACATGCTGATGCTGTGAGCGTCTTTTTAATGCATAAAGGAATTATTGTGAGTTTTACTTGCCTTATAAATTGGTAAAATGATGCCGTATGCCGGAAGACTTCCTTTTTTTTTTGTTCTTCAGTCTCGGCAATTCAGAGAAACTCGGTTGTGAAACACTGCCACCTCTGGTCATTCAGTATAATCTGTAGATGGAAAAGTCCACTGTTAGCACATTTTCTATAAGCAATACAAAAAAAATCTTGATTTTTAGAAAGCGTAAACAGATCAATACTATGGAGTCTTTTATTGTGAAAATCAACAGCTCATTAGAAATTCAAATCTCAATTTTAGTTTTTAACCTCACATACTTCTCTGCAACATTGCTAGTTCCAGGATATAAAGCAGGCTTTAGTAGCGTTGGAGGCAGCCAGACTTTTATGAACTATCATGACCAACACAATGTGATCCATATTACTCTCATCTTGACAGAAATTATGTTCAGGCACAGTCTCCCACTGTAAGGTAGTGAGGACATGCTGATGCTGTGAGCGTCTTTTTAATGCATAAAGGAATTATTGTGAGTTTTACTTGCCTTGCATATTGGTAAAATGATGCCGTATGCCGGAAGACTTCCTTTTTTTTTTTTGTTCTTCAGTCTCGGCAATTCAGAGAAACTCGGTTGTGAAACACTGCCACCTCTGGTCATTCAGTATAATTTGCAGATGGAAAAGTCCACTGTTAGCACATTTTCTATAAGCAATACAAAAAAAATCTTGATTTTTAGAAAGCGTAAACAGATCAATACTATGGAGTCTTTTATTGTGAAAATCAACAGCTCATTAGAAAATCAAATCTCAATTTTAGTTTTTAACCTCACATACTTCTCTGCAACATTGCTAGTTCCAGGATATAAAGCAGGCTTTAGTAGCGTTGGAGGCAGCCAGACTTTTATGAACTATCATGACCAACACAATGTGATCCATATTACTCTCATCTTGATAGAAATTATGTTCAGGCACAGTCTCCCACTGTAAGGTAGTGAGGACATGCTGATGCTGTGAGCGTCTTTTTAATGCATAAAGGAATTATTGTGAGTTTTACGTGCCTTGCATATTGGTAAAATGATGCCGTATGCCGGAAGACTTCCTTTTTTGTTTTTTTCTTCAGTCTCGGCAATTCAGAGAAACTCGGTTGTGAAACACTGCCACCTCTGGTCATTCAGTATAATCTGTAGATGGAAAAGTCCACTGTTAGCACATTTTCTATAAGCAATACAAAAAAATCTTGATTTTTAGAAAGGGTAAACAGATCAATACTATGGAGTCTTTTATTGTGAAAATCAACAGCTCATTAGAAAATCAAATCTCAATTTTAGTTTTTAACCTCACATACTTCTCTGCAACATTGCTAGCTCCAGGATAAAAAGCAGGCTTTAGTAGCATTGGAGGCAGCCAGGCTTTTATGAGCTATCATGACCAACACAATGTGATCCATATTACTTTCATCTTGACAGAAATTATGTTCAGGCACAGTCTCCCACTGTAAGGTAGTGAGGACATGCTGATGCTGTGAGCGTCTTTTTAATGCATAAAGGAATTATTGTGAGTTTTACTTGCCTTATAAATTGGTAAAATGATGCCGTATGCCGGAAGACTTCCTTTTTTTTTTGTTCTTCAGTCTCGGCAATTCAGAGAAACTCGGTTGTGAAACACTGCCACCTCTGGTCATTCAGTATAATCTGTAGATGGAAAAGTCCACTGTTAGCACATTTTCTATAAGCAATACAAAAAAAATCTTGATTTTTAGAAAGCGTAAACAGATCAATACTATGGAGTCTTTTATTGTGAAAATCAACAGCTCATTAGAAATTCAAATCTCAATTTTAGTTTTTAACCTCACATACTTCTCTGCAACATTGCTAGTTCCAGGATATAAAGCAGGCTTTAGTAGCGTTGGAGGCAGCCAGGCTTTTATGAACTATCATGACCAACACAATGTGATCCATATTACTTTCATCTTGACAGAAATTATGTTCAGGCACAGTCTCCCACTATAAGGTAGTGAGGACATGCTGATGCTGTGAGCGTCTTTTTAATGCATAAAGGAATTATTGTGAGTTTTACTTGCCTTGCATATTGGTAAAATGATGCCGTATGCCGGAAGACTTCCTTTTTTTTGTTTCTTCAGTCTCGGCAATTCAGAGAAACTCGGTTGTGAAACACTGCCACCTCTGGTCATTCAGTATAATTTGCAGATGGAAAAGTCCACTGTTAGCACATTTTCTATAAGCAATACAAAAAAAATCTTGATTTTTAGAAAGCGTAAACAGATCAATACTATGGAGTCTTTTATTGTGAAAATCAACAGCTCATTAGAAAATCAAATCTCAATTTTAGTTTTTAACCTCACATACTTCTCTGCAACATTGCTAGTTCCAGGATATAAAGCAGGCTTTAGTAGCGTTGGAGGCAGCCAGACTTTTATGAACTATCATGACCAACACAATGTGATCCATATTACTCTCATCTTGATAGAAATTATGTTCAGGCACAGTCTCCCACTGTAAGGTAGTGAGGACATGCTGATGCTGTGAGCGTCTTTTTAATGCATAAAGGAATTATTGTGAGTTTTACTTGCCTTGCATATTGGTAAAATGATGCCGTATGCCGGAAGACTTCCTTTTTTTTTTTTTCTTCAGTCTCGGCAATTCAGAGAAACTCAGTTGTGAAACACTGCCACCTCTGGTCATTCAGTATAATCTGTAGATGGAAAAGTCCACTGTTAGCACATTTTCTATAAGCAATACAAAAAAAATCTTGATTTTTAGAAAGCGTAAACAGATCAATACTATGGAGTCTTTTATTGTGAAAATCAACAGCTCATTAGAAATTCAAATCTCAATTTTAGTTTTTAACCTCACATACTTCTCTGCAACATTGCTAGTTCCAGGATATAAAGCAGGCTTTAGTAGCGTTGGAGGCAGCCAGACTTTTATGAACTATCATGACCAACACAATGTGATCCATATTACTCTCATCTTGACAGAAATTATGTTCAGGCACAGTCTCCCACTGTAAGGTAGTGAGGACATGCTGATGCTGTGAGCGTCTTTTTAATGCATAAAGGAATTATTGTGAGTTTTACTTGCCTTGCATATTGGTAAAATGATGCCGTATGCCGGAAGACTTCCTTTTTTTTTTTTCTTCAGTCTCGGCAATTCAGAGAAACTCGGTTGTGAAACACTGCCACCTCTGGTCATTCAGTATAATTTGCAGATGGAAAAGTCCACTGTTAGCACATTTTCTATAAGCAATACAAAAAAAATCTTGATTTTTAGAAAGCGTAAACAGATCAATACTATGGAGTCTTTTATTGTGAAAATCAACAGCTCATTAGAAAATCAAATCTCAATTTTAGTTTTTAACCTCACATACTTCTCTGCAACATTGCTAGCTCCAGGATATAAAGCAGGCTTTAGTAGCATTGGAGGCAGCCAGGCTTTTATGAGCTATCATGACCAACACAATGTGATCCATATTACTTTCATCTTGACAGAAATTATGTTCAGGCACAGTCTCCCACTGTAAGGTAGTGAGGACATGCTGATGCTGTGAGCGTCTTTTTAATGCATAAAGGAATTATTGTGAGTTTTACTTGCCTTATAAATTGGTAAAATGATCCCGTATGCCGGAAGACTTCCTTTTTTTTTTCTTCAGTCTCGGCAATTCAGAGAAACTAGGTTGTGAAACACTGCCACCTCTGGTCATTCAGTATAATCTGCAGATGGAAAAGTCCACTGTTAGCACATTTTCTATAAGCAATACAAAAAAAATCTTGATGATTAGAAAGCGTAAACAGATCAATACTATGGAGTCTTTTATTGTGAAAATCAACAGCTCATTAGAAATTCAAATCTCAATTTTAGTTTTTAACCTCACATACTTCTCTGCAACATTGCTAGTTCCAGGATATAAAGCAGGCTTTAGTAGCGTTGGAGGCAGCCAGGCTTTTATGAACTATCATGACCAACACAATGTGATCCATATTACTCTCATCTTGACAGAAATTATGTTCAGGCACAGTCTCCCACTATAAGGTAGTGAGGACATGCTGATGCTGTGAGCGTCTTTTTAATGCATAAAGGAATTATTGTGAGTTTTACTTGCCTTGCATATTGGTAAAATGATGCCGTATGCCGGAAGACTTCCTTTTTTTTGTTTCTTCAGTCTCGGCAATTCAGAGAAACTCGGTTGTGAAACACTGCCACCTCTGGTCATTCAGTATAATTTGCAGATGGAAAAGTCCACTGTTAGCACATTTTCTATAAGCAATACAAAAAAAATCTTGATTTTTAGAAAGCGTAAACAGATCAATACTATGGAGTCTTTTATTGTGAAAATCAACAGCTCATTAGAAAATCAAATCTCAATTTTAGTTTTTAACCTCACATACTTCTCTGCAACATTGCTAGTTCCAGGATATAAAGCAGGCTTTAGTAGCGTTGGAGGCAGCCAGACTTTTATGAACTATCATGACCAACACAATGTGATCCATATTACTCTCATCTTGATAGAAATTATGTTCAGGCACAGTCTCCCACTGTAAGGTAGTGAGGACATGCTGATGCTGTGAGCGTCTTTTTAATGCATAAAGGAATTATTGTGAGTTTTACGTGCCTTGCATATTGGTAAAATGATGCCGTATGCCGGAAGACTTCCTTTTTTGTTTTTTTCTTCAGTCTCGGCAATTCAGAGAAACTCGGTTGTGAAACACTGCCACCTCTGGTCATTCAGTATAATCTGTAGATGGAAAAGTCCACTGTTAGCACATTTTCTATAAGCAATACAAAAAAATCTTGATTTTTAGAAAGGGTAAACAGATCAATACTATGGAGTCTTTTATTGTGAAAATCAACAGCTCATTAGAAAATCAAATCTCAATTTTAGTTTTTAACCTCACATACTTCTCTGCAACATTGCTAGCTCCAGGATATAAAGCAGGCTTTAGTAGCATTGGAGGCAGCCAGGCTTTTATGAGCTATCATGACCAACACAATGTGATCCATATTACTTTCATCTTGACAGAAATTATGTTCAGGCACAGTCTCCCACTGTAAGGTAGTGAGGACATGCTGATGCTGTGAGCGTCTTTTTAAT
Source organism: Triturus cristatus (assembly GCF_964204655.1). Lineage (NCBI taxonomy): Eukaryota > Metazoa > Chordata > Amphibia > Caudata > Salamandridae > Triturus > Triturus cristatus. The sequence goes on along the minus strand of NC_140594.1, from coordinate 936,435,458 downwards.
GCATAAAGGAATTATTGTGAGTTTTACTTGCCTTATAAATTGGTAAAATGATGCCGTATGCCGGAAGACTTCCTTTTTTTTTTGTTCTTCAGTCTCGGCAATTCAGAGAAACTCGGTTGTGAAACACTGCCACCTCTGGTCATTCAGTATAATCTGTAGATGGAAAAGTCCACTGTTAGCACATTTTCTATAAGCAATACAAAAAAAATCTTGATTTTTAGAAAGCGTAAACAGATCAATACTATGGAGTCTTTTATTGTGAAAATCAACAGCTCATTAGAAATTCAAATCTCAATTTTAGTTTTTAACCTCACATACTTCTCTGCAACATTGCTAGTTCCAGGATATAAAGCAGGCTTTAGTAGCGTTGGAGGCAGCCAGGCTTTTATGAACTATCATGACCAACACAATGTGATCCATATTACTTTCATCTTGACAGAAATTATGTTCAGGCACAGTCTCCCACTATAAGGTAGTGAGGACATGCTGATGCTGTGAGCGTCTTTTTAATGCATAAAGGAATTATTGTGAGTTTTACTTGCCTTGCATATTGGTAAAATGATGCCGTATGCCGGAAGACTTCCTTTTTTTTGTTTCTTCAGTCTCGGCAATTCAGAGAAACTCGGTTGTGAAACACTGCCACCTCTGGTCATTCAGTATAATTTGCAGATGGAAAAGTCCACTGTTAGCACATTTTCTATAAGCAATACAAAAAAAATCTTGATTTTTAGAAAGCGTAAACAGATCAATACTATGGAGTCTTTTATTGTGAAAATCAACAGCTCATTAGAAAATCAAATCTCAATTTTAGTTTTTAACCTCACATACTTCTCTGCAACATTGCTAGTTCCAGGATATAAAGCAGGCTTTAGTAGCGTTGGAGGCAGCCAGACTTTTATGAACTATCATGACCAACACAATGTGATCCATATTACTCTCATCTTGATAGAAATTATGTTCAGGCACAGTCTCCCACTGTAAGGTAGTGAGGACATGCTGATGCTGTGAGCGTCTTTTTAATGCATAAAGGAATTATTGTGAGTTTTACTTGCCTTGCATATTGGTAAAATGATGCCGTATGCCGGAAGACTTCCTTTTTTTTTTTTTCTTCAGTCTCGGCAATTCAGAGAAACTCGGTTGTGAAACACTGCCACCTCTGGTCATTCAGTATAATCTGTAGATGGAAAAGTCCACTGTTAGCACATTTTCTATAAGCAATACAAAAAAATCTTGATTTTTAGAAAGCGTAAACAGATCAATACTATGGAGCCTTTTATTGTGAAAATCAACAGCTCATTAGAAAATCAAATCTCAATTTTAGTTTTTAACCTCACATACTTCTCTGCAACATTGCTAGTTCCAGGATATAAAGCAGGCTTTAGTAGCGTTGGAGGCAGCCAGGCTTTTATGAACTATCATGACCAACACAATGTGATCCATATTACTTTCATCTTGACAGAAATTATGTTCAGGCACAGTCTCCCACTGTAAGGTAGTGAGGACATGCTGATGCTGTGAGCGTCTTTTTAATGCATAAAGGAATTATTGTGAGTTAAACTTGCCTTGTATATTGGTAAAATGATGCCGTATGCCGGAAGACTTCCTTTTTTTTTTTTGTTCTTCAGTCTCGGCAATTCAGAGAAACTCGGTTGTGAAACACTGCCACCTCTGGTCATTCAGTATAATCTGTAGATGGAAAAGTCCACTGTTAGCACATTTTCTATAAGCAATACAAAAAAAATCTTGATTTTTAGAAAGCGTAAACAGATCAATACTATGGAGTCTTTTATTGTGAAAATCAACAGCTCATTAGAAAATCAAATCTCAATTTTAGTTTTTAACCTCACATACTTCTCTGCAACATTGCTAGCTCCAGGATATAAAGCAGGCTTTAGTAGCATTGGAGGCAGCCAGGCTTTTATGAGCTATCATGACCAACACAATGTGATCCATATTACTTTCATCTTGACAGAAATTATGTTCAGGCACAGTCTCCCACTGTAAGGTAGTGAGGACATGCTGATGCTGTGAGCGTCTTTTTAATGCATAAAGGAATTATTGTGAGTTTTACTTGCCTTATAAATTGGTAAAATGATGCCGTATGCCGGAAGACTTCCTTTTTTTTTTGTTCTTCAGTCTCGGCAATTCAGAGAAACTCGGTTGTGAAACACTGCCACCTCTGGTCATTCAGTATAATCTGTAGATGGAAAAGTCCACTGTTAGCACATTTTCTATAAGCAATACAAAAAAAATCTTGATTTTTAGAAAGCGTAAACAGATCAATACTATGGAGTCTTTTATTGTGAAAATCAACAGCTCATTAGAAAATCAAATCTCAATTTTAGTTTTTAACCTCACATACTTCTCTGCAACATTGCTAGTTCCAGGATATAAAGCAGGCTTTAGTAGCGTTGGAGGCAGCCAGACTTTTATGAACTATCATGACCAACACAATGTGATCCATATTACTCTCATCTTGATAGAAATTATGTTCAGGCACAGTCTCCCACTGTAAGGTAGTGAGGACATGCTGATGCTGTGAGCGTCTTTTTAATGCATAAAGGAATTATTGTGAGTTTTACTTGCCTTATAAATTGGTAAAATGATGCGGTATGCCGGAAGACTTCCTTTTTTTTTTTTTTCTTCAGTCTCGGCAATTCAGAGAAACTCGGTTGTGAAACACTGCCACCTCTGGTCATTCAGTATAATCTGTAGATGGAAAAGTCCACTGTTAGCACATTTTCTATAAGCAATACAAAAAAATCTTGATTTTTAGAAAGCGTAAACAGATCAATACTATGGAGCCTTTTATTGTGAAAATCAACAGCTCATTAGAAAATCAAATCTCAATTTTAGTTTTTAACCTCACATACTTCTCTGCAACATTGCTAGTTCCAGGATATAAAGCAGGCTTTAGTAGCGTTGGAGGCAGCCAGGCTTTTATGAACTATCATGACCAACACAATGTGATCCATATTACTTTCATCTTGACAGAAATTATGTTCAGGCACAGTCTCCCACTGTAAGGTAGTGAGGACATGCTGATGCTGTGAGCGTCTTTTTAATGCATAAAGGAATTATTGTGAGTTAAACTTGCCTTGTATATTGGTAAAATGATGCCGTATGCCGGAAGACTTCCTTTTTTTTTTTTGTTCTTCAGTCTCGGCAATTCAGAGAAACTCGGTTGTGAAACACTGCCACCTCTGGTCATTCAGTATAATCTGTAGATGGAAAAGTCCACTGTTAGCACATTTTCTATAAGCAATACAAAAAAAATCTTGATTTTTAGAAAGCGTAAACAGATCAATACTATGGAGTCTTTTATTGTGAAAATCAACAGCTCATTAGAAAATCAAATCTCAATTTTAGTTTTTAACCTCACATACTTCTCTGCAACATTGCTAGCTCCAGGATATAAAGCAGGCTTTAGTAGCATTGGAGGCAGCCAGGCTTTTATGAGCTATCATGACCAACACAATGTGATCCATATTACTTTCATCTTGACAGAAATTATGTTCAGGCACAGTCTCCCACTGTAAGGTAGTGAGGACATGCTGATGCTGTGAGCGTCTTTTTAATGCATAAAGGAATTATTGTGAGTTTTACTTGCCTTATAAATTGGTAAAATGATGCCGTATGCCGGAAGACTTCCTTTTTTTTTTGTTCTTCAGTCTCGGCAATTCAGAGAAACTCGGTTGTGAAACACTGCCACCTCTGGTCATTCAGTATAATCTGTAGATGGAAAAGTCCACTGTTAGCACATTTTCTATAAGCAATACAAAAAAAATCTTGATTTTTAGAAAGCGTAAACAGATCAATACTATGGAGTCTTTTATTGTGAAAATCAACAGCTCATTAGAAAATCAAATCTCAATTTTAGTTTTTAACCTCACATACTTCTCTGCAACATTGCTAGCTCCAGGATATAAAGCAGGCTTTAGTAGCATTGGAGGCAGCCAGGCTTTTATGAGCTATCATGGCCAACACAATGTGATCCATATTACTTTCATCTTGACAGAAATTATGTTCAGGCACAGTCTCCCACTGTAAGGTAGTGAGGACATGCTGATGCTGTGAGCGTCTTTTTAATGCATAAAGGAATTATTGTGAGTTTTACTTGCCTTATAAATTGGTAAAATGATGCCGTATGCCGGAAGACTTCCTTTTTTTTTTGTTCTTCAGTCTCGGCAATTCAGAGAAACTCGGTTGTGAAACACTGCCACCTCTGGTCATTCAGTATAATCTGTAGATGGAAAAGTCCACTGTTAGCACATTTTCTATAAGCAATACAAAAAAAATCTTGATTTTTAGAAAGCGTAAACAGATCAATACTATGGAGTCTTTTATTGTGAAAATCAACAGCTCATTAGAAATTCAAATCTCAATTTTAGTTTTTAACCTCACATACTTCTCTGCAACATTGCTAGTTCCAGGATATAAAGCAGGCTTTAGTAGCGTTGGAGGCAGCCAGGCTTTTATGAACTATCATGACCAACACAATGTGATCCATATTACTTTCATCTTGACAGAAATTATGTTCAGGCACAGTCTCCCACTATAAGGTAGTGAGGACATGCTGATGCTGTGAGCGTCTTTTTAATGCATAAAGGAATTATTGTGAGTTTTACTTGCCTTGCATATTGGTAAAATGATGCCGTATGCCGGAAGACTTCCTTTTTTTTGTTTCTTCAGTCTCGGCAATTCAGAGAAACTCGGTTGTGAAACACTGCCACCTCTGGTCATTCAGTATAATTTGCAGATGGAAAAGTCCACTGTTAGCACATTTTCTATAAGCAATACAAAAAAAATCTTGATTTTTAGAAAGCGTAAACAGATCAATACTATGGAGTCTTTTATTGTGAAAATCAACAGCTCATTAGAAAATCAAATCTCAATTTTAGTTTTTAACCTCACATACTTCTCTGCAACATTGCTAGTTCCAGGATATAAAGCAGGCTTTAGTAGCGTTGGAGGCAGCCAGACTTTTATGAACTATCATGACCAACACAATGTGATCCATATTACTCTCATCTTGATAGAAATTATGTTCAGGCACAGTCTCCCACTGTAAGGTAGTGAGGACATGCTGATGCTGTGAGCGTCTTTTTAATGCATAAAGGAATTATTGTGAGTTTTACTTGCCTTGCATATTGGTAAAATGATGCCGTATGCCGGAAGACTTCCTTTTTTTTTTTTTCTTCAGTCTCGGCAATTCAGAGAAACTCGGTTGTGAAACACTGCCACCTCTGGTCATTCAGTATAATCTGTAGATGGAAAAGTCCACTGTTAGCACATTTTCTATAAGCAATACAAAAAAATCTTGATTTTTAGAAAGGGTAAACAGATCAATACTATGGAGTCTTTTATAGTGAAAATCAACAGCTCATTAGAAAATCAAATCTCAATTTTAGTTTTAAACCTCACATACTTCTCTGGAACATTGCTAGCTCCAGGATATAAAGCAGGCTTTAGTAGCGTTGGAGGCAGCCAGGCTTTTATGAACTATCATGACCAACACAATGTGATCCATATTACTTTCATCTTGATAGAAATTATGTTCAGGCACAGTCTCCCACTGTAAGGTAGTGAGGACATGCTGATGCTGTGAGCGTCTTTTTAATGCATAAAGGAATTATTGTGAGTTTTACTTGCCTTATAAATTGGTAAAATGATGCGGTATGCCGGAAGACTTCCTTTTTTTTTTTTTTCTTCAGTCTCGGCAATTCAGAGAAACTCGGTTGTGAAACACTGCCACCTCTGGTCATTCAGTATAATCTGTAGATGGAAAAGTCCACTGTTAGCACATTTTCTATAAGCAATACAAAAAAATCTTGATTTTTAGAAAGCGTAAACAGATCAATACTATGGAGCCTTTTATTGTGAAAATCAACAGCTCATTAGAAAATCAAATCTCAATTTTAGTTTTTAACCTCACATACTTCTCTGCAACATTGCTAGTTCCAGGATATAAAGCAGGCTTTAGTAGCGTTGGAGGCAGCCAGGCTTTTATGAACTATCATGACCAACACAATGTGATCCATATTACTTTCATCTTGACAGAAATTATGTTCAGGCACAGTCTCCCACTGTAAGGTAGTGAGGACATGCTGATGCTGTGAGCGTCTTTTTAATGCATAAAGGAATTATTGTGAGTTAAACTTGCCTTGTATATTGGTAAAATGATGCCGTATGCCGGAAGACTTCCTTTTTTTTTTTTGTTCTTCAGTCTCGGCAATTCAGAGAAACTCGGTTGTGAAACACTGCCACCTCTGGTCATTCAGTATAATCTGTAGATGGAAAAGTCCACTGTTAGCACATTTTCTATAAGCAATACAAAAAAAATCTTGATTTTTAGAAAGCGTAAACAGATCAATACTATGGAGTCTTTTATTGTGAAAATCAACAGCTCATTAGAAATTCAAATCTCAATTTTAGTTTTTAACCTCACATACTTCTCTGCAACATTGCTAGTTCCAGGATATAAAGCAGGCTTTAGTAGCGTTGGAGGCAGCCAGACTTTTATGAACTATCATGACCAACACAATGTGATCCATATTACTCTCATCTTGACAGAAATTATGTTCAGGCACAGTCTCCCACTGTAAGGTAGTGAGGACATGCTGATGCTGTGAGCGTCTTTTTAATGCATAAAGGAATTATTGTGAGTTTTACTTGCCTTGCATATTGGTAAAATGATGCCGTATGCCGGAAGACTTCCTTTTTTTTTTTTCTTCAGTCTCGGCAATTCAGAGAAACTCGGTTGTGAAACACTGCCACCTCTGGTCATTCAGTATAATTTGCAGATGGAAAAGTCCACTGTTAGCACATTTTCTATAAGCAATACAAAAAAAATCTTGATTTTTAGAAAGCGTAAACAGATCAATACTATGGAGTCTTTTATTGTGAAAATCAACAGCTCATTAGAAAATCAAATCTCAATTTTAGTTTTTAACCTCACATACTTCTCTGCAACATTGCTAGCTCCAGGATATAAAGCAGGCTTTAGTAGCATTGGAGGCAGCCAGGCTTTTATGAGCTATCATGACCAACACAATGTGATCCATATTACTTTCATCTTGACAGAAATTATGTTCAGGCACAGTCTCCCACTGTAAGGTAGTGAGGACATGCTGATGCTGTGAGCGTCTTTTTAATGCATAAAGGAATTATTGTGAGTTTTACTTGCCTTATAAATTGGTAAAATGATCCCGTATGCCGGAAGACTTCCTTTTTTTTTTCTTCAGTCTCGGCAATTCAGAGAAACTAGGTTGTGAAACACTGCCACCTCTGGTCATTCAGTATAATCTGCAGATGGAAAAGTCCACTGTTAGCACATTTTCTATAAGCAATACAAAAAAAATCTTGATGATTAGAAAGCGTAAACAGATCAATACTATGGAGTCTTTTATTGTGAAAATCAACAGCTCATTAGAAATTCAAATCTCAATTTTAGTTTTTAACCTCACATACTTCTCTGCAACATTGCTAGTTCCAGGATATAAAGCAGGCTTTAGTAGCGTTGGAGGCAGCCAGGCTTTTATGAACTATCATGACCAACACAATGTGATCCATATTACTCTCATCTTGACAGAAATTATGTTCAGGCACAGTCTCCCACTATAAGGTAGTGAGGACATGCTGATGCTGTGAGCGTCTTTTTAATGCATAAAGGAATTATTGTGAGTTTTACTTGCCTTGCATATTGGTAAAATGATGCCGTATGCCGGAAGACTTCCTTTTTTGTTTTTTTCTTCAGTCTCGGCAATTCAGAGAAACTCGGTTGTGAAACACTGCCACCTCTGGTCATTCAGTATAATCTGTAGATGGAAAAGTCCACTGTTAGCACATTTTCTATAAGCAATACAAAAAAATCTTGATTTTTAGAAAGGGTAAACAGATCAATACTATGGAGTCTTTTATTGTGAAAATCAACAGCTCATTAGAAAATCAAATCTCAATTTTAGTTTTTAACCTCACATACTTCTCTGCAACATTGCTAGCTCCAGGATATAAAGCAGGCTTTAGTAGCATTGGAGGCAGCCAGGCTTTTATGAGCTATCATGACCAACACAATGTGATCCATATTACTTTCATCTTGACAGAAATTATGTTCAGGCACAGTCTCCCACTGTAAGGTAGTGAGGACATGCTGATGCTGTGAGCGTCTTTTTAATGCATAAAGGAATTATTGTGAGTTTTACTTGCCTTATAAATTGGTAAAATGATGCCGTATGCCGGAAGACTTCCTTTTTTTTTTGTTCTTCAGTCTCGGCAATTCAGAGAAACTCGGTTGTGAAACACTGCCACCTCTGGTCATTCAGTATAATTTGCAGATGGAAAAGTCCACTGTTAGCACATTTTCTATAAGCAATACAAAAAAAATCTTGATTTTTAGAAAGCGTAAACAGATCAATACTATGGAGTCTTTTATTGTGAAAATCAACAGCTCATTAGAAAATCAAATCTCAATTTTAGTTTTTAACCTCACATACTTCTCTGCAACATTGCTAGTTCCAGGATATAAAGCAGGCTTTAGTAGCGTTGGAGGCAGCCAGACTTTTATGAACTATCATGACCAACACAATGTGATCCATATTACTCTCATCTTGATAGAAATTATGTTCAGGCACAGTCTCCCACTGTAAGGTAGTGAGGACATGCTGATGCTGTGAGCGTCTTTTTAATGCATAAAGGAATTATTGTGAGTTTTACTTGCCTTGCATATTGGTAAAATGATGCCGTATGCCGGAAGACTTCCTTTTTTTTTTTTTCTTCAGTCTCGGCAATTCAGAGAAACTCGGTTGTGAAACACTGCCACCTCTGGTCATTCAGTATAATCTGTAGATGGAAAAGTCCACTGTTAGCACATTTTCTATAAGCAATACAAAAAAATCTTGATTTTTAGAAAGGGTAAACAGATCAATACTATGGAGTCTTTTATTGTGAAAATCAACAGCTCATTAGAAAATCAAATCTCAATTTTAGTTTTAAACCTCACATACTTCTCTGGAACATTGCTAGCTCCAGGATATAAAGCAGGCTTTAGTAGCGTTGGAGGCAGCCAGGCTTTTATGAACTATCATGACCAACACAATGTGATCCATATTACTTTCATCTTGATAGAAATTATGTTCAGGCACAGTCTCCCACTGTAAGGTAGTGAGGACATGCTGATGCTGTGAGCGTCTTTTTAATGCATAAAGGAATTATTGTGAGTTTTACTTGCCTTATAAATTGGTAAAATGATGCGGTATGCCGGAAGACTTCCTTTTTTTTTTTTTTCTTCAGTCTCGGCAATTCAGAGAAACTCGGTTGTGAAACACTGCCACCTCTGGTCATTCAGTATAATCTGTAGATGGAAAAGTCCACTGTTAGCACATTTTCTATAAGCAATACAAAAAAATCTTGATTTTTAGAAAGCGTAAACAGATCAATACTATGGAGCCTTTTATTGTGAAAATCAACAGCTCATTAGAAAATCAAATCTCAATTTTAGTTTTTAACCTCACATACTTCTCTGCAACATTGCTAGTTCCAGGATATAAAGCAGGCTTTAGTAGCGTTGGAGGCAGCCAGGCTTTTATGAACTATCATGACCAACACAATGTGATCCATATTACTTTCATCTTGACAGAAATTATGTTCAGGCACAGTCTCCCACTGTAAGGTAGTGAGGACATGCTGATGCTGTGAGCGTCTTTTTAATGCATAAAGGAATTATTGTGAGTTAAACTTGCCTTGTATATTGGTAAAATGATGCCGTATGCCGGAAGACTTCCTTTTTTTTTTTTGTTCTTCAGTCTCGGCAATTCAGAGAAACTCGGTTGTGAAACACTGCCACCTCTGGTCATTCAGTATAATCTGTAGATGGAAAAGTCCACTGTTAGCACATTTTCTATAAGCAATACAAAAAAATCTTGATTTTTAGAAAGGGTAAACAGATCAATACTATGGAGTCTTTTATTGTGAAAATCAAAAGCTCATTAGAAAATCAAATCTCAATTTTAGTTTTTAACCTCACATACTTCTCTGCAACATTGCTAGTTCCAGGATATAAAGCAGGCTTTAGTAGCGTTGGAGGCAGCCAGACTTTTATGAACTATCATGACCAACACAATGTGATCCATATTACTCTCATCTTGATAGAAATTATGTTCAGGCACAGTCTCCCACTGTAAGGTAGTGAGGACATGCTGATGCTGTGAGCGTCTTTTTAATGCATAAAGGAATTATTGTGAGTTTTACTTGCCTTGCATATTGGTAAAATGATGCCGTATGCCGGAAGACTTCCTTTTTTTTTTTTTCTTCAGTCTCGGCAATTCAGAGAAACTCGGTTGTGAAACACTGCCACCTCTGGTCATTCAGTATAATCTGTAGATGGAAAAGTCCACTGTTAGCACATTTTCTATAAGCAATACAAAAAAATCTTGATTTTTAGAAAGGGTAAACAGATCAATACTATGGAGTCTTTTATTGTGAAAATCAACAGCTCATTAGAAAATCAAATCTCAATTTTAGTTTTAAACCTCACATACTTCTCTGGAACATTGCTAGCTCCAGGATATAAAGCAGGCTTTAGTAGCGTTGGAGGCAGCCAGGCTTTTATGAACTATCATGACCAACACAATGTGATCCATATTACTTTCATCTTGATAGAAATTATGTTCAGGCACAGTCTCCCACTGTAAGGTAGTGAGGACATGCTGATGCTGTGAGCGTCTTTTTAATGCATAAAGGAATTATTGTGAGTTTTACTTGCCTTATAAATTGGTAAAATGATGCGGTATGCCGGAAGACTTCCTTTTTTTTTTTTTTCTTCAGTCTCGGCAATTCAGAGAAACTCGGTTGTGAAACACTGCCACCTCTGGTCATTCAGTATAATCTGTAGATGGAAAAGTCCACTGTTAGCACATTTTCTATAAGCAATACAAAAAAATCTTGATTTTTAGAAAGCGTAAACAGATCAATACTATGGAGCCTTTTATTGTGAAAATCAACAGCTCATTAGAAAATCAAATCTCAATTTTAGTTTTTAACCTCACATACTTCTCTGCAACATTGCTAGTTCCAGGATATAAAGCAGGCTTTAGTAGCGTTGGAGGCAGCCAGGCTTTTATGAACTATCATGACCAACACAATGTGATCCATATTACTTTCATCTTGACAGAAATTATGTTCAGGCACAGTCTCCCACTGTAAGGTAGTGAGGACATGCTGATGCTGTGAGCGTCTTTTTAATGCATAAAGGAATTATTGTGAGTTAAACTTGCCTTGTATATTGGTAAAATGATGCCGTATGCCGGAAGACTTCCTTTTTTTTTTTTGTTCTTCAGTCTCGGCAATTCAGAGAAACTCGGTTGTGAAACACTGCCACCTCTGGTCATTCAGTATAATCTGTAGATGGAAAAGTCCACTGTTAGCACATTTTCTATAAGCAATACAAAAAAATCTTGATTTTTAGAAAGGGTAAACAGATCAATACTATGGAGTCTTTTATTGTGAAAATCAAAAGCTCATTAGAAAATCAAATCTCAATTTTAGTTTTTAACCTCACATACTTCTCTGCAACATTGCTAGCTCCAGGATATAAAGCAGGCTTTAGTAGCGTTGGAGGCAGCCAGGCTTTTATGAACTATCATGACCAACACAATGTGATCCATATTACTTTCATCTTGACAGAAATTATGTTCAGGCACAGTCTCCCACTATAAGGTAGTGAGGACATGCTGATGCTGTGAGCGTCTTTTTAATGCATAAAGGAATTATTGTGAGTTAAACTTGCCTTGTATATTGGTAAAATGATGCCGTATGCCGGAAGACTTCCTTTTTTTTTTTGTTCTTCAGTCTCGGCAATTCAGAGAAACTCGGTTGTGAAACACTGCCACCTCTGGTCATTCAGTATAATCTGTAGATGGAAAAGTCCACTGTTAGCACATTTTCTATAAGCAATACAAAAAAAATCTTGATTTTTAGAAAGCGTAAACAGATCAATACTATGGAGTCTTTTATTGTGAAAATCAACAGCTCATTAGAAAATCAAATCTCAATTTTAGTTTTTAACCTCACATACTTCTCTGCAACATTGCTAGTTCCAGGATATAAAGCAGGCTTTAGTAGCGTTGGAGGCAGCCAGACTTTTATGAACTATCATGACCAACACAATGTGATCCATATTACTCTCATCTTGATAGAAATTATGTTCAGGCACAGTCTCCCACTGTAAGGTAGTGAGGACATGCTGATGCTGTGAGCGTCTTTTTAATGCATAAAGGAATTATTGTGAGTTTTACGTGCCTTGCATATTGGTAAAATGATGCCGTATGCCGGAAGACTTCCTTTTTTGTTTTTTTCTTCAGTCTCGGCAATTCAGAGAAACTCGGTTGTGAAACACTGCCACCTCTGGTCATTCAGTATAATCTGTAGATGGAAAAGTCCACTGTTAGCACATTTTCTATAAGCAATACAAAAAAATCTTGATTTTTAGAAAGGGTAAACAGATCAATACTATGGAGTCTTTTATTGTGAAAATCAACAGCTCATTAGAAAATCAAATCTCAATTTTAGTTTTTAACCTCACATACTTCTCTGCAACATTGCTAGCTCCAGGATATAAAGCAGGCTTTAGTAGCATTGGAGGCAGCCAGGCTTTTATGAGCTATCATGACCAACACAATGTGATCCATATTACTTTCATCTTGACAGAAATTATGTTCAGGCACAGTCTCCCACTGTAAGGTAGTGAGGACATGCTGATGCTGTGAGCGTCTTTTTAATGCATAAAGGAATTATTGTGAGTTTTACTTGCCTTATAAATTGGTAAAATGATGCCGTATGCCGGAAGACTTCCTTTTTTTTTTGTTCTTCAGTCTCGGCAATTCAGAGAAACTCGGTTGTGAAACACTGCCACCTCTGGTCATTCAGTATAATTTGCAGATGGAAAAGTCCACTGTTAGCACATTTTCTATAAGCAATACAAAAAAAATCTTGATTTTTAGAAAGCGTAAACAGATCAATACTATGGAGTCTTTTATTGTGAAAATCAACAGCTCATTAGAAAATCAAATCTCAATTTTAGTTTTTAACCTCACATACTTCTCTGCAACATTGCTAGTTCCAGGATATAAAGCAGGCTTTAGTAGCGTTGGAGGCAGCCAGACTTTTATGAACTATCATGACCAACACAATGTGATCCATATTACTCTCATCTTGATAGAAATTATGTTCAGGCACAGTCTCCCACTGTAAGGTAGTGAGGACATGCTGATGCTGTGAGCGTCTTTTTAATGCATAAAGGAATTATTGTGAGTTTTACTTGCCTTGCATATTGGTAAAATGATGCCGTATGCCGGAAGACTTCCTTTTTTTTTTTTTCTTCAGTCTCGGCAATTCAGAGAAACTCGGTTGTGAAACACTGCCACCTCTGGTCATTCAGTATAATCTGTAGATGGAAAAGTCCACTGTTAGCACATTTTCTATAAGCAATACAAAAAAATCTTGATTTTTAGAAAGGGTAAACAGATCAATACTATGGAGTCTTTTATTGTGAAAATCAACAGCTCATTAGAAAATCAAATCTCAATTTTAGTTTTAAACCTCACATACTTCTCTGGAACATTGCTAGCTCCAGGATATAAAGCAGGCTTTAGTAGCGTTGGAGGCAGCCAGGCTTTTATGAACTATCATGACCAACACAATGTGATCCATATTACTTTCATCTTGATAGAAATTATGTTCAGGCACAGTCTCCCACTGTAAGGTAGTGAGGACATGCTGATGCTGTGAGCGTCTTTTTAATGCATAAAGGAATTATTGTGAGTTTTACTTGCCTTATAAATTGGTAAAATGATGCGGTATGCCGGAAGACTTCCTTTTTTTTTTTTTTCTTCAGTCTCGGCAATTCAGAGAAACTCGGTTGTGAAACACTGCCACCTCTGGTCATTCAGTATAATCTGTAGATGGAAAAGTCCACTGTTAGCACATTTTCTATAAGCAATACAAAAAAATCTTGATTTTTAGAAAGCGTAAACAGATCAATACTATGGAGCCTTTTATTGTGAAAATCAACAGCTCATTAGAAAATCAAATCTCAATTTTAGTTTTTAACCTCACATACTTCTCTGCAACATTGCTAGTTCCAGGATATAAAGCAGGCTTTAGTAGCGTTGGAGGCAGCCAGGCTTTTATGAACTATCATGACCAACACAATGTGATCCATATTACTTTCATCTTGACAGAAATTATGTTCAGGCACAGTCTCCCACTGTAAGGTAGTGAGGACATGCTGATGCTGTGAGCGTCTTTTTAATGCATAAAGGAATTATTGTGAGTTAAACTTGCCTTGTATATTGGTAAAATGATGCCGTATGCCGGAAGACTTCCTTTTTTTTTTTGTTCTTCAGTCTCGGCAATTCAGAGAAACTCGGTTGTGAAACACTGCCACCTCTGGTCATTCAGTATAATCTGTAGATGGAAAAGTCCACTGTTAGCACATTTTCTATAAGCAATACAAAAAAATCTTGATTTTTAGAAAGGGTAAACAGATCAATACTATGGAGTCTTTTATTGTGAAAATCAAAAGCTCATTAGAAAATCAAATCTCAATTTTAGTTTTTAACCTCACATACTTCTCTGCAACATTGCTAGCTCCAGGATATAAAGCAGGCTTTAGTAGCGTTGGAGGCAGCCAGGCTTTTATGAACTATCATGACCAACACAATGTGATCCATATTACTTTCATCTTGACAGAAATTATGTTCAGGCACAGTCTCCCACTATAAGGTAGTGAGGACATGCTGATGCTGTGAGCGTCTTTTTAATGCATAAAGGAATTATTGTGAGTTAAACTTGCCTTGTATATTGGTAAAATGATGCCGTATGCCGGAAGACTTCCTTTTTTTTTTTGTTCTTCAGTCTCGGCAATTCAGAGAAACTCGGTTGTGAAACACTGCCACCTCTGGTCATTCAGTATAATCTGTAGATGGAAAAGTCCACTGTTAGCACATTTTCTATAAGCAATACAAAAAAAATCTTGATTTTTAGAAAGCGTAAACAGATCAATACTATGGAGTCTTTTATTGTGAAAATCAACAGCTCATTAGAAAATCAAATCTCAATTTTAGTTTTTAACCTCACATACTTCTCTGCAACATTGCTAGTTCCAGGATATAAAGCAGGGTTTAGTAGCGTTGGAGGCAGCCAGGCTTTTATGAACTATCATGACCAACACAATGTGATCCATATTACTCTCATCTTGACAGAAATTATGTTCAGGCACAGTCTCCCACTATAAGGTAGTGAGGACATGCTGAGGCTGTGAGCGTCTTTTTAATGCATAAAGGAATTATTGTGAGTTAAACTTGCCTTGTATATTGGTAAAATGATGCCGTATGCCGGAAGACTTCCTTTTTTTTTTTTGTTCTTCAGTCTCGGCAATTCAGAGAAACTCAGTTGTGAAACACTGCCACCTCTGGTCATTCAGTATAATCTGTAGATGGAAAAGTCCACTGTTAGCACATTTTCTATAAGCAATACAAAAAAATCTTGATTTTTAGAAAGGGTAAACAGATCAATACTATGGAGTCTTTTATTGTGAAAATCAACAGCTCATTAGAAAATCAAATGTCAATTTTAGTTTTAAACCTCACATACTTCTCTGCAACATTGCTAGCTCCAGGATATAAAGCAGGCTTTAGTAGCGTTGGAGGCAGCCAGGCTTTTATGAACTATCATGACCAACACAATGTGATCCATATTACTCTCATCTTGACAGAAATTATGTTCAGGCACAGTCTCCCACTATAAGGTAGTGAGGACATGCTGAGGCTGTGAGCGTCTTTTTAATGCATAAAGGAATTATTGTGAGTTAAACTTGCCTTGTATATTGGTAAAATGATGCCGTATGCCGGAAGACTTCCTTTTTTTTTTTTGTTCTTCAGTCTCGGCAATTCAGAGAAACTCAGTTGTGAAACACTGCCACCTCTGGTCATTCAGTATAATCTGTAGATGGAAAAGTCCACTGTTAGCACATTTTCTATAAGCAATACAAAAAAATCTTGATTTTTAGAAAGGGTAAACAGATCAATACTATGGAGTCTTTTATTGTGAAAATCAACAGCTCATTAGAAAATCAAATCTCAATTTTAGTTTTTAACCTCACATACTTCTCTGCAACATTGCTAGTTCCAGGATATAAAGCAGGCTTTAGTAGCGTTGGAGGCAGCCAGACTTTTATGAACTATCATGACCAACACAATGTGATCCATATTACTCTCATCTTGATAGAAATTATGTTCAGGCACAGTCTCCCACTGTAAGGTAGTGAGGACATGCTGATGCTGTGAGCGTCTTTTTAATGCATAAAGGAATTATTGTGAGTTTTACTTGCCTTGCATATTGGTAAAATGATGCCGTATGCCGGAAGACTTCCTTTTTTTTTTTTTCTTCAGTCTCGGCAATTCAGAGAAACTCGGTTGTGAAACACTGCCACCTCTGGTCATTCAGTATAATCTGTAGATGGAAAAGTCCACTGTTAGCACATTTTCTATAAGCAATACAAAAAAATCTTGATTTTTAGAAAGGGTAAACAGATCAATACTATGGAGTCTTTTATTGTGAAAATCAACAGCTCATTAGAAAATCAAATCTCAATTTTAGTTTTAAACCTCACATACTTCTCTGGAACATTGCTAGCTCCAGGATATAAAGCAGGCTTTAGTAGCGTTGGAGGCAGCCAGGCTTTTATGAACTATCATGACCAACACAATGTGATCCATATTACTTTCATCTTGATAGAAATTATGTTCAGGCACAGTCTCCCACTGTAAGGTAGTGAGGACATGCTGATGCTGTGAGCGTCTTTTTAATGCATAAAGGAATTATTGTGAGTTTTACTTGCCTTATAAATTGGTAAAATGATGCGGTATGCCGGAAGACTTCCTTTTTTTTTTTTTTCTTCAGTCTCGGCAATTCAGAGAAACTCGGTTGTGAAACACTGCCACCTCTGGTCATTCAGTATAATCTGTAGATGGAAAAGTCCACTGTTAGCACATTTTCTATAAGCAATACAAAAAAATCTTGATTTTTAGAAAGCGTAAACAGATCAATACTATGGAGCCTTTTATTGTGAAAATCAACAGCTCATTAGAAAATCAAATCTCAATTTTAGTTTTTAACCTCACATACTTCTCTGCAACATTGCTAGTTCCAGGATATAAAGCAGGCTTTAGTAGCGTTGGAGGCAGCCAGGCTTTTATGAACTATCATGACCAACACAATGTGATCCATATTACTTTCATCTTGACAGAAATTATGTTCAGGCACAGTCTCCCACTGTAAGGTAGTGAGGACATGCTGATGCTGTGAGCGTCTTTTTAATGCATAAAGGAATTATTGTGAGTTAAACTTGCCTTGTATATTGGTAAAATGATGCCGTATGCCGGAAGACTTCCTTTTTTTTTTTTGTTCTTCAGTCTCGGCAATTCAGAGAAACTCGGTTGTGAAACACTGCCACCTCTGGTCATTCAGTATAATCTGTAGATGGAAAAGTCCACTGTTAGCACATTTTCTATAAGCAATACAAAAAAATCTTGATTTTTAGAAAGGGTAAACAGATCAATACTATGGAGTCTTTTATTGTGAAAATCAAAAGCTCATTAGAAAATCAAATCTCAATTTTAGTTTTTAACCTCACATACTTCTCTGCAACATTGCTAGCTCCAGGATATAAAGCAGGCTTTAGTAGCGTTGGAGGCAGCCAGGCTTTTATGAACTATCATGACCAACACAATGTGATCCATATTACTTTCATCTTGACAGAAATTATGTTCAGGCACAGTCTCCCACTATAAGGTAGTGAGGACATGCTGATGCTGTGAGCGTCTTTTTAATGCATAAAGGAATTATTGTGAGTTAAACTTGCCTTGTATATTGGTAAAATGATGCCGTATGCCGGAAGACTTCCTTTTTTTTTTTGTTCTTCAGTCTCGGCAATTCAGAGAAACTCGGTTGTGAAACACTGCCACCTCTGGTCATTCAGTATAATCTGTAGATGGAAAAGTCCACTGTTAGCACATTTTCTATAAGCAATACAAAAAAAATCTTGATTTTTAGAAAGCGTAAACAGATCAATACTATGGAGTCTTTTATTGTGAAAATCAACAGCTCATTAGAAAATCAAATCTCAATTTTAGTTTTTAACCTCACATACTTCTCTGCAACATTGCTAGTTCCAGGATATAAAGCAGGGTTTAGTAGCGTTGGAGGCAGCCAGGCTTTTATGAACTATCATGACCAACACAATGTGATCCATATTACTCTCATCTTGACAGAAATTATGTTCAGGCACAGTCTCCCACTATAAGGTAGTGAGGACATGCTGAGGCTGTGAGCGTCTTTTTAATGCATAAAGGAATTATTGTGAGTTAAACTTGCCTTGTATATTGGTAAAATGATGCCGTATGCCGGAAGACTTCCTTTTTTTTTTTTGTTCTTCAGTCTCGGCAATTCAGAGAAACTCAGTTGTGAAACACTGCCACCTCTGGTCATTCAGTATAATCTGTAGATGGAAAAGTCCACTGTTAGCACATTTTCTATAAGCAATACAAAAAAATCTTGATTTTTAGAAAGGGTAAACAGATCAATACTATGGAGTCTTTTATTGTGAAAATCAACAGCTCATTAGAAAATCAAATGTCAATTTTAGTTTTAAACCTCACATACTTCTCTGCAACATTGCTAGCTCCAGGATATAAAGCAGGCTTTAGTAGCGTTGGAGGCAGCCAGGCTTTTATGAACTATCATGACCAACACAATGTGATCCATATTACTCTCATCTTGACAGAAATTATGTTCAGGCACAGTCTCCCACTATAAGGTAGTGAGGACATGCTGAGGCTGTGAGCGTCTTTTTAATGCATAAAGGAATTATTGTGAGTTAAACTTGCCTTGTATATTGGTAAAATGATGCCGTATGCCGGAAGACTTCCTTTTTTTTTTTTGTTCTTCAGTCTCGGCAATTCAGAGAAACTCAGTTGTGAAACACTGCCACCTCTGGTCATTCAGTATAATCTGTAGATGGAAAAGTCCACTGTTAGCACATTTTCTATAAGCAATACAAAAAAATCTTGATTTTTAGAAAGGGTAAACAGATCAATACTATGGAGTCTTTTATTGTGAAAATCAACAGCTCATTAGAAAATCAAATGTCAATTTTAGTTTTAAACCTCACATACTTCTCTGCAACATTGCTAGCTCCAGGATATAAAGCAGGCTTTAGTAGCGTTGGAGGCAGCCAGGCTTTTATGAACTATAATGACCAACACAATGTGATCCATATTACTTTCATCTTGATAGAAATTATGTTCAGGCACAGTCTCCCACTGTAAGGTAGTGAGGACATGCTGATGCTGTGAGCGTCTTTTTAATGCATAAAGGAATTATTGTGAGTTTTACTTGCCTTATAAATTGGTAAAATGATGCCGTATGCCGGAAGACTTCCTTTTTTTTTTTGTCTTCAGTCTCGGCAATTCAGAGAAACTCGGTTGTGAAACACTGCCACCTCCGGTCATTCAGTATAATCTGTAGATGGAAAAGTCCACTGTTAGCACATTTTCTATAAGCAATACAAAAAAATCTTGATTTTTAGAAAGCGTAAACAGATCAATACTATGGAGCCTTTTATTGTGAAAATCAACAGCTCATTAGAAAATCAAATCTCAATTTTAGTTTTTAACCTCACATACTTCTCTGCAACATTGCTAGTTCCAGGATATAAAGCAGGCTTTAGTAGCGTTGGAGGCAGCCAGGCTTTTATGAACTATCATGACCAACACAATGTGATCCATATTACTCTCATCTTGACAGAAATTATGTTCAGGCACAGTCTCCCACTATAAGGTAGTGAGGACATGCTGATGCTGTGAGCGTCTTTTTAATGCATAAAGGAATTATTGTGAGTTAAACTTGCCTTGTATATTGGTAAAATGATGCCGTATGCCGGAAGACTTCCTTTTTTTTTTTTTTTTCTTCAGTCTCGGCAATTCAGAGAAACTCGGTTGTGAAACACTGCCACCTCTGGTCATTCAGTATAATCTGCAGATGGAAAAGTCCACTGTTAGCACATTTTCTATAAGCAATACAAAAAAATCTTGATTTTTAGAAAGCGTAAACAGATCAATACTATGGAGCCTTTTATTGTGAAAATCAACAGCTCATTAGAAAATCAAATCTCAATTTTAGTTTTTAACCTCACATACTTCTCTGCAACATTGCTAGTTCCAGGATATAAAGCAGGCTTTAGTAGCGTTGGAGGCAGCCAGGCTTTTATGAACTATCATGACCAACACAATGTGATCCATATTACTTTCATCTTGACAGAAATTATGTTCAGGCACAGTCTCCCACTGTAAGGTAGTGAGGACATGCTGATGCTGTGAGCGTCTTTTTAATGCATAAAGGAATTATTGTGAGTTTTACTTGCCTTATAAATTGGTAAAATGATGCCGTATGCCGGAAGACTTCCTTTTTTTTTTTTTGTCTTCAGTCTCGGCAATTCAGAGAAACTCGGTTGTGAAACACTGCCACCTCCGGTCATTCAGTATAATCTGTAGATGGAAAAGTCCACTGTTAGCACATTTTCTATAAGCAATACAAAAAAATCGTGATTTTTAGAAAGGGTAAACAGATCAATACTATGGAGTCTTTTATTGTGAAAATCAACAGCTCATTAGAAAATCAAATCTCAATTTTAGTTTTTAACCTCACATACTTCTCTGCAACATTGCTAGTTCCAGGATATAAAGCAGGCTTTAGTAGCGTTGGAGGCAGCCAGGCTTTTATGAACTATCATGACCAACACAATGTGATCCATATTACTCTCATCTTGACAGAAATTATGTTCAGGCACAGTCTCCCACTATAAGGTAGTGAGGACATGCTGATGCTGTGAGCGTCTTTTTAATGCATAAAGGAATTATTGTGAGTTAAACTTGCCTTGTATATTGGTAAAATGATGCCGTATGCCGGAAGACTTCCTTTTTTTTTTTTTTTTCTTCAGTCTCGGCAATTCAGAGAAACTCGGTTGTGAAACACTGCCACCTCTGGTCATTCAGTATAATCTGCAGATGGAAAAGTCCACTGTTAGCACATTTTCTATAAGCAATACAAAAAAATCTTGATTTTTAGAAAGCGTAAACAGATCAATACTATGGAGCCTTTTATTGTGAAAATCAACAGCTCATTAGAAAATCAAATCTCAATTTTAGTTTTTAACCTCACATACTTCTCTGCAACATTGCTAGTTCCAGGATATAAAGCAGGCTTTAGTAGCGTTGGAGGCAGCCAGGCTTTTATGAACTATCATGACCAACACAATGTGATCCATATTACTTTCATCTTGACAGAAATTATGTTCAGGCACAGTCTCCCACTATAAGGTAGTGAGGACATGCTGATGCTGTGAGCGTCTTTTTAATGCATAAAGGAATTATTGTGAGTTAAACTTGCCTTGTATATTGGTAAAATGATGCCGTATGCCGGAAGACTTCCTTTTTTTTTTTGTTCTTCAGTCTCGGCAATTCAGAGAAACTCGGTTGTGAAACACTGCCACCTCTGGTCATTCAGTATAATCTGTAGATGGAAAAGTCCACTGTTAGCACATTTTCTATAAGCAATACAAAAAAATCTTGATTTTTAGAAAGGGTAAACAGATCAATACTATGGAGTCTTTTATTGTGAAAATCAAAAGCTCATTAGAAAATCAAATCTCAATTTTAGTTTTTAACCTCACATACTTCTCTGCAACATTGCTAGCTCCAGGATATAAAGCAGGCTTTAGTAGCGTTGGAGGCAGCCAGGCTTTTATGAACTATCATGACCAACACAATGTGATCCATATTACTTTCATCTTGACAGAAATTATGTTCAGGCACAGTCTCCCACTGTAAGGTAGTGAGGACATGCTGATGCTGTGAGCGTCTTTTTAATGCATAAAGGAATTATTGTGAGTTTTACTTGCCTTATAAATTGGTAAAATGATGCCGTATGCCGGAAGACTTCCTTTTTTTTTTTTGTCTTCAGTCTCGGCAATTCAGAGAAACTCGGTTGTGAAACACTGCCACCTCCGGTCATTCAGTATAATCTGTAGATGGAAAAGTCCACTGTTAGCACATTTTCTATAAGCAATACAAAAAAATCTTGATTTTTAGAAAGGGTAAACAGATCAATACTATGGAGTCTTTTATTGTGAAAATCAAAAGCTCATTAGAAAATCAAATCTCAATTTTAGTTTTTAACCTCACATACTTCTCTGCAACATTGCTAGCTCCAGGATATAAAGCAGGCTTTAGTAGCGTTGGAGGCAGCCAGGCTTTTATGAACTATCATGACCAACACAATGTGATCCATATTACTTTCATCTTGACAGAAATTATGTTCAGGCACAGTCTCCCACTGTAAGGTAGTGAGGACATGCTGATGCTGTGAGCGTCTTTTTAATGCATAAAGGAATTATTGTGAGTTTTACTTGCCTTATAAATTGGTAAAATGATGCCGTATGCCGGAAGACTTCCTTTTTTTTTTTTGTCTTCAGTCTCGGTAATTCAGAGAAACTCGGTTGTGAAACACTGCCACCTCCGGTCATTCAGTATAATCTGTAGATGGAAAAGTCCACTGTTAGCACATTTTCTATAAGCAATACAAAAAAATCTTGATTTTTAGAAAGGGTAAACAGATCAATACTATGGAGTCTTTTATTGTGAAAATCAACAGCTCATTAGAAAATCAAATGTCAATTTTAGTTTTTAACCTCACATACTTCTCTGCAACATTGCTAGTTCCAGGATATAAAGCAGGCTTTAGTAGCGTTGGAGACAGCCAGGCTTTTATGAACTATCATGACCAACACAATGTGATCCATATTACTCTCATCTTGACAGAAATTATGTTCAGGCACAGTCTCCCACTATAAGGTAGTGAGGACATGCTGATGCTGTGAGCGTCTTTTTAATGCATAAAGGAATTATTGTGAGTTAAACTTGCCTTGTATATTGGTAAAATGATGCCGTATGCCGGAAGACTTCCTTTTTTTTTTTTGTTCTTCAGTCTCGGCAATTCAGAGAAACTCGGTTGTGAAACACTGCCACCTCTGGTCATTCAGTATAATCTGTAGATGGAAAAGTCCACTGTTAGCACATTTTCTATAAGCAATACAAAAAAATCTTGATTTTTAGAAAGCGTAAACAGATCAATACTATGGAGTCTTTTATTGTGAAAATCAACAGCTCATTAGAAAATCAAATCTCAATTTTAGTTTTTAACCTCACATACTTCTCTGCAACATTGCTAGTTCCAGGATATAAAGCAGGCTTTAGTAGCGTTGGAGGCAGCCAGACTTTTATGAACTATCATGACCAACACAATGTGATCCATATTACTCTCATCTTGACAGAAATTATGTTCAGGCACAGTCTCCCACTATAAGGTAGTGAGGACATGCTGATGCTGTGAGCGTCTTTTTAATGCATAAAGGAATTATTGTGAGTTTTACTTGCCTTGCATATTGGTAAAATGATGCCGTATGCCGGAAGACTTCCTTTTTTTTTTTTTTTTCTTCAGTCTCGGCAATTCAGAGAAACTCGGTTGTGAAACACTGCCACCTCTGGTCATTCAGTATAATCTGCAGATGGAAAAGTCCACTGTTAGCACATTTTCTATAAGCAATACAAAAAAATCTTGATTTTTAGAAAGCGTAAACAGATCAATACTATGGAGCCTTTTATTGTGAAAATCAACAGCTCATTAGAAAATCAAATCTCAATTTTAGTTTTTAACCTCACATACTTCTCTGCAACATTGCTAGTTCCAGGATATAAAGCAGGCTTTAGTAGCGTTGGAGGCAGCCAGGCTTTTATGAACTATCATGACCAACACAATGTGATCCATATTACTTTCATCTTGACAGAAATTATGTTCAGGCACAGTCTCCCACTGTAAGGTAGTGAGGACATGCTGATGCTGTGAGCGTCTTTTTAATGCATAAAGGAATTATTGTGAGTTTTACTTGCCTTATAAATTGGTAAAAAGATGCCGTATGCCGGAAGACTTCCTTTTTTTTTTTTGTCTTCAGTCTCGGCAATTCAGAGAAACTCGGTTGTGAAACACTGCCACCTCCGGTCATTCAGTATAATCTGTAGATGGAAAAGTCCACTGTTAGCACATTTTCTATAAGCAATACAAAAAAATCTTGATTTTTAGAAAGGGTAAACAGATCAATACTATGGAGTCTTTTATTGTGAAAATCAGAAAGCTCTTTAGAAAATCAAATCTCAATTTTAGTTTTTAACCTCACATACTTCTCTGCAACATTGCTAGTTCCAGGATATAAAGCAGGGTTTAGTAGCGTTGGAGGCAGCCAGGCTTTTATGAACTATCATGACCAACACAATGTGATCCATATTACTCTCATCTTGACAGAAAATATGTTCAGGCACAGTCTCCCACTATAAGGTAGTGAGGACATGCTGATGCTGTGAGCGTCTTTTTAATGCATAAAGGAATTATTGTGAGTTAAACTTGCCTTGTATATTGGTAAAATGATGCCGTATGCCGGAAGACTTCCTTTTTTTTTTTTGTTCTTCAGTCTCGGCAATTCAGAGAAACTCGGTTGTGAAACACTGCCACCTCTGGTCATTCAGTATAATCTGAAGATGGAAAAGTCCACTGTTAGCACATTTTCTATAAGCAATACAAAAAAATCTTGATTTTTAGAAAGGGTAAACAGATCAATACTATGGAGTCTTTTATTGTGAAAATCAAAAGCTCATTAGAAAATCAAATCTCAATTTTAGTTTTTAACCTCACATACTTCTCTGCAACATTGCTAGCTCCAGGATATAAAGCAGGCTTTAGTAGCGTTGGAGGCAGCCAGGCTTTTATGAACTATCATGACCAACACAATGTGATCCATATTACTTTCATCTTGACAGAAATTATGTTCAGGCACAGTCTCCCACTGTAAGGTAGTGAGGACATGCTGATGCTGTGAGCGTCTTTTTAATGCATAAAGGAATTATTGTGAGTTTTACTTGCCTTATAAATTGGTAAAAAGATGCCGTATGCCGGAAGACTTCCTTTTTTTTTTTTGTCTTCAGTCTCGGCAATTCAGAGAAACTCGGTTGTGAAACACTGCCACCTCCGGTCATTCAGTATAATCTGTAGATGGAAAAGTCCACTGTTAGCACATTTTCTATAAGCAATACAAAAAAATCGTGATTTTTAGAAAGGGTAAACAGATCAATACTATGGAGTCTTTTATTGTGAAAATCAAAAGCTCTTTAGAAAATCAAATCTCAATTTTAGTTTTTAACCTCACATACTTCTCTGCAACATTGCTAGTTCCAGGATATAAAGCAGGGTTTAGTAGCGTTGGAGGCAGCCAGGCTTTTATGAACTATCATGACCAACACAATGTGATCCATATTACTCTCATCTTGACAGAAATTATGTTCAGGCACAGTCTCCCACTATAAGGTAGTGAGGACATGCTGATGCTGTGAGCGTCTTTTTAATGCATAAAGGAATTATTGTGAGTTTTACTTGCCTTATAAATTGGTAAAATGATCCCGTATGCCGGAAGACTTCCTTTTTTTTGTTTCTTCAGTCTCGGCAATTCAGAGAAACTCGGTTGTGAAACACTGCCACCTCTGGTCATTCAGTATAATCTGCAGATGGAAAAGTCCACTGTTAGCACATTTTCTATAAGCAATACAAAAAAATCTTGATTTTTAGAAAGGGTAAACAGATCAATACTATGGAGTCTTTTATTGTGAAAATCAAAAGCTCTTTAGAAAATCAAATCTCAATTTTAGTTTTTAACCTCACATACTTCTCTGCAACATTGCTAGTTCCAGGATATAAAGCAGGCTTTAGTAGCGTTGGAGGCAGCCAGGCTTTTATGAACTATCATGACCAACACAATGTGATCCATATTACTTTCATCTTGATAGAAATTATGTTCAGGCACAGTCTCCCACTGTAAGGTAGTGAGGACATGCTGATGCTGTGAGCGTCTTTTTAATGCATAAAGGAATTATTGTGAGTTTTACTTGCCTTGTATATTGGTAAAATGATGCCGTATGCCGGAAGACTTCCTTTTTTTTTTTTGTTCTTCAGTCTCGGCAATTCAGAGAAACTCGGTTGTGAAACACTGCCACCTCTGGTCATTCAGTATAATCTGAAGATGGAAAAGTCCACTGTTAGCACATTTTCTATAAGCAATACAAAAAAATCTTGATTTTTAGAAAGGGTAAACAGATCAATACTATGGAGTCTTTTATTGTGAAAATCAAAAGCTCATTAGAAAATCAAATCTCAATTTTAGTTTTTAACCTCACATACTTCTCTGCAACATTGCTAGCTCCAGGATATAAAGCAGGCTTTAGTAGCGTTGGAGGCAGCCAGGCTTTTATGAACTATCATGACCAACACAATGTGATCCATATTACTTTCATCTTGATAGAAATTATGTTCAGGCACAGTCTCCCACTGTAAGGTAGTGAGGACATGCTGATGCTGTGAGCGTCTTTTTAATGCATAAAGGAATTATTGTGAGTTTTACTTGCCTTGTATATTGGTAAAATGATGCCGTATGCCGGAAGACTTCCTTTTTTTTTTTTGTTCTTCAGTCTCGGCAATTCAGAGAAACTCGGTTGTGAAACACTGCCACCTCTGGTCATTCAGTATAATCTGAAGATGGAAAAGTCCACTGTTAGCACATTTTCTATAAGCAATACAAAAAAATCTTGATTTTTAGAAAGGGTAAACAGATCAATACTATGGAGTCTTTTATTGTGAAAATCAAAAGCTCATTAGAAAATCAAATCTCAATTTTAGTTTTTAACCTCACATACTTCTCTGCAACATTGCTAGCTCCAGGATATAAAGCAGGCTTTAGTAGCGTTGGAGGCAGCCAGGCTTTTATGAACTATCATGACCAACACAATGTGATCCATATTACTTTCATCTTGACAGAAATTATGTTCAGGCACAGTCTCCCACTGTAAGGTAGTGAGGACATGCTGATGCTGTGAGCGTCTTTTTAATGCATAAAGGAATTATTGTGAGTTTTACTTGCCTTATAAATTGGTAAAAAGATGCCGTATGCCGGAAGACTTCCTTTTTTTTTTTTGTCTTCAGTCTCGGCAATTCAGAGAAACTCGGTTGTGAAACACTGCCACCTCCGGTCATTCAGTATAATCTGTAGATGGAAAAGTCCACTGTTAGCACATTTTCTATAAGCAATACAAAAAAATCGTGATTTTTAGAAAGGGTAAACAGATCAATACTATGGAGTCTTTTATTGTGAAAATCAAAAGCTCTTTAGAAAATCAAATCTCAATTTTAGTTTTTAACCTCACATACTTCTCTGCAACATTGCTAGTTCCAGGATATAAAGCAGGGTTTAGTAGCGTTGGAGGCAGCCAGGCTTTTATGAACTATCATGACCAACACAATGTGATCCATATTACTCTCATCTTGACAGAAATTATGTTCAGGCACAGTCTCCCACTATAAGGTAGTGAGGACATGCTGATGCTGTGAGCGTCTTTTTAATGCATAAAGGAATTATTGTGAGTTTTACTTGCCTTGCATATTGGTAAAATGATGCCGTATGCCGGAAGACTTCCTTTTTTTTGTTTCTTCAGTCTCGGCAATTCAGAGAAACTCGGTTGTGAAACACTGCCACCTCTGGTCATTCAGTATAATCTGTAGATGGAAAAGTCCACTGTTAGCACATTTTCTATAAGCAATACAAAAAAATCTTGATTTTTAGAAAGGGTAAACAGATCAATACTATGGAGTCTTTTATTGTGAAAATCAACAGCTCATTAGAAAATCAAATGTCAATTTTAGTTTTAAACCTCACATACTTCTCTGCAACATTGCTAGCTCCAGGATATAAAGCAGGCTTTAGTACCGTTGGAGGCAGCCAGGCTTTTATGAACTATCATGACCAACACAATGTGATCCATATTACTCTCATCTTGACAGAAATTATGTTCAGGCACAGTCTCCAACTATAAGGTAGTGAGGACATACTGATGCTGTGAGCGTCTTTTTAATGCATAAAGGAATTAGTGTGAGTTAAACTTGCCTTGCATATTGGTAAAATGATGCCGTATGCCGGAAGACTTCCTTTTTTTTGTTTCTTCAGTCTCGGCAATTCAGAGAAACTCGGTTGTGAAACACTGCCACCTCTGGTCATTCAGTATAATCTGTAGATGGAAAAGTCCACTGTTAGCACATTTTCTATAAGCAATACAAAAAAATCTTGATTTTTAGAAAGGGTAAACAGATCAATACTATGGAGTCTTTTATTGTGAAAATCAACAGCTCATTAGAAAATCAAATGTCAATTTTAGTTTTAAACCTCACATACTTCTCTGCAACATTGCTAGCTCCAGGATATAAAGCAGGCTTTAGTAGCGTTGGAGGCAGCCAGGCTTTTATGAACTATAATGACCAACACAATGTGATCCATATTACTTTCATCTTGATAGAAATTATGTTCAGGCACAGTCTCCCACTGTAAGGTAGTGAGGACATGCTGATGCTGTGAGCGTCTTTTTAATGCATAAAGGAATTATTGTGAGTTTTACTTGCCTTATAAATTGGTAAAATGATCCCGTATGCCGGAAGACTTCCTTTTTTTTTTCTTCAGTCTCGGCAATTCAGAGAAACTCGGTTGTGAAACACTGCCACCTCTGGTCATTCAGTATAATATGTAGATGGAAAAGTCCACTGTTAGAACATTTTCTATAAGCAATACAAAAAAAATTTTGATTTTTAGAAAGGGTAAACAGATCAATACTATGGAGTCTTTTATTGTGAAAATCAACAGCTCATTAGAAAATCAAATCTCAATTTTAGTTTTTAACCTCACATACTTCTCTGCAACATTGCTAGTTCCAGGATATAAAGCAGGCTTTAGTAGCGTTGGAGGCAGCCAGGCTTTTATGAACTATCATGACCAACACAATGTGATCCATATTACTTTCATCTTGACAGAAATTATGTTCAGGCACAGTCTCCCACTATAAGGTAGTGAGGACATGCTGATGCTGTGAGCGTCTTTTTAATGCATAAAGGAATTATTGTGAGTTTTACTTGCCTTGCATATTGGTAAAATGATGCCGTATGCCGGAAGACTTCCTTTTTTTTGTTTCTTCAGTCTCGGCAATTCAGAGAAACTCGGTTGTGAAACACTGCCACCTCTGGTCATTCAGTATAATCTGCAGATGGAAAAGTCCACTGTTAGCACATTTTCTATAAGCAATACCAAAAAATCTTGATTTTTAGAAAGGGTAAACAGATCAATACTATGGAGTCTTTTATTGTGAAAATCAAAAGCTCATTAGAAAATCAAATCTCAATTTTAGTTTTTAACCTCACATACTTCTCTGCAACATTGCTAGTTCCAGGATATAAAGCAGGCTTTAGTAGCGTTGGAGGCAGCCAGGCTTTTATGAACTATCATGACCAACACAATGTGATCCATATTACTCTCATCTTGACAGAAATTATGTTCAGGCACAGTCTCCAACTATAAGGTAGTGAGGACATACTGATGCTGTGAGCGTCTTTTTAATGCATAAAGGAATTAGTGTGAGTTAAACTTGCCTTGCATATTGGTAAAATGATGCCGTATGCCGGAAGACTTCCTTTTTTTTGTTTCTTCAGTCTCAGCAATTCAGAGAAACTCGGTTGTGAAACACTGCCACCTCTGGTCATTCAGTATAATCTGCAGATGGAAAAGTCCACTGTTAGCACATTTTCTATAAGCAATACAAAAAAATCTTGATTTTTAGAAAGGGTAAACAGATCAATACTATGGAGTCTTTTATTGTGAAAATCAACAGCTCATTAGAAAATCAAATCTCAATTTTAGTTTTTAACCTCACATACTTCTCTGCAACATTGCTAGCTCCAGGATATAAAGCAGGCTTTAGTAGCGTTGGAGGCAGCCAGGCTTTTATGAACTATCATGACCAACACAATGTGATCCATATTACTTTCATCTTGATAGAAATTATGTTCAGGCACAGTCTCCCACTGTAAGGTAGTGAGGACATGCTGATGCTGTGAGCGTCTTTTTAATGCATAAAGGAATTATTGTGAGTTTTACTTGCCTTGTATATTGGTAAAATGATGCCGTATGCCGGAAGACTTCCTTTTTTTTTTTTGTTCTTCAGTCTCGGCAATTCAGAGAAACTCGGTTGTGAAACACTGCCACCTCTGGTCATTCAGTATAATCTGAAGATGGAAAAGTCCACTGTTAGCACATTTTCTATAAGCAATACAAAAAAATCTTGATTTTTAGAAAGGGTAAACAGATCAATACTATGGAGTCTTTTATTGTGAAAATCAAAAGCTCATTAGAAAATCAAATCTCAATTTTAGTTTTTAACCTCACATACTTCTCTGCAACATTGCTAGCTCCAGGATATAAAGCAGGCTTTAGTAGCGTTGGAGGCAGCCAGGCTTTTATGAACTATCATGACCAACACAATGTGATCCATATTACTTTCATCTTGACAGAAATTATGTTCAGGCACAGTCTCCCACTGTAAGGTAGTGAGGACATGCTGATGCTGTGAGCGTCTTTTTAATGCATAAAGGAATTATTGTGAGTTTTACTTGCCTTATAAATTGGTAAAAAGATGCCGTATGCCGGAAGACTTCCTTTTTTTTTTTTGTCTTCAGTCTCGGCAATTCAGAGAAACTCGGTTGTGAAACACTGCCACCTCCGGTCATTCAGTATAATCTGTAGATGGAAAAGTCCACTGTTAGCACATTTTCTATAAGCAATACAAAAAAATCGTGATTTTTAGAAAGGGTAAACAGATCAATACTATGGAGTCTTTTATTGTGAAAATCAAAAGCTCTTTAGAAAATCAAATCTCAATTTTAGTTTTTAACCTCACATACTTCTCTGCAACATTGCTAGTTCCAGGATATAAAGCAGGGTTTAGTAGCGTTGGAGGCAGCCAGGCTTTTATGAACTATCATGACCAACACAATGTGATCCATATTACTCTCATCTTGACAGAAATTATGTTCAGGCACAGTCTCCCACTATAAGGTAGTGAGGACATGCTGATGCTGTGAGCGTCTTTTTAATGCATAAAGGAATTATTGTGAGTTTTACTTGCCTTGCATATTGGTAAAATGATGCCGTATGCCGGAAGACTTCCTTTTTTTTGTTTCTTTAGTCTCGGCAATTCAGAGAAACTCGGTTGTGAAACACTGCCACCTCTGGTCATTCAGTATAATCTGTAGATGGAAAAGTCCACTGTTAGCACATTTTCTATAAGCAATACAAAAAAAATCTTGATTTTTAGAAAGGGTAAACAGATCAATACTATGGAGTCTTTTATTGTGAAAATCAACAGCTCATTAGAAAATCAAATGTCAATTTTAGTTTTAAACCTCACATACTTCTCTGCAACATTGCTAGCTCCAGGATATAAAGCAGGCTTTAGTAGCGTTGGAGGCAGCCAGGCTTTTATGAACTATCATGACCAACACAATGTGATCCATATTACTCTCATCTTGACAGAAATTATGTTCAGGCACAGTCTCCAACTATAAGGTAGTGAGGACATACTGATGCTGTGAGCGTCTTTTTAATGCATAAAGGAATTAGTGTGAGTTAAACTTGCCTTGCATATTGGTAAAATGATGCCGTATGCCGGAAGACTTCCTTTTTTTTGTTTCTTCAGTCTCGGCCATTCAGAGAAACTCGGTTGTGAAACACTGCCACCTCTGGTCATTCAGTATAATCTGTAGATGGAAAAGTCCACTGTTAGCACATTTTCTATAAGCAATACAAAAAAATCTTGATTTTTAGAAAGGGTAAACAGATCAATACTATGGAGTCTTTTATTGTGAAAATCAACAGCTCATTAGAAAATCAAATGTCAATTTTAGTTTTAAACCTCACATACTTCTCTGCAACATTGCTAGCTCCAGGATATAAAGCAGGCTTTAGTAGCGTTGGAGGCAGCCAGGCTTTTATGAACTATAATGACCAACACAATGTGATCCATATTACTTTCATCTTGATAGAAATTATGTTCAGGCACAGTCTCCCACTGTAAGGTAGTGAGGACATGCTGATGCTGTGAGCGTCTTTTTAATGCATAAAGGAATTATTGTGAGTTTTACTTGCCTTATAAATTGGTAAAATGATCCCGTATGCCGGAAGACTTCCTTTTTTTTTTCTTCAGTCTCGGCAATTCAGAGAAACTCGGTTGTGAAACACTGCCACCTCTGGTCATTCAGTATAATATGTAGATGGAAAAGTCCACTGTTAGCACATTTTCTATAAGCAATACAAAAAAAATCTTGATTTTTAGAAAGGGTAAACAGATCAATACTATGGAGTCTTTTATTGTGAAAATCAACAGCTCATTAGAAAATCAAATGTCAATTTTAGTTTTTAACCTCACATACTTCTCTGCAACATTGCTAGCTCCAGGATATAAAGCAGGCTTTAGTAGCGTTGGAGGCAGCCAGGCTTTTATGAATTATAATGACCAACACAATGTGATCCATATTACTCTCATCTTGACAGAAATTATGTTCAGGCACAGTCTCCCACTATAAGGTAGTGAGGACATGCTGATGCTGTGAGCGTCTTTTTAATGCATAAAGGAATTATTGTGAGTTTTACTTGCCTTGCATATTGGTAAAATGATGCCGTATGCCGGAAGACTTCCTTTTTTTTTTTTTTTTCTTTAGTCTCGGCAATTCAGAGAAACTCGGTTGTGAAACACTGCCACCTCTGGTCATTCAGTATAATCTGTAGATGGAAAAGTCCACTGTTAGCACATTTTCTATAAGCAATACAAAAAAAATTTTGATTTTTAGAAAGGGTAAACAGATCAATACTATGGAGTCTTTTATTGTGAAAATCAACAGCTCATTAGAAAATCAAATCTCAATTTTAGTTTTTAACCTCACATACTTCTCTGCAACATTGCTAGTTCCAGGATATAAAGCAGGCTTTAGTAGCGTTGGAGGCAGCCAGGCTTTTATGAACTATCATGACCAACACAATGTGATCCATATTACTTTCATCTTGACAGAAATTATGTTCAGGCACAGTCTCCCACTATAAGGTAGTGAGGACATGCTGATGCTGTGAGCGTCTTTTTAATGCATAAAGGAATTATTGTGAGTTTTACTTGCCTTGCATATTGGTAAAATGATGCCGTATGCCGGAAGACTTCCTTTTTTTTGTTTCTTCAGTCTCGGCAATTCAGAGAAACTCGGTTGTGAAACACTGCCACCTCTGGTCATTCAGTATAATCTGCAGATGGAAAAGTCCACTGTTAGCACATTTTCTATAAGCAATACCAAAAAATCTTGATTTTTAGAAAGGGTAAACAGATCAATACTATGGAGTCTTTTATTGTGAAAATCAAAAGCTCATTAGAAAATCAAATCTCAATTTTAGTTTTTAACCTCACATACTTCTCTGCAACATTGCTAGTTCCAGGATATAAAGCAGGCTTTAGTAGCGTTGGAGGCAGCCAGGCTTTTATGAACTATCATGACCAACACAATGTGATCCATATTACTCTCATCTTGACAGAAATTATGTTCAGGCACAGTCTCCAACTATAAGGTAGTGAGGACATACTGATGCTGTGAGCGTCTTTTTAATGCATAAAGGAATTAGTGTGAGTTAAACTTGCCTTGCATATTGGTAAAATGATGCCGTATGCCGGAAGACTTCCTTTTTTTTTTTTGTTCTTCAGTCTCGGCAATTCAGAGAAACTCGGTTGTGAAACACTGCCACCTCTGGTCATTCAGTATAATCTGTAGATGGAAAAGTCCACTGTTAGCACATTTTCTATAAGCAATACAAAAAAATCTTGATTTTTAGAAAGGGTAAACAGATCAATACTATGGAGTCTTTTATTGTGAAAATCAACAGCTCATTAGAAAATCAAATGTCAATTTTAGTTTTAAACCTCACATACTTCTCTGCAACATTGCTAGCTCCAGGATATAAAGCAGGCTTTAGTAGCGTTGGAGGCAGCCAGGCTTTTATGAACTATCATGACCAACACAATGTGATCCATATTACTTTCATCTTGACAGAAATTATGTTCAGGCACAGTCTCCCACTATAAGGTAGTGAGGACATGCTGATGCTGTGAGCGTCTTTTTAATGCATAAAGGAATTATTGTGAGTTAAACTTGCCTTGTATATTGGTAAAATGATGCCGTATGCCGGAAGACTTCTTTTTTTTTTTTTGTTCTTCAGTCTCGGCAATTCAGAGAAACTCTGTTGTGAAACACTGCCACCTCTGGTCATTCAGTATAATCTGTAGATGGAAAAGTCCACTGTTAGCACATTTTCTATAAGCAATACAAAAAAATCTTGATTTTTAGAAAGGGTAAACAGATCAATACTATGGAGTCTTTTATTGTGAAAATCAACAGCTCATTAGAAAATCAAATCTCAATTTTAGTTTTTAACCTCACATACTTCTCTGCAACATTGCTAGCTCCAGGATATAAAGCAGGCTTTAGTAGCGTTGGAGGCAGCCAGGCTTTTATGAACTATCATGACCAACACAATGTGATCCATATTACTTTCATCTTGACAGAAATTATGTTCAGGCACAGTCTCCCACTGTAAGGTAGTGAGGACATGCTGATGCTGTGAGCGTCTTTTTAATGCATAAAGGAATTATTGTGAGTTTTACTTGCCTTATAAATTGGTAAAATGATCCCGTATGCCGGAAGACTTCCTTTTTTTTTTCTTCAGTCTCGGCAATTCAGAGAAACTCGGTTGTGAAACACTGCCACCTCTGGTCATTCAGTATAATCTGTAGATGGAAAAGTCCACTGTTAGCACATTTTCTATAAGCAATACAAAAAAAATCTTGATTTTTAGAAAGGGTAAACAGATCAATACTATGGAGTCTTTTATTGTGAAAATCAACAGCTCATTAGAAAATCAAATCTCAATTTTAGTTTTTAACCTCACATACTTCTCTGCAACATTGCTAGCTCCAGGATATAAAGCAGGCTTTAGTAGCGTTGGAGGCAGCCAGGCTTTTATGAATTATAATGACCAACACAATGTGATCCATATTACTCTCATCTTGACAGAAATTATGTTCAGGCACAGTCTCCCACTATAAGGTAGTGAGGACATGCTGATGCTGTGAGCGTCTTTTTAATGCATAAAGGAATTATTGTGAGTTTTACTTGCCTTGCATATTGGTAAAATGATGCCGTATGCCGGAAGACTTCCTTTTTTTTTTTTTTTCTTTAGTCTCGGCAATTCAGAGAAACTCGGTTGTGAAACACTGCCACCTCTGGTCATTCAGTATAATCTGTAGATGGAAAAGTCCACTGTTAGCACATTTTCTATAAGCAATACAAAAAAAAATTTGATTTTTAGAAAGGGTAAACAGATCAATACTATGGAGTCTTTTATTGTGAAAATCAACAGCTCATTAGAAAATCAAATCTCAATTTTAGTTTTTAACCTCACATACTTCTCTGCAACATTGCTAGTTCCAGGATATAAAGCAGGCTTTAGTAGCGTTGGAGGCAGCCAGGCTTTTATGAACTATCATGACCAACACAATGTGATCCATATTACTTTCATCTTGACAGAAATTATGTTCAGGCACAGTCTCCCACTATAAGGTAGTGAGGACATGCTGATGCTGTGAGCGTCTTTTTAATGCATAAAGGAATTATTGTGAGTTTTACTTGCCTTGCATATTGGTAAAATGATGCCGTATGCCGGAAGACTTCCTTTTTTTTGTTTCTTCAGTCTCGGCAATTCAGAGAAACTCGGTTGTGAAACACTGCCACCTCTGGTCATTCAGTATAATCTGCAGATGGAAAAGTCCACTGTTAGCACATTTTCTATAAGCAATACAAAAAAATCTTGATTTTTAGAAAGGGTAAACAGATCAATACTATGGAGTCTTTTATTGTGAAAATCAAAAGCTCTTTAGAAAATCAAATCTCAATTTTAGTTTTTAACCTCACATACTTCTCTGCAACATTGCTAGTTCCAGGATATAAAGCAGGCTTTAGTAGCGTTGGAGGCAGCCAGGCTTTTATGAACTATCATGACCAACACAATGTGATCCATATTACTTTCATCTTGACAGAAATTATGTTCAGGCACAGTCTCCCACTATAAGGTAGTGAGGACATGCTGATGCTGTGAGCGTCTTTTTAATGCATAAAGGAATTATTGTGAGTTAAACTTGCCTTGTATATTGGTAAAATGATGCCGTATGCCGGAAGACTTCCTTTTTTTTTTTTGTTCTTCAGTCTCGGCAATTCAGAGAAACTCGGTTGTGAAACACTGCCACCTCTGGTCATTCAGTATAATCTGTAGATGGAAAAGTCCACTGTTAGCACATTTTCTATAAGCAATACAAAAAAATCTTGATTTTTAGAAAGGGTAAACAGATCAATACTATGGAGTCTTTTATTGTGAAAATCAAAAGCTCATTAGAAAATCAAATCTCAATTTTAGTTTTTAACCTCACATACTTCTCTGCAACATTGCTAGCTCCAGGATATAAAGCAGGCTTTAGTAGCGTTGGAGGCAGCCAGGCTTTTATGAACTATCATGACCAACACAATGTGATCCATATTACTTTCATCTTGACAGAAATTATGTTCAGGCACAGTCTCCCACTATAAGGTAGTGAGGACATGCTGATGCTGTGAGCGTCTTTTTAATGCATAAAGGAATTATTGTGAGTTAAACTTGCCTTGTATATTGGTAAAATGATGCCGTATGCCGGAAGACTTCCTTTTTTTTTTTTGTTCTTCAGTCTCGGCAATTCAGAGAAACTCGGTTGTGAAACACTGCCACCTCTGGTCATTCAGTATAATCTGTAGATGGAAAAGTCCACTGTTAGCACATTTTCTATAAGCAATACAAAAAAATCTTGATTTTTAGAAAGGGTAAACAGATCAATACTATGGAGTCTTTTATTGTGAAAATCAAAAGCTCATTAGAAAATCAAATCTCAATTTTAGTTTTTAACCTCACATACTTCTCTGCAACATTGCTAGCTCCAGGATATAAAGCAGGCTTTAGTAGCGTTGGAGGCAGCCAGGCTTTTATGAACTATCATGACCAACACAATGTGATCCATATTACTTTCATCTTGACAGAAATTATGTTCAGGCACAGTCTCCCACTGTAAGGTAGTGAGGACATGCTGATGCTGTGAGCGTCTTTTTAATGCATAAAGGAATTATTGTGAGTTAAACTTGCCTTGTATATTGGTAAAATGATGCCGTATGCCGGAAGACTTCCTTTTTTTTTTTTGTTCTTCAGTCTCGGCAATTCAGAGAAACTCGGTTGTGAAACACTGCCACCTCTGGTCATTCAGTATAATCTGTAGATGGAAAAGTCCACTGTTAGCACATTTTCTATAAGCAATACAAAAAAATCTTGATTTTTAGAAAGGGTAAACAGATCAATACTATGGAGTCTTTTATTGTGAAAATCAACAGCTCATTAGAAAATCAAATGTCAATTTTAGTTTTAAACCTCACATACTTCTCTGCAACATTGCTAGCTCCAGGATATAAAGCAGGCTTTAGTAGCGTTGGAGGCAGCCAGGCTTTTATGAACTATCATGACCAACACAATGTGATCCATATTACTTTCATCTTGACAGAAATTATGTTCAGGCACAGTCTCCCACTATAAGGTAGTGAGGACATGCTGATGCTGTGAGCGTCTTTTTAATGCATAAAGGAATTATTGTGAGTTAAACTTGCCTTGTATATTGGTAAAATGATGCCGTATGCCGGAAGACTTCTTTTTTTTTTTTTGTTCTTCAGTCTCGGCAATTCAGAGAAACTCTGTTGTGAAACACTGCCACCTCTGGTCATTCAGTATAATCTGTAGATGGAAAAGTCCACTGTTAGCACATTTTCTATAAGCAATACAAAAAAATCTTGATTTTTAGAAAGGGTAAACAGATCAATACTATGGAGTCTTTTATTGTGAAAATCAACAGCTCATTAGAAAATCAAATGTCAATTTTAGTTTTAAACCTCACATACTTCTCTGCAACATTGCTAGCTCCAGGATATAAAGCAGGCTTTAGTAGCGTTGGAGGCAGCCAGGCTTTTATGAACTATAATGACCAACACAATGTGATCCATATTACTTTCATCTTGATAGAAATTATGTTCAGGCACAGTCTCCCACTGTAAGGTAGTGAGGACATGCTGATGCTGTGAGCGTCTTTTTAATGCATAAAGGAATTATTGTGAGTTTTACTTGCCTTATAAATTGGTAAAATGATCCCGTATGCCGGAAGACTTCCTTTTTTTTTTCTTCAGTCTCGGCAATTCAGAGAAACTCGGTTGTGAAACACTGCCACCTCTGGTCATTCAGTATAATATGTAGATGGAAAAGTCCACTGTTAGCACATTTTCTATAAGCAATACAAAAAAAATCTTGATTTTTAGAAAGGGTAAACAGATCAATACTATGGAGTCTTTTATTGTGAAAATCAACAGCTCATTAGAAAATCAAATGTCAATTTTAGTTTTTAACCTCACATACTTCTCTGCAACATTGCTAGCTCCAGGATATAAAGCAGGCTTTAGTAGCGTTGGAGGCAGCCAGGCTTTTATGAATTATAATGACCAACACAATGTGATCCATATTACTCTCATCTTGACAGAAATTATGTTCAGGCACAGTCTCCCACTATAAGGTAGTGAGGACATGCTGATGCTGTGAGCGTCTTTTTAATGCATAAAGGAATTATTGTGAGTTAAACTTGCCTTGTATATTGGTAAAATGATGCCGTATGCCGGAAGACTTCCTTTTTTTTTTTTGTTCTTCAGTCTCGGCAATTCAGAGAAACTCGGTTGTGAAACACTGCCACCTCTGGTCATTCAGTATAATCTGTAGATGGAAAAGTCCACTGTTAGCACATTTTCTATAAGCAATACAAAAAAATCTTGATTTTTAGAAAGGGTAAACAGATCAATACTATGGAGTCTTTTATTGTGAAAATCAACAGCTCATTAGAAAATCAAATCTCAATTTTAGTTTTTAACCTCACATACTTCTCTGCAACATTGCTAGCTCCAGGATATAAAGCAGGCTTTAGTAGCGTTGGAGGCAGCCAGGCTTTTATGAACTATCATGACCAACACAATGTGATCCATATTACTCTCATCTTGACAGAAATTATGTTCAGGCACAGTCTCCAACTATAAGGTAGTGAGGACATACTGATGCTGTGAGCGTCTTTTTAATGCATAAAGGAATTATTGTGAGTTAAACTTGCCTTGCATATTGGTAAAATGATGCCGTATGCCGGAAGACTTCCTTTTTTTTTTCTTCAGTCTCGGCAATTCAGAGAAACTAGGTTGTGAAACACTGCCACCTCTGGTCATTCAGTATAATCTGCAGATGGAAAAGTCCACTGTTAGCACATTTTCTATAAGCAATACAAAAAAATCGTGATTTTTAGAAAGGGTAAACAGATCAATACTATGGAGTCTTTTATTGTGAAAATCAAAAGCTCTTTAGAAAATCAAATCTCAATTTTAGTTTTTAACCTCACATACTTCTCTGCAACATTGCTAGTTCCAGGATATAAAGCAGGGTTTAGTAGCGTTGGAGGCAGCCAGGCTTTTATGAACTATCATGACCAACACAATGTGATCCATATTACTCTCATCTTGACAGAAATTATGTTCAGGCACAGTCTCTCACTATAAGGTAGTGAGGACATGCTGATGCTGTGAGCGTCTTTTTAATGCATAAAGGAATTATTGTGAGTTAAACTTGCCTTGTATATTGGTAAAATGATGCCGTATGCCGGAAGACTTCCTTTTTGTTTTTTTGTTCTTCAATCTCGGCAATTCAGAGAAACTCGGTTGTGAAACACTGCCACCTCTGGTCATTCAGTATAATCTGCAGATGGAAAAGTCCACTGTTAGCACATTTTCTATAAGCCATACAAAAAAATCTTGATTTTTAGAAAGCGTAAACAGATCAATACTATGGAGCCTTTTATTGTGAAAATCAACAGCTCATTAGAAAATCAAATCTCAATTTTAGTTTTTAACCTCACATACTTCTCTAGAACATTGCTAGTTCCAGGATATAAAGCAGGCTTTAGTAGCGTTGGAGGCAGCCAGGCTTTTATGAACTATCATGACCAACACAATGTGATCCATATTACTTTCATCTTGACAGAAATTATGTTCAGGCACAGTCTCCCACTATAAGGTAGTGAGGACATGCTGATGCTGTGAGCGTCTTTTTAATGCATAAAGGAATTATTGTGAGTTAAACTTGCCTTGTATATTGGTAAAATGATGCCGTATGCCGGAAGACTTCCTTTTTTTTTTTTGTTCTTCAGTCTCGGCAATTCAGAGAAACTCGGTTGTGAAACACTGCCACCTCTGGTCATTCAGTATAATCTGTAGATGGAAAAGTCCACTGTTAGCACATTTTCTATAAGCAATACAAAAAAATCTTGATTTTTAGAAAGGGTAAACAGATCAATACTATGGAGTCTTTTATTGTGAAAATCAAAAGCTCATTAGAAAATCAAATCTCAATTTTAGTTTTTAACCTCACATACTTCTCTGCAACATTGCTAGCTCCAGGATATAAAGCAGGCTTTAGTAGCGTTGGAGGCAGCCAGGCTTTTATGAACTATCATGACCAACACAATGTGATCCATATTACTTTCATCTTGACAGAAATTATGTTCAGGCACAGTCTCCCACTGTAAGGTAGTGAGGACATGCTGATGCTGTGAGCGTCTTTTTAATGCATAAAGGAATTATTGTGAGTTAAACTTGCCTTGTATTTTGGTAAAATGATGCCGTATGCCGGAAGACTTCCTTTTTTTTTTTGGTTCTTCAGTCTCGGCAATTCAGAGAAACTCGGTTGTGAAACACTGCCACCTCTGGTCATTCAGTATAATCTGTAGATGGAAAAGTCCACTGTTAGCACATTTTCTATAAGCAATACCAAAAAATCTTGATTTTTAGAAAGGGTAAACAGATCAATACTATGGAGTCTTTTATTGTGAAAATCAAAAGCTCTTTAGAAAATCAAATCTCAATTTTAGTTTTTAACCTCACATACTTCTCTGCAACATTGCTAGTTCCAGGATATAAAGCAGGGTTTAGTAGCGTTGGAGGCAGCCAGGCTTTTATGAACTATCATGACCAACACAATGTGATCCATATTACTCTCATCTTGACAGAAATTATGTTCAGGCACAGTCTCCCACTATAAGGTAGTGAGGACATGCTGATGCTGTGAGCGTCTTTTTAATGCATAAAGGAATTATTGTGAGTTAAACTTGCCTTGTATATTGGTAAAATGATGCCGTATGCCGGAAGACTTCCTTTTTTTTTTTTGTTCTTCAGTCTCGGCAATTCAGAGAAACTCGGTTGTGAAACACTGCCACCTCTGGTCATTCAGTATAATCTGTAGATGGAAAAGTCCACTGTTAGCACATTTTCTATAAGCAATACAAAAAAATCTTGATTTTTAGAAAGGGTAAACAGATCAATACTATGGAGTCTTTTATTGTGAAAATCAAAAGCTCTTTAGAAAATCAAATCTCAATTTTAGTTTTTAACCTCACATACTTCTCTGCAACATTGCTAGTTCCAGGATATAAAGCAGGGTTTAGTAGCGTTGGAGGCAGCCAGGCTTTTATGAACTATCATGACCAACACAATGTGATCCATATTACTCTCATCTTGACAGAAATTATGTTCAGGCACAGTCTCTCACTATAAGGTAGTGAGGACATGCTGATGCTGTGAGCGTCTTTTTAATGCATAAAGGAATTATTGTGAGTTAAACTTGCCTTGTATATTGGTAAAATGATGCCGTATGCCGGAAGACTTCCTTTTTGTTTTTTTGTTCTTCAATCTCGGCAATTCAGAGAAACTCGGTTGTGAAACACTGCCACCTCTGGTCATTCAGTATAATCTGCAGATGGAAAAGTCCACTGTTAGCACATTTTCTATAAGCAATACAAAAAAATCTTGATTTTTAGAAAGCGTAAACAGATCAATACTATGGAGCCTTTTATTGTGAAAATCAACAGCTCATTAGAAAATCAAATCTCAATTTTAGTTTTTAACCTCACATACTTCTCTAGAACATTGCTAGTTCCAGGATATAAAGCAGGCTTTAGTAGCGTTGGAGGCAGCCAGGCTTTTATGAACTATCATGACCAACACAATGTGATCCATATTACTTTCATCTTGACAGAAATTATGTTCAGGCACAGTCTCCCACTATAAGGTAGTGAGGACATGCTGATGCTGTGAGCGTCTTTTTAATGCATAAAGGAATTATTGTGAGTTAAACTTGCCTTGTATATTGGTAAAATGATGCCGTATGCCGGAAGACTTCCTTTTTTTTTTTTGTTCTTCAGTCTCGGCAATTCAGAGAAACTCAGTTGTGAAACACTGCCACCTCTGGTCATTCAGTATAATCTGTAGATGGAAAAGTCCACTGTTAGCACATTTTCTATAAGCAATACAAAAAAATCTTGATTTTTAGAAAGGGTAAACAGATCAATACTATGGAGTCTTTTATTGTGAAAATCAAAAGCTCATTAGAAAATCAAATCTCAATTTTAGTTTTTAACCTCACATACTTCTCTGCAACATTGCTAGCTCCAGGATATAAAGCAGGCTTTAGTAGCGTTGGAGGCAGCCAGGCTTTTATGAACTATCATGACCAACACAATGTGATCCATATTACTTTCATCTTGACAGAAATTATGTTCAGGCACAGTCTCCCACTGTAAGGTAGTGAGGACATGCTGATGCTGTGAGCGTCTTTTTAATGCATAAAGGAATTATTGTGAGTTAAACTTGCCTTGTATATTGGTAAAATGATGCCGTATGCCGGAAGACTTCCTTTTTTTTTTTTGTTCTTCAGTCTCGGCAATTCAGAGAAACTCGGTTGTGAAACACTGCCACCTCTGGTCATTCAGTATAATCTGTAGATGGAAAAGTCCACTGTTAGCACATTTTCTATAAGCAATACAAAAAAATCTTGATTTTTAGAAAGGGTAAACAGATCAATACTATGGAGTCTTTTATTGTGAAAATCAAAAGCTCTTTAGAAAATCAAATCTCAATTTTAGTTTTTAACCTCACATACTTCTCTGCAACATTGCTAGTTCCAGGATATAAAGCAGGGTTTAGTAGCGTTGGAGGCAGCCAGGCTTTTATGAACTATCATGACCAACACAATGTGATCCATATTACTCTCATCTTGACAGAAATTATGTTCAGGCACAGTCTCCCACTATAAGGTAGTGAGGACATGCTGATGCTGTGAGCGTCTTTTTAATGCATAAAGGAATTATTGTGAGTTAAACTTGCCTTGTATATTGGTAAAATGATGCCGTATGCCGGAAGACTTCCTTTTTTTTTTTTGTTCTTCAGTCTCGGCAATTCAGAGAAACTCGGTTGTGAAACACTGCCACCTCTGGTCATTCAGTATAATCTGTAGATGGAAAAGTCCACTGTTAGCACATTTTCTATAAGCAATACAAAAAAATCTTGATTTTTAGAAAGGGTAAACAGATCAATACTATGGAGTCTTTTATTGTGAAAATCAACAGCTCATTAGAAAATCA
Source organism: Triturus cristatus (assembly GCF_964204655.1). NCBI lineage: Eukaryota > Metazoa > Chordata > Amphibia > Caudata > Salamandridae > Triturus > Triturus cristatus. Next base: position 936,391,731 of record NC_140594.1, on the reverse strand, counting down.
AATCTCAATTTTAGTTTTTAACCTCACATACTTCTCTGCAACATTGCTAGCTCCAGGATATAAAGCAGGCTTTAGTAGCGTTGGAGGCAGCCAGGCTTTTATGAACTATCATGACCAACACAATGTGATCCATATTACTTTCATCTTGACAGAAATTATGTTCAGGCACAGTCTCCCACTGTAAGGTAGTGAGGACATGCTGATGCTGTGAGCGTCTTTTTAATGCATAAAGGAATTATTGTGAGTTTTACTTGCCTTATAAATTGGTAAAATGATGCCGTATGCCGGAAGACTTCCTTTTTTTTTTTTGTCTTCAGTCTCGGCAATTCAGAGAAACTCGGTTGTGAAACACTGCCACCTCCGGTCATTCAGTATAATCTGTAGATGGAAAAGTCCACTGTTAGCACATTTTCTATAAGCAATACAAAAAAATCTTGATTTTTAGAAAGGGTAAACAGATCAATACTATGGAGTCTTTTATTGTGAAAATCAACAGCTCATTAGAAAATCAAATGTCAATTTTAGTTTTTAACCTCACATACTTCTCTGCAACATTGCTAGTTCCAGGATATAAAGCAGGGTTTAGTAGCGTTGGAGGCAGCCAGGCTTTTATGAACTATCATGACCAACACAATGTGATCCATATTACTCTCATCTTGACAGAAAATATGTTCAGGCACAGTCTCCCACTATAAGGTAGTGAGGACATGCTGATGCTGTGAGCGTCTTTTTAATGCATAAAGGAATTATTGTGAGTTTTACTTGCCTTGCATATTGGTAAAATGATGCCGTATGCCGGAAGACTTCCTTTTTTTTGTTTCTTCAGTCTCGGCAATTCAGAGAAACTCGGTTGTGAAACACTGCCACCTCTGGTCATTCAGTATAATCTGCAGATGGAAAAGTCCACTGTTAGCACATTTTCTATAAGCAATACAAAAAAATCTTGATTTTTAGAAAGGGTAAACAGATCAATACTATGGAGTCTTTTATTGTGAAAATCAACAGCTCATTAGAAAATCAAATGTCAATTTTAGTTTTAAACCTCACATACTTCTCTGCAACATTGCTAGCTCCAGGATATAAAGCAGGCTTTAGTAGCGTTGGAGGCAGCCAGGCTTTTATGAACTATAATGACCAACACAATGTGATCCATATTACTTTCATCTTGATAGAAATTATGTTCAGGCACAGTCTCCCACTGTAAGGTAGTGAGGACATGCTGATGCTGTGAGCGTCTTTTTAATGCATAAAGGAATTATTGTGAGTTTTACTTGCCTTATAAATTGGTAAAATGATCCCGTATGCCGGAAGACTTCCTTTTTTTTTTCTTCAGTCTCGGCAATTCAGAGAAACTAGGTTGTGAAACACTGCCACCTCTGGTCATTCAGTATAATCTGCAGATGGAAAAGTCCACTGTTAGCACATTTTCTATAAGCAATACAAAAAAATCTTGATTTTTAGAAAGGGTAAACAGATCAATACTATGGAGTCTTTTATTGTGAAAATCAGAAAGCTCTTTAGAAAATCAAATCTCAATTTTAGTTTTTAACCTCACATACTTCTCTGCAACATTGCTAGTTCCAGGATATAAAGCAGGGTTTAGTAGCGTTGGAGGCAGCCAGGCTTTTATGAACTATCATGACCAACACAATGTGATCCATATTACTCTCATCTTGACAGAAAATATGTTCAGGCACAGTCTCCCACTATAAGGTAGTGAGGACATGCTGATGCTGTGAGCGTCTTTTTAATGCATAAAGGAATTATTGTGAGTTAAACTTGCCTTGTATATTGGTAAAATGATGCCGTATGCCGGAAGACTTCCTTTTTTTTTTTTGTTCTTCAGTCTCGGCAATTCAGAGAAACTCGGTTGTGAAACACTGCCACCTCTGGTCATTCAGTATAATCTGTAGATGGAAAAGTCCACTGTTAGCACATTTTCTATAAGCAATACAAAAAAATCTTGATTTTTAGAAAGGGTAAACAGATCAATACTATGGAGTCTTTTATTGTGAAAATCAAAAGCTCATTAGAAAATCAAATCTCAATTTTAGTTTTTAACCTCACATACTTCTCTGCAACATTGCTAGCTCCAGGATATAAAGCAGGCTTTAGTAGCGTTGGAGGCAGCCAGGCTTTTATGAACTATAATGACCAACACAATGTGATCCATATTACTTTCATCTTGATAGAAATTATGTTCAGGCACAGTCTCCCACTGTAAGGTAGTGAGGACATGCTGATGCTGTGAGCGTCTTTTTAATGCATAAAGGAATTATTGTGAGTTTTACTTGCCTTAGAAATTGGTAAAATGATCCCGTATGCCGGAAGACTTCCTTTTTTTTTTCTTCAGTCTCGGCAATTCAGAGAAACTAGGTTGTGAAACACTGCCACCTCTGGTCATTCAGTATAATCTGCAGATGGAAAAGTCCACTGTTAGCACATTTTCTATAAGCAATACAAAAAAATCGTGATTTTTAGAAAGGGTAAACAGATCAATACTATGGAGTCTTTTATTGTGAAAATCAAAATCTCTTTAGAAAATCAAATCTCAATTTTAGTTTTTAACCTCACATACTTCTCTGCAACATTGCTAGTTCCAGGATATAAAGCAGGCTTTAGTAGCGTTGGAGGCAGCCAGACTTTTATGAACTATCATGACCAACACAATGTGATCCATATTACTTTCATCTTGACAGAAATTATGTTCAGGCACAGTCTCCCACTATAAGGTAGAGAGGACATGCTGATGCTGTGAGCGTCTTTTTAATGCATAAAGGAATTATTGTGAGTTTTACTTGCCTTGCATATTGGTAAAATGATGCCGTATGCCGGAAGACTTCCTTTTTTTTGTTTCTTCAGTCTCGGCAATTCAGAGAAACTCGGTTGTGAAACACTGCCACCTCTGGTCATTCAGTATAATCTGTAGATGGAAAAGTCCACTGTTAGCACATTTTCTATAAGCAATACAAAAAAATCTTGATTTTTAGAAAGGGTAAACAGATCAATACTATGGAGTCTTTTATTGTGAAAATCAAAAGCTCATTAGAAAATCAAATCTCAATTTTAGTTTTTAACCTCACATACTTCTCTGCAACATTGCTAGTTCCAGGATATAAAGCAGGCTTTAGTAGCGTTGGAGGCAGCCAGGCTTTTATGAACTATCATGACCAACACAATGTGATCCATATTACTCTCATCTTGACAGAAATTATGTTCAGGCACAGTCTCCCACTATAAGGTAGTGAGGACATGCTGATGCTGTGAGCGTCTTTTTAATGCATAAAGGAATTATTGTGAGTTAAACTTGCCTTGCATATTGGTAAAATGATGCCGTATGCCGGAAGACTTCCTTTTTTTTTTCTTCAGTCTCGGCAATTCAGAGAAACTCGGTTGTGAAACACTGCCACCTCTGGTCATTCAGTATAATCTGTAGATGGAAAAGTCCACTGTTAGCACATTTTCTATAAGCAATACAAAAAAAATCTTGATTTTTAGAAAGGGTAAACAGATCAATACTATGGAGTCTTTTATTGTGAAAATCAACAGCTCATTAGAAAATCAAATCTCAATTTTAGTTTTTAACCTCACATACTTCTCTGCAACATTGCTAGCTCCAGGATATAAAGCAGGCTTTAGTAGCGTTGGAGGCAGCCAGGCTTTTATGAACTATCATGACCAACACAATGTGATCCATATTACTTTCATCTTGACAGAAATTATGTTCAGGCACAGTCTCCCACTATAAGGTAGTGAGGACATGCTGATGCTGTGAGCGTCTTTTTAATGCATAAAGGAATTATTGTGAGTTTTACTTGCCTTGCATATTGGTAAAATGATGCCGTATGCCGGAAGACTTCCTTTTTGTTTTTTTGTTCTTCAATCTCGGCAATTCAGAGAAACTCGGTTGTGAAACACTGCCACCTCTGGTCATTCAGTATAATCTGCAGATGGAAAAGTCCACTGTTAGCACATTTTCTATAAGCAATACAAAAAAATCTTGATTTTTAGAAAGCGTAAACAGATCAATACTATGGAGCCTTTTATTGTGAAAATCAACAGCTCATTAGAAAATCAAATCTCAATTTTAGTTTTTAACCTCACATACTTCTCTAGAACATTGCTAGTTCCAGGATATAAAGCAGGCTTTAGTAGCGTTGGAGGCAGCCAGGCTTTTATGAACTATCATGACCAACACAATGTGATCCATATTACTTTCATCTTGACAGAAATTATGTTCAGGCACAGTCTCCCACTATAAGGTAGTGAGGACATGCTGATGCTGTGAGCGTCTTTTTAATGCATAAAGGAATTATTGTGAGTTAAACTTGCCTTGTATATTGGTAAAATGATGCCGTATGCCGGAAGACTTCCTTTTTTTTTTTTGTTCTTCAGTCTCGGCAATTCAGAGAAACTCGGTTGTGAAACACTGCCACCTCTGGTCATTCAGTATAATCTGTAGATGGAAAAGTCCACTGTTAGCACATTTTCTATAAGCAATACAAAAAAATCTTGATTTTTAGAAAGGGTAAACAGATCAATACTATGGAGTCTTTTATTGTGAAAATCAACAGCTCATTAGAAAATCAAATCTCAATTTTAGTTTTTAACCTCACATACTTCTCTGCAACATTGCTAGCTCCAGGATATAAAGCAGGCTTTAGTAGCGTTGGAGGCAGCCAGGCTTTTATGAACTATCATGACCAACACAATGTGATCCATATTACTTTCATCTTGACAGAAATTATGTTCAGGCACAGTCTCCCACTGTAAGGTAGTGAGGACATGCTGATGCTGTGAGCGTCTTTTTAATGCATAAAGGAATTATTGTGAGTTAAACTTGCCTTGTATATTGGTAAAATGATGCCGTATGCCGGAAGACTTCCTTTTTTTTTTTTGTTCTTCAGTCTCGGCAATTCAGAGAAACTCGGTTGTGAAACACTGCCACCTCTGGTCATTCAGTATAATCTGTAGATGGAAAAGTCCACTGTTAGCACATTTTCTATAAGCAATACAAAAAAATCTTGATTTTTAGAAAGGGTAAACAGATCAATACTATGGAGTCTTTTATTGTGAAAATCAAAAGCTCTTTAGAAAATCAAATCTCAATTTTAGTTTTTAACCTCACATACTTCTCTGCAACATTGCTAGTTCCAGGATATAAAGCAGGGTTTAGTAGCGTTGGAGGCAGCCAGGCTTTTATGAACTATCATGACCAACACAATGTGATCCATATTACTCTCATCTTGACAGAAATTATGTTCAGGCACAGTCTCCCACTATAAGGTAGTGAGGACATGCTGATGCTGTGAGCGTCTTTTTAATGCATAAAGGAATTATTGTGAGTTAAACTTGCCTTGTATATTGGTAAAATGATGCCGTATGCCGGAAGACTTCCTTTTTTTTTTTTGTTCTTCAGTCTCGGCAATTCAGAGAAACTCGGTTGTGAAACACTGCCACCTCTGGTCATTCAGTATAATCTGTAGATGGAAAAGTCCACTGTTAGCACATTTTCTATAAGCAATACAAAAAAATCTTGATTTTTAGAAAGGGTAAACAGATCAATACTATGGAGTCTTTTATTGTGAAAATCAACAGCTCATTAGAAAATCAAATCTCAATTTTAGTTTTTAACCTCACATACTTCTCTGCAACATTGCTAGCTCCAGGATATAAAGCAGGCTTTAGTAGCGTTGGAGGCAGCCAGGCTTTTATGAACTATCATGACCAACACAATGTGATCCATATTACTCTCATCTTGACAGAAATTATGTTCAGGCACAGTCTCCAACTATAAGGTAGTGAGGACATACTGATGCTGTGAGCGTCTTTTTAATGCATAAAGGAATTATTGTGAGTTAAACTTGCCTTGCATATTGGTAAAATGATGCCGTATGCCGGAAGACTTCCTTTTTTTTTTCTTCAGTCTCGGCAATTCAGAGAAACTAGGTTGTGAAACACTGCCACCTCTGGTCATTCAGTATAATCTGCAGATGGAAAAGTCCACTGTTAGCACATTTTCTATAAGCAATACAAAAAAATCTTGATTTTTAGAAAGCGTAAACAGATCAATACTATGGAGCCTTTTATTGTGAAAATCAACAGCTCATTAGAAAATCAAATCTCAATTTTAGTTTTTAACCTCACATACTTCTTTAGAACATTGCTAGTTCCAGGATATAAAGCAGGCTTTAGTAGCGTTGGAGGCAGCCAGGCTTTTATGAACTATCATGACCAACACAATGTGATCCATATTACTTTCATCTTGACAGAAATTATGTTCAGGCACAGTCTCCCACTATAAGGTAGTGAGGACATGCTGATGCTGTGAGCGTCTTTTTAATGCATAAAGGAATTATTGTGAGTTAAACTTGCCTTGTATATTGGTAAAATGATGCCGTATGCCGGAAGACTTCCTTTTTTTTTTTTGTTCTTCAGTCTCGGCAATTCAGAGAAACTCGGTTGTGAAACACTGCCACCTCTGGTCATTCAGTATAATCTGTAGATGGAAAAGTCCACTGTTAGCACATTTTCTATAAGCAATACAAAAAAATCTTGATTTTTAGAAAGGGTAAACAGATCAATACTATGGAGTCTTTTATTGTGAAAATCAAAAGCTCATTAGAAAATCAAATCTCAATTTTAGTTTTTAACCTCACATACTTCTCTGCAACATTGCTAGTTCCAGGATATAAAGCAGGGTTTAGTAGCGTTGGAGGCAGCCAGGCTTTTATGAACTATCATGACCAACACAATGTGATCCATATTACTCTCATCTTGACAGAAATTATGTTCAGGCACAGTCTCCCACTATAAGGTAGTGAGGACATGCTGATGCTGTGAGCGTCTTTTTAATGCATAAAGGAATTATTGTGAGTTAAACTTGCCTTGTATATTGGTAAAATGATGCCGTATGCCGGAAGACTTCCTTTTTTTTTTTTGTTCTTCAGTCTCGGCAATTCAGAGAAACTCGGTTGTGAAACACTGCCACCTCTGGTCATTCAGTATAATCTGTAGATGGAAAAGTCCACTGTTAGCACATTTTCTATAAGCAATACAAAAAAATCTTGATTTTTAGAAAGGGTAAACAGATCAATACTATGGAGTCTTTTATTGTGAAAATCAACAGCTCATTAGAAAATCAAATCTCAATTTTAGTTTTTAACCTCACATACTTCTCTGCAACATTGCTAGCTCCAGGATATAAAGCAGGCTTTAGTAGCGTTGGAGGCAGCCAGGCTTTTATGAACTATCATGACCAACACAATGTGATCCATATTACTTTCATCTTGACAGAAATTATGTTCAGGCACAGTCTCCCACTGTAAGGTAGTGAGGACATGCTGATGCTGTGAGCGTCTTTTTAATGCATAAAGGAATTATTGTGAGTTTTACTTGCCTTATAAATTGGTAAAATGATGCCGTATGCCGGAAGACTTCCTTTTTTTTTTTTGTCTTCAGTCTCGGCAATTCAGAGAAACTCGGTTGTGAAACACTGCCACCTCCGGTCATTCAGTATAATCTGTAGATGGAAAAGTCCACTGTTAGCACATTTTCTATAAGCAATACAAAAAAATCTTGATTTTTAGAAAGGGTAAACAGATCAATACTATGGAGTCTTTTATTGTGAAAATCAACAGCTCATTAGAAAATCAAATGTCAATTTTAGTTTTTAACCTCACATACTTCTCTGCAACATTGCTAGTTCCAGGATATAAAGCAGGGTTTAGTAGCGTTGGAGGCAGCCAGGCTTTTATGAACTATCATGACCAACACAATGTGATCCATATTACTCTCATCTTGACAGAAAATATGTTCAGGCACAGTCTCCCACTATAAGGTAGTGAGGACATGCTGATGCTGTGAGCGTCTTTTTAATGCATAAAGGAATTATTGTGAGTTTTACTTGCCTTGCATATTGGTAAAATGATGCCGTATGCCGGAAGACTTCCTTTTTTTTGTTTCTTCAGTCTCGGCAATTCAGAGAAACTCGGTTGTGAAACACTGCCACCTCTGGTCATTCAGTATAATCTGCAGATGGAAAAGTCCACTGTTAGCACATTTTCTATAAGCAATACAAAAAAATCTTGATTTTTAGAAAGGGTAAACAGATCAATACTATGGAGTCTTTTATTGTGAAAATCAACAGCTCATTAGAAAATCAAATGTCAATTTTAGTTTTAAACCTCACATACTTCTCTGCAACATTGCTAGCTCCAGGATATAAAGCAGGCTTTAGTAGCGTTGGAGGCAGCCAGGCTTTTATGAACTATAATGACCAACACAATGTGATCCATATTACTTTCATCTTGATAGAAATTATGTTCAGGCACAGTCTCCCACTGTAAGGTAGTGAGGACATGCTGATGCTGTGAGCGTCTTTTTAATGCATAAAGGAATTATTGTGAGTTTTACTTGCCTTATAAATTGGTAAAATGATCCCGTATGCCGGAAGACTTCCTTTTTTTTTTCTTCAGTCTCGGCAATTCAGAGAAACTAGGTTGTGAAACACTGCCACCTCTGGTCATTCAGTATAATCTGCAGATGGAAAAGTCCACTGTTAGCACATTTTCTATAAGCAATACAAAAAAATCTTGATTTTTAGAAAGGGTAAACAGATCAATACTATGGAGTCTTTTATTGTGAAAATCAGAAAGCTCTTTAGAAAATCAAATCTCAATTTTAGTTTTTAACCTCACATACTTCTCTGCAACATTGCTAGTTCCAGGATATAAAGCAGGGTTTAGTAGCGTTGGAGGCAGCCAGGCTTTTATGAACTATCATGACCAACACAATGTGATCCATATTACTCTCATCTTGACAGAAAATATGTTCAGGCACAGTCTCCCACTATAAGGTAGTGAGGACATGCTGATGCTGTGAGCGTCTTTTTAATGCATAAAGGAATTATTGTGAGTTAAACTTGCCTTGTATATTGGTAAAATGATGCCGTATGCCGGAAGACTTCCTTTTTTTTTTTTTGTTCTTCAGTCTCGGCAATTCAGAGAAACTCGGTTGTGAAACACTGCCACCTCTGGTCATTCAGTATAATCTGTAGATGGAAAAGTCCACTGTTAGCACATTTTCTATAAGCAATACAAAAAAATCTTGATTTTTAGAAAGCGTAAACAGATCAATACTATGGAGCCTTTTATTGTGAAAATCAACAGCTCATTAGAAAATCAAATCTCAATTTTAGTTTTTAACCTCACATACTTCTCTAGAACATTGCTAGTTCCAGGATATAAAGCAGGCTTTAGTAGCGTTGGAGGCAGCCAGGCTTTTATGAACTATCATGACCAACACAATGTGATCCATATTACTTTCATCTTGACAGAAATTATGTTCAGGCACAGTCTCCCACTATAAGGTAGTGAGGACATGCTGATGCTGTGAGCGTCTTTTTAATGCATAAAGGAATTATTGTGAGTTAAACTTGCCTTGTATATTGGTAAAATGATGCCGTATGCCGGAAGACTTCCTTTTTTTTTTTTGTTCTTCAGTCTCGGCAATTCAGAGAAACTCGGTTGTGAAACACTGCCACCTCTGGTCATTCAGTATAATCTGTAGATGGAAAAGTCCACTGTTAGCACATTTTCTATAAGCAATACAAAAAAATCTTGATTTTTAGAAAGGGTAAACAGATCAATACTATGGAGTCTTTTATTGTGAAAATCAAAAGCTCATTAGAAAATCAAATCTCAATTTTAGTTTTTAACCTCACATACTTCTCTGCAACATTGCTAGTTCCAGGATATAAAGCAGGGTTTAGTAGCGTTGGAGGCAGCCAGGCTTTTATGAACTATCATGACCAACACAATGTGATCCATATTACTCTCATCTTGACAGAAATTATGTTCAGGCACAGTCTCCCACTATAAGGTAGTGAGGACATGCTGATGCTGTGAGCGTCTTTTTAATGCATAAAGGAATTATTGTGAGTTAAACTTGCCTTGTATATTGGTAAAATGATGCCGTATGCCGGAAGACTTCCTTTTTTTTTTTTGTTCTTCAGTCTCGGCAATTCAGAGAAACTCGGTTGTGAAACACTGCCACCTCTGGTCATTCAGTATAATCTGTAGATGGAAAAGTCCACTGTTAGCACATTTTCTATAAGCAATACAAAAAAATCTTGATTTTTAGAAAGGGTAAACAGATCAATACTATGGAGTCTTTTATTGTGAAAATCAACAGCTCATTAGAAAATCAAATCTCAATTTTAGTTTTTAACCTCACATACTTCTCTGCAACATTGCTAGCTCCAGGATATAAAGCAGGCTTTAGTAGCGTTGGAGGCAGCCAGGCTTTTATGAACTATCATGACCAACACAATGTGATCCATATTACTTTCATCTTGACAGAAATTATGTTCAGGCACAGTCTCCCACTGTAAGGTAGTGAGGACATGCTGATGCTGTGAGCGTCTTTTTAATGCATAAAGGAATTATTGTGAGTTTTACTTGCCTTATAAATTGGTAAAATGATGCCGTATGCCGGAAGACTTCCTTTTTTTTTTTTGTCTTCAGTCTCGGCAATTCAGAGAAACTCGGTTGTGAAACACTGCCACCTCCGGTCATTCAGTATAATCTGTAGATGGAAAAGTCCACTGTTAGCACATTTTCTATAAGCAATACAAAAAAATCTTGATTTTTAGAAAGGGTAAACAGATCAATACTATGGAGTCTTTTATTGTGAAAATCAACAGCTCATTAGAAAATCAAATGTCAATTTTAGTTTTTAACCTCACATACTTCTCTGCAACATTGCTAGTTCCAGGATATAAAGCAGGGTTTAGTAGCGTTGGAGGCAGCCAGGCTTTTATGAACTATCATGACCAACACAATGTGATCCATATTACTCTCATCTTGACAGAAAATATGTTCAGGCACAGTCTCCCACTATAAGGTAGTGAGGACATGCTGATGCTGTGAGCGTCTTTTTAATGCATAAAGGAATTATTGTGAGTTTTACTTGCCTTGCATATTGGTAAAATGATGCCGTATGCCGGAAGACTTCCTTTTTTTTGTTTCTTCAGTCTCGGCAATTCAGAGAAACTCGGTTGTGAAACACTGCCACCTCTGGTCATTCAGTATAATCTGCAGATGGAAAAGTCCACTGTTAGCACATTTTCTATAAGCAATACAAAAAAATCTTGATTTTTAGAAAGGGTAAACAGATCAATACTATGGAGTCTTTTATTGTGAAAATCAACAGCTCATTAGAAAATCAAATGTCAATTTTAGTTTTAAACCTCACATACTTCTCTGCAACATTGCTAGCTCCAGGATATAAAGCAGGCTTTAGTAGCGTTGGAGGCAGCCAGGCTTTTATGAACTATAATGACCAACACAATGTGATCCATATTACTTTCATCTTGATAGAAATTATGTTCAGGCACAGTCTCCCACTGTAAGGTAGTGAGGACATGCTGATGCTGTGAGCGTCTTTTTAATGCATAAAGGAATTATTGTGAGTTTTACTTGCCTTATAAATTGGTAAAATGATCCCGTATGCCGGAAGACTTCCTTTTTTTTTTCTTCAGTCTCGGCAATTCAGAGAAACTAGGTTGTGAAACACTGCCACCTCTGGTCATTCAGTATAATCTGCAGATGGAAAAGTCCACTGTTAGCACATTTTCTATAAGCAATACAAAAAAATCTTGATTTTTAGAAAGGGTAAACAGATCAATACTATGGAGTCTTTTATTGTGAAAATCAGAAAGCTCTTTAGAAAATCAAATCTCAATTTTAGTTTTTAACCTCACATACTTCTCTGCAACATTGCTAGTTCCAGGATATAAAGCAGGGTTTAGTAGCGTTGGAGGCAGCCAGGCTTTTATGAACTATCATGACCAACACAATGTGATCCATATTACTCTCATCTTGACAGAAAATATGTTCAGGCACAGTCTCCCACTATAAGGTAGTGAGGACATGCTGATGCTGTGAGCGTCTTTTTAATGCATAAAGGAATTATTGTGAGTTAAACTTGCCTTGTATATTGGTAAAATGATGCCGTATGCCGGAAGACTTCCTTTTTTTTTTTTTGTTCTTCAGTCTCGGCAATTCAGAGAAACTCGGTTGTGAAACACTGCCACCTCTGGTCATTCAGTATAATCTGTAGATGGAAAAGTCCACTGTTAGCACATTTTCTATAAGCAATACAAAAAAATCTTGATTTTTAGAAAGCGTAAACAGATCAATACTATGGAGCCTTTTATTGTGAAAATCAACAGCTCATTAGAAAATCAAATCTCAATTTTAGTTTTTAACCTCACATACTTCTCTAGAACATTGCTAGTTCCAGGATATAAAGCAGGCTTTAGTAGCGTTGGAGGCAGCCAGGCTTTTATGAACTATCATGACCAACACAATGTGATCCATATTACTTTCATCTTGACAGAAATTATGTTCAGGCACAGTCTCCCACTATAAGGTAGTGAGGACATGCTGATGCTGTGAGCGTCTTTTTAATGCATAAAGGAATTATTGTGAGTTAAACTTGCCTTGTATATTGGTAAAATGATGCCGTATGCCGGAAGACTTCCTTTTTTTTTTTTGTTCTTCAGTCTCGGCAATTCAGAGAAACTCGGTTGTGAAACACTGCCACCTCTGGTCATTCAGTATAATCTGTAGATGGAAAAGTCCACTGTTAGCACATTTTCTATAAGCAATACAAAAAAATCTTGATTTTTAGAAAGGGTAAACAGATCAATACTATGGAGTCTTTTATTGTGAAAATCAAAAGCTCATTAGAAAATCAAATCTCAATTTTAGTTTTTAACCTCACATACTTCTCTGCAACATTGCTAGTTCCAGGATATAAAGCAGGGTTTAGTAGCGTTGGAGGCAGCCAGGCTTTTATGAACTATCATGACCAACACAATGTGATCCATATTACTCTCATCTTGACAGAAATTATGTTCAGGCACAGTCTCCCACTATAAGGTAGTGAGGACATGCTGATGCTGTGAGCGTCTTTTTAATGCATAAAGGAATTATTGTGAGTTAAACTTGCCTTGTATATTGGTAAAATGATGCCGTATGCCGGAAGACTTCCTTTTTTTTTTTTGTTCTTCAGTCTCGGCAATTCAGAGAAACTCGGTTGTGAAACACTGCCACCTCTGGTCATTCAGTATAATCTGTAGATGGAAAAGTCCACTGTTAGCACATTTTCTATAAGCAATACAAAAAAATCTTGATTTTTAGAAAGGGTAAACAGATCAATACTATGGAGTCTTTTATTGTGAAAATCAACAGCTCATTAGAAAATCAAATCTCAATTTTAGTTTTTAACCTCACATACTTCTCTGCAACATTGCTAGCTCCAGGATATAAAGCAGGCTTTAGTAGCGTTGGAGGCAGCCAGGCTTTTATGAACTATCATGACCAACACAATGTGATCCATATTACTTTCATCTTGACAGAAATTATGTTCAGGCACAGTCTCCCACTGTAAGGTAGTGAGGACATGCTGATGCTGTGAGCGTCTTTTTAATGCATAAAGGAATTATTGTGAGTTTTACTTGCCTTATAAATTGGTAAAATGATGCCGTATGCCGGAAGACTTCCTTTTTTTTTTTTGTCTTCAGTCTCGGCAATTCAGAGAAACTCGGTTGTGAAACACTGCCACCTCCGGTCATTCAGTATAATCTGTAGATGGAAAAGTCCACTGTTAGCACATTTTCTATAAGCAATACAAAAAAATCTTGATTTTTAGAAAGGGTAAACAGATCAATACTATGGAGTCTTTTATTGTGAAAATCAACAGCTCATTAGAAAATCAAATGTCAATTTTAGTTTTTAACCTCACATACTTCTCTGCAACATTGCTAGTTCCAGGATATAAAGCAGGGTTTAGTAGCGTTGGAGGCAGCCAGGCTTTTATGAACTATCATGACCAACACAATGTGATCCATATTACTCTCATCTTGACAGAAAATATGTTCAGGCACAGTCTCCCACTATAAGGTAGTGAGGACATGCTGATGCTGTGAGCGTCTTTTTAATGCATAAAGGAATTATTGTGAGTTTTACTTGCCTTGCATATTGGTAAAATGATGCCGTATGCCGGAAGACTTCCTTTTTTTTGTTTCTTCAGTCTCGGCAATTCAGAGAAACTCGGTTGTGAAACACTGCCACCTCTGGTCATTCAGTATAATCTGCAGATGGAAAAGTCCACTGTTAGCACATTTTCTATAAGCAATACAAAAAAATCTTGATTTTTAGAAAGGGTAAACAGATCAATACTATGGAGTCTTTTATTGTGAAAATCAGAAAGCTCTTTAGAAAATCAAATCTCAATTTTAGTTTTTAACCTCACATACTTCTCTGCAACATTGCTAGTTCCAGGATATAAAGCAGGGTTTAGTAGCGTTGGAGGCAGCCAGGCTTTTATGAACTATCATGACCAACACAATGTGATCCATATTACTCTCATCTTGACAGAAAATATGTTCAGGCACAGTCTCCCACTATAAGGTAGTGAGGACATGCTGATGCTGTGAGCGTCTTTTTAATGCATAAAGGAATTATTGTGAGTTAAACTTGCCTTGTATATTGGTAAAATGATGCCGTATGCCGGAAGACTTCCTTTTTTTTTTTTGTTCTTCAGTCTCGGCAATTCAGAGAAACTCGGTTGTGAAACACTGCCACCTCTGGTCATTCAGTATAATCTGTAGATGGAAAAGTCCACTGTTAGCACATTTTCTATAAGCAATACAAAAAAATCTTGATTTTTAGAAAGCGTAAACAGATCAATACTATGGAGCCTTTTATTGTGAAAATCAACAGCTCATTAGAAAATCAAATCTCAATTTTAGTTTTTAACCTCACATACTTCTCTAGAACATTGCTAGTTCCAGGATATAAAGCAGGCTTTAGTAGCGTTGGAGGCAGCCAGGCTTTTATGAACTATCATGACCAACACAATGTGATCCATATTACTTTCATCTTGACAGAAATTATGTTCAGGCACAGTCTCCCACTATAAGGTAGTGAGGACATGCTGATGCTGTGAGCGTCTTTTTAATGCATAAAGGAATTATTGTGAGTTAAACTTGCCTTGTATATTGGTAAAATGATGCCGTATGCCGGAAGACTTCCTTTTTTTTTTTTGTTCTTCAGTCTCGGCAATTCAGAGAAACTCGGTTGTGAAACACTGCCACCTCTGGTCATTCAGTATAATCTGTAGATGGAAAAGTCCACTGTTAGCACATTTTCTATAAGCAATACAAAAAAATCTTGATTTTTAGAAAGGGTAAACAGATCAATACTATGGAGTCTTTTATTGTGAAAATCAAAAGCTCATTAGAAAATCAAATCTCAATTTTAGTTTTTAACCTCACATACTTCTCTGCAACATTGCTAGTTCCAGGATATAAAGCAGGGTTTAGTAGCGTTGGAGGCAGCCAGGCTTTTATGAACTATCATGACCAACACAATGTGATCCATATTACTCTCATCTTGACAGAAATTATGTTCAGGCACAGTCTCCCACTATAAGGTAGTGAGGACATGCTGATGCTGTGAGCGTCTTTTTAATGCATAAAGGAATTATTGTGAGTTAAACTTGCCTTGTATATTGGTAAAATGATGCCGTATGCCGGAAGACTTCCTTTTTTTTTTTTGTTCTTCAGTCTCGGCAATTCAGAGAAACTCGGTTGTGAAACACTGCCACCTCTGGTCATTCAGTATAATCTGTAGATGGAAAAGTCCACTGTTAGCACATTTTCTATAAGCAATACAAAAAAATCTTGATTTTTAGAAAGGGTAAACAGATCAATACTATGGAGTCTTTTATTGTGAAAATCAACAGCTCATTAGAAAATCAAATCTCAATTTTAGTTTTTAACCTCACATACTTCTCTGCAACATTGCTAGCTCCAGGATATAAAGCAGGCTTTAGTAGCGTTGGAGGCAGCCAGGCTTTTATGAACTATCATGACCAACACAATGTGATCCATATTACTTTCATCTTGACAGAAATTATGTTCAGGCACAGTCTCCCACTGTAAGGTAGTGAGGACATGCTGATGCTGTGAGCGTCTTTTTAATGCATAAAGGAATTATTGTGAGTTTTACTTGCCTTATAAATTGGTAAAATGATGCCGTATGCCGGAAGACTTCCTTTTTTTTTTTTGTCTTCAGTCTCGGCAATTCAGAGAAACTCGGTTGTGAAACACTGCCACCTCCGGTCATTCAGTATAATCTGTAGATGGAAAAGTCCACTGTTAGCACATTTTCTATAAGCAATACAAAAAAATCTTGATTTTTAGAAAGGGTAAACAGATCAATACTATGGAGTCTTTTATTGTGAAAATCAACAGCTCATTAGAAAATCAAATGTCAATTTTAGTTTTTAACCTCACATACTTCTCTGCAACATTGCTAGTTCCAGGATATAAAGCAGGGTTTAGTAGCGTTGGAGGCAGCCAGGCTTTTATGAACTATCATGACCAACACAATGTGATCCATATTACTCTCATCTTGACAGAAAATATGTTCAGGCACAGTCTCCCACTATAAGGTAGTGAGGACATGCTGATGCTGTGAGCGTCTTTTTAATGCATAAAGGAATTATTGTGAGTTAAACTTGCCTTGTATATTGGTAAAATGATGCCGTATGCCGGAAGACTTCCTTTTTTTTTTTTGTTCTTCAGTCTCGGCAATTCAGAGAAACTCGGTTGTGAAACACTGCCACCTCTGGTCATTCAGTATAATCTGTAGATGGAAAAGTCCACTGTTAGCACATTTTCTATAAGCAATACAAAAAAATCTTGATTTTTAGAAAGGGTAAACAGATCAATACTATGGAGTCTTTTATTGTGAAAATCAACAGCTCATTAGAAAATCAAATGTCAATTTTAGTTTTAAACCTCACATACTTCTCTGCAACATTGCTAGCTCCAGGATATAAAGCAGGCTTTAGTAGCGTTGGAGGCAGCCAGGCTTTTATGAACTATAATGACCAACACAATGTGATCCATATTACTTTCATCTTGATAGAAATTATGTTCAGGCACAGTCTCCCACTGTAAGGTAGTGAGGACATGCTGATGCTGTGAGCGTCTTTTTAATGCATAAAGGAATTATTGTGAGTTTTACTTGCCTTATAAATTGGTAAAATGATCCCGTATGCCGGAAGACTTCCTTTTTTTTTTCTTCAGTCTCGGCAATTCAGAGAAACTAGGTTGTGAAACACTGCCACCTCTGGTCATTCAGTATAATCTGCAGATGGAAAAGTCCACTGTTAGCACATTTTCTATAAGCAATACAAAAAAATCTTGATTTTTAGAAAGGGTAAACAGATCAATACTATGGAGTCTTTTATTGTGAAAATCAGAAAGCTCTTTAGAAAATCAAATCTCAATTTTAGTTTTTAACCTCACATACTTCTCTGCAACATTGCTAGTTCCAGGATATAAAGCAGGGTTTAGTAGCGTTGGAGGCAGCCAGGCTTTTATGAACTATCATGACCAACACAATGTGATCCATATTACTCTCATCTTGACAGAAAATATGTTCAGGCACAGTCTCCCACTATAAGGTAGTGAGGACATGCTGATGCTGTGAGCGTCTTTTTAATGCATAAAGGAATTATTGTGAGTTAAACTTGCCTTGTATATTGGTAAAATGATGCCGTATGCCGGAAGACTTCCTTTTTTTTTTTTGTTCTTCAGTCTCGGCAATTCAGAGAAACTCGGTTGTGAAACACTGCCACCTCTGGTCATTCAGTATAATCTGTAGATGGAAAAGTCCACTGTTAGCACATTTTCTATAAGCAATACAAAAAAATCTTGATTTTTAGAAAGCGTAAACAGATCAATACTATGGAGCCTTTTATTGTGAAAATCAACAGCTCATTAGAAAATCAAATCTCAATTTTAGTTTTTAACCTCACATACTTCTCTAGAACATTGCTAGTTCCAGGATATAAAGCAGGCTTTAGTAGCGTTGGAGGCAGCCAGGCTTTTATGAACTATCATGACCAACACAATGTGATCCATATTACTTTCATCTTGACAGAAATTATGTTCAGGCACAGTCTCCCACTATAAGGTAGTGAGGACATGCTGATGCTGTGAGCGTCTTTTTAATGCATAAAGGAATTATTGTGAGTTAAACTTGCCTTGTATATTGGTAAAATGATGCCGTATGCCGGAAGACTTCCTTTTTTTTTTTTGTTCTTCAGTCTCGGCAATTCAGAGAAACTCGGTTGTGAAACACTGCCACCTCTGGTCATTCAGTATAATCTGTAGATGGAAAAGTCCACTGTTAGCACATTTTCTATAAGCAATACAAAAAAATCTTGATTTTTAGAAAGGGTAAACAGATCAATACTATGGAGTCTTTTATTGTGAAAATCAAAAGCTCATTAGAAAATCAAATCTCAATTTTAGTTTTTAACCTCACATACTTCTCTGCAACATTGCTAGTTCCAGGATATAAAGCAGGGTTTAGTAGCGTTGGAGGCAGCCAGGCTTTTATGAACTATCATGACCAACACAATGTGATCCATATTACTCTCATCTTGACAGAAATTATGTTCAGGCACAGTCTCCCACTATAAGGTAGTGAGGACATGCTGATGCTGCGAGCGTCTTTTTAATGCATAAAGGAATTATTGTGAGTTAAACTTGCCTTGTATATTGGTAAAATGATGCCGTATGCCGGAAGACTTCCTTTTTTTTTTTTGTTCTTCAGTCTCGGCAATTCAGAGAAACTCGGTTGTGAAACACTGCCACCTCTGGTCATTCAGTATAATCTGTAGATGGAAAAGTCCACTGTTAGCACATTTTCTATAAGCAATACAAAAAAATCTTGATTTTTAGAAAGGGTAAACAGATCAATACTATGGAGTCTTTTATTGTGAAAATCAACAGCTCATTAGAAAATCAAATCTCAATTTTAGTTTTTAACCTCACATACTTCTCTGCAACATTGCTAGCTCCAGGATATAAAGCAGGCTTTAGTAGCGTTGGAGGCAGCCAGGCTTTTATGAACTATCATGACCAACACAATGTGATCCATATTACTTTCATCTTGACAGAAATTATGTTCAGGCACAGTCTCCCACTGTAAGGTAGTGAGGACATGCTGATGCTGTGAGCGTCTTTTTAATGCATAAAGGAATTATTGTGAGTTTTACTTGCCTTATAAATTGGTAAAATGATGCCGTATGCCGGAAGACTTCCTTTTTTTTTTTTGTCTTCAGTCTCGGCAATTCAGAGAAACTCGGTTGTGAAACACTGCCACCTCCGGTCATTCAGTATAATCTGTAGATGGAAAAGTCCACTGTTAGCACATTTTCTATAAGCAATACAAAAAAATCTTGATTTTTAGAAAGGGTAAACAGATCAATACTATGGAGTCTTTTATTGTGAAAATCAACAGCTCATTAGAAAATCAAATGTCAATTTTAGTTTTTAACCTCACATACTTCTCTGCAACATTGCTAGTTCCAGGATATAAAGCAGGGTTTAGTAGCGTTGGAGGCAGCCAGGCTTTTATGAACTATCATGACCAACACAATGTGATCCATATTACTCTCATCTTGACAGAAAATATGTTCAGGCACAGTCTCCCACTATAAGGTAGTGAGGACATGCTGATGCTGTGAGCGTCTTTTTAATGCATAAAGGAATTATTGTGAGTTTTACTTGCCTTGCATATTGGTAAAATGATGCCGTATGCCGGAAGACTTCCTTTTTTTTGTTTCTTCAGTCTCGGCAATTCAGAGAAACTCGGTTGTGAAACACTGCCACCTCTGGTCATTCAGTATAATCTGCAGATGGAAAAGTCCACTGTTAGCACATTTTCTATAAGCAATACAAAAAAATCTTGATTTTTAGAAAGGGTAAACAGATCAATACTATGGAGTCTTTTATTGTGAAAATCAGAAAGCTCTTTAGAAAATCAAATCTCAATTTTAGTTTTTAACCTCACATACTTCTCTGCAACATTGCTAGTTCCAGGATATAAAGCAGGGTTTAGTAGCGTTGGAGGCAGCCAGGCTTTTATGAACTATCATGACCAACACAATGTGATCCATATTACTCTCATCTTGACAGAAAATATGTTCAGGCACAGTCTCCCACTATAAGGTAGTGAGGACATGCTGATGCTGTGAGCGTCTTTTTAATGCATAAAGGAATTATTGTGAGTTAAACTTGCCTTGTATATTGGTAAAATGATGCCGTATGCCGGAAGACTTCCTTTTTTTTTTTTGTTCTTCAGTCTCGGCAATTCAGAGAAACTCGGTTGTGAAACACTGCCACCTCTGGTCATTCAGTATAATCTGTAGATGGAAAAGTCCACTGTTAGCACATTTTCTATAAGCAATACAAAAAAATCTTGATTTTTAGAAAGCGTAAACAGATCAATACTATGGAGCCTTTTATTGTGAAAATCAACAGCTCATTAGAAAATCAAATCTCAATTTTAGTTTTTAACCTCACATACTTCTCTAGAACATTGCTAGTTCCAGGATATAAAGCAGGCTTTAGTAGCGTTGGAGGCAGCCAGGCTTTTATGAACTATCATGACCAACACAATGTGATCCATATTACTTTCATCTTGACAGAAATTATGTTCAGGCACAGTCTCCCACTATAAGGTAGTGAGGACATGCTGATGCTGTGAGCGTCTTTTTAATGCATAAAGGAATTATTGTGAGTTAAACTTGCCTTGTATATTGGTAAAATGATGCCGTATGCCGGAAGACTTCCTTTTTTTTTTTTGTTCTTCAGTCTCAGCAATTCAGAGAAACTCGGTTGTGAAACACTGCCACCTCTGGTCATTCAGTATAATCTGTAGATGGAAAAGTCCACTGTTAGCACATTTTCTATAAGCAATACAAAAAAATCTTGATTTTTAGAAAGGGTAAACAGATCAATACTATGGAGTCTTTTATTGTGAAAATCAAAAGCTCATTAGAAAATCAAATCTCAATTTTAGTTTTTAACCTCACATACTTCTCTGCAACATTGCTAGTTCCAGGATATAAAGCAGGGTTTAGTAGCGTTGGAGGCAGCCAGGCTTTTATGAACTATCATGACCAACACAATGTGATCCATATTACTCTCATCTTGACAGAAATTATGTTCAGGCACAGTCTCCCACTATAAGGTAGTGAGGACATGCTGATGCTGTGAGCGTCTTTTTAATGCATAAAGGAATTATTGTGAGTTAAACTTGCCTTGTATATTGGTAAAATGATGCCGTATGCCGGAAGACTTCCTTTTTTTTTTTTGTTCTTCAGTCTCGGCAATTCAGAGAAACTCGGTTGTGAAACACTGCCACCTCTGGTCATTCAGTATAATCTGTAGATGGAAAAGTCCACTGTTAGCACATTTTCTATAAGCAATACAAAAAAATCTTGATTTTTAGAAAGGGTAAACAGATCAATACTATGGAGTCTTTTATTGTGAAAATCAACAGCTCATTAGAAAATCAAATCTCAATTTTAGTTTTTAACCTCACATACTTCTCTGCAACATTGCTAGCTCCAGGATATAAAGCAGGCTTTAGTAGCGTTGGAGGCAGCCAGGCTTTTATGAACTATCATGACCAACACAATGTGATCCATATTACTTTCATCTTGACAGAAATTATGTTCAGGCACAGTCTCCCACTGTAAGGTAGTGAGGACATGCTGATGCTGTGAGCGTCTTTTTAATGCATAAAGGAATTATTGTGAGTTTTACTTGCCTTATAAATTGGTAAAATGATGCCGTATGCCGGAAGACTTCCTTTTTTTTTTTTGTCTTCAGTCTCGGCAATTCAGAGAAACTCGGTTGTGAAACACTGCCACCTCCGGTCATTCAGTATAATCTGTAGATGGAAAAGTCCACTGTTAGCACATTTTCTATAAGCAATACAAAAAAATCTTGATTTTTAGAAAGGGTAAACAGATCAATACTATGGAGTCTTTTATTGTGAAAATCAACAGCTCATTAGAAAATCAAATGTCAATTTTAGTTTTTAACCTCACATACTTCTCTGCAACATTGCTAGTTCCAGGATATAAAGCAGGGTTTAGTAGCGTTGGAGGCAGCCAGGCTTTTATGAACTATCATGACCAACACAATGTGATCCATATTACTCTCATCTTGACAGAAAATATGTTCAGGCACAGTCTCCCACTATAAGGTAGTGAGGACATGCTGATGCTGTGAGCGTCTTTTTAATGCATAAAGGAATTATTGTGAGTTAAACTTGCCTTGTATATTGGTAAAATGATGCCGTATGCCGGAAGACTTCCTTTTTTTTTTTTGTTCTTCAGTCTCGGCAATTCAGAGAAACTCGGTTGTGAAACACTGCCACCTCTGGTCATTCAGTATAATCTGTAGATGGAAAAGTCCACTGTTAGCACATTTTCTATAAGCAATACAAAAAAATCTTGATTTTTAGAAAGGGTAAACAGATCAATACTATGGAGTCTTTTATTGTGAAAATCAACAGCTCATTAGAAAATCAAATGTCAATTTTAGTTTTAAACCTCACATACTTCTCTGCAACATTGCTAGCTCCAGGATATAAAGCAGGCTTTAGTAGCGTTGGAGGCAGCCAGGCTTTTATGAACTATAATGACCAACACAATGTGATCCATATTACTTTCATCTTGATAGAAATTATGTTCAGGCACAGTCTCCCACTGTAAGGTAGTGAGGACATGCTGATGCTGTGAGCGTCTTTTTAATGCATAAAGGAATTATTGTGAGTTTTACTTGCCTTATAAATTGGTAAAATGATCCCGTATGCCGGAAGACTTCCTTTTTTTTTTCTTCAGTCTCGGCAATTCAGAGAAACTAGGTTGTGAAACACTGCCACCTCTGGTCATTCAGTATAATCTGCAGATGGAAAAGTCCACTGTTAGCACATTTTCTATAAGCAATACAAAAAAATCTTGATTTTTAGAAAGGGTAAACAGATCAATACTATGGAGTCTTTTATTGTGAAAATCAGAAAGCTCTTTAGAAAATCAAATCTCAATTTTAGTTTTTAACCTCACATACTTCTCTGCAACATTGCTAGTTCCAGGATATAAAGCAGGGTTTAGTAGCGTTGGAGGCAGCCAGGCTTTTATGAACTATCATGACCAACACAATGTGATCCATATTACTCTCATCTTGACAGAAAATATGTTCAGGCACAGTCTCCCACTATAAGGTAGTGAGGACATGCTGATGCTGTGAGCGTCTTTTTAATGCATAAAGGAATTATTGTGAGTTAAACTTGCCTTGTATATTGGTAAAATGATGCCGTATGCCGGAAGACTTCCTTTTTTTTTTTTGTTCTTCAGTCTCGGCAATTCAGAGAAACTCGGTTGTGAAACACTGCCACCTCTGGTCATTCAGTATAATCTGTAGATGGAAAAGTCCACTGTTAGCACATTTTCTATAAGCAATACAAAAAAATCTTGATTTTTAGAAAGCGTAAACAGATCAATACTATGGAGCCTTTTATTGTGAAAATCAACAGCTCATTAGAAAATCAAATCTCAATTTTAGTTTTTAACCTCACATACTTCTCTAGAACATTGCTAGTTCCAGGATATAAAGCAGGCTTTAGTAGCGTTGGAGGCAGCCAGGCTTTTATGAACTATCATGACCAACACAATGTGATCCATATTACTTTCATCTTGACAGAAATTATGTTCAGGCACAGTCTCCCACTATAAGGTAGTGAGGACATGCTGATGCTGTGAGCGTCTTTTTAATGCATAAAGGAATTATTGTGAGTTAAACTTGCCTTGTATATTGGTAAAATGATGCCGTATGCCGGAAGACTTCCTTTTTTTTTTTTGTTCTTCAGTCTCGGCAATTCAGAGAAACTCGGTTGTGAAACACTGCCACCTCTGGTCATTCAGTATAATCTGTAGATGGAAAAGTCCACTGTTAGCACATTTTCTATAAGCAATACAAAAAAATCTTGATTTTTAGAAAGGGTAAACAGATCAATACTATGGAGTCTTTTATTGTGAAAATCAAAAGCTCATTAGAAAATCAAATCTCAATTTTAGTTTTTAACCTCACATACTTCTCTGCAACATTGCTAGTTCCAGGATATAAAGCAGGGTTTAGTAGCGTTGGAGGCAGCCAGGCTTTTATGAACTATCATGACCAACACAATGTGATCCATATTACTCTCATCTTGACAGAAATTATGTTCAGGCACAGTCTCCCACTATAAGGTAGTGAGGACATGCTGATGCTGTGAGCGTCTTTTTAATGCATAAAGGAATTATTGTGAGTTAAACTTGCCTTGTATATTGGTAAAATGATGCCGTATGCCGGAAGACTTCCTTTTTTTTTTTTGTTCTTCAGTCTCGGCAATTCAGAGAAACTCGGTTGTGAAACACTGCCACCTCTGGTCATTCAGTATAATCTGTAGATGGAAAAGTCCACTGTTAGCACATTTTCTATAAGCAATACAAAAAAATCTTGATTTTTAGAAAGGGTAAACAGATCAATACTATGGAGTCTTTTATTGTGAAAATCAACAGCTCATTAGAAAATCAAATCTCAATTTTAGTTTTTAACCTCACATACTTCTCTGCAACATTGCTAGCTCCAGGATATAAAGCAGGCTTTAGTAGCGTTGGAGGCAGCCAGGCTTTTATGAACTATCATGACCAACACAATGTGATCCATATTACTTTCATCTTGACAGAAATTATGTTCAGGCACAGTCTCCCACTGTAAGGTAGTGAGGACATGCTGATGCTGTGAGCGTCTTTTTAATGCATAAAGGAATTATTGTGAGTTTTACTTGCCTTATAAATTGGTAAAATGATGCCGTATGCCGGAAGACTTCCTTTTTTTTTTTTGTCTTCAGTCTCGGCAATTCAGAGAAACTCGGTTGTGAAACACTGCCACCTCCGGTCATTCAGTATAATCTGTAGATGGAAAAGTCCACTGTTAGCACATTTTCTATAAGCAATACAAAAAAATCTTGATTTTTAGAAAGGGTAAACAGATCAATACTATGGAGTCTTTTATTGTGAAAATCAACAGCTCATTAGAAAATCAAATGTCAATTTTAGTTTTTAACCTCACATACTTCTCTGCAACATTGCTAGTTCCAGGATATAAAGCAGGGTTTAGTAGCGTTGGAGGCAGCCAGGCTTTTATGAACTATCATGACCAACACAATGTGATCCATATTACTCTCATCTTGACAGAAAATATGTTCAGGCACAGTCTCCCACTATAAGGTAGTGAGGACATGCTGATGCTGTGAGCGTCTTTTTAATGCATAAAGGAATTATTGTGAGTTTTACTTGCCTTGCATATTGGTAAAATGATGCCGTATGCCGGAAGACTTCCTTTTTTTTGTTTCTTCAGTCTCGGCAATTCAGAGAAACTCGGTTGTGAAACACTGCCACCTCTGGTCATTCAGTATAATCTGCAGATGGAAAAGTCCACTGTTAGCACATTTTCTATAAGCAATACAAAAAAATCTTGATTTTTAGAAAGGGTAAACAGATCAATACTATGGAGTCTTTTATTGTGAAAATCAACAGCTCATTAGAAAATCAAATGTCAATTTTAGTTTTAAACCTCACATACTTCTCTGCAACATTGCTAGCTCCAGGATATAAAGCAGGCTTTAGTAGCGTTGGAGGCAGCCAGGCTTTTATGAACTATAATGACCAACACAATGTGATCCATATTACTTTCATCTTGATAGAAATTATGTTCAGGCACAGTCTCCCACTGTAAGGTAGTGAGGACATGCTGATGCTGTGAGCGTCTTTTTAATGCATAAAGGAATTATTGTGAGTTTTACTTGCCTTATAAATTGGTAAAATGATCCCGTATGCCGGAAGACTTCCTTTTTTTTTTCTTCAGTCTCGGCAATTCAGAGAAACTAGGTTGTGAAACACTGCCACCTCTGGTCATTCAGTATAATCTGCAGATGGAAAAGTCCACTGTTAGCACATTTTCTATAAGCAATACAAAAAAATCTTGATTTTTAGAAAGGGTAAACAGATCAATACTATGGAGTCTTTTATTGTGAAAATCAGAAAGCTCTTTAGAAAATCAAATCTCAATTTTAGTTTTTAACCTCACATACTTCTCTGCAACATTGCTAGTTCCAGGATATAAAGCAGGGTTTAGTAGCGTTGGAGGCAGCCAGGCTTTTATGAACTATCATGACCAACACAATGTGATCCATATTACTCTCATCTTGACAGAAAATATGTTCAGGCACAGTCTCCCACTATAAGGTAGTGAGGACATGCTGATGCTGTGAGCGTCTTTTTAATGCATAAAGGAATTATTGTGAGTTAAACTTGCCTTGTATATTGGTAAAATGATGCCGTATGCCGGAAGACTTCCTTTTTTTTTTTTGTTCTTCAGTCTCGGCAATTCAGAGAAACTCGGTTGTGAAACACTGCCACCTCTGGTCATTCAGTATAATCTGTAGATGGAAAAGTCCACTGTTAGCACATTTTCTATAAGCAATACAAAAAAATCTTGATTTTTAGAAAGGGTAAACAGATCAATACTATGGAGTCTTTTATTGTGAAAATCAAAAGCTCATTAGAAAATCAAATCTCAATTTTAGTTTTTAACCTCACATACTTCTCTGCAACATTGCTAGCTCCAGGATATAAAGCAGGCTTTAGTAGCGTTGGAGGCAGCCAGGCTTTTATGAACTATAATGACCAACACAATGTGATCCATATTACTTTCATCTTGATAGAAATTATGTTCAGGCACAGTCTCCCACTGTAAGGTAGTGAGGACATGCTGATGCTGTGAGCGTCTTTTTAATGCATAAAGGAATTATTGTGAGTTTTACTTGCCTTATAAATTGGTAAAATGATGCCGTATGCCGGAAGACTTCCTTTTTTTTTTGTTCTTCAGTCTCGGCAATTCAGAGAAACTCGGTTGTGAAACACTGCCACCTCTGGTCATTCAGTATAATCTGTAGATGGAAAAGTCCACTGTTAGCACATTTTCTATAAGCAATACAAAAAAAATCTTGATTTTTAGAAAGCGTAAACAGATCAATACTATGGAGTCTTTTATTGTGAAAATCAACAGCTCATTAGAAATTCAAATCTCAATTTTAGTTTTTAACCTCACATACTTCTCTGCAACATTGCTAGTTCCAGGATATAAAGCAGGCTTTAGTAGCGTTGGAGGCAGCCAGACTTTTATGAACTATCATGACCAACACAATGTGATCCATATTACTCTCATCTTGACAGAAATTATGTTCAGGCACAGTCTCCCACTGTAAGGTAGTGAGGACATGCTGATGCTGTGAGCGTCTTTTTAATGCATAAAGGAATTATTGTGAGTTTTACTTGCCTTGCATATTGGTAAAATGATGCCGTATGCCGGAAGACTTCCTTTTTTTTTTTTCTTCAGTCTCGGCAATTCAGAGAAACTCGGTTGTGAAACACTGCCACCTCTGGTCATTCAGTATAATTTGCAGATGGAAAAGTCCACTGTTAGCACATTTTCTATAAGCAATACAAAAAAAATCTTGATTTTTAGAAAGCGTAAACAGATCAATACTATGGAGTCTTTTATTGTGAAAATCAACAGCTCATTAGAAAATCAAATCTCAATTTTAGTTTTTAACCTCACATACTTCTCTGCAACATTGCTAGCTCCAGGATATAAAGCAGGCTTTAGTAGCATTGGAGGCAGCCAGGCTTTTATGAGCTATCATGACCAACACAATGTGATCCATATTACTTTCATCTTGACAGAAATTATGTTCAGGCACAGTCTCCCACTGTAAGGTAGTGAGGACATGCTGATGCTGTGAGCGTCTTTTTAATGCATAAAGGAATTATTGTGAGTTTTACTTGCCTTATAAATTGGTAAAATGATCCCGTATGCCGGAAGACTTCCTTTTTTTTTTCTTCAGTCTCGGCAATTCAGAGAAACTAGGTTGTGAAACACTGCCACCTCTGGTCATTCAGTATAATCTGCAGATGGAAAAGTCCACTGTTAGCACATTTTCTATAAGCAATACAAAAAAAATCTTGATGATTAGAAAGCGTAAACAGATCAATACTATGGAGTCTTTTATTGTGAAAATCAACAGCTCATTAGAAATTCAAATCTCAATTTTAGTTTTTAACCTCACATACTTCTCTGCAACATTGCTAGTTCCAGGATATAAAGCAGGCTTTAGTAGCGTTGGAGGCAGCCAGGCTTTTATGAACTATCATGACCAACACAATGTGATCCATATTACTCTCATCTTGACAGAAATTATGTTCAGGCACAGTCTCCCACTATAAGGTAGTGAGGACATGCTGATGCTGTGAGCGTCTTTTTAATGCATAAAGGAATTATTGTGAGTTTTACTTGCCTTGCATATTGGTAAAATGATGCCGTATGCCGGAAGACTTCCTTTTTTTTGTTTCTTCAGTCTCGGCAATTCAGAGAAACTCGGTTGTGAAACACTGCCACCTCTGGTCATTCAGTATAATTTGCAGATGGAAAAGTCCACTGTTAGCACATTTTCTATAAGCAATACAAAAAAAATCTTGATTTTTAGAAAGCGTAAACAGATCAATACTATGGAGTCTTTTATTGTGAAAATCAACAGCTCATTAGAAAATCAAATCTCAATTTTAGTTTTTAACCTCACATACTTCTCTGCAACATTGCTAGTTCCAGGATATAAAGCAGGCTTTAGTAGCGTTGGAGGCAGCCAGACTTTTATGAACTATCATGACCAACACAATGTGATCCATATTACTCTCATCTTGATAGAAATTATGTTCAGGCACAGTCTCCCACTGTAAGGTAGTGAGGACATGCTGATGCTGTGAGCGTCTTTTTAATGCATAAAGGAATTATTGTGAGTTTTACGTGCCTTGCATATTGGTAAAATGATGCCGTATGCCGGAAGACTTCCTTTTTTGTTTTTTTCTTCAGTCTCGGCAATTCAGAGAAACTCGGTTGTGAAACACTGCCACCTCTGGTCATTCAGTATAATCTGTAGATGGAAAAGTCCACTGTTAGCACATTTTCTATAAGCAATACAAAAAAATCTTGATGATTAGAAAGCGTAAACAGATCAATACTATGGAGTCTTTTATTGTGAAAATCAACAGCTCATTAGAAATTCAAATCTCAATTTTAGTTTTTAACCTCACATACTTCTCTGCAACATTGCTAGTTCCAGGATATAAAGCAGGCTTTAGTAGCGTTGGAGGCAGCCAGGCTTTTATGAACTATCATGACCAACACAATGTGATCCATATTACTCTCATCTTGACAGAAATTATGTTCAGGCACAGTCTCCCACTATAAGGTAGTGAGGACATGCTGATGCTGTGAGCATCTTTTTAATGCATAAAGGAATTATTGTGAGTTTTACTTGCCTTGCATATTGGTAAAATGATGCCGTATGCCGGAAGACTTCCTTTTTTTTGTTTCTTCAGTCTCGGCAATTCAGAGAAACTCGGTTGTGAAACACTGCCACCTCTGGTCATTCAGTATAATTTGCAGATGGAAAAGTCCACTGTTAGCACATTTTCTATAAGCAATACAAAAAAAATCTTGATTTTTAGAAAGCGTAAACAGATCAATACTATGGAGTCTTTTATTGTGAAAATCAACAGCTCATTAGAAAATCAAATCTCAATTTTAGTTTTTAACCTCACATACTTCTCTGCAACATTGCTAGTTCCAGGATATAAAGCAGGCTTTAGTAGCGTTGGAGGCAGCCAGACTTTTATGAACTATCATGACCAACACAATGTGATCCATATTACTCTCATCTTGATAGAAATTATGTTCAGGCACAGTCTCCCACTGTAAGGTAGTGAGGACATGCTGATGCTGTGAGCGTCTTTTTAATGCATAAAGGAATTATTGTGAGTTTTACGTGCCTTGCATATTGGTACAATGATGCCGTATGCCGGAAGACTTCCTTTTTTGTTTTTTTCTTCAGTCTCGGCAATTCAGAGAAACTCGGTTGTGAAACACTGCCACCTCTGGTCATTCAGTATAATCTGTAGATGGAAAAGTCCACTGTTAGCACATTTTCTATAAGCAATACAAAAAAATCTTGATTTTTAGAAAGGGTAAACAGATCAATACTATGGAGTCTTTTATTGTGAAAATCAACAGCTCATTAGAAAATCAAATCTCAATTTTAGTTTTTAACCTCACATACTTCTCTGCAACATTGCTAGCTCCAGGATATAAAGCAGGCTTTAGTAGCATTGGAGGCAGCCAGGCTTTTATGAGCTATCATGACCAACACAATGTGATCCATATTACTTTCATCTTGACAGAAATTATGTTCAGGCACAGTCTCCCACTGTAAGGTAGTGAGGACATGCTGATGCTGTGAGCGTCTTTTTAATGCATAAAGGAATTATTGTGAGTTTTACTTGCCTTATAAATTGGTAAAATGATGCCGTATGCCGGAAGACTTCCTTTTTTTTTTGTTCTTCAGTCTCGGCAATTCAGAGAAACTCGGTTGTGAAACACTGCCACCTCTGGTCATTCAGTATAATCTGTAGATGGAAAAGTCCACTGTTAGCACATTTTCTATAAGCAATACAAAAAAAATCTTGATTTTTAGAAAGCGTAAACAGATCAATACTATGGAGTCTTTTATTGTGAAAATCAACAGCTCATTAGAAATTCAAATCTCAATTTTAGTTTTTAACCTCACATACTTCTCTGCAACATTGCTAGTTCCAGGATATAAAGCAGGCTTTAGTAGCGTTGGAGGCAGCCAGGCTTTTATGAACTATCATGACCAACACAATGTGATCCATATTACTTTCATCTTGACAGAAATTATGTTCAGGCACAGTCTCCCACTATAAGGTAGTGAGGACATGCTGATGCTGTGAGCGTCTTTTTAATGCATAAAGGAATTATTGTGAGTTTTACTTGCCTTGCATATTGGTAAAATGATGCCGTATGCCGGAAGACTTCCTTTTTTTTGTTTCTTCAGTCTCGGCAATTCAGAGAAACTCGGTTGTGAAACACTGCCACCTCTGGTCATTCAGTATAATTTGCAGATGGAAAAGTCCACTGTTAGCACATTTTCTATAAGCAATACAAAAAAAATCTTGATTTTTAGAAAGCGTAAACAGATCAATACTATGGAGTCTTTTATTGTGAAAATCAACAGCTCATTAGAAAATCAAATCTCAATTTTAGTTTTTAACCTCACATACTTCTCTGCAACATTGCTAGTTCCAGGATATAAAGCAGGCTTTAGTAGCGTTGGAGGCAGCCAGACTTTTATGAACTATCATGACCAACACAATGTGATCCATATTACTCTCATCTTGATAGAAATTATGTTCAGGCACAGTCTCCCACTGTAAGGTAGTGAGGACATGCTGATGCTGTGAGCGTCTTTTTAATGCATAAAGGAATTATTGTGAGTTTTACTTGCCTTGCATATTGGTAAAATGATGCCGTATGCCGGAAGACTTCCTTTTTTTTTTTTTCTTCAGTCTCGGCAATTCAGAGAAACTCGGTTGTGAAACACTGCCACCTCTGGTCATTCAGTATAATCTGTAGATGGAAAAGTCCACTGTTAGCACATTTTCTATAAGCAATACAAAAAAATCTTGATTTTTAGAAAGGGTAAACAGATCAATACTATGGAGTCTTTTATTGTGAAAATCAACAGCTCATTAGAAAATCAAATCTCAATTTTAGTTTTAAACCTCACATACTTCTCTGGAACATTGCTAGCTCCAGGATATAAAGCAGGCTTTAGTAGCGTTGGAGGCAGCCAGGCTTTTATGAACTATCATGACCAACACAATGTGATCCATATTACTTTCATCTTGATAGAAATTATGTTCAGGCACAGTCTCCCACTGTAAGGTAGTGAGGACATGCTGATGCTGTGAGCGTCTTTTTAATGCATAAAGGAATTATTGTGAGTTTTACTTGCCTTATAAATTGGTAAAATGATGCGGTATGCCGGAAGACTTCCTTTTTTTTTTTTTTCTTCAGTCTCGGCAATTCAGAGAAACTCGGTTGTGAAACACTGCCACCTCTGGTCATTCAGTATAATCTGTAGATGGAAAAGTCCACTGTTAGCACATTTTCTATAAGCAATACAAAAAAATCTTGATTTTTAGAAAGCGTAAACAGATCAATACTATGGAGCCTTTTATTGTGAAAATCAACAGCTCATTAGAAAATCAAATCTCAATTTTAGTTTTTAACCTCACATACTTCTCTGCAACATTGCTAGTTCCAGGATATAAAGCAGGCTTTAGTAGCGTTGGAGGCAGCCAGGCTTTTATGAACTATCATGACCAACACAATGTGATCCATATTACTTTCATCTTGACAGAAATTATGTTCAGGCACAGTCTCCCACTGTAAGGTAGTGAGGACATGCTGATGCTGTGAGCGTCTTTTTAATGCATAAAGGAATTATTGTGAGTTAAACTTGCCTTGTATATTGGTAAAATGATGCCGTATGCCGGAAGACTTCCTTTTTTTTTTTTGTTCTTCAGTCTCGGCAATTCAGAGAAACTCGGTTGTGAAACACTGCCACCTCTGGTCATTCAGTATAATCTGTAGATGGAAAAGTCCACTGTTAGCACATTTTCTATAAGCAATACAAAAAAAATCTTGATTTTTAGAAAGCGTAAACAGATCAATACTATGGAGTCTTTTATTGTGAAAATCAACAGCTCATTAGAAAATCAAATCTCAATTTTAGTTTTTAACCTCACATACTTCTCTGCAACATTGCTAGCTCCAGGATATAAAGCAGGCTTTAGTAGCATTGGAGGCAGCCAGGCTTTTATGAGCTATCATGACCAACACAATGTGATCCATATTACTTTCATCTTGACAGAAATTATGTTCAGGCACAGTCTCCCACTGTAAGGTAGTGAGGACATGCTGATGCTGTGAGCGTCTTTTTAATGCATAAAGGAATTATTGTGAGTTTTACTTGCCTTATAAATTGGTAAAATGATGCCGTATGCCGGAAGACTTCCTTTTTTTTTTGTTCTTCAGTCTCGGCAATTCAGAGAAACTCGGTTGTGAAACACTGCCACCTCTGGTCATTCAGTATAATCTGTAGATGGAAAAGTCCACTGTTAGCACATTTTCTATAAGCAATACAAAAAAAATCTTGATTTTTAGAAAGCGTAAACAGATCAATACTATGGAGTCTTTTATTGTGAAAATCAACAGCTCATTAGAAAATCAAATCTCAATTTTAGTTTTTAACCTCACATACTTCTCTGCAACATTGCTAGTTCCAGGATATAAAGCAGGCTTTAGTAGCGTTGGAGGCAGCCAGACTTTTATGAACTATCATGACCAACACAATGTGATCCATATTACTCTCATCTTGATAGAAATTATGTTCAGGCACAGTCTCCCACTGTAAGGTAGTGAGGACATGCTGATGCTGTGAGCGTCTTTTTAATGCATAAAGGAATTATTGTGAGTTTTACTTGCCTTATAAATTGGTAAAATGATGCGGTATGCCGGAAGACTTCCTTTTTTTTTTTTTTCTTCAGTCTCGGCAATTCAGAGAAACTCGGTTGTGAAACACTGCCACCTCTGGTCATTCAGTATAATCTGTAGATGGAAAAGTCCACTGTTAGCACATTTTCTATAAGCAATACAAAAAAATCTTGATTTTTAGAAAGCGTAAACAGATCAATACTATGGAGCCTTTTATTGTGAAAATCAACAGCTCATTAGAAAATCAAATCTCAATTTTAGTTTTTAACCTCACATACTTCTCTGCAACATTGCTAGTTCCAGGATATAAAGCAGGCTTTAGTAGCGTTGGAGGCAGCCAGGCTTTTATGAGCTATCATGACCAACACAATGTGATCCATATTACTTTCATCTTGACAGAAATTATGTTCAGGCACAGTCTCCCACTGTAAGGTAGTGAGGACATGCTGATGCTGTGAGCGTCTTTTTAATGCATAAAGGAATTATTGTGAGTTTTACTTGCCTTATAAATTGGTAAAATGATCCCGTATGCCGGAAGACTTCCTTTTTTTTTTCTTCAGTCTCGGCAATTCAGAGAAACTAGGTTGTGAAACACTGCCACCTCTGGTCATTCAGTATAATCTGCAGATGGAAAAGTCCACTGTTAGCACATTTTCTATAAGCAATACAAAAAAAATCTTGATGATTAGAAAGCGTAAACAGATCAATACTATGGAGTCTTTTATTGTGAAAATCAACAGCTCATTAGAAATTCAAATCTCAATTTTAGTTTTTAACCTCACATACTTCTCTGCAACATTGCTAGTTCCAGGATATAAAGCAGGCTTTAGTAGCGTTGGAGGCAGCCAGGCTTTTATGAACTATCATGACCAACACAATGTGATCCATATTACTCTCATCTTGACAGAAATTATGTTCAGGCACAGTCTCCCACTATAAGGTAGTGAGGACATGCTGATGCTGTGAGCGTCTTTTTAATGCATAAAGGAATTATTGTGAGTTTTACTTGCCTTATAAATTGGTAAAATGATGCCGTATGCCGGAAGACTTCCTTTTTTTTTTTTGTTCTTCAGTCTCGGCAATTCAGAGAAACTCGGTTGTGAAACACTGCCACCTCTGGTCATTCAGTATAATCTGTAGATGGAAAAGTCCACTGTTAGCACATTTTCTATAAGCAATACAAAAAAATCTTGATTTTTAGAAAGGGTAAACAGATCAATACTATGGAGTCTTTTATTGTGAAAATCAACAGCTCATTAGAAAATCAAATCTCAATTTTAGTTTTTAACCTCACATACTTCTCTGCAACATTGCTAGCTCCAGGATATAAAGCAGGCTTTAGTAGCATTGGAGGCAGCCAGGCTTTTATGAGCTATCATGACCAACACAATGTGATCCATATTACTTTCATCTTGACAGAAATTATGTTCAGGCACAGTCTCCCACTGTAAGGTAGTGAGGACATGCTGATGCTGTGAGCGTCTTTTTAATGCATAAAGGAATTATTGTGAGTTTTACTTGCCTTATAAATTGGTAAAATGATGCCGTATGCCGGAAGACTTCCTTTTTTTTTTTGTTCTTCAGTCTCGGCAATTCAGAGAAACTCGGTTGTGAAACACTGCCACCTCTGGTCATTCAGTATAATCTGTAGATGGAAAAGTCCACTGTTAGCACATTTTCTATAAGCAATACAAAAAAAATCTTGATTTTTAGAAAGCGTAAACAGATCAATACTATGGAGTCTTTTATTGTGAAAATCAACAGCTCATTAGAAAATCAAATCTCAATTTTAGTTTTTAACCTCACATACTTCTCTGCAACATTGCTAGTTCCAGGATATAAAGCAGGCTTTAGTAGCGTTGGAGGCAGCCAGACTTTTATGAACTATCATGACCAACACAATGTGATCCATATTACTCTCATCTTGATAGAAATTATGTTCAGGCACAGTCTCCCACTGTAAGGTAGTGAGGACATGCTGATGCTGTGAGCGTCTTTTTAATGCATAAAGGAATTATTGTGAGTTTTACTTGCCTTGCATATTGGTAAAATGATGCCGTATGCCGGAAGACTTCCTTTTTTTTTTTTTTCTTCAGTCTCGGCAATTCAGAGAAACTCGGTTGTGAAACACTGCCACCTCTGGTCATTCAGTATAATCTGTAGATGGAAAAGTCCACTGTTAGCACATTTTCTATAAGCAATACAAAAAAATCTTGATTTTTAGAAAGGGTAAACAGATCAATACTATGGAGTCTTTTATTGTGAAAATCAACAGCTCATTAGAAAATCAAATCTCAATTTTAGTTTTTAACCTCACATACTTCTCTGCAACATTGCTAGTTCCAGGATATAAAGCAGGCTTTAGTAGCGTTGGAGGCAGCCAGGCTTTTATGAACTATCATGACCAACACAATGTGATCCATATTACTCTCATCTTGACAGAAATTATGTTCAGGCACAGTCTCCCACTATAAGGTAGTGAGGACATGCTGATGCTGTGAGCGTCTTTTTAATGCATAAAGGAATTATTGTGAGTTTTACTTGCCTTATAAATTGGTAAAATGATGCCGTATGCCGGAAGACTTCCTTTTTTTTTTTGTTCTTCAGTCTCGGCAATTCAGAGAAACTCGGTTGTGAAACACTGCCACCTCTGGTCATTCAGTATAATTTGCAGATGGAAAAGTCCACTGTTAGCACATTTTCTATAAGCAATACAAAAAAAATCTTGATTTTTAGAAAGCGTAAACAGATCAATACTATGGAGTCTTTTATTGTGAAAATCAACAGCTCATTAGAAAATCAAATCTCAATTTTAGTTTTTAACCTCACATACTTCTCTGCAACATTGCTAGCTCCAGGATATAAAGCAGGCTTTAGTAGCATTGGAGGCAGCCAGGCTTTTATGAGCTATCATGACCAACACAATGTGATCCATATTACTTTCATCTTGACAGAAATTATGTTCAGGCACAGTCTCCCACTATAAGGTAGTGAGGACATGCTGATGCTGTGAGCGTCTTTTTAATGCATAAAGGAATTATTGTGAGTTTTACTTGCCTTATAAATTGGTAAAATGATCCCGTATGCCGGAAGACTTCCTTTTTTTTTTCTTCAGTCTCGGCAATTCAGAGAAACTAGGTTGTGAAACACTGCCACCTCTGGTCATTCAGTATAATCTGCAGATGGAAAAGTCCACTGTTAGCACATTTTCTATAAGCAATACAAAAAAAATCTTGATTTTTAGAAAGCGTAAACAGATCAATACTATGGAGTCTTTTATTGTGAAAATCAACAGCTCATTAGAAAATCAAATCTCAATTTTAGTTTTTAAGCTCACATACTTCTCTGCAACATTGCTAGCTCCAGGATATAAAGCAGGCTTTAGTAGCATTGGAGGCAGCCAGGCTTTTATGAGCTATCATGACCAACACAATGTGATCCATATTACTTTCATCTTGACAGAAATTATGTTCAGGCACAGTCTCCCACTATAAGGTAGTGAGGACATGCTGATGCTGTGAGCGTCTTTTTAATGCATAAAGGAATTATTGTGAGTTTTACTTGCCTTGCATATTGGTAAAATGATGCCGTATGCCGGAAGACTTCCTTTTTTTTGTTTCTTCAGTCTCGGCAATTCAGAGAAACTCGGTTGTGAAACACTGCCACCTCTGGTCATTCAGTATAATCTGCAGATGGAAAAGTCCACTGTTAGCACATTTTCTATAAGCAATACAAAAAAATCTTGATTTTTAGAAAGGGTAAACAGATCAATACTATGGAGTCTTTTATTGTGAAAATCAACAGCTCATTAGAAAATCAAATGTCAATTTTAGTTTTAAACCTCACATACTTCTCTGCAACATTGCTAGCTCCAGGATATAAAGCAGGCTTTAGTAGCGTTGGAGGCAGCCAGGCTTTTATGAACTATAATGACCAACACAATGTGATCCATATTACTTTCATCTTGATAGAAATTATGTTCAGGCACAGTCTCCCACTGTAAGGTAGTGAGGACATGCTGATGCTGTGAGCGTCTTTTTAATGCATAAAGGAATTATTGTGAGTTTTACTTGCCTTATAAATTGGTAAAATGATCCCGTATGCCGGAAGACTTCCTTTTTTTTTTCTTCAGTCTCGGCAATTCAGAGAAACTAGGTTGTGAAACACTGCCACCTCTGGTCATTCAGTATAATCTGCAGATGGAAAAGTCCACTGTTAGCACATTTTCTATAAGCAATACAAAAAAATCTTGATTTTTAGAAAGGGTAAACAGATCAATACTATGGAGTCTTTTATTGTGAAAATCAGAAAGCTCTTTAGAAAATCAAATCTCAATTTTAGTTTTTAACCTCACATACTTCTCTGCAACATTGCTAGTTCCAGGATATAAAGCAGGGTTTAGTAGCGTTGGAGGCAGCCAGGCTTTTATGAACTATCATGACCAACACAATGTGATCCATATTACTCTCATCTTGACAGAAAATATGTTCAGGCACAGTCTCCCACTATAAGGTAGTGAGGACATGCTGATGCTGTGAGCGTCTTTTTAATGCATAAAGGAATTATTGTGAGTTAAACTTGCCTTG
Organism: Triturus cristatus; assembly: GCF_964204655.1. NCBI lineage: Eukaryota > Metazoa > Chordata > Amphibia > Caudata > Salamandridae > Triturus > Triturus cristatus. The sequence goes on along the minus strand of NC_140594.1, from coordinate 936,353,682 downwards.
TATATTGGTAAAATGATGCCGTATGCCGGAAGACTTCCTTTTTTTTTTTTGTTCTTCAGTCTCGGCAATTCAGAGAAACTCGGTTGTGAAACACTGCCACCTCTGGTCATTCAGTATAATCTGTAGATGGAAAAGTCCACTGTTAGCACATTTTCTATAAGCAATACAAAAAAATCTTGATTTTTAGAAAGGGTAAACAGATCAATACTATGGAGTCTTTTATTGTGAAAATCAAAAGCTCATTAGAAAATCAAATCTCAATTTTAGTTTTTAACCTCACATACTTCTCTGCAACATTGCTAGCTCCAGGATATAAAGCAGGCTTTAGTAGCGTTGGAGGCAGCCAGGCTTTTATGAACTATAATGACCAACACAATGTGATCCATATTACTTTCATCTTGATAGAAATTATGTTCAGGCACAGTCTCCCACTGTAAGGTAGTGAGGACATGCTGATGCTGTGAGCGTCTTTTTAATGCATAAAGGAATTATTGTGAGTTTTACTTGCCTTATAAATTGGTAAAATGATGCCGTATGCCGGAAGACTTCCTTTTTTTTTTGTTCTTCAGTCTCGGCAATTCAGAGAAACTCGGTTGTGAAACACTGCCACCTCTGGTCATTCAGTATAATCTGTAGATGGAAAAGTCCACTGTTAGCACATTTTCTATAAGCAATACAAAAAAAATCTTGATTTTTAGAAAGCGTAAACAGATCAATACTATGGAGTCTTTTATTGTGAAAATCAACAGCTCATTAGAAATTCAAATCTCAATTTTAGTTTTTAACCTCACATACTTCTCTGCAACATTGCTAGTTCCAGGATATAAAGCAGGCTTTAGTAGCGTTGGAGGCAGCCAGACTTTTATGAACTATCATGACCAACACAATGTGATCCATATTACTCTCATCTTGACAGAAATTATGTTCAGGCACAGTCTCCCACTGTAAGGTAGTGAGGACATGCTGATGCTGTGAGCGTCTTTTTAATGCATAAAGGAATTATTGTGAGTTTTACTTGCCTTGCATATTGGTAAAATGATGCCGTATGCCGGAAGACTTCCTTTTTTTTTTTTCTTCAGTCTCGGCAATTCAGAGAAACTCGGTTGTGAAACACTGCCACCTCTGGTCATTCAGTATAATTTGCAGATGGAAAAGTCCACTGTTAGCACATTTTCTATAAGCAATACAAAAAAAATCTTGATTTTTAGAAAGCGTAAACAGATCAATACTATGGAGTCTTTTATTGTGAAAATCAACAGCTCATTAGAAAATCAAATCTCAATTTTAGTTTTTAACCTCACATACTTCTCTGCAACATTGCTAGCTCCAGGATATAAAGCAGGCTTTAGTAGCATTGGAGGCAGCCAGGCTTTTATGAGCTATCATGACCAACACAATGTGATCCATATTACTTTCATCTTGACAGAAATTATGTTCAGGCACAGTCTCCCACTGTAAGGTAGTGAGGACATGCTGATGCTGTGAGCGTCTTTTTAATGCATAAAGGAATTATTGTGAGTTTTACTTGCCTTATAAATTGGTAAAATGATCCCGTATGCCGGAAGACTTCCTTTTTTTTTTCTTCAGTCTCGGCAATTCAGAGAAACTAGGTTGTGAAACACTGCCACCTCTGGTCATTCAGTATAATCTGCAGATGGAAAAGTCCACTGTTAGCACATTTTCTATAAGCAATACAAAAAAAATCTTGATGATTAGAAAGCGTAAACAGATCAATACTATGGAGTCTTTTATTGTGAAAATCAACAGCTCATTAGAAATTCAAATCTCAATTTTAGTTTTTAACCTCACATACTTCTCTGCAACATTGCTAGTTCCAGGATATAAAGCAGGCTTTAGTAGCGTTGGAGGCAGCCAGGCTTTTATGAACTATCATGACCAACACAATGTGATCCATATTACTCTCATCTTGACAGAAATTATGTTCAGGCACAGTCTCCCACTATAAGGTAGTGAGGACATGCTGATGCTGTGAGCGTCTTTTTAATGCATAAAGGAATTATTGTGAGTTTTACTTGCCTTGCATATTGGTAAAATGATGCCGTATGCCGGAAGACTTCCTTTTTTTTGTTTCTTCAGTCTCGGCAATTCAGAGAAACTCGGTTGTGAAACACTGCCACCTCTGGTCATTCAGTATAATTTGCAGATGGAAAAGTCCACTGTTAGCACATTTTCTATAAGCAATACAAAAAAAATCTTGATTTTTAGAAAGCGTAAACAGATCAATACTATGGAGTCTTTTATTGTGAAAATCAACAGCTCATTAGAAAATCAAATCTCAATTTTAGTTTTTAACCTCACATACTTCTCTGCAACATTGCTAGTTCCAGGATATAAAGCAGGCTTTAGTAGCGTTGGAGGCAGCCAGACTTTTATGAACTATCATGACCAACACAATGTGATCCATATTACTCTCATCTTGATAGAAATTATGTTCAGGCACAGTCTCCCACTGTAAGGTAGTGAGGACATGCTGATGCTGTGAGCGTCTTTTTAATGCATAAAGGAATTATTGTGAGTTTTACGTGCCTTGCATATTGGTAAAATGATGCCGTATGCCGGAAGACTTCCTTTTTTGTTTTTTTCTTCAGTCTCGGCAATTCAGAGAAACTCGGTTGTGAAACACTGCCACCTCTGGTCATTCAGTATAATCTGTAGATGGAAAAGTCCACTGTTAGCACATTTTCTATAAGCAATACAAAAAAATCTTGATGATTAGAAAGCGTAAACAGATCAATACTATGGAGTCTTTTATTGTGAAAATCAACAGCTCATTAGAAATTCAAATCTCAATTTTAGTTTTTAACCTCACATACTTCTCTGCAACATTGCTAGTTCCAGGATATAAAGCAGGCTTTAGTAGCGTTGGAGGCAGCCAGGCTTTTATGAACTATCATGACCAACACAATGTGATCCATATTACTCTCATCTTGACAGAAATTATGTTCAGGCACAGTCTCCCACTATAAGGTAGTGAGGACATGCTGATGCTGTGAGCATCTTTTTAATGCATAAAGGAATTATTGTGAGTTTTACTTGCCTTGCATATTGGTAAAATGATGCCGTATGCCGGAAGACTTCCTTTTTTTTGTTTCTTCAGTCTCGGCAATTCAGAGAAACTCGGTTGTGAAACACTGCCACCTCTGGTCATTCAGTATAATTTGCAGATGGAAAAGTCCACTGTTAGCACATTTTCTATAAGCAATACAAAAAAAATCTTGATTTTTAGAAAGCGTAAACAGATCAATACTATGGAGTCTTTTATTGTGAAAATCAACAGCTCATTAGAAAATCAAATCTCAATTTTAGTTTTTAACCTCACATACTTCTCTGCAACATTGCTAGTTCCAGGATATAAAGCAGGCTTTAGTAGCGTTGGAGGCAGCCAGACTTTTATGAACTATCATGACCAACACAATGTGATCCATATTACTCTCATCTTGATAGAAATTATGTTCAGGCACAGTCTCCCACTGTAAGGTAGTGAGGACATGCTGATGCTGTGAGCGTCTTTTTAATGCATAAAGGAATTATTGTGAGTTTTACGTGCCTTGCATATTGGTACAATGATGCCGTATGCCGGAAGACTTCCTTTTTTGTTTTTTTCTTCAGTCTCGGCAATTCAGAGAAACTCGGTTGTGAAACACTGCCACCTCTGGTCATTCAGTATAATCTGTAGATGGAAAAGTCCACTGTTAGCACATTTTCTATAAGCAATACAAAAAAAATCTTGATGATTAGAAAGCGTAAACAGATCAATACTATGGAGTCTTTTATTGTGAAAATCAACAGCTCATTAGAAATTCAAATCTCAATTTTAGTTTTTAACCTCACATACTTCTCTGCAACATTGCTAGTTCCAGGATATAAAGCAGGCTTTAGTAGCGTTGGAGGCAGCCAGGCTTTTATGAACTATCATGACCAACACAATGTGATCCATATTACTCTCATCTTGACAGAAATTATGTTCAGGCACAGTCTCCCACTATAAGGTAGTGAGGACATGCTGATGCTGTGAGCGTCTTTTTAATGCATAAAGGAATTATTGTGAGTTTTACTTGCCTTGCATATTGGTAAAATGATGCCGTATGCCGGAAGACTTCCTTTTTTTTGTTTCTTCAGTCTCGGCAATTCAGAGAAACTCGGTTGTGAAACACTGCCACCTCTGGTCATTCAGTATAATTTGCAGATGGAAAAGTCCACTGTTAGCACATTTTCTATAAGCAATACAAAAAAAATCTTGATTTTTAGAAAGCGTAAACAGATCAATACTATGGAGTCTTTTATTGTGAAAATCAACAGCTCATTAGAAAATCAAATCTCAATTTTAGTTTTTAACCTCACATACTTCTCTGCAACATTGCTAGTTCCAGGATATAAAGCAGGCTTTAGTAGCGTTGGAGGCAGCCAGACTTTTATGAACTATCATGACCAACACAATGTGATCCATATTACTCTCATCTTGATAGAAATTATGTTCAGGCACAGTCTCCCACTGTAAGGTAGTGAGGACATGCTGATGCTGTGAGCGTCTTTTTAATGCATAAAGGAATTATTGTGAGTTTTACGTGCCTTGCATATTGGTAAAATGATGCCGTATGCCGGAAGACTTCCTTTTTTGTTTTTTTCTTCAGTCTCGGCAATTCAGAGAAACTCGGTTGTGAAACACTGCCACCTCTGGTCATTCAGTATAATCTGTAGATGGAAAAGTCCACTGTTAGCACATTTTCTATAAGCAATACAAAAAAATCTTGATGATTAGAAAGCGTAAACAGATCAATACTATGGAGTCTTTTATTGTGAAAATCAACAGCTCATTAGAAATTCAAATCTCAATTTTAGTTTTTAACCTCACATACTTCTCTGCAACATTGCTAGTTCCAGGATATAAAGCAGGCTTTAGTAGCGTTGGAGGCAGCCAGGCTTTTATGAACTATCATGACCAACACAATGTGATCCATATTACTCTCATCTTGACAGAAATTATGTTCAGGCACAGTCTCCCACTATAAGGTAGTGAGGACATGCTGATGCTGTGAGCATCTTTTTAATGCATAAAGGAATTATTGTGAGTTTTACTTGCCTTGCATATTGGTAAAATGATGCCGTATGCCGGAAGACTTCCTTTTTTTTGTTTCTTCAGTCTCGGCAATTCAGAGAAACTCGGTTGTGAAACACTGCCACCTCTGGTCATTCAGTATAATTTGCAGATGGAAAAGTCCACTGTTAGCACATTTTCTATAAGCAATACAAAAAAAATCTTGATTTTTAGAAAGCGTAAACAGATCAATACTATGGAGTCTTTTATTGTGAAAATCAACAGCTCATTAGAAATTCAAATCTCAATTTTAGTTTTTAACCTCACATACTTCTCTGCAACATTGCTAGTTCCAGGATATAAAGCAGGCTTTAGTAGCGTTGGAGGCAGCCAGACTTTTATGAACTATCATGACCAACACAATGTGATCCATATTACTCTCATCTTGATAGAAATTATGTTCAGGCACAGTCTCCCACTGTAAGGTAGTGAGGACATGCTGATGCTGTGAGCGTCTTTTTAATGCATAAAGGAATTATTGTGAGTTTTACGTGCCTTGCATATTGGTACAATGATGCCGTATGCCGGAAGACTTCCTTTTTTGTTTTTTTCTTCAGTCTCGGCAATTCAGAGAAACTAGGTTGTGAAACACTGCCACCTCTGGTCATTCAGTATAATCTGCAGATGGAAAAGTCCACTGTTAGCACATTTTCTATAAGCAATACAAAAAAAATCTTGATGATTAGAAAGCGTAAACAGATCAATACTATGGAGTCTTTTATTGTGAAAATCAACAGCTCATTAGAAATTCAAATCTCAATTTTAGTTTTTAACCTCACATACTTCTCTGCAACATTGCTAGTTCCAGGATATAAAGCAGGCTTTAGTAGCGTTGGAGGCAGCCAGGCTTTTATGAACTATCATGACCAACACAATGTGATCCATATTACTCTCATCTTGACAGAAATTATGTTCAGGCACAGTCTCCCACTATAAGGTAGTGAGGACATGCTGATGCTGTGAGCGTCTTTTTAATGCATAAAGGAATTATTGTGAGTTTTACTTGCCTTGCATATTGGTAAAATGATGCCGTATGCCGGAAGACTTCCTTTTTTTTGTTTCTTCAGTCTCGGCAATTCAGAGAAACTCGGTTGTGAAACACTGCCACCTCTGGTCATTCAGTATAATCTGTAGATGGAAAAGTCCACTGTTAGCACATTTTCTATAAGCAATACAAAAAAAATCTTGATTTTTAGAAAGCGTAAACAGATCAATACTATGGAGTCTTTTATTGTGAAAATCAACAGCTCATTAGAAATTCAAATCTCAATTTTAGTTTTTAACCTCACATACTTCTCTGCAACATTGCTAGTTCCAGGATATAAAGCAGGCTTTAGTAGCGTTGGAGGCAGCCAGGCTTTTATGAACTATCATGACCAACACAATGTGATCCATATTACTTTCATCTTGACAGAAATTATGTTCAGGCACAGTCTCCCACTATAAGGTAGTGAGGACATGCTGATGCTGTGAGCGTCTTTTTAATGCATAAAGGAATTATTGTGAGTTTTACTTGCCTTGCATATTGGTAAAATGATGCCGTATGCCGGAAGACTTCCTTTTTTTTGTTTCTTCAGTCTCGGCAATTCAGAGAAACTCGGTTGTGAAACACTGCCACCTCTGGTCATTCAGTATAATCTGTAGATGGAAAAGTCCACTGTTAGCACATTTTCTATAAGCAATACAAAAAAAATCTTGATTTTTAGAAAGCGTAAACAGATCAATACTATGGAGTCTTTTATTGTGAAAATCAACAGCTCATTAGAAATTCAAATCTCAATTTTAGTTTTTAACCTCACATACTTCTCTGCAACATTGCTAGTTCCAGGATATAAAGCAGGCTTTAGTAGCGTTGGAGGCAGCCAGGCTTTTATGAACTATCATGACCAACACAATGTGATCCATATTACTTTCATCTTGACAGAAATTATGTTCAGGCACAGTCTCCCACTATAAGGTAGTGAGGACATGCTGATGCTGTGAGCGTCTTTTTAATGCATAAAGGAATTATTGTGAGTTTTACTTGCCTTGCATATTGGTAAAATGATGCCGTATGCCGGAAGACTTCCTTTTTTTTGTTTCTTCAGTCTCGGCAATTCAGAGAAACTCGGTTGTGAAACACTGCCACCTCTGGTCATTCAGTATAATTTGCAGATGGAAAAGTCCACTGTTAGCACATTTTCTATAAGCAATACAAAAAAAATCTTGATTTTTAGAAAGCGTAAACAGATCAATACTATGGAGTCTTTTATTGTGAAAATCAACAGCTCATTAGAAAATCAAATCTCAATTTTAGTTTTTAACCTCACATACTTCTCTGCAACATTGCTAGTTCCAGGATATAAAGCAGGCTTTAGTAGCGTTGGAGGCAGCCAGACTTTTATGAACTATCATGACCAACACAATGTGATCCATATTACTCTCATCTTGATAGAAATTATGTTCAGGCACAGTCTCCCACTGTAAGGTAGTGAGGACATGCTGATGCTGTGAGCGTCTTTTTAATGCATAAAGGAATTATTGTGAGTTTTACTTGCCTTGCATATTGGTAAAATGATGCCGTATGCCGGAAGACTTCCTTTTTTTTTTTTTCTTCAGTCTCGGCAATTCAGAGAAACTCGGTTGTGAAACACTGCCACCTCTGGTCATTCAGTATAATCTGTAGATGGAAAAGTCCACTGTTAGCACATTTTCTATAAGCAATACAAAAAAATCTTGATTTTTAGAAAGGGTAAACAGATCAATACTATGGAGTCTTTTATTGTGAAAATCAACAGCTCATTAGAAAATCAAATCTCAATTTTAGTTTTAAACCTCACATACTTCTCTGGAACATTGCTAGCTCCAGGATATAAAGCAGGCTTTAGTAGCGTTGGAGGCAGCCAGGCTTTTATGAACTATCATGACCAACACAATGTGATCCATATTACTTTCATCTTGATAGAAATTATGTTCAGGCACAGTCTCCCACTGTAAGGTAGTGAGGACATGCTGATGCTGTGAGCGTCTTTTTAATGCATAAAGGAATTATTGTGAGTTTTACTTGCCTTATAAATTGGTAAAATGATGCGGTATGCCGGAAGACTTCCTTTTTTTTTTTTTTCTTCAGTCTCGGCAATTCAGAGAAACTCGGTTGTGAAACACTGCCACCTCTGGTCATTCAGTATAATCTGTAGATGGAAAAGTCCACTGTTAGCACATTTTCTATAAGCAATACAAAAAAATCTTGATTTTTAGAAAGCGTAAACAGATCAATACTATGGAGCCTTTTATTGTGAAAATCAACAGCTCATTAGAAAATCAAATCTCAATTTTAGTTTTTAACCTCACATACTTCTCTGCAACATTGCTAGTTCCAGGATATAAAGCAGGCTTTAGTAGCGTTGGAGGCAGCCAGGCTTTTATGAACTATCATGACCAACACAATGTGATCCATATTACTTTCATCTTGACAGAAATTATGTTCAGGCACAGTCTCCCACTGTAAGGTAGTGAGGACATGCTGATGCTGTGAGCGTCTTTTTAATGCATAAAGGAATTATTGTGAGTTAAACTTGCCTTGTATATTGGTAAAATGATGCCGTATGCCGGAAGACTTCCTTTTTTTTTTTTGTTCTTCAGTCTCGGCAATTCAGAGAAACTCGGTTGTGAAACACTGCCACCTCTGGTCATTCAGTATAATCTGTAGATGGAAAAGTCCACTGTTAGCACATTTTCTATAAGCAATACAAAAAAAATCTTGATTTTTAGAAAGCGTAAACAGATCAATACTATGGAGTCTTTTATTGTGAAAATCAACAGCTCATTAGAAAATCAAATCTCAATTTTAGTTTTTAACCTCACATACTTCTCTGCAACATTGCTAGCTCCAGGATATAAAGCAGGCTTTAGTAGCATTGGAGGCAGCCAGGCTTTTATGAGCTATCATGACCAACACAATGTGATCCATATTACTTTCATCTTGACAGAAATTATGTTCAGGCACAGTCTCCCACTGTAAGGTAGTGAGGACATGCTGATGCTGTGAGCGTCTTTTTAATGCATAAAGGAATTATTGTGAGTTTTACTTGCCTTATAAATTGGTAAAATGATGCCGTATGCCGGAAGACTTCCTTTTTTTTTTGTTCTTCAGTCTCGGCAATTCAGAGAAACTCGGTTGTGAAACACTGCCACCTCTGGTCATTCAGTATAATCTGTAGATGGAAAAGTCCACTGTTAGCACATTTTCTATAAGCAATACAAAAAAAATCTTGATTTTTAGAAAGCGTAAACAGATCAATACTATGGAGTCTTTTATTGTGAAAATCAACAGCTCATTAGAAAATCAAATCTCAATTTTAGTTTTTAACCTCACATACTTCTCTGCAACATTGCTAGTTCCAGGATATAAAGCAGGCTTTAGTAGCGTTGGAGGCAGCCAGACTTTTATGAACTATCATGACCAACACAATGTGATCCATATTACTCTCATCTTGATAGAAATTATGTTCAGGCACAGTCTCCCACTGTAAGGTAGTGAGGACATGCTGATGCTGTGAGCGTCTTTTTAATGCATAAAGGAATTATTGTGAGTTTTACTTGCCTTATAAATTGGTAAAATGATGCGGTATGCCGGAAGACTTCCTTTTTTTTTTTTTTCTTCAGTCTCGGCAATTCAGAGAAACTCGGTTGTGAAACACTGCCACCTCTGGTCATTCAGTATAATCTGTAGATGGAAAAGTCCACTGTTAGCACATTTTCTATAAGCAATACAAAAAAATCTTGATTTTTAGAAAGCGTAAACAGATCAATACTATGGAGCCTTTTATTGTGAAAATCAACAGCTCATTAGAAAATCAAATCTCAATTTTAGTTTTTAACCTCACATACTTCTCTGCAACATTGCTAGTTCCAGGATATAAAGCAGGCTTTAGTAGCGTTGGAGGCAGCCAGGCTTTTATGAGCTATCATGACCAACACAATGTGATCCATATTACTTTCATCTTGACAGAAATTATGTTCAGGCACAGTCTCCCACTGTAAGGTAGTGAGGACATGCTGATGCTGTGAGCGTCTTTTTAATGCATAAAGGAATTATTGTGAGTTTTACTTGCCTTATAAATTGGTAAAATGATCCCGTATGCCGGAAGACTTCCTTTTTTTTTTCTTCAGTCTCGGCAATTCAGAGAAACTAGGTTGTGAAACACTGCCACCTCTGGTCATTCAGTATAATCTGCAGATGGAAAAGTCCACTGTTAGCACATTTTCTATAAGCAATACAAAAAAAATCTTGATGATTAGAAAGCGTAAACAGATCAATACTATGGAGTCTTTTATTGTGAAAATCAACAGCTCATTAGAAATTCAAATCTCAATTTTAGTTTTTAACCTCACATACTTCTCTGCAACATTGCTAGTTCCAGGATATAAAGCAGGCTTTAGTAGCGTTGGAGGCAGCCAGGCTTTTATGAACTATCATGACCAACACAATGTGATCCATATTACTCTCATCTTGACAGAAATTATGTTCAGGCACAGTCTCCCACTATAAGGTAGTGAGGACATGCTGATGCTGTGAGCGTCTTTTTAATGCATAAAGGAATTATTGTGAGTTTTACTTGCCTTATAAATTGGTAAAATGATCCCGTATGCCGGAAGACTTCCTTTTTTTTTTCTTCAGTCTCGGCAATTCAGAGAAACTAGGTTGTGAAACACTGCCACCTCTGGTCATTCAGTATAATCTGCAGATGGAAAAGTCCACTGTTAGCACATTTTCTATAAGCAATACAAAAAAAATCTTGATTTTTAGAAAGCGTAAACAGATCAATACTATGGAGTCTTTTATTGTGAAAATCAACAGCTCATTAGAAAATCAAATCTCAATTTTAGTTTTTAACCTCACATACTTCTCTGCAACATTGCTAGCTCCAGGATATAAAGCAGGCTTTAGTAGCGTTGGAGGCAGCCAGGCTTTTATGAACTATCATGACCAACACAATGTGATCCATATTACTTTCATCTTGACAGAAATTATGTTCAGGCACAGTCTCCCACTGTAAGGTAGTGAGGACATGCTGATGCTGTGAGCGTCTTTTTAATGCATAAAGGAATTATTGTGAGTTTTACTTGCCTTATAAATTGGTAAAATGATGCCGTATGCCGGAAGACTTCCTTTTTTTTTTTTGTTCTTCAGTCTCGGCAATTCAGAGAAACTCGGTTGTGAAACACTGCCACCTCTGGTCATTCAGTATAATCTGTAGATGGAAAAGTCCACTGTTAGCACATTTTCTATAAGCAATACAAAAAAATCTTGATTTTTAGAAAGGGTAAACAGATCAATACTATGGAGTCTTTTATTGTGAAAATCAACAGCTCATTAGAAAATCAAATCTCAATTTTAGTTTTTAACCTCACATACTTCTCTGCAACATTGCTAGCTCCAGGATATAAAGCAGGCTTTAGTAGCATTGGAGGCAGCCAGGCTTTTATGAGCTATCATGACCAACACAATGTGATCCATATTACTTTCATCTTGACAGAAATTATGTTCAGGCACAGTCTCCCACTGTAAGGTAGTGAGGACATGCTGATGCTGTGAGCGTCTTTTTAATGCATAAAGGAATTATTGTGAGTTTTACTTGCCTTATAAATTGGTAAAATGATGCCGTATGCCGGAAGACTTCCTTTTTTTTTTTGTTCTTCAGTCTCGGCAATTCAGAGAAACTCGGTTGTGAAACACTGCCACCTCTGGTCATTCAGTATAATCTGTAGATGGAAAAGTCCACTGTTAGCACATTTTCTATAAGCAATACAAAAAAAATCTTGATTTTTAGAAAGCGTAAACAGATCAATACTATGGAGTCTTTTATTGTGAAAATCAACAGCTCATTAGAAAATCAAATCTCAATTTTAGTTTTTAACCTCACATACTTCTCTGCAACATTGCTAGTTCCAGGATATAAAGCAGGCTTTAGTAGCGTTGGAGGCAGCCAGACTTTTATGAACTATCATGACCAACACAATGTGATCCATATTACTCTCATCTTGATAGAAATTATGTTCAGGCACAGTCTCCCACTGTAAGGTAGTGAGGACATGCTGATGCTGTGAGCGTCTTTTTAATGCATAAAGGAATTATTGTGAGTTTTACTTGCCTTGCATATTGGTAAAATGATGCCGTATGCCGGAAGACTTCCTTTTTTTTTTTTTTCTTCAGTCTCGGCAATTCAGAGAAACTCGGTTGTGAAACACTGCCACCTCTGGTCATTCAGTATAATCTGTAGATGGAAAAGTCCACTGTTAGCACATTTTCTATAAGCAATACAAAAAAATCTTGATTTTTAGAAAGGGTAAACAGATCAATACTATGGAGTCTTTTATTGTGAAAATCAACAGCTCATTAGAAAATCAAATCTCAATTTTAGTTTTTAACCTCACATACTTCTCTGCAACATTGCTAGTTCCAGGATATAAAGCAGGCTTTAGTAGCGTTGGAGGCAGCCAGGCTTTTATGAACTATCATGACCAACACAATGTGATCCATATTACTCTCATCTTGACAGAAATTATGTTCAGGCACAGTCTCCCACTATAAGGTAGTGAGGACATGCTGATGCTGTGAGCGTCTTTTTAATGCATAAAGGAATTATTGTGAGTTTTACTTGCCTTATAAATTGGTAAAATGATGCCGTATGCCGGAAGACTTCCTTTTTTTTTTTGTTCTTCAGTCTCGGCAATTCAGAGAAACTCGGTTGTGAAACACTGCCACCTCTGGTCATTCAGTATAATTTGCAGATGGAAAAGTCCACTGTTAGCACATTTTCTATAAGCAATACAAAAAAAATCTTGATTTTTAGAAAGCGTAAACAGATCAATACTATGGAGTCTTTTATTGTGAAAATCAACAGCTCATTAGAAAATCAAATCTCAATTTTAGTTTTTAACCTCACATACTTCTCTGCAACATTGCTAGCTCCAGGATATAAAGCAGGCTTTAGTAGCATTGGAGGCAGCCAGGCTTTTATGAGCTATCATGACCAACACAATGTGATCCATATTACTTTCATCTTGACAGAAATTATGTTCAGGCACAGTCTCCCACTATAAGGTAGTGAGGACATGCTGATGCTGTGAGCGTCTTTTTAATGCATAAAGGAATTATTGTGAGTTTTACTTGCCTTATAAATTGGTAAAATGATCCCGTATGCCGGAAGACTTCCTTTTTTTTTTCTTCAGTCTCGGCAATTCAGAGAAACTAGGTTGTGAAACACTGCCACCTCTGGTCATTCAGTATAATCTGCAGATGGAAAAGTCCACTGTTAGCACATTTTCTATAAGCAATACAAAAAAAATCTTGATTTTTAGAAAGCGTAAACAGATCAATACTATGGAGTCTTTTATTGTGAAAATCAACAGCTCATTAGAAAATCAAATCTCAATTTTAGTTTTTAAGCTCACATACTTCTCTGCAACATTGCTAGCTCCAGGATATAAAGCAGGCTTTAGTAGCATTGGAGGCAGCCAGGCTTTTATGAGCTATCATGACCAACACAATGTGATCCATATTACTTTCATCTTGACAGAAATTATGTTCAGGCACAGTCTCCCACTGTAAGGTAGTGAGGACATGCTGATGCTGTGAGCGTCTTTTTAATGCATAAAGGAATTATTGTGAGTTTTACTTGCCTTATAAATTGGTAAAATGATCCCGTATGCCGGAAGACTTCCTTTTTTTTTTCTTCAGTCTCGGCAATTCAGAGAAACTAGGTTGTGAAACACTGCCACCTCTGGTCATTCAGTATAATCTGCAGATGGAAAAGTCCACTGTTAGCACATTTTCTATAAGCAATACAAAAAAAATCTTGATGATTAGAAAGCGTAAACAGATCAATACTATGGAGTCTTTTATTGTGAAAATCAACAGCTCATTAGAAATTCAAATCTCAATTTTAGTTTTTAACCTCACATACTTCTCTGCAACATTGCTAGTTCCAGGATATAAAGCAGGCTTTAGTAGCGTTGGAGGCAGCCAGGCTTTTATGAACTATCATGACCAACACAATGTGATCCATATTACTCTCATCTTGACAGAAATTATGTTCAGGCACAGTCTCCCACTATAAGGTAGTGAGGACATGCTGATGCTGTGAGCGTCTTTTTAATGCATAAAGGAATTATTGTGAGTTTTACTTGCCTTATAAATTGGTAAAATGATGCCGTATGCCGGAAGACTTCCTTTTTTTTTTTGTTCTTCAGTCTCGGCAATTCAGAGAAACTCGGTTGTGAAACACTGCCACCTCTGGTCATTCAGTATAATCTGTAGATGGAAAAGTCCACTGTTAGCACATTTTCTATAAGCAATACAAAAAAAATCTTGATTTTTAGAAAGCGTAAACAGATCAATACTATGGAGTCTTTTATTGTGAAAATCAACAGCTCATTAGAAATTCAAATCTCAATTTTAGTTTTTAACCTCACATACTTCTCTGCAACATTGCTAGTTCCAGGATATAAAGCAGGCTTTAGTAGCGTTGGAGGCAGCCAGACTTTTATGAACTATCATGACCAACACAATGTGATCCATATTACTCTCATCTTGACAGAAATTATGTTCAGGCACAGTCTCCCACTGTAAGGTAGTGAGGACATGCTGATGCTGTGAGCGTCTTTTTAATGCATAAAGGAATTATTGTGAGTTTTACTTGCCTTGCATATTGGTAAAATGATGCCGTATGCCGGAAGACTTCCTTTTTTTTTTTCTTCAGTCTCGTCAATTCAGAGAAACTCGGTTGTGAAACACTGCCACCTCTGGTCATTCAGTATAATTTGCAGATGGAAAAGTCCACTGTTAGCACATTTTCTATAAGCAATACAAAAAAAATCTTGATTTTTAGAAAGCGTAAACAGATCAATACTATGGAGTCTTTTATTGTGAAAATCAACAGCTCATTAGAAAATCAAATCTCAATTTTAGTTTTTAAGCTCACATACTTCTCTGCAACATTGCTAGCTCCAGGATATAAAGCAGGCTTTAGTAGCATTGGAGGCAGCCAGGCTTTTATGAGCTATCATGACCAACACAATGTGATCCATATTACTTTCATCTTGACAGAAATTATGTTCAGGCACAGTCTCCCACTGTAAGGTAGTGAGGACATGCTGATGCTGTGAGCGTCTTTTTAATGCATAAAGGAATTATTGTGAGTTTTACTTGCCTTATAAATTGGTAAAATGATCCCGTATGCCGGAAGACTTCCTTTTTTTTTTCTTCAGTCTCGGCAATTCAGAGAAACTAGGTTGTGAAACACTGCCACCTCTGGTCATTCAGTATAATCTGCAGATGGAAAAGTCCACTGTTAGCACATTTTCTATAAGCAATACAAAAAAAATCTTGATGATTAGAAAGCGTAAACAGATCAATACTATGGAGTCTTTTATTGTGAAAATCAACAGCTCATTAGAAATTCAAATCTCAATTTTAGTTTTTAACCTCACATACTTCTCTGCAACATTGCTAGTTCCAGGATATAAAGCAGGCTTTAGTAGCGTTGGAGGCAGCCAGGCTTTTATGAACTATCATGACCAACACAATGTGATCCATATTACTCTCATCTTGACAGAAATTATGTTCAGGCACAGTCTCCCACTATAAGGTAGTGAGGACATGCTGATGCTGTGAGCGTCTTTTTAATGCATAAAGGAATTATTGTGAGTTTTACTTGCCTTATAAATTGGTAAAATGATGCCGTATGCCGGAAGACTTCCTTTTTTTTTTTGTTCTTCAGTCTCGGCAATTCAGAGAAACTCGGTTGTGAAACACTGCCACCTCTGGTCATTCAGTATAATCTGTAGATGGAAAAGTCCACTGTTAGCACATTTTCTATAAGCAATACAAAAAAAATCTTGATTTTTAGAAAGCGTAAACAGATCAATACTATGGAGTCTTTTATTGTGAAAATCAACAGCTCATTAGAAATTCAAATCTCAATTTTAGTTTTTAACCTCACATACTTCTCTGCAACATTGCTAGTTCCAGGATATAAAGCAGGCTTTAGTAGCGTTGGAGGCAGCCAGACTTTTATGAACTATCATGACCAACACAATGTGATCCATATTACTCTCATCTTGACAGAAATTATGTTCAGGCACAGTCTCCCACTGTAAGGTAGTGAGGACATGCTGATGCTGTGAGCGTCTTTTTAATGCATAAAGGAATTATTGTGAGTTTTACTTGCCTTGCATATTGGTAAAATGATGCCGTATGCCGGAAGACTTCCTTTTTTTTTTTCTTCAGTCTCGTCAATTCAGAGAAACTCGGTTGTGAAACACTGCCACCTCTGGTCATTCAGTATAATTTGCAGATGGAAAAGTCCACTGTTAGCACATTTTCTATAAGCAATACAAAAAAAATCTTGATTTTTAGAAAGCGTAAACAGATCAATACTATGGAGTCTTTTATTGTGAAAATCAACAGCTCATTAGAAATTCAAATCTCAATTTTAGTTTTTAACCTCACATACTTCTCTGCAACATTGCTAGTTCCAGGATATAAAGCAGGCTTTAGTAGCGTTGGAGGCAGCCAGGCTTTTATGAACTATCATGACCAACACAATGTGATCCATATTACTCTCATCTTGACAGAAATTATGTTCAGGCACAGTCTCCCACTATAAGGTAGTGAGGACATGCTGATGCTGTGAGCGTCTTTTTAATGCATAAAGGAATTATTGTGAGTTTTACTTGCCTTATAAATTGGTAAAATGATCCCGTATGCCGGAAGACTTCCTTTTTTTTTTCTTCAGTCTCGGCAATTCAGAGAAACTAGGTTGTGAAACACTGCCACCTCTGGTCATTCAGTATAATCTGCAGATGGAAAAGTCCACTGTTAGCACATTTTCTATAAGCAATACAAAAAAAATCTTGATTTTTAGAAAGCGTAAACAGATCAATACTATGGAGTCTTTTATTGTGAAAATCAACAGCTCATTAGAAAATCAAATCTCAATTTTAGTTTTTAACCTCACATACTTCTCTGCAACATTGCTAGCTCCAGGATATAAAGCAGGCTTTAGTAGCGTTGGAGGCAGCCAGGCTTTTATGAACTATCATGACCAACACAATGTGATCCATATTACTTTCATCTTGACAGAAATTATGTTCAGGCACAGTCTCCCACTGTAAGGTAGTGAGGACATGCTGATGCTGTGAGCGTCTTTTTAATGCATAAAGGAATTATTGTGAGTTTTACTTGCCTTATAAATTGGTAAAATGATGCCGTATGCCGGAAGACTTCCTTTTTTTTTTTTGTTCTTCAGTCTCGGCAATTCAGAGAAACTCGGTTGTGAAACACTGCCACCTCTGGTCATTCAGTATAATCTGTAGATGGAAAAGTCCACTGTTAGCACATTTTCTATAAGCAATACAAAAAAATCTTGATTTTTAGAAAGGGTAAACAGATCAATACTATGGAGTCTTTTATTGTGAAAATCAACAGCTCATTAGAAAATCAAATCTCAATTTTAGTTTTTAACCTCACATACTTCTCTGCAACATTGCTAGCTCCAGGATATAAAGCAGGCTTTAGTAGCATTGGAGGCAGCCAGGCTTTTATGAGCTATCATGACCAACACAATGTGATCCATATTACTTTCATCTTGACAGAAATTATGTTCAGGCACAGTCTCCCACTGTAAGGTAGTGAGGACATGCTGATGCTGTGAGCGTCTTTTTAATGCATAAAGGAATTATTGTGAGTTTTACTTGCCTTATAAATTGGTAAAATGATGCCGTATGCCGGAAGACTTCCTTTTTTTTTTTGTTCTTCAGTCTCGGCAATTCAGAGAAACTCGGTTGTGAAACACTGCCACCTCTGGTCATTCAGTATAATCTGTAGATGGAAAAGTCCACTGTTAGCACATTTTCTATAAGCAATACAAAAAAAATCTTGATTTTTAGAAAGCGTAAACAGATCAATACTATGGAGTCTTTTATTGTGAAAATCAACAGCTCATTAGAAAATCAAATCTCAATTTTAGTTTTTAACCTCACATACTTCTCTGCAACATTGCTAGTTCCAGGATATAAAGCAGGCTTTAGTAGCGTTGGAGGCAGCCAGACTTTTATGAACTATCATGACCAACACAATGTGATCCATATTACTCTCATCTTGATAGAAATTATGTTCAGGCACAGTCTCCCACTGTAAGGTAGTGAGGACATGCTGATGCTGTGAGCGTCTTTTTAATGCATAAAGGAATTATTGTGAGTTTTACTTGCCTTGCATATTGGTAAAATGATGCCGTATGCCGGAAGACTTCCTTTTTTTTTTTTTTCTTCAGTCTCGGCAATTCAGAGAAACTCGGTTGTGAAACACTGCCACCTCTGGTCATTCAGTATAATCTGTAGATGGAAAAGTCCACTGTTAGCACATTTTCTATAAGCAATACAAAAAAATCTTGATTTTTAGAAAGGGTAAACAGATCAATACTATGGAGTCTTTTATTGTGAAAATCAACAGCTCATTAGAAAATCAAATCTCAATTTTAGTTTTTAACCTCACATACTTCTCTGCAACATTGCTAGTTCCAGGATATAAAGCAGGCTTTAGTAGCGTTGGAGGCAGCCAGGCTTTTATGAACTATCATGACCAACACAATGTGATCCATATTACTCTCATCTTGACAGAAATTATGTTCAGGCACAGTCTCCCACTATAAGGTAGTGAGGACATGCTGATGCTGTGAGCGTCTTTTTAATGCATAAAGGAATTATTGTGAGTTTTACTTGCCTTATAAATTGGTAAAATGATGCCGTATGCCGGAAGACTTCCTTTTTTTTTTTGTTCTTCAGTCTCGGCAATTCAGAGAAACTCGGTTGTGAAACACTGCCACCTCTGGTCATTCAGTATAATTTGCAGATGGAAAAGTCCACTGTTAGCACATTTTCTATAAGCAATACAAAAAAAATCTTGATTTTTAGAAAGCGTAAACAGATCAATACTATGGAGTCTTTTATTGTGAAAATCAACAGCTCATTAGAAAATCAAATCTCAATTTTAGTTTTTAACCTCACATACTTCTCTGCAACATTGCTAGCTCCAGGATATAAAGCAGGCTTTAGTAGCATTGGAGGCAGCCAGGCTTTTATGAGCTATCATGACCAACACAATGTGATCCATATTACTTTCATCTTGACAGAAATTATGTTCAGGCACAGTCTCCCACTATAAGGTAGTGAGGACATGCTGATGCTGTGAGCGTCTTTTTAATGCATAAAGGAATTATTGTGAGTTTTACTTGCCTTATAAATTGGTAAAATGATCCCGTATGCCGGAAGACTTCCTTTTTTTTTTCTTCAGTCTCGGCAATTCAGAGAAACTAGGTTGTGAAACACTGCCACCTCTGGTCATTCAGTATAATCTGCAGATGGAAAAGTCCACTGTTAGCACATTTTCTATAAGCAATACAAAAAAAATCTTGATTTTTAGAAAGCGTAAACAGATCAATACTATGGAGTCTTTTATTGTGAAAATCAACAGCTCATTAGAAAATCAAATCTCAATTTTAGTTTTTAAGCTCACATACTTCTCTGCAACATTGCTAGCTCCAGGATATAAAGCAGGCTTTAGTAGCATTGGAGGCAGCCAGGCTTTTATGAGCTATCATGACCAACACAATGTGATCCATATTACTTTCATCTTGACAGAAATTATGTTCAGGCACAGTCTCCCACTGTAAGGTAGTGAGGACATGCTGATGCTGTGAGCGTCTTTTTAATGCATAAAGGAATTATTGTGAGTTTTACTTGCCTTATAAATTGGTAAAATGATCCCGTATGCCGGAAGACTTCCTTTTTTTTTTCTTCAGTCTCGGCAATTCAGAGAAACTAGGTTGTGAAACACTGCCACCTCTGGTCATTCAGTATAATCTGCAGATGGAAAAGTCCACTGTTAGCACATTTTCTATAAGCAATACAAAAAAAATCTTGATGATTAGAAAGCGTAAACAGATCAATACTATGGAGTCTTTTATTGTGAAAATCAACAGCTCATTAGAAATTCAAATCTCAATTTTAGTTTTTAACCTCACATACTTCTCTGCAACATTGCTAGTTCCAGGATATAAAGCAGGCTTTAGTAGCGTTGGAGGCAGCCAGGCTTTTATGAACTATCATGACCAACACAATGTGATCCATATTACTCTCATCTTGACAGAAATTATGTTCAGGCACAGTCTCCCACTATAAGGTAGTGAGGACATGCTGATGCTGTGAGCGTCTTTTTAATGCATAAAGGAATTATTGTGAGTTTTACTTGCCTTATAAATTGGTAAAATGATGCCGTATGCCGGAAGACTTCCTTTTTTTTTTTGTTCTTCAGTCTCGGCAATTCAGAGAAACTCGGTTGTGAAACACTGCCACCTCTGGTCATTCAGTATAATCTGTAGATGGAAAAGTCCACTGTTAGCACATTTTCTATAAGCAATACAAAAAAAATCTTGATTTTTAGAAAGCGTAAACAGATCAATACTATGGAGTCTTTTATTGTGAAAATCAACAGCTCATTAGAAATTCAAATCTCAATTTTAGTTTTTAACCTCACATACTTCTCTGCAACATTGCTAGTTCCAGGATATAAAGCAGGCTTTAGTAGCGTTGGAGGCAGCCAGACTTTTATGAACTATCATGACCAACACAATGTGATCCATATTACTCTCATCTTGACAGAAATTATGTTCAGGCACAGTCTCCCACTGTAAGGTAGTGAGGACATGCTGATGCTGTGAGCGTCTTTTTAATGCATAAAGGAATTATTGTGAGTTTTACTTGCCTTGCATATTGGTAAAATGATGCCGTATGCCGGAAGACTTCCTTTTTTTTTTTCTTCAGTCTCGTCAATTCAGAGAAACTCGGTTGTGAAACACTGCCACCTCTGGTCATTCAGTATAATTTGCAGATGGAAAAGTCCACTGTTAGCACATTTTCTATAAGCAATACAAAAAAAATCTTGATTTTTAGAAAGCGTAAACAGATCAATACTATGGAGTCTTTTATTGTGAAAATCAACAGCTCATTAGAAAATCAAATCTCAATTTTAGTTTTTAAGCTCACATACTTCTCTGCAACATTGCTAGCTCCAGGATATAAAGCAGGCTTTAGTAGCATTGGAGGCAGCCAGGCTTTTATGAGCTATCATGACCAACACAATGTGATCCATATTACTTTCATCTTGACAGAAATTATGTTCAGGCACAGTCTCCCACTGTAAGGTAGTGAGGACATGCTGATGCTGTGAGCGTCTTTTTAATGCATAAAGGAATTATTGTGAGTTTTACTTGCCTTATAAATTGGTAAAATGATCCCGTATGCCGGAAGACTTCCTTTTTTTTTTCTTCAGTCTCGGCAATTCAGAGAAACTAGGTTGTGAAACACTGCCACCTCTGGTCATTCAGTATAATCTGCAGATGGAAAAGTCCACTGTTAGCACATTTTCTATAAGCAATACAAAAAAAATCTTGATGATTAGAAAGCGTAAACAGATCAATACTATGGAGTCTTTTATTGTGAAAATCAACAGCTCATTAGAAATTCAAATCTCAATTTTAGTTTTTAACCTCACATACTTCTCTGCAACATTGCTAGTTCCAGGATATAAAGCAGGCTTTAGTAGCGTTGGAGGCAGCCAGGCTTTTATGAACTATCATGACCAACACAATGTGATCCATATTACTCTCATCTTGACAGAAATTATGTTCAGGCACAGTCTCCCACTATAAGGTAGTGAGGACATGCTGATGCTGTGAGCGTCTTTTTAATGCATAAAGGAATTATTGTGAGTTTTACTTGCCTTATAAATTGGTAAAATGATGCCGTATGCCGGAAGACTTCCTTTTTTTTTTTGTTCTTCAGTCTCGGCAATTCAGAGAAACTCGGTTGTGAAACACTGCCACCTCTGGTCATTCAGTATAATCTGTAGATGGAAAAGTCCACTGTTAGCACATTTTCTATAAGCAATACAAAAAAAATCTTGATTTTTAGAAAGCGTAAACAGATCAATACTATGGAGTCTTTTATTGTGAAAATCAACAGCTCATTAGAAATTCAAATCTCAATTTTAGTTTTTAACCTCACATACTTCTCTGCAACATTGCTAGTTCCAGGATATAAAGCAGGCTTTAGTAGCGTTGGAGGCAGCCAGACTTTTATGAACTATCATGACCAACACAATGTGATCCATATTACTCTCATCTTGACAGAAATTATGTTCAGGCACAGTCTCCCACTGTAAGGTAGTGAGGACATGCTGATGCTGTGAGCGTCTTTTTAATGCATAAAGGAATTATTGTGAGTTTTACTTGCCTTGCATATTGGTAAAATGATGCCGTATGCCGGAAGACTTCCTTTTTTTTTTTCTTCAGTCTCGTCAATTCAGAGAAACTCGGTTGTGAAACACTGCCACCTCTGGTCATTCAGTATAATTTGCAGATGGAAAAGTCCACTGTTAGCACATTTTCTATAAGCAATACAAAAAAAATCTTGATTTTTAGAAAGCGTAAACAGATCAATACTATGGAGTCTTTTATTGTGAAAATCAACAGCTCATTAGAAATTCAAATCTCAATTTTAGTTTTTAACCTCACATACTTCTCTGCAACATTGCTAGTTCCAGGATATAAAGCAGGCTTTAGTAGCGTTGGAGGCAGCCAGGCTTTTATGAACTATCATGACCAACACAATGTGATCCATATTACTCTCATCTTGACAGAAATTATGTTCAGGCACAGTCTCCCACTATAAGGTAGTGAGGACATGCTGATGCTGTGAGCGTCTTTTTAATGCATAAAGGAATTATTGTGAGTTTTACTTGCCTTATAAATTGGTAAAATGATCCCGTATGCCGGAAGACTTCCTTTTTTTTTTCTTCAGTCTCGGCAATTCAGAGAAACTAGGTTGTGAAACACTGCCACCTCTGGTCATTCAGTATAATCTGCAGATGGAAAAGTCCACTGTTAGCACATTTTCTATAAGCAATACAAAAAAAATCTTGATTTTTAGAAAGCGTAAACAGATCAATACTATGGAGTCTTTTATTGTGAAAATCAACAGCTCATTAGAAAATCAAATCTCAATTTTAGTTTTTAACCTCACATACTTCTCTGCAACATTGCTAGCTCCAGGATATAAAGCAGGCTTTAGTAGCATTGGAGGCAGCCAGGCTTTTATGAGCTATCATGACCAACACAATGTGATCCATATTACTTTCATCTTGACAGAAATTATGTTCAGGCACAGTCTCCCACTGTAAGGTAGTGAGGACATGCTGATGCTGTGAGCGTCTTTTTAATGCATAAAGGAATTATTGTGAGTTTTACTTGCCTTATAAATTGGTAAAATGATCCCGTATGCCGGAAGACTTCCTTTTTTTTTTCTTCAGTCTCGGCAATTCAGAGAAACTAGGTTGTGAAACACTGCCACCTCTGGTCATTCAGTATAATCTGCAGATGGAAAAGTCCACTGTTAGCACATTTTCTATAAGCAATACAAAAAAAATCTTGATGATTAGAAAGCGTAAACAGATCAATACTATGGAGTCTTTTATTGTGAAAATCAACAGCTCATTAGAAATTCAAATCTCAATTTTAGTTTTTAACCTCACATACTTCTCTGCAACATTGCTAGTTCCAGGATATAAAGCAGGCTTTAGTAGCGTTGGAGGCAGCCAGGCTTTTATGAACTATCATGACCAACACAATGTGATCCATATTACTCTCATCTTGACAGAAATTATGTTCAGGCACAGTCTCCCACTATAAGGTAGTGAGGACATGCTGATGTTGTGAGCGTCTTTTTAATGCATAAAGGAATTATTGTGAGTTTTACTTGCCTTATAAATTGGTAAAATGATCCCGTATGCCGGAAGACTTCCTTTTTTTTTTTCTTCAGTCTCGTCAATTCAGAGAAACTCGGTTGTGAAACACTGCCACCTCTGGTCATTCAGTATAATTTGCAGATGGAAAAGTCCACTGTTAGCACATTTTCTATAAGCAATACAAAAAAAATCTTGATTTTTAGAAAGCGTAAACAGATCAATACTATGGAGTCTTTTATTGTGAAAATCAACAGCTCATTAGAAAATCAAATCTCAATTTTAGTTTTTAACCTCACATACTTCTCTGCAACATTGCTAGCTCCAGGATATAAAGCAGGCTTTAGTAGCATTGGAGGCAGCCAGGCTTTTATGAGCTATCATGACCAACACAATGTGATCCATATTACTTTCATCTTGACAGAAATTATGTTCAGGCACAGTCTCCCACTATAAGGTAGTGAGGACATGCTGATGCTGTGAGCGTCTTTTTAATGCATAAAGGAATTATTGTGAGTTTTACTTGCCTTATAAATTGGTAAAATGATCCCGTATGCCGGAAGACTTCCTTTTTTTTTTCTTCAGTCTCGGCAATTCAGAGAAACTAGGTTGTGAAACACTGCCACCTCTGGTCATTCAGTATAATCTGCAGATGGAAAAGTCCACTGTTAGCACATTTTCTATAAGCAATACAAAAAAAATCTTGATTTTTAGAAAGCGTAAACAGATCAATACTATGGAGTCTTTTATTGTGAAAATCAACAGCTCATTAGAAAATCAAATCTCAATTTTAGTTTTTAACCTCACATACTTCTCTGCAACATTGCTAGCTCCAGGATATAAAGCAGGCTTTAGTAGCGTTGGAGGCAGCCAGGCTTTTATGAACTATCATGACCAACACAATGTGATCCATATTACTCTCATCTTGACAGAAATTATGTTCAGGCACAGTCTCCCACTATAAGGTAGTGAGGACATGCTGATGCTGTGAGCGTCTTTTTAATGCATAAAGGAATTATTGTGAGTTTTACTTGCCTTATAAATTGGTAAAATGATGCCGTATGCCGGAAGACTTCCTTTTTTTTTTTGTTCTTCAGTCTCGGCAATTCAGAGAAACTCGGTTGTGAAACACTGCCACCTCTGGTCATTCAGTATAATCTGTAGATGGAAAAGTCCACTGTTAGCACATTTTCTATAAGCAATACAAAAAAAATCTTGATTTTTAGAAAGCGTAAACAGATCAATACTATGGAGTCTTTTATTGTGAAAATCAACAGCTCATTAGAAATTCAAATCTCAATTTTAGTTTTTAACCTCACATACTTCTCTGCAACATTGCTAGTTCCAGGATATAAAGCAGGCTTTAGTAGCGTTGGAGGCAGCCAGACTTTTATGAACTATCATGACCAACACAATGTGATCCATATTACTCTCATCTTGACAGAAATTATGTTCAGGCACAGTCTCCCACTGTAAGGTAGTGAGGACATGCTGATGCTGTGAGCGTCTTTTTAATGCATAAAGGAATTATTGTGAGTTTTACTTGCCTTGCATATTGGTAAAATGATGCCGTATGCCGGAAGACTTCCTTTTTTTTTTTCTTCAGTCTCGTCAATTCAGAGAAACTCGGTTGTGAAACACTGCCACCTCTGGTCATTCAGTATAATTTGCAGATGGAAAAGTCCACTGTTAGCACATTTTCTATAAGCAATACAAAAAAAATCTTGATTTTTAGAAAGCGTAAACAGATCAATACTATGGAGTCTTTTATTGTGAAAATCAACAGCTCATTAGAAATTCAAATCTCAATTTTAGTTTTTAACCTCACATACTTCTCTGCAACATTGCTAGTTCCAGGATATAAAGCAGGCTTTAGTAGC
Organism: Triturus cristatus; assembly: GCF_964204655.1. Taxonomy (NCBI): domain Eukaryota; kingdom Metazoa; phylum Chordata; class Amphibia; order Caudata; family Salamandridae; genus Triturus; species Triturus cristatus. The sequence continues at coordinate 936,327,845 of NC_140594.1, read as the reverse complement.
GTTGGAGGCAGCCAGGCTTTTATGAACTATCATGACCAACACAATGTGATCCATATTACTCTCATCTTGACAGAAATTATGTTCAGGCACAGTCTCCCACTATAAGGTAGTGAGGACATGCTGATGCTGTGAGCGTCTTTTTAATGCATAAAGGAATTATTGTGAGTTTTACTTGCCTTATAAATTGGTAAAATGATCCCGTATGCCGGAAGACTTCCTTTTTTTTTTCTTCAGTCTCGGCAATTCAGAGAAACTAGGTTGTGAAACACTGCCACCTCTGGTCATTCAGTATAATCTGCAGATGGAAAAGTCCACTGTTAGCACATTTTCTATAAGCAATACAAAAAAAATCTTGATTTTTAGAAAGCGTAAACAGATCAATACTATGGAGTCTTTTATTGTGAAAATCAACAGCTCATTAGAAAATCAAATCTCAATTTTAGTTTTTAACCTCACATACTTCTCTGCAACATTGCTAGCTCCAGGATATAAAGCAGGCTTTAGTAGCATTGGAGGCAGCCAGGCTTTTATGAGCTATCATGACCAACACAATGTGATCCATATTACTTTCATCTTGACAGAAATTATGTTCAGGCACAGTCTCCCACTGTAAGGTAGTGAGGACATGCTGATGCTGTGAGCGTCTTTTTAATGCATAAAGGAATTATTGTGAGTTTTACTTGCCTTATAAATTGGTAAAATGATCCCGTATGCCGGAAGACTTCCTTTTTTTTTTCTTCAGTCTCGGCAATTCAGAGAAACTAGGTTGTGAAACACTGCCACCTCTGGTCATTCAGTATAATCTGCAGATGGAAAAGTCCACTGTTAGCACATTTTCTATAAGCAATACAAAAAAAATCTTGATGATTAGAAAGCGTAAACAGATCAATACTATGGAGTCTTTTATTGTGAAAATCAACAGCTCATTAGAAATTCAAATCTCAATTTTAGTTTTTAACCTCACATACTTCTCTGCAACATTGCTAGTTCCAGGATATAAAGCAGGCTTTAGTAGCGTTGGAGGCAGCCAGGCTTTTATGAACTATCATGACCAACACAATGTGATCCATATTACTCTCATCTTGACAGAAATTATGTTCAGGCACAGTCTCCCACTATAAGGTAGTGAGGACATGCTGATGCTGTGAGCGTCTTTTTAATGCATAAAGGAATTATTGTGAGTTTTACTTGCCTTATAAATTGGTAAAATGATCCCGTATGCCGGAAGACTTCCTTTTTTTTTTTCTTCAGTCTCGTCAATTCAGAGAAACTCGGTTGTGAAACACTGCCACCTCTGGTCATTCAGTATAATTTGCAGATGGAAAAGTCCACTGTTAGCACATTTTCTATAAGCAATACAAAAAAAATCTTGATTTTTAGAAAGCGTAAACAGATCAATACTATGGAGTCTTTTATTGTGAAAATCAACAGCTCATTAGAAAATCAAATCTCAATTTTAGTTTTTAACCTCACATACTTCTCTGCAACATTGCTAGCTCCAGGATATAAAGCAGGCTTTAGTAGCATTGGAGGCAGCCAGGCTTTTATGAGCTATCATGACCAACACAATGTGATCCATATTACTTTCATCTTGACAGAAATTATGTTCAGGCACAGTCTCCCACTATAAGGTAGTGAGGACATGCTGATGCTGTGAGCGTCTTTTTAATGCATAAAGGAATTATTGTGAGTTTTACTTGCCTTATAAATTGGTAAAATGATCCCGTATGCCGGAAGACTTCCTTTTTTTTTTCTTCAGTCTCGGCAATTCAGAGAAACTAGGTTGTGAAACACTGCCACCTCTGGTCATTCAGTATAATCTGCAGATGGAAAAGTCCACTGTTAGCACATTTTCTATAAGCAATACAAAAAAAATCTTGATTTTTAGAAAGCGTAAACAGATCAATACTATGGAGTCTTTTATTGTGAAAATCAACAGCTCATTAGAAAATCAAATCTCAATTTTAGTTTTTAACCTCACATACTTCTCTGCAACATTGCTAGCTCCAGGATATAAAGCAGGCTTTAGTAGCATTGGAGGCAGCCAGGCTTTTATGAGCTATCATGACCAACACAATGTGATCCATATTACTTTCATCTTGACAGAAATTATGTTCAGGCACAGTCTCCCACTGTAAGGTAGTGAGGACATGCTGATGCTGTGAGCGTCTTTTTAATGCATAAAGGAATTATTGTGAGTTTTACTTGCCTTATAAATTGGTAAAATGATCCCGTATGCCGGAAGACTTCCTTTTTTTTTTCTTCAGTCTCGGCAATTCAGAGAAACTAGGTTGTGAAACACTGCCACCTCTGGTCATTCAGTATAATCTGCAGATGGAAAAGTCCACTGTTAGCACATTTTCTATAAGCAATACAAAAAAAATCTTGATGATTAGAAAGCGTAAACAGATCAATACTATGGAGTCTTTTATTGTGAAAATCAACAGCTCATTAGAAATTCAAATCTCAATTTTAGTTTTTAACCTCACATACTTCTCTGCAACATTGCTAGTTCCAGGATATAAAGCAGGCTTTAGTAGCGTTGGAGGCAGCCAGACTTTTATGAACTATCATGACCAACACAATGTGATCCATATTACTCTCATCTTGACAGAAATTATGTTCAGGCACAGTCTCCCACTGTAAGGTAGTGAGGACATGCTGATGCTGTGAGCGTCTTTTTAATGCATAAAGGAATTATTGTGAGTTTTACTTGCCTTGCATATTGGTAAAATGATGCCGTATGCCGGAAGACTTCCTTTTTTTTTTTCTTCAGTCTCGTCAATTCAGAGAAACTCGGTTGTGAAACACTGCCACCTCTGGTCATTCAGTATAATTTGCAGATGGAAAAGTCCACTGTTAGCACATTTTCTATAAGCAATACAAAAAAAATCTTGATTTTTAGAAAGCGTAAACAGATCAATACTATGGAGTCTTTTATTGTGAAAATCAACAGCTCATTAGAAAATCAAATCTCAATTTTAGTTTTTAACCTCACATACTTCTCTGCAACATTGCTAGCTCCAGGATATAAAGCAGGCTTTAGTAGCGTTGGAGGCAGCCAGGCTTTTATGAACTATCATGACCAACACAATGTGATCCATATTACTTTCATCTTGACAGAAATTATGTTCAGGCACAGTCTCCCACTGTAAGGTAGTGAGGACATGCTGATGCTGTGAGCGTCTTTTTAATGCATAAAGGAATTATTGTGAGTTTTACTTGCCTTATAAATTGGTAAAATGATGCCGTATGCCGGAAGACTTCCTTTTTTTTTTTTGTTCTTCAGTCTCGGCAATTCAGAGAAACTCGGTTGTGAAACACTGCCACCTCTGGTCATTCAGTATAATCTGTAGATGGAAAAGTCCACTGTTAGCACATTTTCTATAAGCAATACAAAAAAATCTTGATTTTTAGAAAGGGTAAACAGATCAATACTATGGAGTCTTTTATTGTGAAAATCAACAGCTCATTAGAAAATCAAATCTCAATTTTAGTTTTTAACCTCACATACTTCTCTGCAACATTGCTAGCTCCAGGATATAAAGCAGGCTTTAGTAGCATTGGAGGCAGCCAGGCTTTTATGAGCTATCATGACCAACACAATGTGATCCATATTACTTTCATCTTGACAGAAATTATGTTCAGGCACAGTCTCCCACTGTAAGGTAGTGAGGACATGCTGATGCTGTGAGCGTCTTTTTAATGCATAAAGGAATTATTGTGAGTTTTACTTGCCTTATAAATTGGTAAAATGATGCCGTATGCCGGAAGACTTCCTTTTTTTTTTTGTTCTTCAGTCTCGGCAATTCAGAGAAACTCGGTTGTGAAACACTGCCACCTCTGGTCATTCAGTATAATCTGTAGATGGAAAAGTCCACTGTTAGCACATTTTCTATAAGCAATACAAAAAAAATCTTGATTTTTAGAAAGCGTAAACAGATCAATACTATGGAGTCTTTTATTGTGAAAATCAACAGCTCATTAGAAAATCAAATCTCAATTTTAGTTTTTAACCTCACATACTTCTCTGCAACATTGCTAGTTCCAGGATATAAAGCAGGCTTTAGTAGCGTTGGAGGCAGCCAGGCTTTTATGAACTATCATGACCAACACAATGTGATCCATATTACTCTCATCTTGACAGAAATTATGTTCAGGCACAGTCTCCCACTATAAGGTAGTGAGGACATGCTGATGCTGTGAGCGTCTTTTTAATGCATAAAGGAATTATTGTGAGTTTTACTTGCCTTATAAATTGGTAAAATGATCCCGTATGCCGGAAGACTTCCTTTTTTTTTTTCTTCAGTCTCGTCAATTCAGAGAAACTCGGTTGTGAAACACTGCCACCTCTGGTCATTCAGTATAATTTGCAGATGGAAAAGTCCACTGTTAGCACATTTTCTATAAGCAATACAAAAAAAATCTTGATTTTTAGAAAGCGTAAACAGATCAATACTATGGAGTCTTTTATTGTGAAAATCAACAGCTCATTAGAAAATCAAATCTCAATTTTAGTTTTTAACCTCACATACTTCTCTGCAACATTGCTAGCTCCAGGATATAAAGCAGGCTTTAGTAGCATTGGAGGCAGCCAGGCTTTTATGAGCTATCATGACCAACACAATGTGATCCATATTACTTTCATCTTGACAGAAATTATGTTCAGGCACAGTCTCCCACTATAAGGTAGTGAGGACATGCTGATGCTGTGAGCGTCTTTTTAATGCATAAAGGAATTATTGTGAGTTTTACTTGCCTTATAAATTGGTAAAATGATCCCGTATGCCGGAAGACTTCCTTTTTTTTTTCTTCAGTCTCGGCAATTCAGAGAAACTAGGTTGTGAAACACTGCCACCTCTGGTCATTCAGTATAATCTGCAGATGGAAAAGTCCACTGTTAGCACATTTTCTATAAGCAATACAAAAAAAATCTTGATTTTTAGAAAGCGTAAACAGATCAATACTATGGAGTCTTTTATTGTGAAAATCAACAGCTCATTAGAAAATCAAATCTCAATTTTAGTTTTTAACCTCACATACTTCTCTGCAACATTGCTAGCTCCAGGATATAAAGCAGGCTTTAGTAGCATTGGAGGCAGCCAGGCTTTTATGAGCTATCATGACCAACACAATGTGATCCATATTACTTTCATCTTGACAGAAATTATGTTCAGGCACAGTCTCCCACTGTAAGGTAGTGAGGACATGCTGATGCTGTGAGCGTCTTTTTAATGCATAAAGGAATTATTGTGAGTTTTACTTGCCTTATAAATTGGTAAAATGATCCCGTATGCCGGAAGACTTCCTTTTTTTTTTCTTCAGTCTCGGCAATTCAGAGAAACTAGGTTGTGAAACACTGCCACCTCTGGTCATTCAGTATAATCTGCAGATGGAAAAGTCCACTGTTAGCACATTTTCTATAAGCAATACAAAAAAAATCTTGATGATTAGAAAGCGTAAACAGATCAATACTATGGAGTCTTTTATTGTGAAAATCAACAGCTCATTAGAAATTCAAATCTCAATTTTAGTTTTTAACCTCACATACTTCTCTGCAACATTGCTAGTTCCAGGATATAAAGCAGGCTTTAGTAGCGTTGGAGGCAGCCAGACTTTTATGAACTATCATGACCAACACAATGTGATCCATATTACTCTCATCTTGACAGAAATTATGTTCAGGCACAGTCTCCCACTGTAAGGTAGTGAGGACATGCTGATGCTGTGAGCGTCTTTTTAATGCATAAAGGAATTATTGTGAGTTTTACTTGCCTTGCATATTGGTAAAATGATGCCGTATGCCGGAAGACTTCCTTTTTTTTTTTCTTCAGTCTCGTCAATTCAGAGAAACTCGGTTGTGAAACACTGCCACCTCTGGTCATTCAGTATAATTTGCAGATGGAAAAGTCCACTGTTAGCACATTTTCTATAAGCAATACAAAAAAAATCTTGATTTTTAGAAAGCGTAAACAGATCAATACTATGGAGTCTTTTATTGTGAAAATCAACAGCTCATTAGAAAATCAAATCTCAATTTTAGTTTTTAACCTCACATACTTCTCTGCAACATTGCTAGCTCCAGGATATAAAGCAGGCTTTAGTAGCGTTGGAGGCAGCCAGGCTTTTATGAACTATCATGACCAACACAATGTGATCCATATTACTTTCATCTTGACAGAAATTATGTTCAGGCACAGTCTCCCACTGTAAGGTAGTGAGGACATGCTGATGCTGTGAGCGTCTTTTTAATGCATAAAGGAATTATTGTGAGTTTTACTTGCCTTATAAATTGGTAAAATGATGCCGTATGCCGGAAGACTTCCTTTTTTTTTTTTGTTCTTCAGTCTCGGCAATTCAGAGAAACTCGGTTGTGAAACACTGCCACCTCTGGTCATTCAGTATAATCTGTAGATGGAAAAGTCCACTGTTAGCACATTTTCTATAAGCAATACAAAAAAATCTTGATTTTTAGAAAGGGTAAACAGATCAATACTATGGAGTCTTTTATTGTGAAAATCAACAGCTCATTAGAAAATCAAATCTCAATTTTAGTTTTTAACCTCACATACTTCTCTGCAACATTGCTAGCTCCAGGATATAAAGCAGGCTTTAGTAGCATTGGAGGCAGCCAGGCTTTTATGAGCTATCATGACCAACACAATGTGATCCATATTACTTTCATCTTGACAGAAATTATGTTCAGGCACAGTCTCCCACTGTAAGGTAGTGAGGACATGCTGATGCTGTGAGCGTCTTTTTAATGCATAAAGGAATTATTGTGAGTTTTACTTGCCTTATAAATTGGTAAAATGATGCCGTATGCCGGAAGACTTCCTTTTTTTTTTTGTTCTTCAGTCTCGGCAATTCAGAGAAACTCGGTTGTGAAACACTGCCACCTCTGGTCATTCAGTATAATCTGTAGATGGAAAAGTCCACTGTTAGCACATTTTCTATAAGCAATACAAAAAAAATCTTGATTTTTAGAAAGCGTAAACAGATCAATACTATGGAGTCTTTTATTGTGAAAATCAACAGCTCATTAGAAAATCAAATCTCAATTTTAGTTTTTAACCTCACATACTTCTCTGCAACATTGCTAGTTCCAGGATATAAAGCAGGCTTTAGTAGCGTTGGAGGCAGCCAGACTTTTATGAACTATCATGACCAACACAATGTGATCCATATTACTCTCATCTTGATAGAAATTATGTTCAGGCACAGTCTCCCACTGTAAGGTAGTGAGGACATGCTGATGCTGTGAGCGTCTTTTTAATGCATAAAGGAATTATTGTGAGTTTTACTTGCCTTGCATATTGGTAAAATGATGCCGTATGCCGGAAGACTTCCTTTTTTTTTTTTTTCTTCAGTCTCGGCAATTCAGAGAAACTCGGTTGTGAAACACTGCCACCTCTGGTCATTCAGTATAATCTGTAGATGGAAAAGTCCACTGTTAGCACATTTTCTATAAGCAATACAAAAAAATCTTGATTTTTAGAAAGGGTAAACAGATCAATACTATGGAGTCTTTTATTGTGAAAATCAACAGCTCATTAGAAAATCAAATCTCAATTTTAGTTTTTAACCTCACATACTTCTCTGCAACATTGCTAGTTCCAGGATATAAAGCAGGCTTTAGTAGCGTTGGAGGCAGCCAGGCTTTTATGAACTATCATGACCAACACAATGTGATCCATATTACTCTCATCTTGACAGAAATTATGTTCAGGCACAGTCTCCCACTATAAGGTAGTGAGGACATGCTGATGCTGTGAGCGTCTTTTTAATGCATAAAGGAATTATTGTGAGTTTTACTTGCCTTATAAATTGGTAAAATGATGCCGTATGCCGGAAGACTTCCTTTTTTTTTTTGTTCTTCAGTCTCGGCAATTCAGAGAAACTCGGTTGTGAAACACTGCCACCTCTGGTCATTCAGTATAATTTGCAGATGGAAAAGTCCACTGTTAGCACATTTTCTATAAGCAATACAAAAAAAATCTTGATTTTTAGAAAGCGTAAACAGATCAATACTATGGAGTCTTTTATTGTGAAAATCAACAGCTCATTAGAAAATCAAATCTCAATTTTAGTTTTTAACCTCACATACTTCTCTGCAACATTGCTAGCTCCAGGATATAAAGCAGGCTTTAGTAGCATTGGAGGCAGCCAGGCTTTTATGAGCTATCATGACCAACACAATGTGATCCATATTACTTTCATCTTGACAGAAATTATGTTCAGGCACAGTCTCCCACTATAAGGTAGTGAGGACATGCTGATGCTGTGAGCGTCTTTTTAATGCATAAAGGAATTATTGTGAGTTTTACTTGCCTTATAAATTGGTAAAATGATCCCGTATGCCGGAAGACTTCCTTTTTTTTTTCTTCAGTCTCGGCAATTCAGAGAAACTAGGTTGTGAAACACTGCCACCTCTGGTCATTCAGTATAATCTGCAGATGGAAAAGTCCACTGTTAGCACATTTTCTATAAGCAATACAAAAAAAATCTTGATTTTTAGAAAGCGTAAACAGATCAATACTATGGAGTCTTTTATTGTGAAAATCAACAGCTCATTAGAAAATCAAATCTCAATTTTAGTTTTTAAGCTCACATACTTCTCTGCAACATTGCTAGCTCCAGGATATAAAGCAGGCTTTAGTAGCATTGGAGGCAGCCAGGCTTTTATGAGCTATCATGACCAACACAATGTGATCCATATTACTTTCATCTTGACAGAAATTATGTTCAGGCACAGTCTCCCACTGTAAGGTAGTGAGGACATGCTGATGCTGTGAGCGTCTTTTTAATGCATAAAGGAATTATTGTGAGTTTTACTTGCCTTATAAATTGGTAAAATGATCCCGTATGCCGGAAGACTTCCTTTTTTTTTTCTTCAGTCTCGGCAATTCAGAGAAACTAGGTTGTGAAACACTGCCACCTCTGGTCATTCAGTATAATCTGCAGATGGAAAAGTCCACTGTTAGCACATTTTCTATAAGCAATACAAAAAAAATCTTGATGATTAGAAAGCGTAAACAGATCAATACTATGGAGTCTTTTATTGTGAAAATCAACAGCTCATTAGAAATTCAAATCTCAATTTTAGTTATTAACCTCACATACTTCTCTGCAACATTGCTAGTTCCAGGATATAAAGCAGGCTTTAGTAGCGTTGGAGGCAGCCAGGCTTTTATGAACTATCATGACCAACACAATGTGATCCATATTACTCTCATCTTGACAGAAATTATGTTCAGGCACAGTCTCCCACTATAAGGTAGTGAGGACATGCTGATGCTGTGAGCGTCTTTTTAATGCATAAAGGAATTATTGTGAGTTTTACTTGCCTTATAAATTGGTAAAATGATGCCGTATGCCGGAAGACTTCCTTTTTTTTTTTGTTCTTCAGTCTCGGCAATTCAGAGAAACTCGGTTGTGAAACACTGCCACCTCTGGTCATTCAGTATAATCTGTAGATGGAAAAGTCCACTGTTAGCACATTTTCTATAAGCAATACAAAAAAAATCTTGATTTTTAGAAAGCGTAAACAGATCAATACTATGGAGTCTTTTATTGTGAAAATCAACAGCTCATTAGAAATTCAAATCTCAATTTTAGTTTTTAACCTCACATACTTCTCTGCAACATTGCTAGTTCCAGGATATAAAGCAGGCTTTAGTAGCGTTGGAGGCAGCCAGACTTTTATGAACTATCATGACCAACACAATGTGATCCATATTACTCTCATCTTGACAGAAATTATGTTCAGGCACAGTCTCCCACTGTAAGGTAGTGAGGACATGCTGATGCTGTGAGCGTCTTTTTAATGCATAAAGGAATTATTGTGAGTTTTACTTGCCTTGCATATTGGTAAAATGATGCCGTATGCCGGAAGACTTCCTTTTTTTTTTTCTTCAGTCTCGTCAATTCAGAGAAACTCGGTTGTGAAACACTGCCACCTCTGGTCATTCAGTATAATTTGCAGATGGAAAAGTCCACTGTTAGCACATTTTCTATAAGCAATACAAAAAAAATCTTGATTTTTAGAAAGCGTAAACAGATCAATACTATGGAGTCTTTTATTGTGAAAATCAACAGCTCATTAGAAAATCAAATCTCAATTTTAGTTTTTAAGCTCACATACTTCTCTGCAACATTGCTAGCTCCAGGATATAAAGCAGGCTTTAGTAGCATTGGAGGCAGCCAGGCTTTTATGAGCTATCATGACCAACACAATGTGATCCATATTACTTTCATCTTGACAGAAATTATGTTCAGGCACAGTCTCCCACTGTAAGGTAGTGAGGACATGCTGATGCTGTGAGCGTCTTTTTAATGCATAAAGGAATTATTGTGAGTTTTACTTGCCTTATAAATTGGTAAAATGATCCCGTATGCCGGAAGACTTCCTTTTTTTTTTCTTCAGTCTCGGCAATTCAGAGAAACTAGGTTGTGAAACACTGCCACCTCTGGTCATTCAGTATAATCTGCAGATGGAAAAGTCCACTGTTAGCACATTTTCTATAAGCAATACAAAAAAAATCTTGATGATTAGAAAGCGTAAACAGATCAATACTATGGAGTCTTTTATTGTGAAAATCAACAGCTCATTAGAAATTCAAATCTCAATTTTAGTTTTTAACCTCACATACTTCTCTGCAACATTGCTAGTTCCAGGATATAAAGCAGGCTTTAGTAGCGTTGGAGGCAGCCAGGCTTTTATGAACTATCATGACCAACACAATGTGATCCATATTACTCTCATCTTGACAGAAATTATGTTCAGGCACAGTCTCCCACTATAAGGTAGTGAGGACATGCTGATGCTGTGAGCGTCTTTTTAATGCATAAAGGAATTATTGTGAGTTTTACTTGCCTTATAAATTGGTAAAATGATGCCGTATGCCGGAAGACTTCCTTTTTTTTTTTGTTCTTCAGTCTCGGCAATTCAGAGAAACTCGGTTGTGAAACACTGCCACCTCTGGTCATTCAGTATAATCTGTAGATGGAAAAGTCCACTGTTAGCACATTTTCTATAAGCAATACAAAAAAAATCTTGATGATTAGAAAGCGTAAACAGATCAATACTATGGAGTCTTTTATTGTGAAAATCAACAGCTCATTAGAAATTCAAATCTCAATTTTAGTTTTTAACCTCACATACTTCTCTGCAACATTGCTAGTTCCAGGATATAAAGCAGGCTTTAGTAGCGTTGGAGGCAGCCAGGCTTTTATGAACTATCATGACCAACACAATGTGATCCATATTACTCTCATCTTGACAGAAATTATGTTCAGGCACAGTCTCCCACTATAAGGTAGTGAGGACATGCTGATGCTGTGAGCGTCTTTTTAATGCATAAAGGAATTATTGTGAGTTTTACTTGCCTTATAAATTGGTAAAATGATGCCGTATGCCGGAAGACTTCCTTTTTTTTTTTGTTCTTCAGTCTCGGCAATTCAGAGAAACTCGGTTGTGAAACACTGCCACCTCTGGTCATTCAGTATAATCTGTAGATGGAAAAGTCCACTGTTAGCACATTTTCTATAAGCAATACAAAAAAAATCTTGATTTTTAGAAAGCGTAAACAGATCAATACTATGGAGTCTTTTATTGTGAAAATCAACAGCTCATTAGAAATTCAAATCTCAATTTTAGTTTTTAACCTCACATACTTCTCTGCAACATTGCTAGTTCCAGGATATAAAGCAGGCTTTAGTAGCGTTGGAGGCAGCCAGACTTTTATGAACTATCATGACCAACACAATGTGATCCATATTACTCTCATCTTGACAGAAATTATGTTCAGGCACAGTCTCCCACTGTAAGGTAGTGAGGACATGCTGATGCTGTGAGCGTCTTTTTAATGCATAAAGGAATTATTGTGAGTTTTACTTGCCTTGCATATTGGTAAAATGATGCCGTATGCCGGAAGACTTCCTTTTTTTTTTTCTTCAGTCTCGTCAATTCAGAGAAACTCGGTTGTGAAACACTGCCACCTCTGGTCATTCAGTATAATTTGCAGATGGAAAAGTCCACTGTTAGCACATTTTCTATAAGCAATACAAAAAAAATCTTGATTTTTAGAAAGCGTAAACAGATCAATACTATGGAGTCTTTTATTGTGAAAATCAACAGCTCATTAGAAATTCAAATCTCAATTTTAGTTTTTAACCTCACATACTTCTCTGCAACATTGCTAGTTCCAGGATATAAAGCAGGCTTTAGTAGCGTTGGAGGCAGCCAGGCTTTTATGAACTATCATGACCAACACAATGTGATCCATATTACTCTCATCTTGACAGAAATTATGTTCAGGCACAGTCTCCCACTATAAGGTAGTGAGGACATGCTGATGCTGTGAGCGTCTTTTTAATGCATAAAGGAATTATTGTGAGTTTTACTTGCCTTATAAATTGGTAAAATGATCCCGTATGCCGGAAGACTTCCTTTTTTTTTTCTTCAGTCTCGGCAATTCAGAGAAACTAGGTTGTGAAACACTGCCACCTCTGGTCATTCAGTATAATCTGCAGATGGAAAAGTCCACTGTTAGCACATTTTCTATAAGCAATACAAAAAAAATCTTGATTTTTAGAAAGCGTAAACAGATCAATACTATGGAGTCTTTTATTGTGAAAATCAACAGCTCATTAGAAAATCAAATCTCAATTTTAGTTTTTAACCTCACATACTTCTCTGCAACATTGCTAGCTCCAGGATATAAAGCAGGCTTTAGTAGCATTGGAGGCAGCCAGGCTTTTATGAGCTATCATGACCAACACAATGTGATCCATATTACTTTCATCTTGACAGAAATTATGTTCAGGCACAGTCTCCCACTGTAAGGTAGTGAGGACATGCTGATGCTGTGAGCGTCTTTTTAATGCATAAAGGAATTATTGTGAGTTTTACTTGCCTTATAAATTGGTAAAATGATCCCGTATGCCGGAAGACTTCCTTTTTTTTTTCTTCAGTCTCGGCAATTCAGAGAAACTAGGTTGTGAAACACTGCCACCTCTGGTCATTCAGTATAATCTGCAGATGGAAAAGTCCACTGTTAGCACATTTTCTATAAGCAATACAAAAAAAATCTTGATGATTAGAAAGCGTAAACAGATCAATACTATGGAGTCTTTTATTGTGAAAATCAACAGCTCATTAGAAATTCAAATCTCAATTTTAGTTTTTAACCTCACATACTTCTCTGCAACATTGCTAGTTCCAGGATATAAAGCAGGCTTTAGTAGCGTTGGAGGCAGCCAGGCTTTTATGAACTATCATGACCAACACAATGTGATCCATATTACTCTCATCTTGACAGAAATTATGTTCAGGCACAGTCTCCCACTATAAGGTAGTGAGGACATGCTGATGCTGTGAGCGTCTTTTTAATGCATAAAGGAATTATTGTGAGTTTTACTTGCCTTATAAATTGGTAAAATGATCCCGTATGCCGGAAGACTTCCTTTTTTTTTTCTTCAGTCTCGGCAATTCAGAGAAACTAGGTTGTGAAACACTGCCACCTCTGGTCATTCAGTATAATCTGCAGATGGAAAAGTCCACTGTTAGCACATTTTCTATAAGCAATACAAAAAAAATCTTGATTTTTAGAAAGCGTAAACAGATCAATACTATGGAGTCTTTTATTGTGAAAATCAACAGCTCATTAGAAATTCAAATCTCAATTTTAGTTTTTAACCTCACATACTTCTCTGCAACATTGCTAGTTCCAGGATATAAAGCAGGCTTTAGTAGCGTTGGAGGCAGCCAGACTTTTATGAACTATCATGACCAACACAATGTGATCCATATTACTCTCATCTTGACAGAAATTATGTTCAGGCACAGTCTCCCACTGTAAGGTAGTGAGGACATGCTGATGCTGTGAGCGTCTTTTTAATGCATAAAGGAATTATTGTGAGTTTTACTTGCCTTGCATATTGGTAAAATGATGCCGTATGCCGGAAGACTTCCTTTTTTTTTTTCTTCAGTCTCGTCAATTCAGAGAAACTCGGTTGTGAAACACTGCCACCTCTGGTCATTCAGTATAATTTGCAGATGGAAAAGTCCACTGTTAGCACATTTTCTATAAGCAATACAAAAAAAATCTTGATTTTTAGAAAGCGTAAACAGATCAATACTATGGAGTCTTTTATTGTGAAAATCAACAGCTCATTAGAAAATCAAATCTCAATTTTAGTTTTTAACCTCACATACTTCTCTGCAACATTGCTAGCTCCAGGATATAAAGCAGGCTTTAGTAGCATTGGAGGCAGCCAGGCTTTTATGAGCTATCATGACCAACACAATGTGATCCATATTACTTTCATCTTGACAGAAATTATGTTCAGGCACAGTCTCCCACTATAAGGTAGTGAGGACATGCTGATGCTGTGAGCGTCTTTTTAATGCATAAAGGAATTATTGTGAGTTTTACTTGCCTTATAAATTGGTAAAATGATGCCGTATGCCGGAAGACTTCCTTTTTTTTTTTGTTCTTCAGTCTCGGCAATTCAGAGAAACTCGGTTGTGAAACACTGCCACCTCTGGTCATTCAGTATAATTTGCAGATGGAAAAGTCCACTGTTAGCACATTTTCTATAAGCAATACAAAAAAAATCTTGATTTTTAGAAAGCGTAAACAGATCAATACTATGGAGTCTTTTATTGTGAAAATCAACAGCTCATTAGAAAATCAAATCTCAATTTTAGTTTTTAAGCTCACATACTTCTCTGCAACATTGCTAGCTCCAGGATATAAAGCAGGCTTTAGTAGCATTGGAGGCAGCCAGGCTTTTATGAGCTATCATGACCAACACAATGTGATCCATATTACTTTCATCTTGACAGAAATTATGTTCAGGCACAGTCTCCCACTGTAAGGTAGTGAGGACATGCTGATGCTGTGAGCGTCTTTTTAATGCATAAAGGAATTATTGTGAGTTTTACTTGCCTTATAAATTGGTAAAATGATCCCGTATGCCGGAAGACTTCCTTTTTTTTTTCTTCAGTCTCGGCAATTCAGAGAAACTAGGTTGTGAAACACTGCCACCTCTGGTCATTCAGTATAATCTGCAGATGGAAAAGTCCACTGTTAGCACATTTTCTATAAGCAATACAAAAAAAATCTTGATGATTAGAAAGCGTAAACAGATCAATACTATGGAGTCTTTTATTGTGAAAATCAACAGCTCATTAGAAATTCAAATCTCAATTTTAGTTATTAACCTCACATACTTCTCTGCAACATTGCTAGTTCCAGGATATAAAGCAGGCTTTAGTAGCGTTGGAGGCAGCCAGGCTTTTATGAACTATCATGACCAACACAATGTGATCCATATTACTCTCATCTTGACAGAAATTATGTTCAGGCACAGTCTCCCACTATAAGGTAGTGAGGACATGCTGATGCTGTGAGCGTCTTTTTAATGCATAAAGGAATTATTGTGAGTTTTACTTGCCTTATAAATTGGTAAAATGATGCCGTATGCCGGAAGACTTCCTTTTTTTTTTTGTTCTTCAGTCTCGGCAATTCAGAGAAACTCGGTTGTGAAACACTGCCACCTCTGGTCATTCAGTATAATCTGTAGATGGAAAAGTCCACTGTTAGCACATTTTCTATAAGCAATACAAAAAAAATCTTGATTTTTAGAAAGCGTAAACAGATCAATACTATGGAGTCTTTTATTGTGAAAATCAACAGCTCATTAGAAATTCAAATCTCAATTTTAGTTTTTAACCTCACATACTTCTCTGCAACATTGCTAGTTCCAGGATATAAAGCAGGCTTTAGTAGCGTTGGAGGCAGCCAGACTTTTATGAACTATCATGACCAACACAATGTGATCCATATTACTCTCATCTTGACAGAAATTATGTTCAGGCACAGTCTCCCACTGTAAGGTAGTGAGGACATGCTGATGCTGTGAGCGTCTTTTTAATGCATAAAGGAATTATTGTGAGTTTTACTTGCCTTGCATATTGGTAAAATGATGCCGTATGCCGGAAGACTTCCTTTTTTTTTTTCTTCAGTCTCGTCAATTCAGAGAAACTCGGTTGTGAAACACTGCCACCTCTGGTCATTCAGTATAATTTGCAGATGGAAAAGTCCACTGTTAGCACATTTTCTATAAGCAATACAAAAAAAATCTTGATTTTTAGAAAGCGTAAACAGATCAATACTATGGAGTCTTTTATTGTGAAAATCAACAGCTCATTAGAAAATCAAATCTCAATTTTAGTTTTTAAGCTCACATACTTCTCTGCAACATTGCTAGCTCCAGGATATAAAGCAGGCTTTAGTAGCATTGGAGGCAGCCAGGCTTTTATGAGCTATCATGACCAACACAATGTGATCCATATTACTTTCATCTTGACAGAAATTATGTTCAGGCACAGTCTCCCACTGTAAGGTAGTGAGGACATGCTGATGCTGTGAGCGTCTTTTTAATGCATAAAGGAATTATTGTGAGTTTTACTTGCCTTATAAATTGGTAAAATGATCCCGTATGCCGGAAGACTTCCTTTTTTTTTTCTTCAGTCTCGGCAATTCAGAGAAACTAGGTTGTGAAACACTGCCACCTCTGGTCATTCAGTATAATCTGCAGATGGAAAAGTCCACTGTTAGCACATTTTCTATAAGCAATACAAAAAAAATCTTGATGATTAGAAAGCGTAAACAGATCAATACTATGGAGTCTTTTATTGTGAAAATCAACAGCTCATTAGAAATTCAAATCTCAATTTTAGTTTTTAACCTCACATACTTCTCTGCAACATTGCTAGTTCCAGGATATAAAGCAGGCTTTAGTAGCGTTGGAGGCAGCCAGGCTTTTATGAACTATCATGACCAACACAATGTGATCCATATTACTCTCATCTTGACAGAAATTATGTTCAGGCACAGTCTCCCACTATAAGGTAGTGAGGACATGCTGATGCTGTGAGCGTCTTTTTAATGCATAAAGGAATTATTGTGAGTTTTACTTGCCTTATAAATTGGTAAAATGATGCCGTATGCCGGAAGACTTCCTTTTTTTTTTTGTTCTTCAGTCTCGGCAATTCAGAGAAACTCGGTTGTGAAACACTGCCACCTCTGGTCATTCAGTATAATCTGTAGATGGAAAAGTCCACTGTTAGCACATTTTCTATAAGCAATACAAAAAAAATCTTGATGATTAGAAAGCGTAAACAGATCAATACTATGGAGTCTTTTATTGTGAAAATCAACAGCTCATTAGAAATTCAAATCTCAATTTTAGTTTTTAACCTCACATACTTCTCTGCAACATTGCTAGTTCCAGGATATAAAGCAGGCTTTAGTAGCGTTGGAGGCAGCCAGGCTTTTATGAACTATCATGACCAACACAATGTGATCCATATTACTCTCATCTTGACAGAAATTATGTTCAGGCACAGTCTCCCACTATAAGGTAGTGAGGACATGCTGATGCTGTGAGCGTCTTTTTAATGCATAAAGGAATTATTGTGAGTTTTACTTGCCTTATAAATTGGTAAAATGATGCCGTATGCCGGAAGACTTCCTTTTTTTTTTTGTTCTTCAGTCTCGGCAATTCAGAGAAACTCGGTTGTGAAACACTGCCACCTCTGGTCATTCAGTATAATCTGTAGATGGAAAAGTCCACTGTTAGCACATTTTCTATAAGCAATACAAAAAAAATCTTGATTTTTAGAAAGCGTAAACAGATCAATACTATGGAGTCTTTTATTGTGAAAATCAACAGCTCATTAGAAATTCAAATCTCAATTTTAGTTTTTAACCTCACATACTTCTCTGCAACATTGCTAGTTCCAGGATATAAAGCAGGCTTTAGTAGCGTTGGAGGCAGCCAGACTTTTATGAACTATCATGACCAACACAATGTGATCCATATTACTCTCATCTTGACAGAAATTATGTTCAGGCACAGTCTCCCACTGTAAGGTAGTGAGGACATGCTGATGCTGTGAGCGTCTTTTTAATGCATAAAGGAATTATTGTGAGTTTTACTTGCCTTGCATATTGGTAAAATGATGCCGTATGCCGGAAGACTTCCTTTTTTTTTTTCTTCAGTCTCGTCAATTCAGAGAAACTCGGTTGTGAAACACTGCCACCTCTGGTCATTCAGTATAATTTGCAGATGGAAAAGTCCACTGTTAGCACATTTTCTATAAGCAATACAAAAAAAATCTTGATTTTTAGAAAGCGTAAACAGATCAATACTATGGAGTCTTTTATTGTGAAAATCAACAGCTCATTAGAAATTCAAATCTCAATTTTAGTTTTTAACCTCACATACTTCTCTGCAACATTGCTAGTTCCAGGATATAAAGCAGGCTTTAGTAGCGTTGGAGGCAGCCAGGCTTTTATGAACTATCATGACCAACACAATGTGATCCATATTACTCTCATCTTGACAGAAATTATGTTCAGGCACAGTCTCCCACTATAAGGTAGTGAGGACATGCTGATGCTGTGAGCGTCTTTTTAATGCATAAAGGAATTATTGTGAGTTTTACTTGCCTTATAAATTGGTAAAATGATCCCGTATGCCGGAAGACTTCCTTTTTTTTTTCTTCAGTCTCGGCAATTCAGAGAAACTAGGTTGTGAAACACTGCCACCTCTGGTCATTCAGTATAATCTGCAGATGGAAAAGTCCACTGTTAGCACATTTTCTATAAGCAATACAAAAAAAATCTTGATTTTTAGAAAGCGTAAACAGATCAATACTATGGAGTCTTTTATTGTGAAAATCAACAGCTCATTAGAAAATCAAATCTCAATTTTAGTTTTTAACCTCACATACTTCTCTGCAACATTGCTAGCTCCAGGATATAAAGCAGGCTTTAGTAGCATTGGAGGCAGCCAGGCTTTTATGAGCTATCATGACCAACACAATGTGATCCATATTACTTTCATCTTGACAGAAATTATGTTCAGGCACAGTCTCCCACTGTAAGGTAGTGAGGACATGCTGATGCTGTGAGCGTCTTTTTAATGCATAAAGGAATTATTGTGAGTTTTACTTGCCTTATAAATTGGTAAAATGATCCCGTATGCCGGAAGACTTCCTTTTTTTTTTCTTCAGTCTCGGCAATTCAGAGAAACTAGGTTGTGAAACACTGCCACCTCTGGTCATTCAGTATAATCTGCAGATGGAAAAGTCCACTGTTAGCACATTTTCTATAAGCAATACAAAAAAAATCTTGATGATTAGAAAGCGTAAACAGATCAATACTATGGAGTCTTTTATTGTGAAAATCAACAGCTCATTAGAAATTCAAATCTCAATTTTAGTTTTTAACCTCACATACTTCTCTGCAACATTGCTAGTTCCAGGATATAAAGCAGGCTTTAGTAGCGTTGGAGGCAGCCAGGCTTTTATGAACTATCATGACCAACACAATGTGATCCATATTACTCTCATCTTGACAGAAATTATGTTCAGGCACAGTCTCCCACTATAAGGTAGTGAGGACATGCTGATGCTGTGAGCGTCTTTTTAATGCATAAAGGAATTATTGTGAGTTTTACTTGCCTTATAAATTGGTAAAATGATCCCGTATGCCGGAAGACTTCCTTTTTTTTTTCTTCAGTCTCGGCAATTCAGAGAAACTAGGTTGTGAAACACTGCCACCTCTGGTCATTCAGTATAATCTGCAGATGGAAAAGTCCACTGTTAGCACATTTTCTATAAGCAATACAAAAAAAATCTTGATTTTTAGAAAGCGTAAACAGATCAATACTATGGAGTCTTTTATTGTGAAAATCAACAGCTCATTAGAAATTCAAATCTCAATTTTAGTTTTTAACCTCACATACTTCTCTGCAACATTGCTAGTTCCAGGATATAAAGCAGGCTTTAGTAGCGTTGGAGGCAGCCAGACTTTTATGAACTATCATGACCAACACAATGTGATCCATATTACTCTCATCTTGACAGAAATTATGTTCAGGCACAGTCTCCCACTGTAAGGTAGTGAGGACATGCTGATGCTGTGAGCGTCTTTTTAATGCATAAAGGAATTATTGTGAGTTTTACTTGCCTTGCATATTGGTAAAATGATGCCGTATGCCGGAAGACTTCCTTTTTTTTTTTCTTCAGTCTCGTCAATTCAGAGAAACTCGGTTGTGAAACACTGCCACCTCTGGTCATTCAGTATAATTTGCAGATGGAAAAGTCCACTGTTAGCACATTTTCTATAAGCAATACAAAAAAAATCTTGATTTTTAGAAAGCGTAAACAGATCAATACTATGGAGTCTTTTATTGTGAAAATCAACAGCTCATTAGAAAATCAAATCTCAATTTTAGTTTTTAACCTCACATACTTCTCTGCAACATTGCTAGCTCCAGGATATAAAGCAGGCTTTAGTAGCATTGGAGGCAGCCAGGCTTTTATGAGCTATCATGACCAACACAATGTGATCCATATTACTTTCATCTTGACAGAAATTATGTTCAGGCACAGTCTCCCACTATAAGGTAGTGAGGACATGCTGATGCTGTGAGCGTCTTTTTAATGCATAAAGGAATTATTGTGAGTTTTACTTGCCTTATAAATTGGTAAAATGATGCCGTATGCCGGAAGACTTCCTTTTTTTTTTTGTTCTTCAGTCTCGGCAATTCAGAGAAACTCGGTTGTGAAACACTGCCACCTCTGGTCATTCAGTATAATTTGCAGATGGAAAAGTCCACTGTTAGCACATTTTCTATAAGCAATACAAAAAAAATCTTGATTTTTAGAAAGCGTAAACAGATCAATACTATGGAGTCTTTTATTGTGAAAATCAACAGCTCATTAGAAAATCAAATCTCAATTTTAGTTTTTAACCTCACATACTTCTCTGCAACATTGCTAGCTCCAGGATATAAAGCAGGCTTTAGTAGCATTGGAGGCAGCCAGGCTTTTATGAGCTATCATGACCAACACAATGTGATCCATATTACTTTCATCTTGACAGAAATTATGTTCAGGCACAGTCTCCCACTATAAGGTAGTGAGGACATGCTGATGCTGTGAGCGTCTTTTTAATGCATAAAGGAATTATTGTGAGTTTTACTTGCCTTATAAATTGGTAAAATGATCCCGTATGCCGGAAGACTTCCTTTTTTTTTTCTTCAGTCTCGGCAATTCAGAGAAACTAGGTTGTGAAACACTGCCACCTCTGGTCATTCAGTATAATCTGCAGATGGAAAAGTCCACTGTTAGCACATTTTCTATAAGCAATACAAAAAAAATCTTGATTTTTAGAAAGCGTA
The DNA here is from genome assembly GCF_964204655.1 of Triturus cristatus. Taxonomy (NCBI): domain Eukaryota; kingdom Metazoa; phylum Chordata; class Amphibia; order Caudata; family Salamandridae; genus Triturus; species Triturus cristatus. The sequence continues at coordinate 936,306,581 of NC_140594.1, read as the reverse complement.
AACAGATCAATACTATGGAGTCTTTTATTGTGAAAATCAACAGCTCATTAGAAAATCAAATCTCAATTTTAGTTTTTAACCTCACATACTTCTCTGCAACATTGCTAGCTCCAGGATATAAAGCAGGCTTTAGTAGCATTGGAGGCAGCCAGGCTTTTATGAGCTATCATGACCAACACAATGTGATCCATATTACTTTCATCTTGACAGAAATTATGTTCAGGCACAGTCTCCCACTGTAAGGTAGTGAGGACATGCTGATGCTGTGAGCGTCTTTTTAATGCATAAAGGAATTATTGTGAGTTTTACTTGCCTTATAAATTGGTAAAATGATCCCGTATGCCGGAAGACTTCCTTTTTTTTTTCTTCAGTCTCGGCAATTCAGAGAAACTAGGTTGTGAAACACTGCCACCTCTGGTCATTCAGTATAATCTGCAGATGGAAAAGTCCACTGTTAGCACATTTTCTATAAGCAATACAAAAAAAATCTTGATTTTTAGAAAGCGTAAACAGATCAATACTATGGAGTCTTTTATTGTGAAAATCAACAGCTCATTAGAAATTCAAATCTCAATTTTAGTTTTTAACCTCACATACTTCTCTGCAACATTGCTAGTTCCAGGATATAAAGCAGGCTTTAGTAGCGTTGGAGGCAGCCAGACTTTTATGAACTATCATGACCAACACAATGTGATCCATATTACTCTCATCTTGACAGAAATTATGTTCAGGCACAGTCTCCCACTGTAAGGTAGTGAGGACATGCTGATGCTGTGAGCGTCTTTTTAATGCATAAAGGAATTATTGTGAGTTTTACTTGCCTTGCATATTGGTAAAATGATGCCGTATGCCGGAAGACTTCCTTTTTTTTTTTCTTCAGTCTCGTCAATTCAGAGAAACTCGGTTGTGAAACACTGCCACCTCTGGTCATTCAGTATAATTTGCAGATGGAAAAGTCCACTGTTAGCACATTTTCTATAAGCAATACAAAAAAAATCTTGATTTTTAGAAAGCGTAAACAGATCAATACTATGGAGTCTTTTATTGTGAAAATCAACAGCTCATTAGAAAATCAAATCTCAATTTTAGTTTTTAACCTCACATACTTCTCTGCAACATTGCTAGCTCCAGGATATAAAGCAGGCTTTAGTAGCGTTGGAGGCAGCCAGGCTTTTATGAACTATCATGACCAACACAATGTGATCCATATTACTTTCATCTTGACAGAAATTATGTTCAGGCACAGTCTCCCACTGTAAGGTAGTGAGGACATGCTGATGCTGTGAGCGTCTTTTTAATGCATAAAGGAATTATTGTGAGTTTTACTTGCCTTATAAATTGGTAAAATGATGCCGTATGCCGGAAGACTTCCTTTTTTTTTTTGTTCTTCAGTCTCGGCAATTCAGAGAAACTCGGTTGTGAAACACTGCCACCTCTGGTCATTCAGTATAATCTGTAGATGGAAAAGTCCACTGTTAGCACATTTTCTATAAGCAATACAAAAAAAATCTTGATTTTTAGAAAGCGTAAACAGATCAATACTATGGAGTCTTTTATTGTGAAAATCAACAGCTCATTAGAAAATCAAATCTCAATTTTAGTTTTTAACCTCACATACTTCTCTGCAACATTGCTAGTTCCAGGATATAAAGCAGGCTTTAGTAGCGTTGGAGGCAGCCAGACTTTTATGAACTATCATGACCAACACAATGTGATCCATATTACTCTCATCTTGATAGAAATTATGTTCAGGCACAGTCTCCCACTGTAAGGTAGTGAGGACATGCTGATGCTGTGAGCGTCTTTTTAATGCATAAAGGAATTATTGTGAGTTTTACTTGCCTTGCATATTGGTAAAATGATGCCGTATGCCGGAAGACTTCCTTTTTTTTTTTTTTCTTCAGTCTCGGCAATTCAGAGAAACTCGGTTGTGAAACACTGCCACCTCTGGTCATTCAGTATAATCTGTAGATGGAAAAGTCCACTGTTAGCACATTTTCTATAAGCAATACAAAAAAATCTTGATTTTTAGAAAGGGTAAACAGATCAATACTATGGAGTCTTTTATTGTGAAAATCAACAGCTCATTAGAAAATCAAATCTCAATTTTAGTTTTTAACCTCACATACTTCTCTGCAACATTGCTAGTTCCAGGATATAAAGCAGGCTTTAGTAGCGTTGGAGGCAGCCAGGCTTTTATGAACTATCATGACCAACACAATGTGATCCATATTACTCTCATCTTGACAGAAATTATGTTCAGGCACAGTCTCCCACTATAAGGTAGTGAGGACATGCTGATGCTGTGAGCGTCTTTTTAATGCATAAAGGAATTATTGTGAGTTTTACTTGCCTTATAAATTGGTAAAATGATGCCGTATGCCGGAAGACTTCCTTTTTTTTTTTGTTCTTCAGTCTCGGCAATTCAGAGAAACTCGGTTGTGAAACACTGCCACCTCTGGTCATTCAGTATAATTTGCAGATGGAAAAGTCCACTGTTAGCACATTTTCTATAAGCAATACAAAAAAAATCTTGATTTTTAGAAAGCGTAAACAGATCAATACTATGGAGTCTTTTATTGTGAAAATCAACAGCTCATTAGAAAATCAAATCTCAATTTTAGTTTTTAACCTCACATACTTCTCTGCAACATTGCTAGCTCCAGGATATAAAGCAGGCTTTAGTAGCATTGGAGGCAGCCAGGCTTTTATGAGCTATCATGACCAACACAATGTGATCCATATTACTTTCATCTTGACAGAAATTATGTTCAGGCACAGTCTCCCACTATAAGGTAGTGAGGACATGCTGATGCTGTGAGCGTCTTTTTAATGCATAAAGGAATTATTGTGAGTTTTACTTGCCTTATAAATTGGTAAAATGATCCCGTATGCCGGAAGACTTCCTTTTTTTTTTCTTCAGTCTCGGCAATTCAGAGAAACTAGGTTGTGAAACACTGCCACCTCTGGTCATTCAGTATAATCTGCAGATGGAAAAGTCCACTGTTAGCACATTTTCTATAAGCAATACAAAAAAAATCTTGATTTTTAGAAAGCGTAAACAGATCAATACTATGGAGTCTTTTATTGTGAAAATCAACAGCTCATTAGAAAATCAAATCTCAATTTTAGTTTTTAAGCTCACATACTTCTCTGCAACATTGCTAGCTCCAGGATATAAAGCAGGCTTTAGTAGCATTGGAGGCAGCCAGGCTTTTATGAGCTATCATGACCAACACAATGTGATCCATATTACTTTCATCTTGACAGAAATTATGTTCAGGCACAGTCTCCCACTGTAAGGTAGTGAGGACATGCTGATGCTGTGAGCGTCTTTTTAATGCATAAAGGAATTATTGTGAGTTTTACTTGCCTTATAAATTGGTAAAATGATCCCGTATGCCGGAAGACTTCCTTTTTTTTTTCTTCAGTCTCGGCAATTCAGAGAAACTAGGTTGTGAAACACTGCCACCTCTGGTCATTCAGTATAATCTGCAGATGGAAAAGTCCACTGTTAGCACATTTTCTATAAGCAATACAAAAAAAATCTTGATGATTAGAAAGCGTAAACAGATCAATACTATGGAGTCTTTTATTGTGAAAATCAACAGCTCATTAGAAATTCAAATCTCAATTTTAGTTTTTAACCTCACATACTTCTCTGCAACATTGCTAGTTCCAGGATATAAAGCAGGCTTTAGTAGCGTTGGAGGCAGCCAGGCTTTTATGAACTATCATGACCAACACAATGTGATCCATATTACTCTCATCTTGACAGAAATTATGTTCAGGCACAGTCTCCCACTATAAGGTAGTGAGGACATGCTGATGCTGTGAGCGTCTTTTTAATGCATAAAGGAATTATTGTGAGTTTTACTTGCCTTATAAATTGGTAAAATGATGCCGTATGCCGGAAGACTTCCTTTTTTTTTTTGTTCTTCAGTCTCGGCAATTCAGAGAAACTCGGTTGTGAAACACTGCCACCTCTGGTCATTCAGTATAATCTGTAGATGGAAAAGTCCACTGTTAGCACATTTTCTATAAGCAATACAAAAAAAATCTTGATTTTTAGAAAGCGTAAACAGATCAATACTATGGAGTCTTTTATTGTGAAAATCAACAGCTCATTAGAAATTCAAATCTCAATTTTAGTTTTTAACCTCACATACTTCTCTGCAACATTGCTAGTTCCAGGATATAAAGCAGGCTTTAGTAGCGTTGGAGGCAGCCAGACTTTTATGAACTATCATGACCAACACAATGTGATCCATATTACTCTCATCTTGACAGAAATTATGTTCAGGCACAGTCTCCCACTGTAAGGTAGTGAGGACATGCTGATGCTGTGAGCGTCTTTTTAATGCATAAAGGAATTATTGTGAGTTTTACTTGCCTTGCATATTGGTAAAATGATGCCGTATGCCGGAAGACTTCCTTTTTTTTTTTCTTCAGTCTCGTCAATTCAGAGAAACTCGGTTGTGAAACACTGCCACCTCTGGTCATTCAGTATAATTTGCAGATGGAAAAGTCCACTGTTAGCACATTTTCTATAAGCAATACAAAAAAAATCTTGATTTTTAGAAAGCGTAAACAGATCAATACTATGGAGTCTTTTATTGTGAAAATCAACAGCTCATTAGAAAATCAAATCTCAATTTTAGTTTTTAAGCTCACATACTTCTCTGCAACATTGCTAGCTCCAGGATATAAAGCAGGCTTTAGTAGCATTGGAGGCAGCCAGGCTTTTATGAGCTATCATGACCAACACAATGTGATCCATATTACTTTCATCTTGACAGAAATTATGTTCAGGCACAGTCTCCCACTGTAAGGTAGTGAGGACATGCTGATGCTGTGAGCGTCTTTTTAATGCATAAAGGAATTATTGTGAGTTTTACTTGCCTTATAAATTGGTAAAATGATCCCGTATGCCGGAAGACTTCCTTTTTTTTTTCTTCAGTCTCGGCAATTCAGAGAAACTAGGTTGTGAAACACTGCCACCTCTGGTCATTCAGTATAATCTGCAGATGGAAAAGTCCACTGTTAGCACATTTTCTATAAGCAATACAAAAAAAATCTTGATGATTAGAAAGCGTAAACAGATCAATACTATGGAGTCTTTTATTGTGAAAATCAACAGCTCATTAGAAATTCAAATCTCAATTTTAGTTTTTAACCTCACATACTTCTCTGCAACATTGCTAGTTCCAGGATATAAAGCAGGCTTTAGTAGCGTTGGAGGCAGCCAGGCTTTTATGAACTATCATGACCAACACAATGTGATCCATATTACTCTCATCTTGACAGAAATTATGTTCAGGCACAGTCTCCCACTATAAGGTAGTGAGGACATGCTGATGCTGTGAGCGTCTTTTTAATGCATAAAGGAATTATTGTGAGTTTTACTTGCCTTATAAATTGGTAAAATGATGCCGTATGCCGGAAGACTTCCTTTTTTTTTTTGTTCTTCAGTCTCGGCAATTCAGAGAAACTCGGTTGTGAAACACTGCCACCTCTGGTCATTCAGTATAATCTGTAGATGGAAAAGTCCACTGTTAGCACATTTTCTATAAGCAATACAAAAAAAATCTTGATTTTTAGAAAGCGTAAACAGATCAATACTATGGAGTCTTTTATTGTGAAAATCAACAGCTCATTAGAAATTCAAATCTCAATTTTAGTTTTTAACCTCACATACTTCTCTGCAACATTGCTAGTTCCAGGATATAAAGCAGGCTTTAGTAGCGTTGGAGGCAGCCAGACTTTTATGAACTATCATGACCAACACAATGTGATCCATATTACTCTCATCTTGACAGAAATTATGTTCAGGCACAGTCTCCCACTGTAAGGTAGTGAGGACATGCTGATGCTGTGAGCGTCTTTTTAATGCATAAAGGAATTATTGTGAGTTTTACTTGCCTTGCATATTGGTAAAATGATGCCGTATGCCGGAAGACTTCCTTTTTTTTTTTCTTCAGTCTCGTCAATTCAGAGAAACTCGGTTGTGAAACACTGCCACCTCTGGTCATTCAGTATAATTTGCAGATGGAAAAGTCCACTGTTAGCACATTTTCTATAAGCAATACAAAAAAAATCTTGATTTTTAGAAAGCGTAAACAGATCAATACTATGGAGTCTTTTATTGTGAAAATCAACAGCTCATTAGAAAATCAAATCTCAATTTTAGTTTTTAAGCTCACATACTTCTCTGCAACATTGCTAGCTCCAGGATATAAAGCAGGCTTTAGTAGCATTGGAGGCAGCCAGGCTTTTATGAGCTATCATGACCAACACAATGTGATCCATATTACTTTCATCTTGACAGAAATTATGTTCAGGCACAGTCTCCCACTGTAAGGTAGTGAGGACATGCTGATGCTGTGAGCGTCTTTTTAATGCATAAAGGAATTATTGTGAGTTTTACTTGCCTTATAAATTGGTAAAATGATCCCGTATGCCGGAAGACTTCCTTTTTTTTTTCTTCAGTCTCGGCAATTCAGAGAAACTAGGTTGTGAAACACTGCCACCTCTGGTCATTCAGTATAATCTGCAGATGGAAAAGTCCACTGTTAGCACATTTTCTATAAGCAATACAAAAAAAATCTTGATGATTAGAAAGCGTAAACAGATCAATACTATGGAGTCTTTTATTGTGAAAATCAACAGCTCATTAGAAATTCAAATCTCAATTTTAGTTTTTAACCTCACATACTTCTCTGCAACATTGCTAGTTCCAGGATATAAAGCAGGCTTTAGTAGCGTTGGAGGCAGCCAGGCTTTTATGAACTATCATGACCAACACAATGTGATCCATATTACTCTCATCTTGACAGAAATTATGTTCAGGCACAGTCTCCCACTATAAGGTAGTGAGGACATGCTGATGCTGTGAGCGTCTTTTTAATGCATAAAGGAATTATTGTGAGTTTTACTTGCCTTATAAATTGGTAAAATGATGCCGTATGCCGGAAGACTTCCTTTTTTTTTTTGTTCTTCAGTCTCGGCAATTCAGAGAAACTCGGTTGTGAAACACTGCCACCTCTGGTCATTCAGTATAATCTGTAGATGGAAAAGTCCACTGTTAGCACATTTTCTATAAGCAATACAAAAAAAATCTTGATTTTTAGAAAGCGTAAACAGATCAATACTATGGAGTCTTTTATTGTGAAAATCAACAGCTCATTAGAAATTCAAATCTCAATTTTAGTTTTTAACCTCACATACTTCTCTGCAACATTGCTAGTTCCAGGATATAAAGCAGGCTTTAGTAGCGTTGGAGGCAGCCAGACTTTTATGAACTATCATGACCAACACAATGTGATCCATATTACTCTCATCTTGACAGAAATTATGTTCAGGCACAGTCTCCCACTGTAAGGTAGTGAGGACATGCTGATGCTGTGAGCGTCTTTTTAATGCATAAAGGAATTATTGTGAGTTTTTCTTGCCTTGCATATTGGTAAAATGATGCCGTATGCCGGAAGACTTCCTTTTTTTTTTTCTTCAGTCTCGTCAATTCAGAGAAACTCGGTTGTGAAACACTGCCACCTCTGGTCATTCAGTATAATTTGCAGATGGAAAAGTCCACTGTTAGCACATTTTCTATAAGCAATACAAAAAAAATCTTGATTTTTAGAAAGCGTAAACAGATCAATACTATGGAGTCTTTTATTGTGAAAATCAACAGCTCATTAGAAAATCAAATCTCAATTTTAGTTTTTAAGCTCACATACTTCTCTGCAACATTGCTAGCTCCAGGATATAAAGCAGGCTTTAGTAGCATTGGAGGCAGCCAGGCTTTTATGAGCTATCATGACCAACACAATGTGATCCATATTACTTTCATCTTGACAGAAATTATGTTCAGGCACAGTCTCCCACTGTAAGGTAGTGAGGACATGCTGATGCTGTGAGCGTCTTTTTAATGCATAAAGGAATTATTGTGAGTTTTACTTGCCTTATAAATTGGTAAAATGATCCCGTATGCCGGAAGACTTCCTTTTTTTTTTCTTCAGTCTCGGCAATTCAGAGAAACTAGGTTGTGAAACACTGCCACCTCTGGTCATTCAGTATAATCTGCAGATGGAAAAGTCCACTGTTAGCACATTTTCTATAAGCAATACAAAAAAAATCTTGATGATTAGAAAGCGTAAACAGATCAATACTATGGAGTCTTTTATTGTGAAAATCAACAGCTCATTAGAAATTCAAATCTCAATTTTAGTTTTTAACCTCACATACTTCTCTGCAACATTGCTAGTTCCAGGATATAAAGCAGGCTTTAGTAGCGTTGGAGGCAGCCAGGCTTTTATGAACTATCATGACCAACACAATGTGATCCATATTACTCTCATCTTGACAGAAATTATGTTCAGGCACAGTCTCCCACTATAAGGTAGTGAGGACATGCTGATGCTGTGAGCGTCTTTTTAATGCATAAAGGAATTATTGTGAGTTTTACTTGCCTTATAAATTGGTAAAATGATGCCGTATGCCGGAAGACTTCCTTTTTTTTTTTGTTCTTCAGTCTCGGCAATTCAGAGAAACTCGGTTGTGAAACACTGCCACCTCTGGTCATTCAGTATAATCTGTAGATGGAAAAGTCCACTGTTAGCACATTTTCTATAAGCAATACAAAAAAAATCTTGATTTTTAGAAAGCGTAAACAGATCAATACTATGGAGTCTTTTATTGTGAAAATCAACAGCTCATTAGAAATTCAAATCTCAATTTTAGTTTTTAACCTCACATACTTCTCTGCAACATTGCTAGTTCCAGGATATAAAGCAGGCTTTAGTAGCGTTGGAGGCAGCCAGACTTTTATGAACTATCATGACCAACACAATGTGATCCATATTACTCTCATCTTGACAGAAATTATGTTCAGGCACAGTCTCCCACTGTAAGGTAGTGAGGACATGCTGATGCTGTGAGCGTCTTTTTAATGCATAAAGGAATTATTGTGAGTTTTACTTGCCTTGCATATTGGTAAAATGATGCCGTATGCCGGAAGACTTCCTTTTTTTTTTTCTTCAGTCTCGTCAATTCAGAGAAACTCGGTTGTGAAACACTGCCACCTCTGGTCATTCAGTATAATTTGCAGATGGAAAAGTCCACTGTTAGCACATTTTCTATAAGCAATACAAAAAAAATCTTGATTTTTAGAAAGCGTAAACAGATCAATACTATGGAGTCTTTTATTGTGAAAATCAACAGCTCATTAGAAAATCAAATCTCAATTTTAGTTTTTAAGCTCACATACTTCTCTGCAACATTGCTAGCTCCAGGATATAAAGCAGGCTTTAGTAGCATTGGAGGCAGCCAGGCTTTTATGAGCTATCATGACCAACACAATGTGATCCATATTACTTTCATCTTGACAGAAATTATGTTCAGGCACAGTCTCCCACTGTAAGGTAGTGAGGACATGCTGATGCTGTGAGCGTCTTTTTAATGCATAAAGGAATTATTGTGAGTTTTACTTGCCTTATAAATTGGTAAAATGATCCCGTATGCCGGAAGACTTCCTTTTTTTTTTCTTCAGTCTCGGCAATTCAGAGAAACTAGGTTGTGAAACACTGCCACCTCTGGTCATTCAGTATAATCTGCAGATGGAAAAGTCCACTGTTAGCACATTTTCTATAAGCAATACAAAAAAAATCTTGATGATTAGAAAGCGTAAACAGATCAATACTATGGAGTCTTTTATTGTGAAAATCAACAGCTCATTAGAAATTCAAATCTCAATTTTAGTTTTTAACCTCACATACTTCTCTGCAACATTGCTAGTTCCAGGATATAAAGCAGGCTTTAGTAGCGTTGGAGGCAGCCAGGCTTTTATGAACTATCATGACCAACACAATGTGATCCATATTACTCTCATCTTGACAGAAATTATGTTCAGGCACAGTCTCCCACTATAAGGTAGTGAGGACATGCTGATGCTGTGAGCGTCTTTTTAATGCATAAAGGAATTATTGTGAGTTTTACTTGCCTTATAAATTGGTAAAATGATGCCGTATGCCGGAAGACTTCCTTTTTTTTTTTGTTCTTCAGTCTCGGCAATTCAGAGAAACTCGGTTGTGAAACACTGCCACCTCTGGTCATTCAGTATAATCTGTAGATGGAAAAGTCCACTGTTAGCACATTTTCTATAAGCAATACAAAAAAAATCTTGATTTTTAGAAAGCGTAAACAGATCAATACTATGGAGTCTTTTATTGTGAAAATCAACAGCTCATTAGAAATTCAAATCTCAATTTTAGTTTTTAACCTCACATACTTCTCTGCAACATTGCTAGTTCCAGGATATAAAGCAGGCTTTAGTAGCGTTGGAGGCAGCCAGACTTTTATGAACTATCATGACCAACACAATGTGATCCATATTACTCTCATCTTGACAGAAATTATGTTCAGGCACAGTCTCCCACTGTAAGGTAGTGAGGACATGCTGATGCTGTGAGCGTCTTTTTAATGCATAAAGGAATTATTGTGAGTTTTTCTTGCCTTGCATATTGGTAAAATGATGCCGTATGCCGGAAGACTTCCTTTTTTTTTTTCTTCAGTCTCGTCAATTCAGAGAAACTCGGTTGTGAAACACTGCCACCTCTGGTCATTCAGTATAATTTGCAGATGGAAAAGTCCACTGTTAGCACATTTTCTATAAGCAATACAAAAAAAATCTTGATTTTTAGAAAGCGTAAACAGATCAATACTATGGAGTCTTTTATTGTGAAAATCAACAGCTCATTAGAAATTCAAATCTCAATTTTAGTTTTTAACCTCACATACTTCTCTGCAACATTGCTAGTTCCAGGATATAAAGCAGGCTTTAGTAGCGTTGGAGGCAGCCAGGCTTTTATGAACTATCATGACCAACACAATGTGATCCATATTACTCTCATCTTGACAGAAATTATGTTCAGGCACAGTCTCCCACTATAAGGTAGTGAGGACATGCTGATGCTGTGAGCGTCTTTTTAATGCATAAAGGAATTATTGTGAGTTTTACTTGCCTTATAAATTGGTAAAATGATCCCGTATGCCGGAAGACTTCCTTTTTTTTTTCTTCAGTCTCGGCAATTCAGAGAAACTAGGTTGTGAAACACTGCCACCTCTGGTCATTCAGTATAATCTGCAGATGGAAAAGTCCACTGTTAGCACATTTTCTATAAGCAATACAAAAAAAATCTTGATTTTTAGAAAGCGTAAACAGATCAATACTATGGAGTCTTTTATTGTGAAAATCAACAGCTCATTAGAAAATCAAATCTCAATTTTAGTTTTTAACCTCACATACTTCTCTGCAACATTGCTAGCTCCAGGATATAAAGCAGGCTTTAGTAGCATTGGAGGCAGCCAGGCTTTTATGAGCTATCATGACCAACACAATGTGATCCATATTACTTTCATCTTGACAGAAATTATGTTCAGGCACAGTCTCCCACTGTAAGGTAGTGAGGACATGCTGATGCTGTGAGCGTCTTTTTAATGCATAAAGGAATTATTGTGAGTTTTACTTGCCTTATAAATTGGTAAAATGATCCCGTATGCCGGAAGACTTCCTTTTTTTTTTCTTCAGTCTCGGCAATTCAGAGAAACTAGGTTGTGAAACACTGCCACCTCTGGTCATTCAGTATAATCTGCAGATGGAAAAGTCCACTGTTAGCACATTTTCTATAAGCAATACAAAAAAAATCTTGATGATTAGAAAGCGTAAACAGATCAATACTATGGAGTCTTTTATTGTGAAAATCAACAGCTCATTAGAAATTCAAATCTCAATTTTAGTTTTTAACCTCACATACTTCTCTGCAACATTGCTAGTTCCAGGATATAAAGCAGGCTTTAGTAGCGTTGGAGGCAGCCAGGCTTTTATGAACTATCATGACCAACACAATGTGATCCATATTACTCTCATCTTGACAGAAATTATGTTCAGGCACAGTCTCCCACTATAAGGTAGTGAGGACATGCTGATGCTGTGAGCGTCTTTTTAATGCATAAAGGAATTATTGTGAGTTTTACTTGCCTTATAAATTGGTAAAATGATCCCGTATGCCGGAAGACTTCCTTTTTTTTTTCTTCAGTCTCGGCAATTCAGAGAAACTAGGTTGTGAAACACTGCCACCTCTGGTCATTCAGTATAATCTGCAGATGGAAAAGTCCACTGTTAGCACATTTTCTATAAGCAATACAAAAAAAATCTTGATTTTTAGAAAGCGTAAACAGATCAATACTATGGAGTCTTTTATTGTGAAAATCAACAGCTCATTAGAAATTCAAATCTCAATTTTAGTTTTTAACCTCACATACTTCTCTGCAACATTGCTAGTTCCAGGATATAAAGCAGGCTTTAGTAGCGTTGGAGGCAGCCAGACTTTTATGAACTATCATGACCAACACAATGTGATCCATATTACTCTCATCTTGACAGAAATTATGTTCAGGCACAGTCTCCCACTGTAAGGTAGTGAGGACATGCTGATGCTGTGAGCGTCTTTTTAATGCATAAAGGAATTATTGTGAGTTTTACTTGCCTTGCATATTGGTAAAATGATGCCGTATGCCGGAAGACTTCCTTTTTTTTTTTCTTCAGTCTCGTCAATTCAGAGAAACTCGGTTGTGAAACACTGCCACCTCTGGTCATTCAGTATAATTTGCAGATGGAAAAGTCCACTGTTAGCACATTTTCTATAAGCAATACAAAAAAAATCTTGATTTTTAGAAAGCGTAAACAGATCAATACTATGGAGTCTTTTATTGTGAAAATCAACAGCTCATTAGAAAATCAAATCTCAATTTTAGTTTTTAACCTCACATACTTCTCTGCAACATTGCTAGCTCCAGGATATAAAGCAGGCTTTAGTAGCATTGGAGGCAGCCAGGCTTTTATGAGCTATCATGACCAACACAATGTGATCCATATTACTTTCATCTTGACAGAAATTATGTTCAGGCACAGTCTCCCACTATAAGGTAGTGAGGACATGCTGATGCTGTGAGCGTCTTTTTAATGCATAAAGGAATTATTGTGAGTTTTACTTGCCTTATAAATTGGTAAAATGATCCCGTATGCCGGAAGACTTCCTTTTTTTTTTCTTCAGTCTCGGCAATTCAGAGAAACTAGGTTGTGAAACACTGCCACCTCTGGTCATTCAGTATAATCTGCAGATGGAAAAGTCCACTGTTAGCACATTTTCTATAAGCAATACAAAAAAAATCTTGATTTTTAGAAAGCGTAAACAGATCAATACTATGGAGTCTTTTATTGTGAAAATCAACAGCTCATTAGAAAATCAAATCTCAATTTTAGTTTTTAACCTCACATACTTCTCTGCAACATTGCTAGCTCCAGGATATAAAGCAGGCTTTAGTAGCATTGGAGGCAGCCAGGCTTTTATGAGCTATCATGACCAACACAATGTGATCCATATTACTTTCATCTTGACAGAAATTATGTTCAGGCACAGTCTCCCACTGTAAGGTAGTGAGGACATGCTGATGCTGTGAGCGTCTTTTTAATGCATAAAGGAATTATTGTGAGTTTTACTTGCCTTATAAATTGGTAAAATGATCCCGTATGCCGGAAGACTTCCTTTTTTTTTTTCTTCAGTCTCGGCAATTCAGAGAAACTAGGTTGTGAAACACTGCCACCTCTGGTCATTCAGTATAATCTGCAGATGGAAAAGTCCACTGTTAGCACATTTTCTATAAGCAATACAAAAAAAATCTTGATTTTTAGAAAGCGTAAACAGATCAATACTATGGAGTCTTTTATTGTGAAAATCAACAGCTCATTAGAAATTCAAATCTCAATTTTAGTTTTTAACCTCACATACTTCTCTGCAACATTGCTAGTTCCAGGATATAAAGCAGGCTTTAGTAGCGTTGGAGGCAGCCAGGCTTTTATGAACTATCATGACCAACACAATGTGATCCATATTACTCTCATCTTGACAGAAATTATGTTCAGGCACAGTCTCCCACTATAAGGTAGTGAGGACATGCTGATGCTGTGAGCGTCTTTTTAATGCATAAAGGAATTATTGTGAGTTTTACTTGCCTTATAAATTGGTAAAATGATCCCGTATGCCGGAAGACTTCCTTTTTTTTTTCTTCAGTCTCGGCAATTCAGAGAAACTAGGTTGTGAAACACTGCCACCTCTGGTCATTCAGTATAATCTGCAGATGGAAAAGTCCACTGTTAGCACATTTTCTATAAGCAATACAAAAAAAATCTTGATTTTTAGAAAGCGTAAACAGATCAATACTATGGAGTCTTTTATTGTGAAAATCAACAGCTCATTAGAAAATCAAATCTCAATTTTAGTTTTTAACCTCACATACTTCTCTGCAACATTGCTAGCTCCAGGATATAAAGCAGGCTTTAGTAGCATTGGAGGCAGCCAGGCTTTTATGAGCTATCATGACCAACACAATGTGATCCATATTACTTTCATCTTGACAGAAATTATGTTCAGGCTCAGTCTCCCACTGTAAGGTAGTGAGGACATGCTGATGCTGTGAGCGTCTTTTTAATGCATAAAGGAATTATTGTGAGTTTTACTTGCCTTATAAATTGGTAAAATGATCCCGTATGCCGGAAGACTTCCTTTTTTTTTTCTTCAGTCTCGGCAATTCAGAGAAACTAGGTTGTGAAACACTGCCACCTCTGGTCATTCAGTATAATCTGCAGATGGAAAAGTCCACTGTTAGCACATTTTCTATAAGCAATACAAAAAAAATCTTGATTTTTAGAAAGCGTAAACAGATCAATACTATGGAGTCTTTTATTGTGAAAATCAACAGCTCATTAGAAATTCAAATCTCAATTTTAGTTTTTAACCTCACATACTTCTCTGCAACATTGCTAGTTCCAGGATATAAAGCAGGCTTTAGTAGCGTTGGAGGCAGCCAGACTTTTATGAACTATCATGACCAACACAATGTGATCCATATTACTCTCATCTTGACAGAAATTATGTTCAGGCACAGTCTCCCACTGTAAGGTAGTGAGGACATGCTGATGCTGTGAGCGTCTTTTTAATGCATAAAGGAATTATTGTGAGTTTTACTTGCCTTGCATATTGGTAAAATGATGCCGTATGCCGGAAGACTTCCTTTTTTTTTTTCTTCAGTCTCGTCAATTCAGAGAAACTCGGTTGTGAAACACTGCCACCTCTGGTCATTCAGTATAATTTGCAGATGGAAAAGTCCACTGTTAGCACATTTTCTATAAGCAATACAAAAAAAATCTTGATTTTTAGAAAGCGTAAACAGATCAATACTATGGAGTCTTTTATTGTGAAAATCAACAGCTCATTAGAAAATCAAATCTCAATTTTAGTTTTTAACCTCACATACTTCTCTGCAACATTGCTAGCTCCAGGATATAAAGCAGGCTTTAGTAGCATTGGAGGCAGCCAGGCTTTTATGAGCTATCATGACCAACACAATGTGATCCATATTACTTTCATCTTGACAGAAATTATGTTCAGGCACAGTCTCCCACTATAAGGTAGTGAGGACATGCTGATGCTGTGAGCGTCTTTTTAATGCATAAAGGAATTATTGTGAGTTTTACTTGCCTTATAAATTGGTAAAATGATCCCGTATGCCGGAAGACTTCCTTTTTTTTTTCTTCAGTCTCGGCAATTCAGAGAAACTAGGTTGTGAAACACTGCCACCTCTGGTCATTCAGTATAATCTGCAGATGGAAAAGTCCACTGTTAGCACATTTTCTATAAGCAATACAAAAAAAATCTTGATTTTTAGAAAGCGTAAACAGATCAATACTATGGAGTCTTTTATTGTGAAAATCAACAGCTCATTAGAAAATCAAATCTCAATTTTAGTTTTTAACCTCACATACTTCTCTGCAACATTGCTAGCTCCAGGATATAAAGCAGGCTTTAGTAGCATTGGAGGCAGCCAGGCTTTTATGAGCTATCATGACCAACACAATGTGATCCATATTACTTTCATCTTGACAGAAATTATGTTCAGGCACAGTCTCCCACTGTAAGGTAGTGAGGACATGCTGATGCTGTGAGCGTCTTTTTAATGCATAAAGGAATTATTGTGAGTTTTACTTGCCTTATAAATTGGTAAAATGATCCCGTATGCCGGAAGACTTCCTTTTTTTTTTTCTTCAGTCTCGGCAATTCAGAGAAACTAGGTTGTGAAACACTGCCACCTCTGGTCATTCAGTATAATCTGCAGATGGAAAAGTCCACTGTTAGCACATTTTCTATAAGCAATACAAAAAAAATCTTGATTTTTAGAAAGCGTAAACAGATCAATACTATGGAGTCTTTTATTGTGAAAATCAACAGCTCATTAGAAATTCAAATCTCAATTTTAGTTTTTAACCTCACATACTTCTCTGCAACATTGCTAGTTCCAGGATATAAAGCAGGCTTTAGTAGCGTTGGAGGCAGCCAGGCTTTTATGAACTATCATGACCAACACAATGTGATCCATATTACTCTCATCTTGACAGAAATTATGTTCAGGCACAGTCTCCCACTATAAGGTAGTGAGGACATGCTGATGCTGTGAGCGTCTTTTTAATGCATAAAGGAATTATTGTGAGTTTTACTTGCCTTATAAATTGGTAAAATGATCCCGTATGCCGGAAGACTTCCTTTTTTTTTTCTTCAGTCTCGGCAATTCAGAGAAACTAGGTTGTGAAACACTGCCACCTCTGGTCATTCAGTATAATCTGCAGATGGAAAAGTCCACTGTTAGCACATTTTCTATAAGCAATACAAAAAAAATCTTGATTTTTAGAAAGCGTAAACAGATCAATACTATGGAGTCTTTTATTGTGAAAATCAACAGCTCATTAGAAAATCAAATCTCAATTTTAGTTTTTAACCTCACATACTTCTCTGCAACATTGCTAGCTCCAGGATATAAAGCAGGCTTTAGTAGCATTGGAGGCAGCCAGGCTTTTATGAGCTATCATGACCAACACAATGTGATCCATATTACTTTCATCTTGACAGAAATTATGTTCAGGCTCAGTCTCCCACTGTAAGGTAGTGAGGACATGCTGATGCTGTGAGCGTCTTTTTAATGCATAAAGGAATTATTGTGAGTTTTACTTGCCTTATAAATTGGTAAAATGATCCCGTATGCCGGAAGACTTCCTTTTTTTTTTCTTCAGTCTCGGCAATTCAGAGAAACTAGGTTGTGAAACACTGCCACCTCTGGTCATTCAGTATAATCTGCAGATGGAAAAGTCCACTGTTAGCACATTTTCTATAAGCAATACAAAAAAAATCTTGATGATTAGAAAGCGTAAACAGATCAATACTATGGAGTCTTTTATTGTGAAAATCAACAGCTCATTAGAAATTCAAATCTCAATTTTAGTTTTTAACCTCACATACTTCTCTGCAACATTGCTAGTTCCAGGATATAAAGCAGGCTTTAGTAGCGTTGGAGGCAGCCAGGCTTTTATGAACTATCATGACCAACACAATGTGATCCATATTACTCTCATCTTGACAGAAATTATGTTCAGGCACAGTCTCCCACTATAAGGTAGTGAGGACATGCTGATGCTGTGAGCGTCTTTTTAATGCATAAAGGAATTATTGTGAGTTTTACTTGCCTTATAAATTGGTAAAATGATCCCGTATGCCGGAAGACTTCCTTTTTTTTTTCTTCAGTCTCGGCAATTCAGAGAAACTAGGTTGTGAAACACTGCCACCTCTGGTCATTCAGTATAATCTGCAGATGGAAAAGTCCACTGTTAGCACATTTTCTATAAGCAATACAAAAAAAATCTTGATTTTTAGAAAGCGTAAACAGATCAATACTATGGAGTCTTTTATTGTGAAAATCAACAGCTCATTAGAAATTCAAATCTCAATTTTAGTTTTTAACCTCACATACTTCTCTGCAACATTGCTAGTTCCAGGATATAAAGCAGGCTTTAGTAGCGTTGGAGGCAGCCAGGCTTTTATGAACTATCATGACCAACACAATGTGATCCATATTACTCTCATCTTGACAGAAATTATGTTCAGGCACAGTCTCCCACTATAAGGTAGTGAGGACATGCTGATGCTGTGAGCGTCTTTTTAATGCATAAAGGAATTATTGTGAGTTTTACTTGCCTTATAAATTGGTAAAATGATCCCGTATGCCGGAAGACTTCCTTTTTTTTTTCTTCAGTCTCGGCAATTCAGAGAAACTAGGTTGTGAAACACTGCCACCTCTGGTCATTCAGTATAATCTGCAGATGGAAAAGTCCACTGTTAGCACATTTTCTATAAGCAATACAAAAAAATCTTGATTTTTAGAAAGCGTAAACAGATCAATACTATGGAGTCTTTTATTGTGAAAATCAACAGCTCATTAGAAATTCAAATCTCAATTTTAGTTTTTAACCTCACATACTTCTCTGCAACATTGCTAGTTCCAGGATATAAAGCAGGCTTTAGCAGCATTGGAGGCAGCCAGGCTTTTATGAGCTATCATGACCAACACAATGTGATCCATATTACTTTCATCTTGACAGAAATTATGTTCAGGCACAGTCTCCCACTGTAAGGTAGTGAGGACATGCTGATGCTGTGAGCGTCTTTTTAATGCATAAAGGAATTATTGTGAGTTTTACTTGCCTTATAAATTGGTAAAATGATCCCGTATGCCGGAAGACTTCCTTTTTTTTTTTCTTCAGTCTCGGCAATTCAGAGAAACTAGGTTGTGAAACACTGCCACCTCTGGTCATTCAGTATAATCTGCAGATGGAAAAGTCCACTGTTAGCACATTTTCTATAAGCAATACAAAAAAAATCTTGATTTTTAGAAAGCGTAAACAGATCAATACTATGGAGTCTTTTATTGTGAAAATCAACAGCTCATTAGAAATTCAAATCTCAATTTTAGTTTTTAACCTCACATACTTCTCTGCAACATTGCTAGTTCCAGGATATAAAGCAGGCTTTAGTAGCGTTGGAGGCAGCCAGGCTTTTATGAACTATCATGACCAACACAATGTGATCCATATTACTCTCATCTTGACAGAAATTATGTTCAGGCACAGTCTCCCACTATAAGGTAGTGAGGACATGCTGATGCTGTGAGCGTCTTTTTAATGCATAAAGGAATTATTGTGAGTTTTACTTGCCTTATAAATTGGTAAAATGATCCCGTATGCCGGAAGACTTCCTTTTTTTTTTCTTCAGTCTCGGCAATTCAGAGAAACTAGGTTGTGAAACACTGCCACCTCTGGTCATTCAGTATAATCTGCAGATGGAAAAGTCCACTGTTAGCACATTTTCTATAAGCAATACAAAAAAAATCTTGATTTTTAGAAAGCGTAAACAGATCAATACTATGGAGTCTTTTATTGTGAAAATCAACAGCTCATTAGAAAATCAAATCTCAATTTTAGTTTTTAACCTCACATACTTCTCTGCAACATTGCTAGCTCCAGGATATAAAGCAGGCTTTAGTAGCATTGGAGGCAGCCAGGCTTTTATGAGCTATCATGACCAACACAATGTGATCCATATTACTTTCATCTTGACAGAAATTATGTTCAGGCTCAGTCTCCCACTGTAAGGTAGTGAGGACATGCTGATGCTGTGAGCGTCTTTTTAATGCATAAAGGAATTATTGTGAGTTTTACTTGCCTTATAAATTGGTAAAATGATCCCGTATGCCGGAAGACTTCCTTTTTTTTTTCTTCAGTCTCGGCAATTCAGAGAAACTAGGTTGTGAAACACTGCCACCTCTGGTCATTCAGTATAATCTGCAGATGGAAAAGTCCACTGTTAGCACATTTTCTATAAGCAATACAAAAAAAATCTTGATTTTTAGAAAGCGTAAACAGATCAATACTATGGAGTCTTTTATTGTGAAAATCAACAGCTCATTAGAAATTCAAATCTCAATTTTAGTTTTTAACCTCACATACTTCTCTGCAACATTGCTAGTTCCAGGATATAAAGCAGGCTTTAGTAGCGTTGGAGGCAGCCAGACTTTTATGAACTATCATGACCAACACAATGTGATCCATATTACTCTCATCTTGACAGAAATTATGTTCAGGCACAGTCTCCCACTGTAAGGTAGTGAGGACATGCTGATGCTGTGAGCGTCTTTTTAATGCATAAAGGAATTATTGTGAGTTTTACTTGCCTTGCATATTGGTAAAATGATGCCGTATGCCGGAAGACTTCCTTTTTTTTTTTCTTCAGTCTCGTCAATTCAGAGAAACTCGGTTGTGAAACACTGCCACCTCTGGTCATTCAGTATAATTTGCAGATGGAAAAGTCCACTGTTAGCACATTTTCTATAAGCAATACAAAAAAAATCTTGATTTTTAGAAAGCGTAAACAGATCAATACTATGGAGTCTTTTATTGTGAAAATCAACAGCTCATTAGAAAATCAAATCTCAATTTTAGTTTTTAACCTCACATACTTCTCTGCAACATTGCTAGCTCCAGGATATAAAGCAGGCTTTAGTAGCATTGGAGGCAGCCAGGCTTTTATGAGCTATCATGACCAACACAATGTGATCCATATTACTTTCATCTTGACAGAAATTATGTTCAGGCACAGTCTCCCACTATAAGGTAGTGAGGACATGCTGATGCTGTGAGCGTCTTTTTAATGCATAAAGGAATTATTGTGAGTTTTACTTGCCTTATAAATTGGTAAAATGATCCCGTATGCCGGAAGACTTCCTTTTTTTTTTCTTCAGTCTCGGCAATTCAGAGAAACTAGGTTGTGAAACACTGCCACCTCTGGTCATTCAGTATAATCTGCAGATGGAAAAGTCCACTGTTAGCACATTTTCTATAAGCAATACAAAAAAAATCTTGATTTTTAGAAAGCGTAAACAGATCAATACTATGGAGTCTTTTATTGTGAAAATCAACAGCTCATTAGAAAATCAAATCTCAATTTTAGTTTTTAACCTCACATACTTCTCTGCAACATTGCTAGCTCCAGGATATAAAGCAGGCTTTAGTAGCATTGGAGGCAGCCAGGCTTTTATGAGCTATCATGACCAACACAATGTGATCCATATTACTTTCATCTTGACAGAAATTATGTTCAGGCACAGTCTCCCACTGTAAGGTAGTGAGGACATGCTGATGCTGTGAGCGTCTTTTTAATGCATAAAGGAATTATTGTGAGTTTTACTTGCCTTATAAATTGGTAAAATGATCCCGTATGCCGGAAGACTTCCTTTTTTTTTTTCTTCAGTCTCGGCAATTCAGAGAAACTAGGTTGTGAAACACTGCCACCTCTGGTCATTCAGTATAATCTGCAGATGGAAAAGTCCACTGTTAGCACATTTTCTATAAGCAATACAAAAAAAATCTTGATTTTTAGAAAGCGTAAACAGATCAATACTATGGAGTCTTTTATTGTGAAAATCAACAGCTCATTAGAAATTCAAATCTCAATTTTAGTTTTTAACCTCACATACTTCTCTGCAACATTGCTAGTTCCAGGATATAAAGCAGGCTTTAGTAGCGTTGGAGGCAGCCAGGCTTTTATGAACTATCATGACCAACACAATGTGATCCATATTACTCTCATCTTGACAGAAATTATGTTCAGGCACAGTCTCCCACTATAAGGTAGTGAGGACATGCTGATGCTGTGAGCGTCTTTTTAATGCATAAAGGAATTATTGTGAGTTTTACTTGCCTTATAAATTGGTAAAATGATCCCGTATGCCGGAAGACTTCCTTTTTTTTTTCTTCAGTCTCGGCAATTCAGAGAAACTAGGTTGTGAAACACTGCCACCTCTGGTCATTCAGTATAATCTGCAGATGGAAAAGTCCACTGTTAGCACATTTTCTATAAGCAATACAAAAAAAATCTTGATTTTTAGAAAGCGTAAACAGATCAATACTATGGAGTCTTTTATTGTGAAAATCAACAGCTCATTAGAAAATCAAATCTCAATTTTAGTTTTTAACCTCACATACTTCTCTGCAACATTGCTAGCTCCAGGATATAAAGCAGGCTTTAGTAGCATTGGAGGCAGCCAGGCTTTTATGAGCTATCATGACCAACACAATGTGATCCATATTACTTTCATCTTGACAGAAATTATGTTCAGGCTCAGTCTCCCACTGTAAGGTAGTGAGGACATGCTGATGCTGTGAGCGTCTTTTTAATGCATAAAGGAATTATTGTGAGTTTTACTTGCCTTATAAATTGGTAAAATGATCCCGTATGCCGGAAGACTTCCTTTTTTTTTTCTTCAGTCTCGGCAATTCAGAGAAACTAGGTTGTGAAACACTGCCACCTCTGGTCATTCAGTATAATCTGCAGATGGAAAAGTCCACTGTTAGCACATTTTCTATAAGCAATACAAAAAAAATCTTGATGATTAGAAAGCGTAAACAGATCAATACTATGGAGTCTTTTATTGTGAAAATCAACAGCTCATTAGAAATTCAAATCTCAATTTTAGTTTTTAACCTCACATACTTCTCTGCAACATTGCTAGTTCCAGGATATAAAGCAGGCTTTAGTAGCGTTGGAGGCAGCCAGGCTTTTATGAACTATCATGACCAACACAATGTGATCCATATTACTCTCATCTTGACAGAAATTATGTTCAGGCACAGTCTCCCACTATAAGGTAGTGAGGACATGCTGATGCTGTGAGCGTCTTTTTAATGCATAAAGGAATTATTGTGAGTTTTACTTGCCTTATAAATTGGTAAAATGATCCCGTATGCCGGAAGACTTCCTTTTTTTTTTCTTCAGTCTCGGCAATTCAGAGAAACTAGGTTGTGAAACACTGCCACCTCTGGTCATTCAGTATAATCTGCAGATGGAAAAGTCCACTGTTAGCACATTTTCTATAAGCAATACAAAAAAAATCTTGATTTTTAGAAAGCGTAAACAGATCAATACTATGGAGTCTTTTATTGTGAAAATCAACAGCTCATTAGAAATTCAAATCTCAATTTTAGTTTTTAACCTCACATACTTCTCTGCAACATTGCTAGTTCCAGGATATAAAGCAGGCTTTAGTAGCGTTGGAGGCAGCCAGGCTTTTATGAACTATCATGACCAACACAATGTGATCCATATTACTCTCATCTTGACAGAAATTATGTTCAGGCACAGTCTCCCACTATAAGGTAGTGAGGACATGCTGATGCTGTGAGCGTCTTTTTAATGCATAAAGGAATTATTGTGAGTTTTACTTGCCTTATAAATTGGTAAAATGATCCCGTATGCCGGAAGACTTCCTTTTTTTTTTCTTCAGTCTCGGCAATTCAGAGAAACTAGGTTGTGAAACACTGCCACCTCTGGTCATTCAGTATAATCTGCAGATGGAAAAGTCCACTGTTAGCACATTTTCTATAAGCAATACAAAAAAATCTTGATTTTTAGAAAGCGTAAACAGATCAATACTATGGAGTCTTTTATTGTGAAAATCAACAGCTCATTAGAAATTCAAATCTCAATTTTAGTTTTTAACCTCACATACTTCTCTGCAACATTGCTAGTTCCAGGATATAAAGCAGGCTTTAGCAGCATTGGAGGCAGCCAGGCTTTTATGAGCTATCATGACCAACACAATGTGATCCATATTACTTTCATCTTGACAGAAATTATGTTCAGGCACAGTCTCCCACTGTAAGGTAGTGAGGACATGCTGATGCTGTGAGCGTCTTTTTAATGCATAAAGGAATTATTGTGAGTTTTACTTGCCTTATAAATTGGTAAAATGATGCCGTATGCCGGAAGACTTCCTTTTTTTTTTTGTTCTTCAGTCTCGGCAATTCAGAGAAACTCGGTTGTGAAACACTGCCACCTCTGGTCATTCAGTATAATCTGTAGATGGAAAAGTCCACTGTTAGCACATTTTCTATAAGCAATACAAAAAAAATCTTGATTTTTAGAAAGCGTAAACAGATCAATACTATGGAGTCTTTTATTGTGAAAATCAACAGCTCATTAGAAAATCAAATCTCAATTTTAGTTTTTAACCTCACATACTTCTCTGCAACATTGCTAGTTCCAGGATATAAAGCAGGCTTTAGTAGCGTTGGAGGCAGCCAGACTTTTATGAACTATCATGACCAACACAATGTGATCCATATTACTCTCATCTTGATAGAAATTATGTTCAGGCACAGTCTCCCACTGTAAGGTAGTGAGGACATGCTGATGCTGTGAGCGTCTTTTTAATGCATAAAGGAATTATTGTGAGTTTTACTTGCCTTGCATATTGGTAAAATGATGCCGTATGCCGGAAGACTTCCTTTTTTTTTTTTTTCTTCAGTCTCGGCAATTCAGAGAAACTCGGTTGTGAAACACTGCCACCTCTGGTCATTCAGTATAATCTGTAGATGGAAAAGTCCACTGTTAGCACATTTTCTATAAGCAATACAAAAAAATCTTGATTTTTAGAAAGGGTAAACAGATCAATACTATGGAGTCTTTTATTGTGAAAATCAACAGCTCATTAGAAAATCAAATCTCAATTTTAGTTTTTAACCTCACATACTTCTCTGCAACATTGCTAGCTCCAGGATATAAAGCAGGCTTTAGTAGCATTGGAGGCAGCCAGGCTTTTATGAGCTATCATGACCAACACAATGTGATCCATATTACTTTCATCTTGACAGAAATTATGTTCAGGCACAGTCTCCCACTGTAAGGTAGTGAGGACATGCTGATGCTGTGAGCGTCTTTTTAATGCATAAAGGAATTATTGTGAGTTTTACTTGCCTTATAAATTGGTAAAATGATCCCGTATGCCGGAAGACTTCCTTTTTTTTTTCTTCAGTCTCGGCAATTCAGAGAAACTAGGTTGTGAAACACTGCCACCTCTGGTCATTCAGTATAATCTGCAGATGGAAAAGTCCACTGTTAGCACATTTTCTATAAGCAATACAAAAAAAATCTTGATGATTAGAAAGCGTAAACAGATCAATACTATGGAGTCTTTTATTGTGAAAATCAACAGCTCATTAGAAATTCAAATCTCAATTTTAGTTTTTAACCTCACATACTTCTCTGCAACATTGCTAGTTCCAGGATATAAAGCAGGCTTTAGTAGCGTTGGAGGCAGCCAGGCTTTTATGAACTATCATGACCAACACAATGTGATCCATATTACTCTCATCTTGACAGAAATTATGTTCAGGCACAGTCTCCCACTGTAAGGTAGTGAGGACATGCTGATGCTGTGAGCGTCTTTTTAATGCATAAAGGAATTATTGTGAGTTTTACTTGCCTTGCATATTGGTAAAATGATGCCGTATGCCGGAAGACTTCCTTTTTTTTTTTCTTCAGTCTCGTCAATTCAGAGAAACTCGGTTGTGAAACACTGCCACCTCTGGTCATTCAGTATAATTTGCAGATGGAAAAGTCCACTGTTAGCACATTTTCTATAAGCAATACAAAAAAAATCTTGATTTTTAGAAAGCGTAAACAGATCAATACTATGGAGTCTTTTATTGTGAAAATCAACAGCTCATTAGAAAATCAAATCTCAATTTTAGTTTTTAACCTCACATACTTCTCTGCAACATTGCTAGCTCCAGGATATAAAGCAGGCTTTAGTAGCATTGGAGGCAGCCAGGCTTTTATGAGCTATCATGACCAACACAATGTGATCCATATTACTTTCATCTTGACAGAAATTATGTTCAGGCACAGTCTCCCACTATAAGGTAGTGAGGACATGCTGATGCTGTGAGCGTCTTTTTAATGCATAAAGGAATTATTGTGAGTTTTACTTGCCTTATAAATTGGTAAAATGATCCCGTATGCCGGAAGACTTCCTTTTTTTTTTCTTCAGTCTCGGCAATTCAGAGAAACTAGGTTGTGAAACACTGCCACCTCTGGTCATTCAGTATAATCTGCAGATGGAAAAGTCCACTGTTAGCACATTTTCTATAAGCAATACAAAAAAAATCTTGATTTTTAGAAAGCGTAAACAGATCAATACTATGGAGTCTTTTATTGTGAAAATCAACAGCTCATTAGAAATTCAAATCTCAATTTTAGTTTTTAACCTCACATACTTCTCTGCAACATTGCTAGTTCCAGGATATAAAGCAGGCTTTAGTAGCGTTGGAGGCAGCCAGACTTTTATGAACTATCATGACCAACACAATGTGATCCATATTACTCTCATCTTGACAGAAATTATGTTCAGGCACAGTCTCCCACTGTAAGGTAGTGAGGACATGCTGATGCTGTGAGCGTCTTTTTAATGCATAAAGGAATTATTGTGAGTTTTACTTGCCTTGCATATTGGTAAAATGATGCCGTATGCCGGAAGACTTCCTTTTTTTTTTTCTTCAGTCTCGTCAATTCAGAGAAACTCGGTTGTGAAACACTGCCACCTCTGGTCATTCAGTATAATTTGCAGATGGAAAAGTCCACTGTTAGCACATTTTCTATAAGCAATACAAAAAAAATCTTGATTTTTAGAAAGCGTAAACAGATCAATACTATGGAGTCTTTTATTGTGAAAATCAACAGCTCATTAGAAAATCAAATCTCAATTTTAGTTTTTAACCTCACATACTTCTCTGCAACATTGCTAGCTCCAGGATATAAAGCAGGCTTTAGTAGCATTGGAGGCAGCCAGGCTTTTATGAGCTATCATGACCAACACAATGTGATCCATATTACTCTCATCTTGACAGAAATTATGTTCAGGCACAGTCTCCCACTATAAGGTAGTGAGGACATGCTGATGCTGTGAGCGTCTTTTTAATGCATAAAGGAATTATTGTGAGTTTTACTTGCCTTATAAATTGGTAAAATGATCCCGTATGCCGGAAGACTTCCTTTTTTTTTTCTTCAGTCTCGGCAATTCAGAGAAACTAGGTTGTGAAACACTGCCACCTCTGGTCATTCAGTATAATCTGCAGATGGAAAAGTCCACTGTTAGCACATTTTCTATAAGCAATACAAAAAAATCTTGATTTTTAGAAAGCGTAAACAGATCAATACTATGGAGTCTTTTATTGTGAAAATCAACAGCTCATTAGAAATTCAAATCTCAATTTTAGTTTTTAACCTCACATACTTCTCTGCAACATTGCTAGTTCCAGGATATAAAGCAGGCTTTAGCAGCATTGGAGGCAGCCAGGCTTTTATGAGCTATCATGACCAACACAATGTGATCCATATTACTTTCATCTTGACAGAAATTATGTTCAGGCACAGTCTCCCACTGTAAGGTAGTGAGGACATGCTGATGCTGTGAGCGTCTTTTTAATGCATAAAGGAATTATTGTGAGTTTTACTTGCCTTATAAATTGGTAAAATGATGCCGTATGCCGGAAGACTTCCTTTTTTTTTTTGTTCTTCAGTCTCGGCAATTCAGAGAAACTCGGTTGTGAAACACTGCCACCTCTGGTCATTCAGTATAATCTGTAGATGGAAAAGTCCACTGTTAGCACATTTTCTATAAGCAATACAAAAAAAATCTTGATTTTTAGAAAGCGTAAACAGATCAATACTATGGAGTCTTTTATTGTGAAAATCAACAGCTCATTAGAAAATCAAATCTCAATTTTAGTTTTTAACCTCACATACTTCTCTGCAACATTGCTAGTTCCAGGATATAAAGCAGGCTTTAGTAGCGTTGGAGGCAGCCAGACTTTTATGAACTATCATGACCAACACAATGTGATCCATATTACTCTCATCTTGATAGAAATTATGTTCAGGCACAGTCTCCCACTGTAAGGTAGTGAGGACATGCTGATGCTGTGAGCGTCTTTTTAATGCATAAAGGAATTATTGTGAGTTTTACTTGCCTTGCATATTGGTAAAATGATGCCGTATGCCGGAAGACTTCCTTTTTTTTTTTTTTCTTCAGTCTCGGCAATTCAGAGAAACTCGGTTGTGAAACACTGCCACCTCTGGTCATTCAGTATAATCTGTAGATGGAAAAGTCCACTGTTAGCACATTTTCTATAAGCAATACAAAAAAATCTTGATTTTTAGAAAGGGTAAACAGATCAATACTATGGAGTCTTTTATTGTGAAAATCAACAGCTCATTAGAAAATCAAATCTCAATTTTAGTTTTTAACCTCACATACTTCTCTGCAACATTGCTAGCTCCAGGATATAAAGCAGGCTTTAGTAGCATTGGAGGCAGCCAGGCTTTTATGAGCTATCATGACCAACACAATGTGATCCATATTACTTTCATCTTGACAGAAATTATGTTCAGGCACAGTCTCCCACTGTAAGGTAGTGAGGACATGCTGATGCTGTGAGCGTCTTTTTAATGCATAAAGGAATTATTGTGAGTTTTACTTGCCTTATAAATTGGTAAAATGATCCCGTATGCCGGAAGACTTCCTTTTTTTTTTCTTCAGTCTCGGCAATTCAGAGAAACTAGGTTGTGAAACACTGCCACCTCTGGTCATTCAGTATAATCTGCAGATGGAAAAGTCCACTGTTAGCACATTTTCTATAAGCAATACAAAAAAAATCTTGATGATTAGAAAGCGTAAACAGATCAATACTATGGAGTCTTTTATTGTGAAAATCAACAGCTCATTAGAAATTCAAATCTCAATTTTAGTTTTTAACCTCACATACTTCTCTGCAACATTGCTAGTTCCAGGATATAAAGCAGGCTTTAGTAGCGTTGGAGGCAGCCAGGCTTTTATGAACTATCATGACCAACACAATGTGATCCATATTACTCTCATCTTGACAGAAATTATGTTCAGGCACAGTCTCCCACTGTAAGGTAGTGAGGACATGCTGATGCTGTGAGCGTCTTTTTAATGCATAAAGGAATTATTGTGAGTTTTACTTGCCTTGCATATTGGTAAAATGATGCCGTATGCCGGAAGACTTCCTTTTTTTTTTTCTTCAGTCTCGTCAATTCAGAGAAACTCGGTTGTGAAACACTGCCACCTCTGGTCATTCAGTATAATTTGCAGATGGAAAAGTCCACTGTTAGCACATTTTCTATAAGCAATACAAAAAAAATCTTGATTTTTAGAAAGCGTAAACAGATCAATACTATGGAGTCTTTTATTGTGAAAATCAACAGCTCATTAGAAAATCAAATCTCAATTTTAGTTTTTAACCTCACATACTTCTCTGCAACATTGCTAGCTCCAGGATATAAAGCAGGCTTTAGTAGCATTGGAGGCAGCCAGGCTTTTATGAGCTATCATGACCAACACAATGTGATCCATATTACTTTCATCTTGACAGAAATTATGTTCAGGCACAGTCTCCCACTATAAGGTAGTGAGGACATGCTGATGCTGTGAGCGTCTTTTTAATGCATAAAGGAATTATTGTGAGTTTTACTTGCCTTATAAATTGGTAAAATGATCCCGTATGCCGGAAGACTTCCTTTTTTTTTTCTTCAGTCTCGGCAATTCAGAGAAACTAGGTTGTGAAACACTGCCACCTCTGGTCATTCAGTATAATCTGCAGATGGAAAAGTCCACTGTTAGCACATTTTCTATAAGCAATACAAAAAAAATCTTGATTTTTAGAAAGCGTAAACAGATCAATACTATGGAGTCTTTTATTGTGAAAATCAACAGCTCATTAGAAATTCAAATCTCAATTTTAGTTTTTAACCTCACATACTTCTCTGCAACATTGCTAGTTCCAGGATATAAAGCAGGCTTTAGTAGCGTTGGAGGCAGCCAGACTTTTATGAACTATCATGACCAACACAATGTGATCCATATTACTCTCATCTTGACAGAAATTATGTTCAGGCACAGTCTCCCACTGTAAGGTAGTGAGGACATGCTGATGCTGTGAGCGTCTTTTTAATGCATAAAGGAATTATTGTGAGTTTTACTTGCCTTGCATATTGGTAAAATGATGCCGTATGCCGGAAGACTTCCTTTTTTTTTTTCTTCAGTCTCGTCAATTCAGAGAAACTCGGTTGTGAAACACTGCCACCTCTGGTCATTCAGTATAATTTGCAGATGGAAAAGTCCACTGTTAGCACATTTTCTATAAGCAATACAAAAAAAATCTTGATTTTTAGAAAGCGTAAACAGATCAATACTATGGAGTCTTTTATTGTGAAAATCAACAGCTCATTAGAAAATCAAATCTCAATTTTAGTTTTTAACCTCACATACTTCTCTGCAACATTGCTAGCTCCAGGATATAAAGCAGGCTTTAGTAGCATTGGAGGCAGCCAGGCTTTTATGAGCTATCATGACCAACACAATGTGATCCATATTACTTTCATCTTGACAGAAATTATGTTCAGGCACAGTCTCCCACTATAAGGTAGTGAGGACATGCTGATGCTGTGAGCGTCTTTTTAATGCATAAAGGAATTATTGTGAGTTTTACTTGCCTTATAAATTGGTAAAATGATCCCGTATGCCGGAAGACTTCCTTTTTTTTTTCTTCAGTCTCGGCAATTCAGAGAAACTAGGTTGTGAAACACTGCCACCTCTGGTCATTCAGTATAATCTGCAGATGGAAAAGTCCACTGTTAGCACATTTTCTATAAGCAATACAAAAAAAATCTTGATTTTTAGAAAGCGTAAACAGATCAATACTATGGAGTCTTTTATTGTGAAAATCAACAGCTCATTAGAAAATCAAATCTCAATTTTAGTTTTTAACCTCACATACTTCTCTGCAACATTGCTAGCTCCAGGATATAAAGCAGGCTTTAGTAGCATTGGAGGCAGCCAGGCTTTTATGAGCTATCATGACCAACACAATGTGATCCATATTACTTTCATCTTGACAGAAATTATGTTCAGGCACAGTCTCCCACTGTAAGGTAGTGAGGACATGCTGATGCTGTGAGCGTCTTTTTAATGCATAAAGGAATTATTGTGAGTTTTACTTGCCTTATAAATTGGTAAAATGATCCCGTATGCCGGAAGACTTCCTTTTTTTTTTTCTTCAGTCTCGGCAATTCAGAGAAACTAGGTTGTGAAACACTGCCACCTCTGGTCATTCAGTATAATCTGCAGATGGAAAAGTCCACTGTTAGCACATTTTCTATAAGCAATACAAAAAAAATCTTGATTTTTAGAAAGCGTAAACAGATCAATACTATGGAGTCTTTTATTGTGAAAATCAACAGCTCATTAGAAATTCAAATCTCAATTTTAGTTTTTAACCTCACATACTTCTCTGCAACATTGCTAGTTCCAGGATATAAAGCAGGCTTTAGTAGCGTTGGAGGCAGCCAGGCTTTTATGAACTATCATGACCAACACAATGTGATCCATATTACTCTCATCTTGACAGAAATTATGTTCAGGCACAGTCTCCCACTATAAGGTAGTGAGGACATGCTGATGCTGTGAGCGTCTTTTTAATGCATAAAGGAATTATTGTGAGTTTTACTTGCCTTATAAATTGGTAAAATGATCCCGTATGCCGGAAGACTTCCTTTTTTTTTTCTTCAGTCTCGGCAATTCAGAGAAACTAGGTTGTGAAACACTGCCACCTCTGGTCATTCAGTATAATCTGCAGATGGAAAAGTCCACTGTTAGCACATTTTCTATAAGCAATACAAAAAAAATCTTGATTTTTAGAAAGCGTAAACAGATCAATACTATGGAGTCTTTTATTGTGAAAATCAACAGCTCATTAGAAAATCAAATCTCAATTTTAGTTTTTAACCTCACATACTTCTCTGCAACATTGCTAGCTCCAGGATATAAAGCAGGCTTTAGTAGCATTGGAGGCAGCCAGGCTTTTATGAGCTATCATGACCAACACAATGTGATCCATATTACTTTCATCTTGACAGAAATTATGTTCAGGCTCAGTCTCCCACTGTAAGGTAGTGAGGACATGCTGATGCTGTGAGCGTCTTTTTAATGCATAAAGGAATTATTGTGAGTTTTACTTGCCTTATAAATTGGTAAAATGATCCCGTATGCCGGAAGACTTCCTTTTTTTTTTCTTCAGTCTCGGCAATTCAGAGAAACTAGGTTGTGAAACACTGCCACCTCTGGTCATTCAGTATAATCTGCAGATGGAAAAGTCCACTGTTAGCACATTTTCTATAAGCAATACAAAAAAAATCTTGATTTTTAGAAAGCGTAAACAGATCAATACTATGGAGTCTTTTATTGTGAAAATCAACAGCTCATTAGAAATTCAAATCTCAATTTTAGTTTTTAACCTCACATACTTCTCTGCAACATTGCTAGTTCCAGGATATAAAGCAGGCTTTAGTAGCGTTGGAGGCAGCCAGACTTTTATGAACTATCATGACCAACACAATGTGATCCATATTACTCTCATCTTGACAGAAATTATGTTCAGGCACAGTCTCCCACTGTAAGGTAGTGAGGACATGCTGATGCTGTGAGCGTCTTTTTAATGCATAAAGGAATTATTGTGAGTTTTACTTGCCTTGCATATTGGTAAAATGATGCCGTATGCCGGAAGACTTCCTTTTTTTTTTTCTTCAGTCTCGTCAATTCAGAGAAACTCGGTTGTGAAACACTGCCACCTCTGGTCATTCAGTATAATTTGCAGATGGAAAAGTCCACTGTTAGCACATTTTCTATAAGCAATACAAAAAAAATCTTGATTTTTAGAAAGCGTAAACAGATCAATACTATGGAGTCTTTTATTGTGAAAATCAACAGCTCATTAGAAAATCAAATCTCAATTTTAGTTTTTAACCTCACATACTTCTCTGCAACATTGCTAGCTCCAGGATATAAAGCAGGCTTTAGTAGCATTGGAGGCAGCCAGGCTTTTATGAGCTATCATGACCAACACAATGTGATCCATATTACTTTCATCTTGACAGAAATTATGTTCAGGCACAGTCTCCCACTATAAGGTAGTGAGGACATGCTGATGCTGTGAGCGTCTTTTTAATGCATAAAGGAATTATTGTGAGTTTTACTTGCCTTATAAATTGGTAAAATGATCCCGTATGCCGGAAGACTTCCTTTTTTTTTTCTTCAGTCTCGGCAATTCAGAGAAACTAGGTTGTGAAACACTGCCACCTCTGGTCATTCAGTATAATCTGCAGATGGAAAAGTCCACTGTTAGCACATTTTCTATAAGCAATACAAAAAAATCTTGATTTTTAGAAAGCGTAAACAGATCAATACTATGGAGTCTTTTATTGTGAAAATCAACAGCTCATTAGAAATTCAAATCTCAATTTTAGTTTTTAACCTCACATACTTCTCTGCAACATTGCTAGTTCCAGGATATAAAGCAGGCTTTAGCAGCATTGGAGGCAGCCAGGCTTTTATGAGCTATCATGACCAACACAATGTGATCCATATTACTTTCATCTTGACAGAAATTATGTTCAGGCACAGTCTCCCACTGTAAGGTAGTGAGGACATGCTGATGCTGTGAGCGTCTTTTTAATGCATAAAGGAATTATTGTGAGTTTTACTTGCCTTATAAATTGGTAAAATGATGCCGTATGCCGGAAGACTTCCTTTTTTTTTTTGTTCTTCAGTCTCGGCAATTCAGAGAAACTCGGTTGTGAAACACTGCCACCTCTGGTCATTCAGTATAATCTGTAGATGGAAAAGTCCACTGTTAGCACATTTTCTATAAGCAATACAAAAAAAATCTTGATTTTTAGAAAGCGTAAACAGATCAATACTATGGAGTCTTTTATTGTGAAAATCAACAGCTCATTAGAAAATCAAATCTCAATTTTAGTTTTTAACCTCACATACTTCTCTGCAACATTGCTAGTTCCAGGATATAAAGCAGGCTTTAGTAGCGTTGGAGGCAGCCAGACTTTTATGAACTATCATGACCAACACAATGTGATCCATATTACTCTCATCTTGATAGAAATTATGTTCAGGCACAGTCTCCCACTGTAAGGTAGTGAGGACATGCTGATGCTGTGAGCGTCTTTTTAATGCATAAAGGAATTATTGTGAGTTTTACTTGCCTTGCATATTGGTAAAATGATGCCGTATGCCGGAAGACTTCCTTTTTTTTTTTTTTCTTCAGTCTCGGCAATTCAGAGAAACTCGGTTGTGAAACACTGCCACCTCTGGTCATTCAGTATAATCTGTAGATGGAAAAGTCCACTGTTAGCACATTTTCTATAAGCAATACAAAAAAATCTTGATTTTTAGAAAGGGTAAACAGATCAATACTATGGAGTCTTTTATTGTGAAAATCAACAGCTCATTAGAAAATCAAATCTCAATTTTAGTTTTTAACCTCACATACTTCTCTGCAACATTGCTAGCTCCAGGATATAAAGCAGGCTTTAGTAGCATTGGAGGCAGCCAGGCTTTTATGAGCTATCATGACCAACACAATGTGATCCATATTACTTTCATCTTGACAGAAATTATGTTCAGGCACAGTCTCCCACTGTAAGGTAGTGAGGACATGCTGATGCTGTGAGCGTCTTTTTAATGCATAAAGGAATTATTGTGAGTTTTACTTGCCTTATAAATTGGTAAAATGATCCCGTATGCCGGAAGACTTCCTTTTTTTTTTCTTCAGTCTCGGCAATTCAGAGAAACTAGGTTGTGAAACACTGCCACCTCTGGTC
Organism: Triturus cristatus; assembly: GCF_964204655.1. Taxonomy (NCBI): domain Eukaryota; kingdom Metazoa; phylum Chordata; class Amphibia; order Caudata; family Salamandridae; genus Triturus; species Triturus cristatus. The sequence continues at coordinate 936,272,058 of NC_140594.1, read as the reverse complement.
ATTCAGTATAATCTGCAGATGGAAAAGTCCACTGTTAGCACATTTTCTATAAGCAATACAAAAAAAATCTTGATGATTAGAAAGCGTAAACAGATCAATACTATGGAGTCTTTTATTGTGAAAATCAACAGCTCATTAGAAATTCAAATCTCAATTTTAGTTTTTAACCTCACATACTTCTCTGCAACATTGCTAGTTCCAGGATATAAAGCAGGCTTTAGTAGCGTTGGAGGCAGCCAGGCTTTTATGAACTATCATGACCAACACAATGTGATCCATATTACTCTCATCTTGACAGAAATTATGTTCAGGCACAGTCTCCCACTGTAAGGTAGTGAGGACATGCTGATGCTGTGAGCGTCTTTTTAATGCATAAAGGAATTATTGTGAGTTTTACTTGCCTTGCATATTGGTAAAATGATGCCGTATGCCGGAAGACTTCCTTTTTTTTTTTCTTCAGTCTCGTCAATTCAGAGAAACTCGGTTGTGAAACACTGCCACCTCTGGTCATTCAGTATAATTTGCAGATGGAAAAGTCCACTGTTAGCACATTTTCTATAAGCAATACAAAAAAAATCTTGATTTTTAGAAAGCGTAAACAGATCAATACTATGGAGTCTTTTATTGTGAAAATCAACAGCTCATTAGAAAATCAAATCTCAATTTTAGTTTTTAACCTCACATACTTCTCTGCAACATTGCTAGCTCCAGGATATAAAGCAGGCTTTAGTAGCATTGGAGGCAGCCAGGCTTTTATGAGCTATCATGACCAACACAATGTGATCCATATTACTTTCATCTTGACAGAAATTATGTTCAGGCACAGTCTCCCACTATAAGGTAGTGAGGACATGCTGATGCTGTGAGCGTCTTTTTAATGCATAAAGGAATTATTGTGAGTTTTACTTGCCTTATAAATTGGTAAAATGATCCCGTATGCCGGAAGACTTCCTTTTTTTTTTCTTCAGTCTCGGCAATTCAGAGAAACTAGGTTGTGAAACACTGCCACCTCTGGTCATTCAGTATAATTTGCAGATGGAAAAGTCCACTGTTAGCACATTTTCTATAAGCAATACAAAAAAAATCTTGATTTTTAGAAAGCGTAAACAGATCAATACTATGGAGTCTTTTATTGTGAAAATCAACAGCTCATTAGAAAATCAAATCTCAATTTTAGTTTTTAACCTCACATACTTCTCTGCAACATTGCTAGCTCCAGGATATAAAGCAGGCTTTAGTAGCATTGGAGGCAGCCAGGCTTTTATGAGCTATCATGACCAACACAATGTGATCCATATTACTTTCATCTTGACAGAAATTATGTTCAGGCACAGTCTCCCACTATAAGGTAGTGAGGACATGCTGATGCTGTGAGCGTCTTTTTAATGCATAAAGGAATTATTGTGAGTTTTACTTGCCTTATAAATTGGTAAAATGATCCCGTATGCCGGAAGACTTCCTTTTTTTTTTCTTCAGTCTCGGCAATTCAGAGAAACTAGGTTGTGAAACACTGCCACCTCTGGTCATTCAGTATAATCTGCAGATGGAAAAGTCCACTGTTAGCACATTTTCTATAAGCAATACAAAAAAAATCTTGATTTTTAGAAAGCGTAAACAGATCAATACTATGGAGTCTTTTATTGTGAAAATCAACAGCTCATTAGAAAATCAAATCTCAATTTTAGTTTTTAACCTCACATACTTCTCTGCAACATTGCTAGCTCCAGGATATAAAGCAGGCTTTAGTAGCATTGGAGGCAGCCAGGCTTTTATGAGCTATCATGACCAACACAATGTGATCCATATTACTTTCATCTTGACAGAAATTATGTTCAGGCACAGTCTCCCACTGTAAGGTAGTGAGGACATGCTGATGCTGTGAGCGTCTTTTTAATGCATAAAGGAATTATTGTGAGTTTTACTTGCCTTATAAATTGGTAAAATGATCCCGTATGCCGGAAGACTTCCTTTTTTTTTTTCTTCAGTCTCGGCAATTCAGAGAAACTAGGTTGTGAAACACTGCCACCTCTGGTCATTCAGTATAATCTGCAGATGGAAAAGTCCACTGTTAGCACATTTTCTATAAGCAATACAAAAAAAATCTTGATTTTTAGAAAGCGTAAACAGATCAATACTATGGAGTCTTTTATTGTGAAAATCAACAGCTCATTAGAAATTCAAATCTCAATTTTAGTTTTTAACCTCACATACTTCTCTGCAACATTGCTAGTTCCAGGATATAAAGCAGGCTTTAGTAGCGTTGGAGGCAGCCAGGCTTTTATGAACTATCATGACCAACACAATGTGATCCATATTACTCTCATCTTGACAGAAATTATGTTCAGGCACAGTCTCCCACTATAAGGTAGTGAGGACATGCTGATGCTGTGAGCGTCTTTTTAATGCATAAAGGAATTATTGTGAGTTTTACTTGCCTTATAAATTGGTAAAATGATCCCGTATGCCGGAAGACTTCCTTTTTTTTTTCTTCAGTCTCGGCAATTCAGAGAAACTAGGTTGTGAAACACTGCCACCTCTGGTCATTCAGTATAATCTGCAGATGGAAAAGTCCACTGTTAGCACATTTTCTATAAGCAATACAAAAAAAATCTTGATTTTTAGAAAGCGTAAACAGATCAATACTATGGAGTCTTTTATTGTGAAAATCAACAGCTCATTAGAAAATCAAATCTCAATTTTAGTTTTTAACCTCACATACTTCTCTGCAACATTGCTAGCTCCAGGATATAAAGCAGGCTTTAGTAGCATTGGAGGCAGCCAGGCTTTTATGAGCTATCATGACCAACACAATGTGATCCATATTACTTTCATCTTGACAGAAATTATGTTCAGGCTCAGTCTCCCACTGTAAGGTAGTGAGGACATGCTGATGCTGTGAGCGTCTTTTTAATGCATAAAGGAATTATTGTGAGTTTTACTTGCCTTATAAATTGGTAAAATGATGCCGTATGCCGGAAGACTTCCTTTTTTTTTTTCTTCAGTCTCGTCAATTCAGAGAAACTCGGTTGTGAAACACTGCCACCTCTGGTCATTCAGTATAATTTGCAGATGGAAAAGTCCACTGTTAGCACATTTTCTATAAGCAATACAAAAAAAATCTTGATTTTTAGAAAGCGTAAACAGATCAATACTATGGAGTCTTTTATTGTGAAAATCAACAGCTCATTAGAAAATCAAATCTCAATTTTAGTTTTTAACCTCACATACTTCTCTGCAACATTGCTAGCTCCAGGATATAAAGCAGGCTTTAGTAGCATTGGAGGCAGCCAGGCTTTTATGAGCTATCATGACCAACACAATGTGATCCATATTACTTTCATCTTGACAGAAATTATGTTCAGGCACAGTCTCCCACTATAAGGTAGTGAGGACATGCTGATGCTGTGAGCGTCTTTTTAATGCATAAAGGAATTATTGTGAGTTTTACTTGCCTTATAAATTGGTAAAATGATCCCGTATGCCGGAAGACTTCCTTTTTTTTTTCTTCAGTCTCGGCAATTCAGAGAAACTAGGTTGTGAAACACTGCCACCTCTGGTCATTCAGTATAATCTGCAGATGGAAAAGTCCACTGTTAGCACATTTTCTATAAGCAATACAAAAAAAATCTTGATTTTTAGAAAGCGTAAACAGATCAATACTATGGAGTCTTTTATTGTGAAAATCAACAGCTCATTAGAAAATCAAATCTCAATTTTAGTTTTTAACCTCACATACTTCTCTGCAACATTGCTAGCTCCAGGATATAAAGCAGGCTTTAGTAGCATTGGAGGCAGCCAGGCTTTTATGAGCTATCATGACCAACACAATGTGATCCATATTACTTTCATCTTGACAGAAATTATGTTCAGGCACAGTCTCCCACTGTAAGGTAGTGAGGACATGCTGATGCTGTGAGCGTCTTTTTAATGCATAAAGGAATTATTGTGAGTTTTACTTGCCTTATAAATTGGTAAAATGATCCCGTATGCCGGAAGACTTCCTTTTTTTTTTTCTTCAGTCTCGGCAATTCAGAGAAACTAGGTTGTGAAACACTGCCACCTCTGGTCATTCAGTATAATCTGCAGATGGAAAAGTCCACTGTTAGCACATTTTCTATAAGCAATACAAAAAAAATCTTGATTTTTAGAAAGCGTAAACAGATCAATACTATGGAGTCTTTTATTGTGAAAATCAACAGCTCATTAGAAATTCAAATCTCAATTTTAGTTTTTAACCTCACATACTTCTCTGCAACATTGCTAGTTCCAGGATATAAAGCAGGCTTTAGTAGCGTTGGAGGCAGCCAGGCTTTTATGAACTATCATGACCAACACAATGTGATCCATATTACTCTCATCTTGACAGAAATTATGTTCAGGCACAGTCTCCCACTATAAGGTAGTGAGGACATGCTGATGCTGTGAGCGTCTTTTTAATGCATAAAGGAATTATTGTGAGTTTTACTTGCCTTATAAATTGGTAAAATGATCCCGTATGCCGGAAGACTTCCTTTTTTTTTTCTTCAGTCTCGGCAATTCAGAGAAACTAGGTTGTGAAACACTGCCACCTCTGGTCATTCAGTATAATCTGCAGATGGAAAAGTCCACTGTTAGCACATTTTCTATAAGCAATACAAAAAAAATCTTGATTTTTAGAAAGCGTAAACAGATCAATACTATGGAGTCTTTTATTGTGAAAATCAACAGCTCATTAGAAAATCAAATCTCAATTTTAGTTTTTAACCTCACATACTTCTCTGCAACATTGCTAGCTCCAGGATATAAAGCAGGCTTTAGTAGCATTGGAGGCAGCCAGGCTTTTATGAGCTATCATGACCAACACAATGTGATCCATATTACTTTCATCTTGACAGAAATTATGTTCAGGCTCAGTCTCCCACTGTAAGGTAGTGAGGACATGCTGATGCTGTGAGCGTCTTTTTAATGCATAAAGGAATTATTGTGAGTTTTACTTGCCTTATAAATTGGTAAAATGATCCCGTATGCCGGAAGACTTCCTTTTTTTTTTCTTCAGTCTCGGCAATTCAGAGAAACTAGGTTGTGAAACACTGCCACCTCTGGTCATTCAGTATAATCTGCAGATGGAAAAGTCCACTGTTAGCACATTTTCTATAAGCAATACAAAAAAAATCTTGATGATTAGAAAGCGTAAACAGATCAATACTATGGAGTCTTTTATTGTGAAAATCAACAGCTCATTAGAAATTCAAATCTCAATTTTAGTTTTTAACCTCACATACTTCTCTGCAACATTGCTAGTTCCAGGATATAAAGCAGGCTTTAGTAGCGTTGGAGGCAGCCAGGCTTTTATGAACTATCATGACCAACACAATGTGATCCATATTACTCTCATCTTGACAGAAATTATGTTCAGGCACAGTCTCCCACTATAAGGTAGTGAGGACATGCTGATGCTGTGAGCGTCTTTTTAATGCATAAAGGAATTATTGTGAGTTTTACTTGCCTTATAAATTGGTAAAATGATCCCGTATGCCGGAAGACTTCCTTTTTTTTTTCTTCAGTCTCGGCAATTCAGAGAAACTAGGTTGTGAAACACTGCCACCTCTGGTCATTCAGTATAATCTGCAGATGGAAAAGTCCACTGTTAGCACATTTTCTATAAGCAATACAAAAAAAATCTTGATTTTTAGAAAGCGTAAACAGATCAATACTATGGAGTCTTTTATTGTGAAAATCAACAGCTCATTAGAAATTCAAATCTCAATTTTAGTTTTTAACCTCACATACTTCTCTGCAACATTGCTAGTTCCAGGATATAAAGCAGGCTTTAGTAGCGTTGGAGGCAGCCAGGCTTTTATGAACTATCATGACCAACACAATGTGATCCATATTACTCTCATCTTGACAGAAATTATGTTCAGGCACAGTCTCCCACTATAAGGTAGTGAGGACATGCTGATGCTGTGAGCGTCTTTTTAATGCATAAAGGAATTATTGTGAGTTTTACTTGCCTTATAAATTGGTAAAATGATCCCGTATGCCGGAAGACTTCCTTTTTTTTTTCTTCAGTCTCGGCAATTCAGAGAAACTAGGTTGTGAAACACTGCCACCTCTGGTCATTCAGTATAATCTGCAGATGGAAAAGTCCACTGTTAGCACATTTTCTATAAGCAATACAAAAAAATCTTGATTTTTAGAAAGCGTAAACAGATCAATACTATGGAGTCTTTTATTGTGAAAATCAACAGCTCATTAGAAATTCAAATCTCAATTTTAGTTTTTAACCTCACATACTTCTCTGCAACATTGCTAGTTCCAGGATATAAAGCAGGCTTTAGCAGCATTGGAGGCAGCCAGGCTTTTATGAGCTATCATGACCAACACAATGTGATCCATATTACTTTCATCTTGACAGAAATTATGTTCAGGCACAGTCTCCCACTGTAAGGTAGTGAGGACATGCTGATGCTGTGAGCGTCTTTTTAATGCATAAAGGAATTATTGTGAGTTTTACTTGCCTTATAAATTGGTAAAATGATGCCGTATGCCGGAAGACTTCCTTTTTTTTTTTGTTCTTCAGTCTCGGCAATTCAGAGAAACTCGGTTGTGAAACACTGCCACCTCTGGTCATTCAGTATAATCTGTAGATGGAAAAGTCCACTGTTAGCACATTTTCTATAAGCAATACAAAAAAAATCTTGATTTTTAGAAAGCGTAAACAGATCAATACTATGGAGTCTTTTATTGTGAAAATCAACAGCTCATTAGAAAATCAAATCTCAATTTTAGTTTTTAACCTCACATACTTCTCTGCAACATTGCTAGTTCCAGGATATAAAGCAGGCTTTAGTAGCGTTGGAGGCAGCCAGACTTTTATGAACTATCATGACCAACACAATGTGATCCATATTACTCTCATCTTGATAGAAATTATGTTCAGGCACAGTCTCCCACTGTAAGGTAGTGAGGACATGCTGATGCTGTGAGCGTCTTTTTAATGCATAAAGGAATTATTGTGAGTTTTACTTGCCTTGCATATTGGTAAAATGATGCCGTATGCCGGAAGACTTCCTTTTTTTTTTTTTTCTTCAGTCTCGGCAATTCAGAGAAACTCGGTTGTGAAACACTGCCACCTCTGGTCATTCAGTATAATCTGTAGATGGAAAAGTCCACTGTTAGCACATTTTCTATAAGCAATACAAAAAAATCTTGATTTTTAGAAAGGGTAAACAGATCAATACTATGGAGTCTTTTATTGTGAAAATCAACAGCTCATTAGAAAATCAAATCTCAATTTTAGTTTTTAACCTCACATACTTCTCTGCAACATTGCTAGCTCCAGGATATAAAGCAGGCTTTAGTAGCATTGGAGGCAGCCAGGCTTTTATGAGCTATCATGACCAACACAATGTGATCCATATTACTTTCATCTTGACAGAAATTATGTTCAGGCACAGTCTCCCACTGTAAGGTAGTGAGGACATGCTGATGCTGTGAGCGTCTTTTTAATGCATAAAGGAATTATTGTGAGTTTTACTTGCCTTATAAATTGGTAAAATGATCCCGTATGCCGGAAGACTTCCTTTTTTTTTTCTTCAGTCTCGGCAATTCAGAGAAACTAGGTTGTGAAACACTGCCACCTCTGGTCATTCAGTATAATCTGCAGATGGAAAAGTCCACTGTTAGCACATTTTCTATAAGCAATACAAAAAAAATCTTGATGATTAGAAAGCGTAAACAGATCAATACTATGGAGTCTTTTATTGTGAAAATCAACAGCTCATTAGAAATTCAAATCTCAATTTTAGTTTTTAACCTCACATACTTCTCTGCAACATTGCTAGTTCCAGGATATAAAGCAGGCTTTAGTAGCGTTGGAGGCAGCCAGGCTTTTATGAACTATCATGACCAACACAATGTGATCCATATTACTCTCATCTTGACAGAAATTATGTTCAGGCACAGTCTCCCACTATAAGGTAGTGAGGACATGCTGATGCTGTGAGCGTCTTTTTAATGCATAAAGGAATTATTGTGAGTTTTACTTGCCTTATAAATTGGTAAAATGATCCCGTATGCCGGAAGACTTCCTTTTTTTTTTCTTCAGTCTCGGCAATTCAGAGAAACTAGGTTGTGAAACACTGCCACCTCTGGTCATTCAGTATAATCTGCAGATGGAAAAGTCCACTGTTAGCACATTTTCTATAAGCAATACAAAAAAAATCTTGATTTTTAGAAAGCGTAAACAGATCAATACTATGGAGTCTTTTATTGTGAAAATCAACAGCTCATTAGAAATTCAAATCTCAATTTTAGTTTTTAACCTCACATACTTCTCTGCAACATTGCTAGTTCCAGGATATAAAGCAGGCTTTAGTAGCGTTGGAGGCAGCCAGACTTTTATGAACTATCATGACCAACACAATGTGATCCATATTACTCTCATCTTGACAGAAATTATGTTCAGGCACAGTCTCCCACTGTAAGGTAGTGAGGACATGCTGATGCTGTGAGCGTCTTTTTAATGCATAAAGGAATTATTGTGAGTTTTACATGCCTTGCATATTGGTAAAATGATGCCGTATGCCGGAAGACTTCCTTTTTTTTTTTCTTCAGTCTCGTCAATTCAGAGAAACTCGGTTGTGAAACACTGCCACCTCTGGTCATTCAGTATAATTTGCAGATGGAAAAGTCCACTGTTAGCACATTTTCTATAAGCAATACAAAAAAAATCTTGATTTTTAGAAAGCGTAAACAGATCAATACTATGGAGTCTTTTATTGTGAAAATCAACAGCTCATTAGAAAATCAAATCTCAATTTTAGTTTTTAACCTCACATACTTCTCTGCAACATTGCTAGTTCCAGGATATAAAGCAGGCTTTAGTAGCGTTGGAGGCAGCCAGACTTTTATGAACTATCATGACCAACACAATGTGATCCATATTACTCTCATCTTGACAGAAATTATGTTCAGGCACAGTCTCCCACTGTAAGGTAGTGAGGACATGCTGATGCTGTGAGCGTCTTTTTAATGCATAAAGGAATTATTGTGAGTTTTACTTGCCTTGCATATTGGTAAAATGATGCCGTATGCCGGAAGACTTCCTTTTTTTTTTTCTTCAGTCTCGTCAATTCAGAGAAACTCGGTTGTGAAACACTGCCACCTCTGGTCATTCAGTATAATTTGCAGATGGAAAAGTCCACTGTTAGCACATTTTCTATAAGCAATACAAAAAAAATCTTGATTTTTAGAAAGCGTAAACAGATCAATACTATGGAGTCTTTTATTGTGAAAATCAACAGCTCATTAGAAATTCAAATCTCAATTTTAGTTTTTAACCTCACATACTTCTCTGCAACATTGCTAGTTCCAGGATATAAAGCAGGCTTTAGTAGCGTTGGAGGCAGCCAGGCTTTTATGAACTATCATGACCAACACAATGTGATCCATATTACTCTCATCTTGACAGAAATTATGTTCAGGCACAGTCTCCCACTATAAGGTAGTGAGGACATGCTGATGCTGTGAGCGTCTTTTTAATGCATAAAGGAATTATTGTGAGTTTTACTTGCCTTATAAATTGGTAAAATGATCCCGTATGCCGGAAGACTTCCTTTTTTTTTTCTTCAGTCTCGGCAATTCAGAGAAACTAGGTTGTGAAACACTGCCACCTCTGGTCATTCAGTATAATCTGCAGATGGAAAAGTCCACTGTTAGCACATTTTCTATAAGCAATACAAAAAAAATCTTGATTTTTAGAAAGCGTAAACAGATCAATACTATGGAGTCTTTTATTGTGAAAATCAACAGCTCATTAGAAAATCAAATCTCAATTTTAGTTTTTAACCTCACATACTTCTCTGCAACATTGCTAGCTCCAGGATATAAAGCAGGCTTTAGTAGCATTGGAGGCAGCCAGGCTTTTATGAGCTATCATGACCAACACAATGTGATCCATATTACTTTCATCTTGACAGAAATTATGTTCAGGCTCAGTCTCCCACTGTAAGGTAGTGAGGACATGCTGATGCTGTGAGCGTCTTTTTAATGCATAAAGGAATTATTGTGAGTTTTACTTGCCTTATAAATTGGTAAAATGATCCCGTATGCCGGAAGACTTCCTTTTTTTTTTCTTCAGTCTCGGCAATTCAGAGAAACTAGGTTGTGAAACACTGCCACCTCTGGTCATTCAGTATAATCTGCAGATGGAAAAGTCCACTGTTAGCACATTTTCTATAAGCAATACAAAAAAAATCTTGATGATTAGAAAGCGTAAACAGATCAATACTATGGAGTCTTTTATTGTGAAAATCAACAGCTCATTAGAAATTCAAATCTCAATTTTAGTTTTTAACCTCACATACTTCTCTGCAACATTGCTAGTTCCAGGATATAAAGCAGGCTTTAGTAGCGTTGGAGGCAGCCAGGCTTTTATGAACTATCATGACCAACACAATGTGATCCATATTACTCTCATCTTGACAGAAATTATGTTCAGGCACAGTCTCCCACTATAAGGTAGTGAGGACATGCTGATGCTGTGAGCGTCTTTTTAATGCATAAAGGAATTATTGTGAGTTTTACTTGCCTTATAAATTGGTAAAATGATCCCGTATGCCGGAAGACTTCCTTTTTTTTTTCTTCAGTCTCGGCAATTCAGAGAAACTAGGTTGTGAAACACTGCCACCTCTGGTCATTCAGTATAATCTGCAGATGGAAAAGTCCACTGTTAGCACATTTTCTATAAGCAATACAAAAAAAATCTTGATTTTTAGAAAGCGTAAACAGATCAATACTATGGAGTCTTTTATTGTGAAAATCAACAGCTCATTAGAAATTCAAATCTCAATTTTAGTTTTTAACCTCACATACTTCTCTGCAACATTGCTAGTTCCAGGATATAAAGCAGGCTTTAGTAGCGTTGGAGGCAGCCAGGCTTTTATGAACTATCATGACCAACACAATGTGATCCATATTACTCTCATCTTGACAGAAATTATGTTCAGGCACAGTCTCCCACTATAAGGTAGTGAGGACATGCTGATGCTGTGAGCGTCTTTTTAATGCATAAAGGAATTATTGTGAGTTTTACTTGCCTTATAAATTGGTAAAATGATCCCGTATGCCGGAAGACTTCCTTTTTTTTTTCTTCAGTCTCGGCAATTCAGAGAAACTAGGTTGTGAAACACTGCCACCTCTGGTCATTCAGTATAATCTGCAGATGGAAAAGTCCACTGTTAGCACATTTTCTATAAGCAATACAAAAAAATCTTGATTTTTAGAAAGCGTAAACAGATCAATACTATGGAGTCTTTTATTGTGAAAATCAACAGCTCATTAGAAATTCAAATCTCAATTTTAGTTTTTAACCTCACATACTTCTCTGCAACATTGCTAGTTCCAGGATATAAAGCAGGCTTTAGCAGCATTGGAGGCAGCCAGGCTTTTATGAGCTATCATGACCAACACAATGTGATCCATATTACTTTCATCTTGACAGAAATTATGTTCAGGCACAGTCTCCCACTGTAAGGTAGTGAGGACATGCTGATGCTGTGAGCGTCTTTTTAATGCATAAAGGAATTATTGTGAGTTTTACTTGCCTTATAAATTGGTAAAATGATGCCGTATGCCGGAAGACTTCCTTTTTTTTTTTGTTCTTCAGTCTCGGCAATTCAGAGAAACTCGGTTGTGAAACACTGCCACCTCTGGTCATTCAGTATAATCTGTAGATGGAAAAGTCCACTGTTAGCACATTTTCTATAAGCAATACAAAAAAAATCTTGATTTTTAGAAAGCGTAAACAGATCAATACTATGGAGTCTTTTATTGTGAAAATCAACAGCTCATTAGAAAATCAAATCTCAATTTTAGTTTTTAACCTCACATACTTCTCTGCAACATTGCTAGTTCCAGGATATAAAGCAGGCTTTAGTAGCGTTGGAGGCAGCCAGACTTTTATGAACTATCATGACCAACACAATGTGATCCATATTACTCTCATCTTGATAGAAATTATGTTCAGGCACAGTCTCCCACTGTAAGGTAGTGAGGACATGCTGATGCTGTGAGCGTCTTTTTAATGCATAAAGGAATTATTGTGAGTTTTACTTGCCTTGCATATTGGTAAAATGATGCCGTATGCCGGAAGACTTCCTTTTTTTTTTTTTTCTTCAGTCTCGGCAATTCAGAGAAACTCGGTTGTGAAACACTGCCACCTCTGGTCATTCAGTATAATCTGTAGATGGAAAAGTCCACTGTTAGCACATTTTCTATAAGCAATACAAAAAAATCTTGATTTTTAGAAAGGGTAAACAGATCAATACTATGGAGTCTTTTATTGTGAAAATCAACAGCTCATTAGAAAATCAAATCTCAATTTTAGTTTTTAACCTCACATACTTCTCTGCAACATTGCTAGCTCCAGGATATAAAGCAGGCTTTAGTAGCATTGGAGGCAGCCAGGCTTTTATGAGCTATCATGACCAACACAATGTGATCCATATTACTTTCATCTTGACAGAAATTATGTTCAGGCACAGTCTCCCACTGTAAGGTAGTGAGGACATGCTGATGCTGTGAGCGTCTTTTTAATGCATAAAGGAATTATTGTGAGTTTTACTTGCCTTATAAATTGGTAAAATGATCCCGTATGCCGGAAGACTTCCTTTTTTTTTTCTTCAGTCTCGGCAATTCAGAGAAACTAGGTTGTGAAACACTGCCACCTCTGGTCATTCAGTATAATCTGCAGATGGAAAAGTCCACTGTTAGCACATTTTCTATAAGCAATACAAAAAAAATCTTGATGATTAGAAAGCGTAAACAGATCAATACTATGGAGTCTTTTATTGTGAAAATCAACAGCTCATTAGAAATTCAAATCTCAATTTTAGTTTTTAACCTCACATACTTCTCTGCAACATTGCTAGTTCCAGGATATAAAGCAGGCTTTAGTAGCGTTGGAGGCAGCCAGGCTTTTATGAACTATCATGACCAACACAATGTGATCCATATTACTCTCATCTTGACAGAAATTATGTTCAGGCACAGTCTCCCACTATAAGGTAGTGAGGACATGCTGATGCTGTGAGCGTCTTTTTAATGCATAAAGGAATTATTGTGAGTTTTACTTGCCTTATAAATTGGTAAAATGATCCCGTATGCCGGAAGACTTCCTTTTTTTTTTCTTCAGTCTCGGCAATTCAGAGAAACTAGGTTGTGAAACACTGCCACCTCTGGTCATTCAGTATAATCTGCAGATGGAAAAGTCCACTGTTAGCACATTTTCTATAAGCAATACAAAAAAAATCTTGATTTTTAGAAAGCGTAAACAGATCAATACTATGGAGTCTTTTATTGTGAAAATCAACAGCTCATTAGAAATTCAAATCTCAATTTTAGTTTTTAACCTCACATACTTCTCTGCAACATTGCTAGTTCCAGGATATAAAGCAGGCTTTAGTAGCGTTGGAGGCAGCCAGACTTTTATGAACTATCATGACCAACACAATGTGATCCATATTACTCTCATCTTGACAGAAATTATGTTCAGGCACAGTCTCCCACTGTAAGGTAGTGAGGACATGCTGATGCTGTGAGCGTCTTTTTAATGCATAAAGGAATTATTGTGAGTTTTACATGCCTTGCATATTGGTAAAATGATGCCGTATGCCGGAAGACTTCCTTTTTTTTTTTCTTCAGTCTCGTCAATTCAGAGAAACTCGGTTGTGAAACACTGCCACCTCTGGTCATTCAGTATAATTTGCAGATGGAAAAGTCCACTGTTAGCACATTTTCTATAAGCAATACAAAAAAAATCTTGATTTTTAGAAAGCGTAAACAGATCAATACTATGGAGTCTTTTATTGTGAAAATCAACAGCTCATTAGAAAATCAAATCTCAATTTTAGTTTTTAACCTCACATACTTCTCTGCAACATTGCTAGTTCCAGGATATAAAGCAGGCTTTAGTAGCGTTGGAGGCAGCCAGACTTTTATGAACTATCATGACCAACACAATGTGATCCATATTACTCTCATCTTGACAGAAATTATGTTCAGGCACAGTCTCCCACTGTAAGGTAGTGAGGACATGCTGATGCTGTGAGCGTCTTTTTAATGCATAAAGGAATTATTGTGAGTTTTACTTGCCTTGCATATTGGTAAAATGATGCCGTATGCCGGAAGACTTCCTTTTTTTTTTTCTTCAGTCTCGTCAATTCAGAGAAACTCGGTTGTGAAACACTGCCACCTCTGGTCATTCAGTATAATTTGCAGATGGAAAAGTCCACTGTTAGCACATTTTCTATAAGCAATACAAAAAAAATCTTGATTTTTAGAAAGCGTAAACAGATCAATACTATGGAGTCTTTTATTGTGAAAATCAACAGCTCATTAGAAATTCAAATCTCAATTTTAGTTTTTAACCTCACATACTTCTCTGCAACATTGCTAGTTCCAGGATATAAAGCAGGCTTTAGTAGCGTTGGAGGCAGCCAGGCTTTTATGAACTATCATGACCAACACAATGTGATCCATATTACTCTCATCTTGACAGAAATTATGTTCAGGCACAGTCTCCCACTATAAGGTAGTGAGGACATGCTGATGCTGTGAGCGTCTTTTTAATGCATAAAGGAATTATTGTGAGTTTTACTTGCCTTATAAATTGGTAAAATGATCCCGTATGCCGGAAGACTTCCTTTTTTTTTTCTTCAGTCTCGGCAATTCAGAGAAACTAGGTTGTGAAACACTGCCACCTCTGGTCATTCAGTATAATCTGCAGATGGAAAAGTCCACTGTTAGCACATTTTCTATAAGCAATACAAAAAAAATCTTGATTTTTAGAAAGCGTAAACAGATCAATACTATGGAGTCTTTTATTGTGAAAATCAACAGCTCATTAGAAAATCAAATCTCAATTTTAGTTTTTAACCTCACATACTTCTCTGCAACATTGCTAGCTCCAGGATATAAAGCAGGCTTTAGTAGCATTGGAGGCAGCCAGGCTTTTATGAGCTCTCATGACCAACACAATGTGATCCATATTACTTTCATCTTGACAGAAATTATGTTCAGGCTCAGTCTCCCACTGTAAGGTAGTGAGGACATGCTGATGCTGTGAGCGTCTTTTTAATGCATAAAGGAATTATTGTGAGTTTTACTTGCCTTATAAATTGGTAAAATGATCCCGTATGCCGGAAGACTTCCTTTTTTTTTTCTTCAGTCTCGGCAATTCAGAGAAACTAGGTTGTGAAACACTGCCACCTCTGGTCATTCAGTATAATCTGCAGATGGAAAAGTCCACTGTTAGCACATTTTCTATAAGCAATACAAAAAAAATCTTGATGATTAGAAAGCGTAAACAGATCAATACTATGGAGTCTTTTATTGTGAAAATCAACAGCTCATTAGAAATTCAAATCTCAATTTTAGTTTTTAACCTCACATACTTCTCTGCAACATTGCTAGTTCCAGGATATAAAGCAGGCTTTAGTAGCGTTGGAGGCAGCCAGGCTTTTATGAACTATCATGACCAACACAATGTGATCCATATTACTCTCATCTTGACAGAAATTATGTTCAGGCACAGTCTCCCACTATAAGGTAGTGAGGACATGCTGATGCTGTGAGCGTCTTTTTAATGCATAAAGGAATTATTGTGAGTTTTACTTGCCTTATAAATTGGTAAAATGATCCCGTATGCCGGAAGACTTCCTTTTTTTTTTCTTCAGTCTCGGCAATTCAGAGAAACTAGGTTGTGAAACACTGCCACCTCTGGTCATTCAGTATAATCTGCAGATGGAAAAGTCCACTGTTAGCACATTTTCTATAAGCAATACAAAAAAAATCTTGATTTTTAGAAAGCGTAAACAGATCAATACTATGGAGTCTTTTATTGTGAAAATCAACAGCTCATTAGAAAATCAAATCTCAATTTTAGTTTTTAACCTCACATACTTCTCTGCAACATTGCTAGTTCCAGGATATAAAGCAGGCTTTAGTAGCGTTGGAGGCAGCCAGACTTTTATGAACTATCATGACCAACACAATGTGATCCATATTACTCTCATCTTGATAGAAATTATGTTCAGGCACAGTCTCCCACTGTAAGGTAGTGAGGACATGCTGATGCTGTGAGCGTCTTTTTAATGCATAAAGGAATTATTGTGAGTTTTACTTGCCTTGCATATTGGTAAAATGATGCCGTATGCCGGAAGACTTCCTTTTTTTTTTTTTTCTTCAGTCTCGGCAATTCAGAGAAACTCGGTTGTGAAACACTGCCACCTCTGGTCATTCAGTATAATCTGTAGATGGAAAAGTCCACTGTTAGCACATTTTCTATAAGCAATACAAAAAAATCTTGATTTTTAGAAAGGGTAAACAGATCAATACTATGGAGTCTTTTATTGTGAAAATCAACAGCTCATTAGAAAATCAAATCTCAATTTTAGTTTTTAACCTCACATACTTCTCTGCAACATTGCTAGTTCCAGGATATAAAGCAGGCTTTAGTAGCGTTGGAGGCAGCCAGGCTTTTATGAACTATCATGACCAACACAATGTGATCCATATTACTCTCATCTTGACAGAAATTATGTTCAGGCACAGTCTCCCACTATAAGGTAGTGAGGACATGCTGATGCTGTGAGCGTCTTTTTAATGCATAAAGGAATTATTGTGAGTTTTACTTGCCTTGCATATTGGTAAAATGATGCCGTATGCCGGAAGACTTCCTTTTTTTTTTTTTTCTTCAGTCTCGGCAATTCAGAGAAACTCGGTTGTGAAACACTGCCACCTCTGGTCATTCAGTATAATCTGTAGATGGAAAAGTCCACTGTTAGCACATTTTCTATAAGCAATACAAAAAAATCTTGATTTTTAGAAAGGGTAAACAGATCAATACTATGGAGTCTTTTATTGTGAAAATCAACAGCTCATTAGAAAATCAAATCTCAATTTTAGTTTTTAACCTCACATACTTCTCTGCAACATTGCTAGTTCCAGGATATAAAGCAGGCTTTAGTAGCGTTGGAGGCAGCCAGGCTTTTATGAACTATCATGACCAACACAATGTGATCCATATTACTCTCATCTTGACAGAAATTATGTTCAGGCACAGTCTCCCACTATAAGGTAGTGAGGACATGCTGATGCTGTGAGCGTCTTTTTAATGCATAAAGGAATTATTGTGAGTTTTACTTGCCTTATAAATTGGTAAAATGATGCCGTATGCCGGAAGACTTCCTTTTTTTTTTTGTTCTTCAGTCTCGGCAATTCAGAGAAACTCGGTTGTGAAACACTGCCACCTCTGGTCATTCAGTATAATCTGTAGATGGAAAAGTCCACTGTTAGCACATTTTCTATAAGCAATACAAAAAAAATCTTGATTTTTAGAAAGCGTAAACAGATCAATACTATGGAGTCTTTTATTGTGAAAATCAACAGCTCATTAGAAATTCAAATCTCAATTTTAGTTTTTAACCTCACATACTTCTCTGCAACATTGCTAGTTCCAGGATATAAAGCAGGCTTTAGTAGCGTTGGAGGCAGCCAGGCTTTTATGAACTATCATGACCAACACAATGTGATCCATATTACTCTCATCTTGACAGAAATTATGTTCAGGCACAGTCTCCCACTATAAGGTAGTGAGGACATGCTGATGCTGTGAGCGTCTTTTTAATGCATAAAGGAATTATTGTGAGTTTTACTTGCCTTATAAATTGGTAAAATGATCCCGTATGCCGGAAGACTTCCTTTTTTTTTTCTTCAGTCTCGGCAATTCAGAGAAACTAGGTTGTGAAACACTGCCACCTCTGGTCATTCAGTATAATCTGCAGATGGAAAAGTCCACTGTTAGCACATTTTCTATAAGCAATACAAAAAAAATCTTGATTTTTAGAAAGCGTAAACAGATCAATACTATGGAGTCTTTTATTGTGAAAATCAACAGCTCATTAGAAAATCAAATCTCAATTTTAGTTTTTAACCTCACATACTTCTCTGCAACATTGCTAGCTCCAGGATATAAAGCAGGCTTTAGTAGCGTTGGAGGCAGCCAGGCTTTTATGAACTATCATGACCAACACAATGTGATCCATATTACTTTCATCTTGACAGAAATTATGTTCAGGCACAGTCTCCCACTGTAAGGTAGTGAGGACATGCTGATGCTGTGAGCGTCTTTTTAATGCATAAAGGAATTATTGTGAGTTTTACTTGCCTTATAAATTGGTAAAATGATGCCGTATGCCGGAAGACTTCCTTTTTTTTTTTTGTTCTTCAGTCTCGGCAATTCAGAGAAACTCGGTTGTGAAACACTGCCACCTCTGGTCATTCAGTATAATCTGTAGATGGAAAAGTCCACTGTTAGCACATTTTCTATAAGCAATACAAAAAAATCTTGATTTTTAGAAAGGGTAAACAGATCAATACTATGGAGTCTTTTATTGTGAAAATCAACAGCTCATTAGAAAATCAAATCTCAATTTTAGTTTTTAACCTCACATACTTCTCTGCAACATTGCTAGCTCCAGGATATAAAGCAGGCTTTAGCAGCATTGGAGGCAGCCAGGCTTTTATGAGCTATCATGACCAACACAATGTGATCCATATTACTTTCATCTTGACAGAAATTATGTTCAGGCACAGTCTCCCACTGTAAGGTAGTGAGGACATGCTGATGCTGTGAGCGTCTTTTTAATGCATAAAGGAATTATTGTGAGTTTTACTTGCCTTATAAATTGGTAAAATGATGCCGTATGCCGGAAGACTTCCTTTTTTTTTTTGTTCTTCAGTCTCGGCAATTCAGAGAAACTCGGTTGTGAAACACTGCCACCTCTGGTCATTCAGTATAATCTGTAGATGGAAAAGTCCACTGTTAGCACATTTTCTATAAGCAATACAAAAAAAATCTTGATTTTTAGAAAGCGTAAACAGATCAATACTATGGAGTCTTTTATTGTGAAAATCAACAGCTCATTAGAAAATCAAATCTCAATTTTAGTTTTTAACCTCACATACTTCTCTGCAACATTGCTAGTTCCAGGATATAAAGCAGGCTTTAGTAGCGTTGGAGGCAGCCAGGCTTTTATGAACTATCATGACCAACACAATGTGATCCATATTACTCTCATCTTGACAGAAATTATGTTCAGGCACAGTCTCCCACTATAAGGTAGTGAGGACATGCTGATGCTGTGAGCGTCTTTTTAATGCATAAAGGAATTATTGTGAGTTTTACTTGCCTTGCATATTGGTAAAATGATGCCGTATGCCGGAAGACTTCCTTTTTTTTTTTTTTCTTCAGTCTCGGCAATTCAGAGAAACTCGGTTGTGAAACACTGCCACCTCTGGTCATTCAGTATAATCTGTAGATGGAAAAGTCCACTGTTAGCACATTTTCTATAAGCAATACAAAAAAATCTTGATTTTTAGAAAGGGTAAACAGATCAATACTATGGAGTCTTTTATTGTGAAAATCAACAGCTCATTAGAAAATCAAATCTCAATTTTAGTTTTTAACCTCACATACTTCTCTGCAACATTGCTAGTTCCAGGATATAAAGCAGGCTTTAGTAGCGTTGGAGGCAGCCAGGCTTTTATGAACTATCATGACCAACACAATGTGATCCATATTACTCTCATCTTGACAGAAATTATGTTCAGGCACAGTCTCCCACTATAAGGTAGTGAGGACATGCTGATGCTGTGAGCGTCTTTTTAATGCATAAAGGAATTATTGTGAGTTTTACTTGCCTTATAAATTGGTAAAATGATGCCGTATGCCGGAAGACTTCCTTTTTTTTTTTGTTCTTCAGTCTCGGCAATTCAGAGAAACTCGGTTGTGAAACACTGCCACCTCTGGTCATTCAGTATAATCTGTAGATGGAAAAGTCCACTGTTAGCACATTTTCTATAAGCAATACAAAAAAAATCTTGATTTTTAGAAAGCGTAAACAGATCAATACTATGGAGTCTTTTATTGTGAAAATCAACAGCTCATTAGAAATTCAAATCTCAATTTTAGTTTTTAACCTCACATACTTCTCTGCAACATTGCTAGTTCCAGGATATAAAGCAGGCTTTAGTAGCGTTGGAGGCAGCCAGGCTTTTATGAACTATCATGACCAACACAATGTGATCCATATTACTCTCATCTTGACAGAAATTATGTTCAGGCACAGTCTCCCACTATAAGGTAGTGAGGACATGCTGATGCTGTGAGCGTCTTTTTAATGCATAAAGGAATTATTGTGAGTTTTACTTGCCTTATAAATTGGTAAAATGATCCCGTATGCCGGAAGACTTCCTTTTTTTTTTCTTCAGTCTCGGCAATTCAGAGAAACTAGGTTGTGAAACACTGCCACCTCTGGTCATTCAGTATAATCTGCAGATGGAAAAGTCCACTGTTAGCACATTTTCTATAAGCAATACAAAAAAAATCTTGATTTTTAGAAAGCGTAAACAGATCAATACTATGGAGTCTTTTATTGTGAAAATCAACAGCTCATTAGAAAATCAAATCTCAATTTTAGTTTTTAACCTCACATACTTCTCTGCAACATTGCTAGCTCCAGGATATAAAGCAGGCTTTAGTAGCGTTGGAGGCAGCCAGGCTTTTATGAACTATCATGACCAACACAATGTGATCCATATTACTTTCATCTTGACAGAAATTATGTTCAGGCACAGTCTCCCACTGTAAGGTAGTGAGGACATGCTGATGCTGTGAGCGTCTTTTTAATGCATAAAGGAATTATTGTGAGTTTTACTTGCCTTATAAATTGGTAAAATGATGCCGTATGCCGGAAGACTTCCTTTTTTTTTTTTGTTCTTCAGTCTCGGCAATTCAGAGAAACTCGGTTGTGAAACACTGCCACCTCTGGTCATTCAGTATAATCTGTAGATGGAAAAGTCCACTGTTAGCACATTTTCTATAAGCAATACAAAAAAATCTTGATTTTTAGAAAGGGTAAACAGATCAATACTATGGAGTCTTTTATTGTGAAAATCAACAGCTCATTAGAAAATCAAATCTCAATTTTAGTTTTTAACCTCACATACTTCTCTGCAACATTGCTAGCTCCAGGATATAAAGCAGGCTTTAGCAGCATTGGAGGCAGCCAGGCTTTTATGAGCTATCATGACCAACACAATGTGATCCATATTACTTTCATCTTGACAGAAATTATGTTCAGGCACAGTCTCCCACTGTAAGGTAGTGAGGACATGCTGATGCTGTGAGCGTCTTTTTAATGCATAAAGGAATTATTGTGAGTTTTACTTGCCTTATAAATTGGTAAAATGATGCCGTATGCCGGAAGACTTCCTTTTTTTTTTTGTTCTTCAGTCTCGGCAATTCAGAGAAACTCGGTTGTGAAACACTGCCACCTCTGGTCATTCAGTATAATCTGTAGATGGAAAAGTCCACTGTTAGCACATTTTCTATAAGCAATACAAAAAAAATCTTGATTTTTAGAAAGCGTAAACAGATCAATACTATGGAGTCTTTTATTGTGAAAATCAACAGCTCATTAGAAAATCAAATCTCAATTTTAGTTTTTAACCTCACATACTTCTCTGCAACATTGCTAGTTCCAGGATATAAAGCAGGCTTTAGTAGCGTTGGAGGCAGCCAGACTTTTATGAACTATCATGACCAACACAATGTGATCCATATTACTCTCATCTTGATAGAAATTATGTTCAGGCACAGTCTCCCACTGTAAGGTAGTGAGGACATGCTGATGCTGTGAGCGTCTTTTTAATGCATAAAGGAATTATTGTGAGTTTTACTTGCCTTGCATATTGGTAAAATGATGCCGTATGCCGGAAGACTTCCTTTTTTTTTTTTTTCTTCAGTCTCGGCAATTCAGAGAAACTCGGTTGTGAAACACTGCCACCTCTGGTCATTCAGTATAATCTGTAGATGGAAAAGTCCACTGTTAGCACATTTTCTATAAGCAATACAAAAAAATCTTGATTTTTAGAAAGGGTAAACAGATCAATACTATGGAGTCTTTTATTGTGAAAATCAACAGCTCATTAGAAAATCAAATCTCAATTTTAGTTTTTAACCTCACATACTTCTCTGCAACATTGCTAGTTCCAGGATATAAAGCAGGCTTTAGTAGCGTTGGAGGCAGCCAGGCTTTTATGAACTATCATGACCAACACAATGTGATCCATATTACTCTCATCTTGACAGAAATTATGTTCAGGCACAGTCTCCCACTATAAGGTAGTGAGGACATGCTGATGCTGTGAGCGTCTTTTTAATGCATAAAGGAATTATTGTGAGTTTTACTTGCCTTATAAATTGGTAAAATGATCCCGTATGCCGGAAGACTTCCTTTTTTTTTTCTTCAGTCTCGGCAATTCAGAGAAACTAGGTTGTGAAACACTGCCACCTCTGGTCATTCAGTATAATCTGCAGATGGAAAAGTCCACTGTTAGCACATTTTCTATAAGCAATACAAAAAAAATCTTGATGATTAGAAAGCGTAAACAGATCAATACTATGGAGTCTTTTATTGTGAAAATCAACAGCTCATTAGAAATTCAAATCTCAATTTTAGTTTTTAACCTCACATACTTCTCTGCAACATTGCTAGTTCCAGGATATAAAGCAGGCTTTAGTAGCGTTGGAGGCAGCCAGGCTTTTATGAACTATCATGACCAACACAATGTGATCCATATTACTCTCATCTTGACAGAAATTATGTTCAGGCACAGTCTCCCACTATAAGGTAGTGAGGACATGCTGATGCTGTGAGCGTCTTTTTAATGCATAAAGGAATTATTGTGAGTTTTACTTGCCTTATAAATTGGTAAAATGATCCCGTATGCCGGAAGACTTCCTTTTTTTTTTCTTCAGTCTCGGCAATTCAGAGAAACTAGGTTGTGAAACACTGCCACCTCTGGTCATTCAGTATAATCTGCAGATGGAAAAGTCCACTGTTAGCACATTTTCTATAAGCAATACAAAAAAAATCTTGATTTTTAGAAAGCGTAAACAGATCAATACTATGGAGTCTTTTATTGTGAAAATCAACAGCTCATTAGAAAATCAAATCTCAATTTTAGTTTTTAACCTCACATACTTCTCTGCAACATTGCTAGCTCCAGGATATAAAGCAGGCTTTAGTAGCATTGGAGGCAGCCAGGCTTTTATGAGCTATCATGACCAACACAATGTGATCCATATTACTTTCATCTTGACAGAAATTATGTTCAGGCTCAGTCTCCCACTGTAAGGTAGTGAGGACATGCTGATGCTGTGAGCGTCTTTTTAATGCATAAAGGAATTATTGTGAGTTTTACTTGCCTTATAAATTGGTAAAATGATCCCGTATGCCGGAAGACTTCCTTTTTTTTTTCTTCAGTCTCGGCAATTCAGAGAAACTAGGTTGTGAAACACTGCCACCTCTGGTCATTCAGTATAATCTGCAGATGGAAAAGTCCACTGTTAGCACATTTTCTATAAGCAATACAAAAAAAATCTTGATGATTAGAAAGCGTAAACAGATCAATACTATGGAGTCTTTTATTGTGAAAATCAACAGCTCATTAGAAATTCAAATCTCAATTTTAGTTTTTAACCTCACATACTTCTCTGCAACATTGCTAGTTCCAGGATATAAAGCAGGCTTTAGTAGCGTTGGAGGCAGCCAGGCTTTTATGAACTATCATGACCAACACAATGTGATCCATATTACTCTCATCTTGACAGAAATTATGTTCAGGCACAGTCTCCCACTATAAGGTAGTGAGGACATGCTGATGCTGTGAGCGTCTTTTTAATGCATAAAGGAATTATTGTGAGTTTTACTTGCCTTATAAATTGGTAAAATGATCCCGTATGCCGGAAGACTTCCTTTTTTTTTTCTTCAGTCTCGGCAATTCAGAGAAACTCGGTTGTGAAACACTGCCACCTCTGGTCATTCAGTATAATTTGCAGATGGAAAAGTCCACTGTTAGCACATTTTCTATAAGCAATACAAAAAAAATCTTGATTTTTAGAAAGCGTAAACAGATCAATACTATGGAGTCTTTTATTGTGAAAATCAACAGCTCATTAGAAAATCAAATCTCAATTTTAGTTTTTAACCTCACATACTTCTCTGCAACATTGCTAGCTCCAGGATATAAAGCAGGCTTTAGTAGCGTTGGAGGCAGCCAGGCTTTTATGAACTATCATGACCAACACAATGTGATCCATATTACTTTCATCTTGACAGAAATTATGTTCAGGCACAGTCTCCCACTGTAAGGTAGTGAGGACATGCTGATGCTGTGAGCGTCTTTTTAATGCATAAAGGAATTATTGTGAGTTTTACTTGCCTTATAAATTGGTAAAATGATGCCGTATGCCGGAAGACTTCCTTTTTTTTTTTTGTTCTTCAGTCTCGGCAATTCAGAGAAACTCGGTTGTGAAACACTGCCACCTCTGGTCATTCAGTATAATCTGCAGATGGAAAAGTCCACTGTTAGCACATTTTCTATAAGCAATACAAAAAAATCTTGATTTTTAGAAAGCGTAAACAGATCAATACTATGGAGTCTTTTATTGTGAAAATCAACAGCTCATTAGAAATTCAAATCTCAATTTTAGTTTTTAACCTCACATACTTCTCTGCAACATTGCTAGTTCCAGGATATAAAGCAGGCTTTAGCAGCATTGGAGGCAGCCAGGCTTTTATGAGCTATCATGACCAACACAATGTGATCCATATTACTTTCATCTTGACAGAAATTATGTTCAGGCACAGTCTCCCACTGTAAGGTAGTGAGGACATGCTGATGCTGTGAGCGTCTTTTTAATGCATAAAGGAATTATTGTGAGTTTTACTTGCCTTATAAATTGGTAAAATGATGCCGTATGCCGGAAGACTTCCTTTTTTTTTTTGTTCTTCAGTCTCGGCAATTCAGAGAAACTCGGTTGTGAAACACTGCCACCTCTGGTCATTCAGTATAATCTGTAGATGGAAAAGTCCACTGTTAGCACATTTTCTATAAGCAATACAAAAAAAATCTTGATTTTTAGAAAGCGTAAACAGATCAATACTATGGAGTCTTTTATTGTGAAAATCAACAGCTCATTAGAAAATCAAATCTCAATTTTAGTTTTTAACCTCACATACTTCTCTGCAACATTGCTAGTTCCAGGATATAAAGCAGGCTTTAGTAGCGTTGGAGGCAGCCAGACTTTTATGAACTATCATGACCAACACAATGTGATCCATATTACTCTCATCTTGATAGAAATTATGTTCAGGCACAGTCTCCCACTGTAAGGTAGTGAGGACATGCTGATGCTGTGAGCGTCTTTTTAATGCATAAAGGAATTATTGTGAGTTTTACTTGCCTTGCATATTGGTAAAATGATGCCGTATGCCGGAAGACTTCCTTTTTTTTTTTTTTCTTCAGTCTCGGCAATTCAGAGAAACTCGGTTGTGAAACACTGCCACCTCTGGTCATTCAGTATAATCTGTAGATGGAAAAGTCCACTGTTAGCACATTTTCTATAAGCAATACAAAAAAATCTTGATTTTTAGAAAGGGTAAACAGATCAATACTATGGAGTCTTTTATTGTGAAAATCAACAGCTCATTAGAAAATCAAATCTCAATTTTAGTTTTTAACCTCACATACTTCTCTGCAACATTGCTAGTTCCAGGATATAAAGCAGGCTTTAGTAGCGTTGGAGGCAGCCAGGCTTTTATGAACTATCATGACCAACACAATGTGATCCATATTACTCTCATCTTGACAGAAATTATGTTCAGGCACAGTCTCCCACTATAAGGTAGTGAGGACATGCTGATGCTGTGAGCGTCTTTTTAATGCATAAAGGAATTATTGTGAGTTTTACTTGCCTTATAAATTGGTAAAATGATCCCGTATGCCGGAAGACTTCCTTTTTTTTTTCTTCAGTCTCGGCAATTCAGAGAAACTAGGTTGTGAAACACTGCCACCTCTGGTCATTCAGTATAATCTGCAGATGGAAAAGTCCACTGTTAGCACATTTTCTATAAGCAATACAAAAAAAATCTTGATGATTAGAAAGCGTAAACAGATCAATACTATGGAGTCTTTTATTGTGAAAATCAACAGCTCATTAGAAATTCAAATCTCAATTTTAGTTTTTAACCTCACATACTTCTCTGCAACATTGCTAGTTCCAGGATATAAAGCAGGCTTTAGTAGCGTTGGAGGCAGCCAGACTTTTATGAACTATCATGACCAACACAATGTGATCCATATTACTCTCATCTTGACAGAAATTATGTTCAGGCACAGTCTCCCACTGTAAGGTAGTGAGGACATGCTGATGCTGTGAGCGTCTTTTTAATGCATAAAGGAATTATTGTGAGTTTTACTTGCCTTGCATATTGGTAAAATGATGCCGTATGCCGGAAGACTTCCTTTTTTTTTTTCTTCAGTCTCGTCAATTCAGAGAAACTCGGTTGTGAAACACTGCCACCTCTGGTCATTCAGTATAATTTGCAGATGGAAAAGTCCACTGTTAGCACATTTTCTATAAGCAATACAAAAAAAATCTTGATTTTTAGAAAGCGTAAACAGATCAATACTATGGAGTCTTTTATTGTGAAAATCAACAGCTCATTAGAAATTCAAATCTCAATTTTAGTTTTTAACCTCACATACTTCTCTGCAACATTGCTAGTTCCAGGATATAAAGCAGGCTTTAGTAGCGTTGGAGGCAGCCAGGCTTTTATGAACTATCATGACCAACACAATGTGATCCATATTACTCTCATCTTGACAGAAATTATGTTCAGGCACAGTCTCCCACTATAAGGTAGTGAGGACATGCTGATGCTGTGAGCGTCTTTTTAATGCATAAAGGAATTATTGTGAGTTTTACTTGCCTTATAAATTGGTAAAATGATCCCGTATGCCGGAAGACTTCCTTTTTTTTTTCTTCAGTCTCGGCAATTCAGAGAAACTAGGTTGTGAAACACTGCCACCTCTGGTCATTCAGTATAATCTGCAGATGGAAAAGTCCACTGTTAGCACATTTTCTATAAGCAATACAAAAAAAATCTTGATTTTTAGAAAGCGTAAACAGATCAATACTATGGAGTCTTTTATTGTGAAAATCAACAGCTCATTAGAAAATCAAATCTCAATTTTAGTTTTTAACCTCACATACTTCTCTGCAACATTGCTAGCTCCAGGATATAAAGCAGGCTTTAGTAGCATTGGAGGCAGCCAGGCTTTTATGAGCTATCATGACCAACACAATGTGATCCATATTACTTTCATCTTGACAGAAATTATGTTCAGGCTCAGTCTCCCACTGTAAGGTAGTGAGGACATGCTGATGCTGTGAGCGTCTTTTTAATGCATAAAGGAATTATTGTGAGTTTTACTTGCCTTATAAATTGGTAAAATGATCCCGTATGCCGGAAGACTTCCTTTTTTTTTTCTTCAGTCTCGGCAATTCAGAGAAACTAGGTTGTGAAACACTGCCACCTCTGGTCATTCAGTATAATCTGCAGATGGAAAAGTCCACTGTTAGCACATTTTCTATAAGCAATACAAAAAAAATCTTGATGATTAGAAAGCGTAAACAGATCAATACTATGGAGTCTTTTATTGTGAAAATCAACAGCTCATTAGAAATTCAAATCTCAATTTTAGTTTTTAACCTCACATACTTCTCTGCAACATTGCTAGTTCCAGGATATAAAGCAGGCTTTAGTAGCGTTGGAGGCAGCCAGGCTTTTATGAACTATCATGACCAACACAATGTGATCCATATTACTCTCATCTTGACAGAAATTATGTTCAGGCACAGTCTCCCACTATAAGGTAGTGAGGACATGCTGATGCTGTGAGCGTCTTTTTAATGCATAAAGGAATTATTGTGAGTTTTACTTGCCTTATAAATTGGTAAAATGATCCCGTATGCCGGAAGACTTCCTTTTTTTTTTCTTCAGTCTCGGCAATTCAGAGAAACTCGGTTGTGAAACACTGCCACCTCTGGTCATTCAGTATAATTTGCAGATGGAAAAGTCCACTGTTAGCACATTTTCTATAAGCAATACAAAAAAAATCTTGATTTTTAGAAAGCGTAAACAGATCAATACTATGGAGTCTTTTATTGTGAAAATCAACAGCTCATTAGAAAATCAAATCTCAATTTTAGTTTTTAACCTCACATACTTCTCTGCAACATTGCTAGCTCCAGGATATAAAGCAGGCTTTAGTAGCGTTGGAGGCAGCCAGGCTTTTATGAACTATCATGACCAACACAATGTGATCCATATTACTTTCATCTTGACAGAAATTATGTTCAGGCACAGTCTCCCACTGTAAGGTAGTGAGGACATGCTGATGCTGTGAGCGTCTTTTTAATGCATAAAGGAATTATTGTGAGTTTTACTTGCCTTATAAATTGGTAAAATGATGCCGTATGCCGGAAGACTTCCTTTTTTTTTTTTGTTCTTCAGTCTCGGCAATTCAGAGAAACTCGGTTGTGAAACACTGCCACCTCTGGTCATTCAGTATAATCTGTAGATGGAAAAGTCCACTGTTAGCACATTTTCTATAAGCAATACAAAAAAATCTTGATTTTTAGAAAGGGTAAACAGATCAATACTATGGAGTCTTTTATTGTGAAAATCAACAGCTCATTAGAAAATCAAATCTCAATTTTAGTTTTTAACCTCACATACTTCTCTGCAACATTGCTAGCTCCAGGATATAAAGCAGGCTTTAGCAGCATTGGAGGCAGCCAGGCTTTTATGAGCTATCATGACCAACACAATGTGATCCATATTACTTTCATCTTGACAGAAATTATGTTCAGGCACAGTCTCCCACTGTAAGGTAGTGAGGACATGCTGATGCTGTGAGCGTCTTTTTAATGCATAAAGGAATTATTGTGAGTTTTACTTGCCTTATAAATTGGTAAAATGATGCCGTATGCCGGAAGACTTCCTTTTTTTTTTTGTTCTTCAGTCTCGGCAATTCAGAGAAACTCGGTTGTGAAACACTGCCACCTCTGGTCATTCAGTATAATCTGTAGATGGAAAAGTCCACTGTTAGCACATTTTCTATAAGCAATACAAAAAAAATCTTGATTTTTAGAAAGCGTAAACAGATCAATACTATGGAGTCTTTTATTGTGAAAATCAACAGCTCATTAGAAAATCAAATCTCAATTTTAGTTTTTAACCTCACATACTTCTCTGCAACATTGCTAGTTCCAGGATATAAAGCAGGCTTTAGTAGCGTTGGAGGCAGCCAGACTTTTATGAACTATCATGACCAACACAATGTGATCCATATTACTCTCATCTTGATAGAAATTATGTTCAGGCACAGTCTCCCACTGTAAGGTAGTGAGGACATGCTGATGCTGTGAGCGTCTTTTTAATGCATAAAGGAATTATTGTGAGTTTTACTTGCCTTGCATATTGGTAAAATGATGCCGTATGCCGGAAGACTTCCTTTTTTTTTTTTTTCTTCAGTCTCGGCAATTCAGAGAAACTCGGTTGTGAAACACTGCCACCTCTGGTCATTCAGTATAATCTGTAGATGGAAAAGTCCACTGTTAGCACATTTTCTATAAGCAATACAAAAAAAATCTTGATGATTAGAAAGCGTAAACAGATCAATACTATGGAGTCTTTTATTGTGAAAATCAACAGCTCATTAGAAATTCAAATCTCAATTTTAGTTTTTAACCTCACATACTTCTCTGCAACATTGCTAGTTCCAGGATATAAAGCAGGCTTTAGTAGCGTTGGAGGCAGCCAGGCTTTTATGAACTATCATGACCAACACAATGTGATCCATATTACTCTCATCTTGACAGAAATTATGTTCAGGCACAGTCTCCCACTATAAGGTAGTGAGGACATGCTGATGCTGTGAGCGTCTTTTTAATGCATAAAGGAATTATTGTGAGTTTTACTTGCCTTATAAATTGGTAAAATGATCCCGTATGCCGGAAGACTTCCTTTTTTTTTTCTTCAGTCTCGGCAATTCAGAGAAACTCGGTTGTGAAACACTGCCACCTCTGGTCATTCAGTATAATTTGCAGATGGAAAAGTCCACTGTTAGCACATTTTCTATAAGCAATACAAAAAAAATCTTGATTTTTAGAAAGCGTAAACAGATCAATACTATGGAGTCTTTTATTGTGAAAATCAACAGCTCATTAGAAAATCAAATCTCAATTTTAGTTTTTAACCTCACATACTTCTCTGCAACATTGCTAGCTCCAGGATATAAAGCAGGCTTTAGTAGCGTTGGAGGCAGCCAGGCTTTTATGAACTATCATGACCAACACAATGTGATCCATATTACTTTCATCTTGACAGAAATTATGTTCAGGCACAGTCTCCCACTGTAAGGTAGTGAGGACATGCTGATGCTGTGAGCGTCTTTTTAATGCATAAAGGAATTATTGTGAGTTTTACTTGCCTTATAAATTGGTAAAATGATGCCGTATGCCGGAAGACTTCCTTTTTTTTTTTTGTTCTTCAGTCTCGGCAATTCAGAGAAACTCGGTTGTGAAACACTGCCACCTCTGGTCATTCAGTATAATCTGTAGATGGAAAAGTCCACTGTTAGCACATTTTCTATAAGCAATACAAAAAAATCTTGATTTTTAGAAAGGGTAAACAGATCAATACTATGGAGTCTTTTATTGTGAAAATCAACAGCTCATTAGAAAATCAAATCTCAATTTTAGTTTTTAACCTCACATACTTCTCTGCAACATTGCTAGCTCCAGGATATAAAGCAGGCTTTAGCAGCATTGGAGGCAGCCAGGCTTTTATGAGCTATCATGACCAACACAATGTGATCCATATTACTTTCATCTTGACAGAAATTATGTTCAGGCACAGTCTCCCACTGTAAGGTAGTGAGGACATGCTGATGCTGTGAGCGTCTTTTTAATGCATAAAGGAATTATTGTGAGTTTTACTTGCCTTATAAATTGGTAAAATGATGCCGTATGCCGGAAGACTTCCTTTTTTTTTTTGTTCTTCAGTCTCGGCAATTCAGAGAAACTCGGTTGTGAAACACTGCCACCTCTGGTCATTCAGTATAATCTGTAGATGGAAAAGTCCACTGTTAGCACATTTTCTATAAGCAATACAAAAAAAATCTTGATTTTTAGAAAGCGTAAACAGATCAATACTATGGAGTCTTTTATTGTGAAAATCAACAGCTCATTAGAAAATCAAATCTCAATTTTAGTTTTTAACCTCACATACTTCTCTGCAACATTGCTAGTTCCAGGATATAAAGCAGGCTTTAGTAGCGTTGGAGGCAGCCAGACTTTTATGAACTATCATGACCAACACAATGTGATCCATATTACTCTCATCTTGATAGAAATTATGTTCAGGCACAGTCTCCCACTGTAAGGTAGTGAGGACATGCTGATGCTGTGAGCGTCTTTTTAATGCATAAAGGAATTATTGTGAGTTTTACTTGCCTTGCATATTGGTAAAATGATGCCGTATGCCGGAAGACTTCCTTTTTTTTTTTTTTCTTCAGTCTCGGCAATTCAGAGAAACTCGGTTGTGAAACACTGCCACCTCTGGTCATTCAGTATAATCTGTAGATGGAAAAGTCCACTGTTAGCACATTTTCTATAAGCAATACAAAAAAAATCTTGATTTTTAGAAAGCGTAAACAGATCAATACTATGGAGTCTTTTATTGTGAAAATCAACAGCTCATTAGAAAATCAAATCTCAATTTTAGTTTTTAACCTCACATACTTCTCTGCAACATTGCTAGCTCCAGGATATAAAGCAGGCTTTAGTAGCATTGGAGGCAGCCAGGCTTTTATGAGCTATCATGACCAACACAATGTGATCCATATTACTTTCATCTTGACAGAAATTATGTTCAGGCTCAGTCTCCCACTGTAAGGTAGTGAGGACATGCTGATGCTGTGAGCGTCTTTTTAATGCATAAAGGAATTATTGTGAGTTTTACTTGCCTTATAAATTGGTAAAATGATCCCGTATGCCGGAAGACTTCCTTTTTTTTTTCTTCAGTCTCGGCAATTCAGAGAAACTAGGTTGTGAAACACTGCCACCTCTGGTCATTCAGTATAATCTGCAGATGGAAAAGTCCACTGTTAGCACATTTTCTATAAGCAATACAAAAAAAATCTTGATTTTTAGAAAGCGTAAACAGATCAATACTATGGAGTCTTTTATTGTGAAAATCAACAGCTCATTAGAAAATCAAATCTCAATTTTAGTTTTTAACCTCACATACTTCTCTGCAACATTGCTAGCTCCAGGATATAAAGCAGGCTTTAGTAGCATTGGAGGCAGCCAGGCTTTTATGAGCTATCATGACCAACACAATGTGATCCATATTACTTTCATCTTGACAGAAATTATGTTCAGGCTCAGTCTCCCACTGTAAGGTAGTGAGGACATGCTGATGCTGTGAGCGTCTTTTTAATGCATAAAGGAATTATTGTGAGTTTTACTTGCCTTATAAATTGGTAAAATGATCCCGTATGCCGGAAGACTTCCTTTTTTTTTTCTTCAGTCTCGGCAATTCAGAGAAACTAGGTTGTGAAACACTGCCACCTCTGGTCATTCAGTATAATCTGCAGATGGAAAAGTCCACTGTTAGCACATTTTCTATAAGCAATACAAAAAAAATCTTGATGATTAGAAAGCGTAAACAGATCAATACTATGGAGTCTTTTATTGTGAAAATCAACAGCTCATTAGAAATTCAAATCTCAATTTTAGTTTTTAACCTCACATACTTCTCTGCAACATTGCTAGTTCCAGGATATAAAGCAGGCTTTAGTAGCGTTGGAGGCAGCCAGGCTTTTATGAACTATCATGACCAACACAATGTGATCCATATTACTCTCATCTTGACAGAAATTATGTTCAGGCACAGTCTCCCACTATAAGGTAGTGAGGACATGCTGATGCTGTGAGCGTCTTTTTAATGCATAAAGGAATTATTGTGAGTTTTACTTGCCTTATAAATTGGTAAAATGATCCCGTATGCCGGAAGACTTCCTTTTTTTTTTCTTCAGTCTCGGCAATTCAGAGAAACTCGGTTGTGAAACACTGCCACCTCTGGTCATTCAGTATAATTTGCAGATGGAAAAGTCCACTGTTAGCACATTTTCTATAAGCAATACAAAAAAAATCTTGATTTTTAGAAAGCGTAAACAGATCAATACTATGGAGTCTTTTATTGTGAAAATCAACAGCTCATTAGAAAATCAAATCTCAATTTTAGTTTTTAACCTCACATACTTCTCTGCAACATTGCTAGCTCCAGGATATAAAGCAGGCTTTAGTAGCGTTGGAGGCAGCCAGGCTTTTATGAACTATCATGACCAACACAATGTGATCCATATTACTTTCATCTTGACAGAAATTATGTTCAGGCACAGTCTCCCACTGTAAGGTAGTGAGGACATGCTGATGCTGTGAGCGTCTTTTTAATGCATAAAGGAATTATTGTGAGTTTTACTTGCCTTATAAATTGGTAAAATGATGCCGTATGCCGGAAGACTTCCTTTTTTTTTTTTGTTCTTCAGTCTCGGCAATTCAGAGAAACTCGGTTGTGAAACACTGCCACCTCTGGTCATTCAGTATAATCTGTAGATGGAAAAGTCCACTGTTAGCACATTTTCTATAAGCAATACAAAAAAATCTTGATTTTTAGAAAGGGTAAACAGATCAATACTATGGAGTCTTTTATTGTGAAAATCAACAGCTCATTAGAAAATCAAATCTCAATTTTAGTTTTTAACCTCACATACTTCTCTGCAACATTGCTAGCTCCAGGATATAAAGCAGGCTTTAGTAGCATTGGAGGCAGCCAGGCTTTTATGAGCTATCATGACCAACACAATGTGATCCATATTACTTTCATCTTGACAGAAATTATGTTCAGGCTCAGTCTCCCACTGTAAGGTAGTGAGGACATGCTGATGCTGTGAGCGTCTTTTTAATGCATAAAGGAATTATTGTGAGTTTTACTTGCCTTATAAATTGGTAAAATGATCCCGTATGCCGGAAGACTTCCTTTTTTTTTTCTTCAGTCTCGGCAATTCAGAGAAACTAGGTTGTGAAACACTGCCACCTCTGGTCATTCAGTATAATCTGCAGATGGAAAAGTCCACTGTTAGCACATTTTCTATAAGCAATACAAAAAAAATCTTGATGATTAGAAAGCGTAAACAGATCAATACTATGGAGTCTTTTATTGTGAAAATCAACAGCTCATTAGAAATTCAAATCTCAATTTTAGTTTTTAACCTCACATACTTCTCTGCAACATTGCTAGTTCCAGGATATAAAGCAGGCTTTAGTAGCGTTGGAGGCAGCCAGGCTTTTATGAACTATCATGACCAACACAATGTGATCCATATTACTCTCATCTTGACAGAAATTATGTTCAGGCACAGTCTCCCACTATAAGGTAGTGAGGACATGCTGATGCTGTGAGCGTCTTTTTAATGCATAAAGGAATTATTGTGAGTTTTACTTGCCTTATAAATTGGTAAAATGATCCCGTATGCCGGAAGACTTCCTTTTTTTTTTCTTCAGTCTCGGCAATTCAGAGAAACTCGGTTGTGAAACACTGCCACCTCTGGTCATTCAGTATAATTTGCAGATGGAAAAGTCCACTGTTAGCACATTTTCTATAAGCAATACAAAAAAAATCTTGATTTTTAGAAAGCGTAAACAGATCAATACTATGGAGTCTTTTATTGTGAAAATCAACAGCTCATTAGAAAATCAAATCTCAATTTTAGTTTTTAACCTCACATACTTCTCTGCAACATTGCTAGCTCCAGGATATAAAGCAGGCTTTAGTAGCGTTGGAGGCAGCCAGGCTTTTATGAACTATCATGACCAACACAATGTGATCCATATTACTTTCATCTTGACAGAAATTATGTTCAGGCACAGTCTCCCACTGTAAGGTAGTGAGGACATGCTGATGCTGTGAGCGTCTTTTTAATGCATAAAGGAATTATTGTGAGTTTTACTTGCCTTATAAATTGGTAAAATGATGCCGTATGCCGGAAGACTTCCTTTTTTTTTTTTGTTCTTCAGTCTCGGCAATTCAGAGAAACTCGGTTGTGAAACACTGCCACCTCTGGTCATTCAGTATAATCTGTAGATGGAAAAGTCCACTGTTAGCACATTTTCTATAAGCAATACAAAAAAATCTTGATTTTTAGAAAGGGTAAACAGATCAATACTATGGAGTCTTTTATTGTGAAAATCAACAGCTCATTAGAAAATCAAATCTCAATTTTAGTTTTTAACCTCACATACTTCTCTGCAACATTGCTAGCTCCAGGATATAAAGCAGGCTTTAGCAGCATTGGAGGCAGCCAGGCTTTTATGAGCTATCATGACCAACACAATGTGATCCATATTACTTTCATCTTGACAGAAATTATGTTCAGGCACAGTCTCCCACTGTAAGGTAGTGAGGACATGCTGATGCTGTGAGCGTCTTTTTAATGCATAAAGGAATTATTGTGAGTTTTACTTGCCTTATAAATTGGTAAAATGATGCCGTATGCCGGAAGACTTCCTTTTTTTTTTTGTTCTTCAGTCTCGGCAATTCAGAGAAACTCGGTTGTGAAACACTGCCACCTCTGGTCATTCAGTATAATCTGTAGATGGAAAAGTCCACTGTTAGCACATTTTCTATAAGCAATACAAAAAAAATCTTGATTTTTAGAAAGCGTAAACAGATCAATACTATGGAGTCTTTTATTGTGAAAATCAACAGCTCATTAGAAAATCAAATCTCAATTTTAGTTTTTAACCTCACATACTTCTCTGCAACATTGCTAGTTCCAGGATATAAAGCAGGCTTTAGTAGCGTTGGAGGCAGCCAGACTTTTATGAACTATCATGACCAACACAATGTGATCCATATTACTCTCATCTTGATAGAAATTATGTTCAGGCACAGTCTCCCACTGTAAGGTAGTGAGGACATGCTGATGCTGTGAGCGTCTTTTTAATGCATAAAGGAATTATTGTGAGTTTTACTTGCCTTGCATATTGGTAAAATGATGCCGTATGCCGGAAGACTTCCTTTTTTTTTTTTTTCTTCAGTCTCGGCAATTCAGAGAAACTCGGTTGTGAAACACTGCCACCTCTGGTCATTCAGTATAATCTGTAGATGGAAAAGTCCACTGTTAGCACATTTTCTATAAGCAATACAAAAAAAATCTTGATTTTTAGAAAGCGTAAACAGATCAATACTATGGAGTCTTTTATTGTGAAAATCAACAGCTCATTAGAAAATCAAATCTCAATTTTAGTTTTTAACCTCACATACTTCTCTGCAACATTGCTAGCTCCAGGATATAAAGCAGGCTTTAGTAGCATTGGAGGCAGCCAGGCTTTTATGAGCTATCATGACCAACACAATGTGATCCATATTACTTTCATCTTGACAGAAATTATGTTCAGGCTCAGTCTCCCACTGTAAGGTAGTGAGGACATGCTGATGCTGTGAGCGTCTTTTTAATGCATAAAGGAATTATTGTGAGTTTTACTTGCCTTATAAATTGGTAAAATGATCCCGTATGCCGGAAGACTTCCTTTTTTTTTTCTTCAGTCTCGGCAATTCAGAGAAACTAGGTTGTGAAACACTGCCACCTCTGGTCATTCAGTATAATCTGCAGATGGAAAAGTCCACTGTTAGCACATTTTCTATAAGCAATACAAAAAAAATCTTGATGATTAGAAAGCGTAAACAGATCAATACTATGGAGTCTTTTATTGTGAAAATCAACAGCTCATTAGAAATTCAAATCTCAATTTTAGTTTTTAACCTCACATACTTCTCTGCAACATTGCTAGTTCCAGGATATAAAGCAGGCTTTAGTAGCGTTGGAGGCAGCCAGGCTTTTATGAACTATCATGACCAACACAATGTGATCCATATTACTCTCATCTTGACAGAAATTATGTTCAGGCACAGTCTCCCACTATAAGGTAGTGAGGACATGCTGATGCTGTGAGCGTCTTTTTAATGCATAAAGGAATTATTGTGAGTTTTACTTGCCTTATAAATTGGTAAAATGATCCCGTATGCCGGAAGACTTCCTTTTTTTTTTCTTCAGTCTCGGCAATTCAGAGAAACTCGGTTGTGAAACACTGCCACCTCTGGTCATTCAGTATAATTTGCAGATGGAAAAGTCCACTGTTAGCACATTTTCTATAAGCAATACAAAAAAAATCTTGATTTTTAGAAAGCGTAAACAGATCAATACTATGGAGTCTTTTATTGTGAAAATCAACAGCTCATTAGAAAATCAAATCTCAATTTTAGTTTTTAACCTCACATACTTCTCTGCAACATTGCTAGCTCCAGGATATAAAGCAGGCTTTAGTAGCGTTGGAGGCAGCCAGGCTTTTATGAACTATCATGACCAACACAATGTGATCCATATTACTTTCATCTTGACAGAAATTATGTTCAGGCACAGTCTCCCACTGTAAGGTAGTGAGGACATGCTGATGCTGTGAGCGTCTTTTTAATGCATAAAGGAATTATTGTGAGTTTTACTTGCCTTATAAATTGGTAAAATGATGCCGTATGCCGGAAGACTTCCTTTTTTTTTTTTGTTCTTCAGTCTCGGCAATTCAGAGAAACTCGGTTGTGAAACACTGCCACCTCTGGTCATTCAGTATAATCTGTAGATGGAAAAGTCCACTGTTAGCACATTTTCTATAAGCAATACAAAAAAATCTTGATTTTTAGAAAGGGTAAACAGATCAATACTATGGAGTCTTTTATTGTGAAAATCAACAGCTCATTAGAAAATCAAATCTCAATTTTAGTTTTTAACCTCACATACTTCTCTGCAACATTGCTAGCTCCAGGATATAAAGCAGGCTTTAGCAGCATTGGAGGCAGCCAGGCTTTTATGAGCTATCATGACCAACACAATGTGATCCATATTACTTTCATCTTGACAGAAATTATGTTCAGGCACAGTCTCCCACTGTAAGGTAGTGAGGACATGCTGATGCTGTGAGCGTCTTTTTAATGCATAAAGGAATTATTGTGAGTTTTACTTGCCTTATAAATTGGTAAAATGATGCCGTATGCCGGAAGACTTCCTTTTTTTTTTTGTTCTTCAGTCTCGGCAATTCAGAGAAACTCGGTTGTGAAACACTGCCACCTCTGGTCATTCAGTATAATCTGTAGATGGAAAAGTCCACTGTTAGCACATTTTCTATAAGCAATACAAAAAAAATCTTGATTTTTAGAAAGCGTAAACAGATCAATACTATGGAGTCTTTTATTGTGAAAATCAACAGCTCATTAGAAAATCAAATCTCAATTTTAGTTTTTAACCTCACATACTTCTCTGCAACATTGCTAGTTCCAGGATATAAAGCAGGCTTTAGTAGCGTTGGAGGCAGCCAGACTTTTATGAACTATCATGACCAACACAATGTGATCCATATTACTCTCATCTTGATAGAAATTATGTTCAGGCACAGTCTCCCACTGTAAGGTAGTGAGGACATGCTGATGCTGTGAGCGTCTTTTTAATGCATAAAGGAATTATTGTGAGTTTTACTTGCCTTGCATATTGGTAAAATGATGCCGTATGCCGGAAGACTTCCTTTTTTTTTTTTTTCTTCAGTCTCGGCAATTCAGAGAAACTCGGTTGTGAAACACTGCCACCTCTGGTCATTCAGTATAATCTGTAGATGGAAAAGTCCACTGTTAGCACATTTTCTATAAGCAATACAAAAAAAATCTTGATGATTAGAAAGCGTAAACAGATCAATACTATGGAGTCTTTTATTGTGAAAATCAACAGCTCATTAGAAATTCAAATCTCAATTTTAGTTTTTAACCTCACATACTTCTCTGCAACATTGCTAGTTCCAGGATATAAAGCAGGCTTTAGTAGCGTTGGAGGCAGCCAGGCTTTTATGAACTATCATGACCAACACAATGTGATCCATATTACTCTCATCTTGACAGAAATTATGTTCAGGCACAGTCTCCCACTATAAGGTAGTGAGGACATGCTGATGCTGTGAGCGTCTTTTTAATGCATAAAGGAATTATTGTGAGTTTTACTTGCCTTATAAATTGGTAAAATGATCCCGTATGCCGGAAGACTTCCTTTTTTTTTTCTTCAGTCTCGGCAATTCAGAGAAACTCGGTTGTGAAACACTGCCACCTCTGGTCATTCAGTATAATTTGCAGATGGAAAAGTCCACTGTTAGCACATTTTCTATAAGCAATACAAAAAAAATCTTGATTTTTAGAAAGCGTAAACAGATCAATACTATGGAGTCTTTTATTGTGAAAATCAACAGCTCATTAGAAAATCAAATCTCAATTTTAGTTTTTAACCTCACATACTTCTCTGCAACATTGCTAGCTCCAGGATATAAAGCAGGCTTTAGTAGCGTTGGAGGCAGCCAGGCTTTTATGAACTATCATGACCAACACAATGTGATCCATATTACTTTCATCTTGACAGAAATTATGTTCAGGCACAGTCTCCCACTGTAAGGTAGTGAGGACATGCTGATGCTGTGAGCGTCTTTTTAATGCATAAAGGAATTATTGTGAGTTTTACTTGCCTTATAAATTGGTAAAATGATGCCGTATGCCGGAAGACTTCCTTTTTTTTTTTTGTTCTTCAGTCTCGGCAATTCAGAGAAACTCGGTTGTGAAACACTGCCACCTCTGGTCATTCAGTATAATCTGTAGATGGAAAAGTCCACTGTTAGCACATTTTCTATAAGCAATACAAAAAAATCTTGATTTTTAGAAAGGGTAAACAGATCAATACTATGGAGTCTTTTATTGTGAAAATCAACAGCTCATTAGAAAATCAAATCTCAATTTTAGTTTTTAACCTCACATACTTCTCTGCAACATTGCTAGCTCCAGGATATAAAGCAGGCTTTAGCAGCATTGGAGGCAGCCAGGCTTTTATGAGCTATCATGACCAACACAATGTGATCCATATTACTTTCATCTTGACAGAAATTATGTTCAGGCACAGTCTCCCACTGTAAGGTAGTGAGGACATGCTGATGCTGTGAGCGTCTTTTTAATGCATAAAGGAATTATTGTGAGTTTTACTTGCCTTATAAATTGGTAAAATGATGCCGTATGCCGGAAG
The DNA here is from genome assembly GCF_964204655.1 of Triturus cristatus. Lineage (NCBI taxonomy): Eukaryota > Metazoa > Chordata > Amphibia > Caudata > Salamandridae > Triturus > Triturus cristatus. The sequence continues at coordinate 936,231,873 of NC_140594.1, read as the reverse complement.
ACTTCCTTTTTTTTTTTGTTCTTCAGTCTCGGCAATTCAGAGAAACTCGGTTGTGAAACACTGCCACCTCTGGTCATTCAGTATAATCTGTAGATGGAAAAGTCCACTGTTAGCACATTTTCTATAAGCAATACAAAAAAAATCTTGATTTTTAGAAAGCGTAAACAGATCAATACTATGGAGTCTTTTATTGTGAAAATCAACAGCTCATTAGAAAATCAAATCTCAATTTTAGTTTTTAACCTCACATACTTCTCTGCAACATTGCTAGTTCCAGGATATAAAGCAGGCTTTAGTAGCGTTGGAGGCAGCCAGACTTTTATGAACTATCATGACCAACACAATGTGATCCATATTACTCTCATCTTGATAGAAATTATGTTCAGGCACAGTCTCCCACTGTAAGGTAGTGAGGACATGCTGATGCTGTGAGCGTCTTTTTAATGCATAAAGGAATTATTGTGAGTTTTACTTGCCTTGCATATTGGTAAAATGATGCCGTATGCCGGAAGACTTCCTTTTTTTTTTTTTTCTTCAGTCTCGGCAATTCAGAGAAACTCGGTTGTGAAACACTGCCACCTCTGGTCATTCAGTATAATCTGTAGATGGAAAAGTCCACTGTTAGCACATTTTCTATAAGCAATACAAAAAAAATCTTGATTTTTAGAAAGCGTAAACAGATCAATACTATGGAGTCTTTTATTGTGAAAATCAACAGCTCATTAGAAAATCAAATCTCAATTTTAGTTTTTAACCTCACATACTTCTCTGCAACATTGCTAGCTCCAGGATATAAAGCAGGCTTTAGTAGCATTGGAGGCAGCCAGGCTTTTATGAGCTATCATGACCAACACAATGTGATCCATATTACTTTCATCTTGACAGAAATTATGTTCAGGCTCAGTCTCCCACTGTAAGGTAGTGAGGACATGCTGATGCTGTGAGCGTCTTTTTAATGCATAAAGGAATTATTGTGAGTTTTACTTGCCTTATAAATTGGTAAAATGATCCCGTATGCCGGAAGACTTCCTTTTTTTTTTCTTCAGTCTCGGCAATTCAGAGAAACTAGGTTGTGAAACACTGCCACCTCTGGTCATTCAGTATAATCTGCAGATGGAAAAGTCCACTGTTAGCACATTTTCTATAAGCAATACAAAAAAAATCTTGATTTTTAGAAAGCGTAAACAGATCAATACTATGGAGTCTTTTATTGTGAAAATCAACAGCTCATTAGAAAATCAAATCTCAATTTTAGTTTTTAACCTCACATACTTCTCTGCAACATTGCTAGCTCCAGGATATAAAGCAGGCTTTAGTAGCATTGGAGGCAGCCAGGCTTTTATGAGCTATCATGACCAACACAATGTGATCCATATTACTTTCATCTTGACAGAAATTATGTTCAGGCTCAGTCTCCCACTGTAAGGTAGTGAGGACATGCTGATGCTGTGAGCGTCTTTTTAATGCATAAAGGAATTATTGTGAGTTTTACTTGCCTTATAAATTGGTAAAATGATCCCGTATGCCGGAAGACTTCCTTTTTTTTTTCTTCAGTCTCGGCAATTCAGAGAAACTAGGTTGTGAAACACTGCCACCTCTGGTCATTCAGTATAATCTGCAGATGGAAAAGTCCACTGTTAGCACATTTTCTATAAGCAATACAAAAAAAATCTTGATGATTAGAAAGCGTAAACAGATCAATACTATGGAGTCTTTTATTGTGAAAATCAACAGCTCATTAGAAATTCAAATCTCAATTTTAGTTTTTAACCTCACATACTTCTCTGCAACATTGCTAGTTCCAGGATATAAAGCAGGCTTTAGTAGCGTTGGAGGCAGCCAGGCTTTTATGAACTATCATGACCAACACAATGTGATCCATATTACTCTCATCTTGACAGAAATTATGTTCAGGCACAGTCTCCCACTATAAGGTAGTGAGGACATGCTGATGCTGTGAGCGTCTTTTTAATGCATAAAGGAATTATTGTGAGTTTTACTTGCCTTATAAATTGGTAAAATGATCCCGTATGCCGGAAGACTTCCTTTTTTTTTTCTTCAGTCTCGGCAATTCAGAGAAACTCGGTTGTGAAACACTGCCACCTCTGGTCATTCAGTATAATTTGCAGATGGAAAAGTCCACTGTTAGCACATTTTCTATAAGCAATACAAAAAAAATCTTGATTTTTAGAAAGCGTAAACAGATCAATACTATGGAGTCTTTTATTGTGAAAATCAACAGCTCATTAGAAAATCAAATCTCAATTTTAGTTTTTAACCTCACATACTTCTCTGCAACATTGCTAGCTCCAGGATATAAAGCAGGCTTTAGTAGCGTTGGAGGCAGCCAGGCTTTTATGAACTATCATGACCAACACAATGTGATCCATATTACTTTCATCTTGACAGAAATTATGTTCAGGCACAGTCTCCCACTGTAAGGTAGTGAGGACATGCTGATGCTGTGAGCGTCTTTTTAATGCATAAAGGAATTATTGTGAGTTTTACTTGCCTTATAAATTGGTAAAATGATGCCGTATGCCGGAAGACTTCCTTTTTTTTTTTTGTTCTTCAGTCTCGGCAATTCAGAGAAACTCGGTTGTGAAACACTGCCACCTCTGGTCATTCAGTATAATCTGTAGATGGAAAAGTCCACTGTTAGCACATTTTCTATAAGCAATACAAAAAAATCTTGATTTTTAGAAAGGGTAAACAGATCAATACTATGGAGTCTTTTATTGTGAAAATCAACAGCTCATTAGAAAATCAAATCTCAATTTTAGTTTTTAACCTCACATACTTCTCTGCAACATTGCTAGCTCCAGGATATAAAGCAGGCTTTAGCAGCATTGGAGGCAGCCAGGCTTTTATGAGCTATCATGACCAACACAATGTGATCCATATTACTTTCATCTTGACAGAAATTATGTTCAGGCACAGTCTCCCACTGTAAGGTAGTGAGGACATGCTGATGCTGTGAGCGTCTTTTTAATGCATAAAGGAATTATTGTGAGTTTTACTTGCCTTATAAATTGGTAAAATGATGCCGTATGCCGGAAGACTTCCTTTTTTTTTTTGTTCTTCAGTCTCGGCAATTCAGAGAAACTCGGTTGTGAAACACTGCCACCTCTGGTCATTCAGTATAATCTGTAGATGGAAAAGTCCACTGTTAGCACATTTTCTATAAGCAATACAAAAAAAATCTTGATTTTTAGAAAGCGTAAACAGATCAATACTATGGAGTCTTTTATTGTGAAAATCAACAGCTCATTAGAAAATCAAATCTCAATTTTAGTTTTTAACCTCACATACTTCTCTGCAACATTGCTAGTTCCAGGATATAAAGCAGGCTTTAGTAGCGTTGGAGGCAGCCAGACTTTTATGAACTATCATGACCAACACAATGTGATCCATATTACTCTCATCTTGATAGAAATTATGTTCAGGCACAGTCTCCCACTGTAAGGTAGTGAGGACATGCTGATGCTGTGAGCGTCTTTTTAATGCATAAAGGAATTATTGTGAGTTTTACTTGCCTTGCATATTGGTAAAATGATGCCGTATGCCGGAAGACTTCCTTTTTTTTTTTTTTCTTCAGTCTCGGCAATTCAGAGAAACTCGGTTGTGAAACACTGCCACCTCTGGTCATTCAGTATAATCTGTAGATGGAAAAGTCCACTGTTAGCACATTTTCTATAAGCAATACAAAAAAAATCTTGATTTTTAGAAAGCGTAAACAGATCAATACTATGGAGTCTTTTATTGTGAAAATCAACAGCTCATTAGAAAATCAAATCTCAATTTTAGTTTTTAACCTCACATACTTCTCTGCAACATTGCTAGCTCCAGGATATAAAGCAGGCTTTAGTAGCATTGGAGGCAGCCAGGCTTTTATGAGCTATCATGACCAACACAATGTGATCCATATTACTTTCATCTTGACAGAAATTATGTTCAGGCTCAGTCTCCCACTGTAAGGTAGTGAGGACATGCTGATGCTGTGAGCGTCTTTTTAATGCATAAAGGAATTATTGTGAGTTTTACTTGCCTTATAAATTGGTAAAATGATCCCGTATGCCGGAAGACTTCCTTTTTTTTTTCTTCAGTCTCGGCAATTCAGAGAAACTAGGTTGTGAAACACTGCCACCTCTGGTCATTCAGTATAATCTGCAGATGGAAAAGTCCACTGTTAGCACATTTTCTATAAGCAATACAAAAAAAATCTTGATGATTAGAAAGCGTAAACAGATCAATACTATGGAGTCTTTTATTGTGAAAATCAACAGCTCATTAGAAATTCAAATCTCAATTTTAGTTTTTAACCTCACATACTTCTCTGCAACATTGCTAGTTCCAGGATATAAAGCAGGCTTTAGTAGCGTTGGAGGCAGCCAGGCTTTTATGAACTATCATGACCAACACAATGTGATCCATATTACTCTCATCTTGACAGAAATTATGTTCAGGCACAGTCTCCCACTATAAGGTAGTGAGGACATGCTGATGCTGTGAGCGTCTTTTTAATGCATAAAGGAATTATTGTGAGTTTTACTTGCCTTATAAATTGGTAAAATGATCCCGTATGCCGGAAGACTTCCTTTTTTTTTTCTTCAGTCTCGGCAATTCAGAGAAACTCGGTTGTGAAACACTGCCACCTCTGGTCATTCAGTATAATTTGCAGATGGAAAAGTCCACTGTTAGCACATTTTCTATAAGCAATACAAAAAAAATCTTGATTTTTAGAAAGCGTAAACAGATCAATACTATGGAGTCTTTTATTGTGAAAATCAACAGCTCATTAGAAAATCAAATCTCAATTTTAGTTTTTAACCTCACATACTTCTCTGCAACATTGCTAGCTCCAGGATATAAAGCAGGCTTTAGTAGCGTTGGAGGCAGCCAGGCTTTTATGAACTATCATGACCAACACAATGTGATCCATATTACTTTCATCTTGACAGAAATTATGTTCAGGCACAGTCTCCCACTGTAAGGTAGTGAGGACATGCTGATGCTGTGAGCGTCTTTTTAATGCATAAAGGAATTATTGTGAGTTTTACTTGCCTTATAAATTGGTAAAATGATGCCGTATGCCGGAAGACTTCCTTTTTTTTTTTTGTTCTTCAGTCTCGGCAATTCAGAGAAACTCGGTTGTGAAACACTGCCACCTCTGGTCATTCAGTATAATCTGTAGATGGAAAAGTCCACTGTTAGCACATTTTCTATAAGCAATACAAAAAAATCTTGATTTTTAGAAAGGGTAAACAGATCAATACTATGGAGTCTTTTATTGTGAAAATCAACAGCTCATTAGAAAATCAAATCTCAATTTTAGTTTTTAACCTCACATACTTCTCTGCAACATTGCTAGCTCCAGGATATAAAGCAGGCTTTAGCAGCATTGGAGGCAGCCAGGCTTTTATGAGCTATCATGACCAACACAATGTGATCCATATTACTTTCATCTTGACAGAAATTATGTTCAGGCACAGTCTCCCACTGTAAGGTAGTGAGGACATGCTGATGCTGTGAGCGTCTTTTTAATGCATAAAGGAATTATTGTGAGTTTTACTTGCCTTATAAATTGGTAAAATGATGCCGTATGCCGGAAGACTTCCTTTTTTTTTTTGTTCTTCAGTCTCGGCAATTCAGAGAAACTCGGTTGTGAAACACTGCCACCTCTGGTCATTCAGTATAATCTGTAGATGGAAAAGTCCACTGTTAGCACATTTTCTATAAGCAATACAAAAAAAATCTTGATTTTTAGAAAGCGTAAACAGATCAATACTATGGAGTCTTTTATTGTGAAAATCAACAGCTCATTAGAAAATCAAATCTCAATTTTAGTTTTTAACCTCACATACTTCTCTGCAACATTGCTAGTTCCAGGATATAAAGCAGGCTTTAGTAGCGTTGGAGGCAGCCAGACTTTTATGAACTATCATGACCAACACAATGTGATCCATATTACTCTCATCTTGATAGAAATTATGTTCAGGCACAGTCTCCCACTGTAAGGTAGTGAGGACATGCTGATGCTGTGAGCGTCTTTTTAATGCATAAAGGAATTATTGTGAGTTTTACTTGCCTTGCATATTGGTAAAATGATGCCGTATGCCGGAAGACTTCCTTTTTTTTTTTTTTCTTCAGTCTCGGCAATTCAGAGAAACTCGGTTGTGAAACACTGCCACCTCTGGTCATTCAGTATAATCTGTAGATGGAAAAGTCCACTGTTAGCACATTTTCTATAAGCAATACAAAAAAATCTTGATTTTTAGAAAGGGTAAACAGATCAATACTATGGAGTCTTTTATTGTGAAAATCAACAGCTCATTAGAAAATCAAATCTCAATTTTAGTTTTTAACCTCACATACTTCTCTGCAACATTGCTAGTTCCAGGATATAAAGCAGGCTTTAGTAGCGTTGGAGGCAGCCAGGCTTTTATGAACTATCATGACCAACACAATGTGATCCATATTACTCTCATCTTGACAGAAATTATGTTCAGGCACAGTCTCCCACTATAAGGTAGTGAGGACATGCTGATGCTGTGAGCGTCTTTTTAATGCATAAAGGAATTATTGTGAGTTTTACTTGCCTTATAAATTGGTAAAATGATGCCGTATGCGGGAAGACTTCCTTTTTTTTTTTGTTCTTCAGTCTCGGCAATTCAGAGAAACTCGGTTGTGAAACACTGCCACCTCTGGTCATTCAGTATAATCTGTAGATGGAAAAGTCCACTGTTAGCACATTTTCTATAAGCAATACAAAAAAAATCTTGATTTTTAGAAAGCGTAAACAGATCAATACTATGGAGTCTTTTATTGTGAAAATCAACAGCTCATTAGAAATTCAAATCTCAATTTTAGTTTTTAACCTCACATACTTCTCTGCAACATTGCTAGTTCCAGGATATAAAGCAGGCTTTAGTAGCGTTGGAGGCAGCCAGGCTTTTATGAACTATCATGACCAACACAATGTGATCCATATTACTCTCATCTTGACAGAAATTATGTTCAGGCACAGTCTCCCACTATAAGGTAGTGAGGACATGCTGATGCTGTGAGCGTCTTTTTAATGCATAAAGGAATTATTGTGAGTTTTACTTGCCTTATAAATTGGTAAAATGATCCCGTATGCCGGAAGACTTCCTTTTTTTTTTCTTCAGTCTCGGCAATTCAGAGAAACTAGGTTGTGAAACACTGCCACCTCTGGTCATTCAGTATAATCTGCAGATGGAAAAGTCCACTGTTAGCACATTTTCTATAAACAATACAAAAAAAATCTTGATTTTTAGAAAGCGTAAACAGATCAATACTATGGAGTCTTTTATTGTGAAAATCAACAGCTCATTAGAAAATCAAATCTCAATTTTAGTTTTTAACCTCACATACTTCTCTGCAACATTGCTAGCTCCAGGATATAAAGCAGGCTTTAGTAGCATTGGAGGCAGCCAGGCTTTTATGAACTATCATGACCAACACAATGTGATCCATATTACTTTCATCTTGACAGAAATTATGTTCAGGCACAGTCTCCCACTGTAAGGTAGTGAGGACATGCTGATGCTGTGAGCGTCTTTTTAATGCATAAAGGAATTATTGTGAGTTTTACTTGCCTTATAAATTGGTAAAATGATGCCGTATGCCGGAAGACTTCCTTTTTTTTTTTTGTTCTTCAGTCTCGGCAATTCAGAGAAACTCGGTTGTGAAACACTGCCACCTCTGGTCATTCAGTATAATCTGTAGATGGAAAAGTCCACTGTTAGCACATTTTCTATAAGCAATACAAAAAAATCTTGATTTTTAGAAAGGGTAAACAGATCAATACTATGGAGTCTTTTATTGTGAAAATCAACAGCTCATTAGAAAATCAAATCTCAATTTTAGTTTTTAACCTCACATACTTCTCTGCAACATTGCTAGCTCCAGGATATAAAGCAGGCTTTAGCAGCATTGGAGGCAGCCAGGCTTTTATGAGCTATCATGACCAACACAATGTGATCCATATTACTTTCATCTTGACAGAAATTATGTTCAGGCACAGTCTCCCACTGTAAGGTAGTGAGGACATGCTGATGCTGTGAGCGTCTTTTTAATGCATAAAGGAATTATTGTGAGTTTTACTTGCCTTATAAATTGGTAAAATGATGCCGTATGCCGGAAGACTTCCTTTTTTTTTTTGTTCTTCAGTCTCGGCAATTCAGAGAAACTCGGTTGTGAAACACTGCCACCTCTGGTCATTCAGTATAATCTGTAGATGGAAAAGTCCACTGTTAGCACATTTTCTATAAGCAATACAAAAAAAATCTTGATTTTTAGAAAGCGTAAACAGATCAATACTATGGAGTCTTTTATTGTGAAAATCAACAGCTCATTAGAAAATCAAATCTCAATTTTAGTTTTTAACCTCACATACTTCTCTGCAACATTGCTAGTTCCAGGATATAAAGCAGGCTTTAGTAGCGTTGGAGGCAGCCAGACTTTTATGAACTATCATGACCAACACAATGTGATCCATATTACTCTCATCTTGATAGAAATTATGTTCAGGCACAGTCTCCCACTGTAAGGTAGTGAGGACATGCTGATGCTGTGAGCGTCTTTTTAATGCATAAAGGAATTATTGTGAGTTTTACTTGCCTTGCATATTGGTAAAATGATGCCGTATGCCGGAAGACTTCCTTTTTTTTTTTTTTCTTCAGTCTCGGCAATTCAGAGAAACTCGGTTGTGAAACACTGCCACCTCTGGTCATTCAGTATAATCTGTATATGGAAAAGTCCACTGTTAGCACATTTTCTATAAGCAATACAAAAAAATCTTGATTTTTAGAAAGGGTAAACAGATCAATACTATGGAGTCTTTTATTGTGAAAATCAACAGCTCATTAGAAATTCAAATCTCAATTTTAGTTTTTAACCTCACATACTTCTCTGCAACATTGCTAGTTCCAGGATATAAAGCAGGCTTTAGTAGCGTTGGAGGCAGCCAGGCTTTTATGAACTATCATGACCAACACAATGTGATCCATATTACTCTCATCTTGACAGAAATTATGTTCAGGCACAGTCTCCCACTATAAGGTAGTGAGGACATGCTGATGCTGTGAGCGTCTTTTTAATGCATAAAGGAATTATTGTGAGTTTTACTTGCCTTATAAATTGGTAAAATGATCCCGTATGCCGGAAGACTTCCTTTTTTTTTTCTTCAGTCTCGGCAATTCAGAGAAACTCGGTTGTGAAACACTGCCACCTCTGGTCATTCAGTATAATTTGCAGATGGAAAAGTCCACTGTTAGCACATTTTCTATAAGCAATACAAAAAAAATCTTGATTTTTAGAAAGCGTAAACAGATCAATACTATGGAGTCTTTTATTGTGAAAATCAACAGCTCATTAGAAAATCAAATCTCAATTTTAGTTTTTAACCTCACATACTTCTCTGCAACATTGCTAGCTCCAGGATATAAAGCAGGCTTTAGTAGCGTTGGAGGCAGCCAGGCTTTTATGAACTATCATGACCAACACAATGTGATCCATATTACTTTCATCTTGACAGAAATTATGTTCAGGCACAGTCTCCCACTGTAAGGTAGTGAGGACATGCTGATGCTGTGAGCGTCTTTTTAATGCATAAAGGAATTATTGTGAGTTTTACTTGCCTTATAAATTGGTAAAATGATGCCGTATGCCGGAAGACTTCCTTTTTTTTTTTTGTTCTTCAGTCTCGGCAATTCAGAGAAACTCGGTTGTGAAACACTGCCACCTCTGGTCATTCAGTATAATCTGTAGATGGAAAAGTCCACTGTTAGCACATTTTCTATAAGCAATACAAAAAAATCTTGATTTTTAGAAAGGGTAAACAGATCAATACTATGGAGTCTTTTATTGTGAAAATCAACAGCTCATTAGAAAATCAAATCTCAATTTTAGTTTTTAACCTCACATACTTCTCTGCAACATTGCTAGCTCCAGGATATAAAGCAGGCTTTAGCAGCATTGGAGGCAGCCAGGCTTTTATGAGCTATCATGACCAACACAATGTGATCCATATTACTTTCATCTTGACAGAAATTATGTTCAGGCACAGTCTCCCACTGTAAGGTAGTGAGGACATGCTGATGCTGTGAGCGTCTTTTTAATGCATAAAGGAATTATTGTGAGTTTTACTTGCCTTATAAATTGGTAAAATGATGCCGTATGCCGGAAGACTTCCTTTTTTTTTTTGTTCTTCAGTCTCGGCAATTCAGAGAAACTCGGTTGTGAAACACTGCCACCTCTGGTCATTCAGTATAATCTGTAGATGGAAAAGTCCACTGTTAGCACATTTTCTATAAGCAATACAAAAAAAATCTTGATTTTTAGAAAGCGTAAACAGATCAATACTATGGAGTCTTTTATTGTGAAAATCAACAGCTCATTAGAAAATCAAATCTCAATTTTAGTTTTTAACCTCACATACTTCTCTGCAACATTGCTAGTTCCAGGATATAAAGCAGGCTTTAGTAGCGTTGGAGGCAGCCAGACTTTTATGAACTATCATGACCAACACAATGTGATCCATATTACTCTCATCTTGATAGAAATTATGTTCAGGCACAGTCTCCCACTGTAAGGTAGTGAGGACATGCTGATGCTGTGAGCGTCTTTTTAATGCATAAAGGAATTATTGTGAGTTTTACTTGCCTTGCATATTGGTAAAATGATGCCGTATGCCGGAAGACTTCCTTTTTTTTTTTTTTCTTCAGTCTCGGCAATTCAGAGAAACTCGGTTGTGAAACACTGCCACCTCTGGTCATTCAGTATAATCTGTAGATGGAAAAGTCCACTGTTAGCACATTTTCTATAAGCAATACAAAAAAATCTTGATTTTTAGAAAGGGTAAACAGATCAATACTATGGAGTCTTTTATTGTGAAAATCAACAGCTCATTAGAAAATCAAATCTCAATTTTAGTTTTTAACCTCACATACTTCTCTGCAACATTGCTAGTTCCAGGATATAAAGCAGGCTTTAGTAGCGTTGGAGGCAGCCAGGCTTTTATGAACTATCATGACCAACACAATGTGATCCATATTACTCTCATCTTGACAGAAATTATGTTCAGGCACAGTCTCCCACTATAAGGTAGTGAGGACATGCTGATGCTGTGAGCGTCTTTTTAATGCATAAAGGAATTATTGTGAGTTTTACTTGCCTTATAAATTGGTAAAATGATGCCGTATGCCGGAAGACTTCCTTTTTTTTTTTGTTCTTCAGTCTCGGCAATTCAGAGAAACTCGGTTGTGAAACACTGCCACCTCTGGTCATTCAGTATAATCTGTAGATGGAAAAGTCCACTGTTAGCACATTTTCTATAAGCAATACAAAAAAAATCTTGATTTTTAGAAAGCGTAAACAGATCAATACTATGGAGTCTTTTATTGTGAAAATCAACAGCTCATTAGAAATTCAAATCTCAATTTTAGTTTTTAACCTCACATACTTCTCTGCAACATTGCTAGTTCCAGGATATAAAGCAGGCTTTAGTAGCGTTGGAGGCAGCCAGGCTTTTATGAACTATCATGACCAACACAATGTGATCCATATTACTCTCATCTTGACAGAAATTATGTTCAGGCACAGTCTCCCACTATAAGGTAGTGAGGACATGCTGATGCTGTGAGCGTCTTTTTAATGCATAAAGGAATTATTGTGAGTTTTACTTGCCTTATAAATTGGTAAAATGATCCCGTATGCCGGAAGACTTCCTTTTTTTTTTCTTCAGTCTCGGCAATTCAGAGAAACTAGGTTGTGAAACACTGCCACCTCTGGTCATTCAGTATAATCTGCAGATGGAAAAGTCCACTGTTAGCACATTTTCTATAAACAATACAAAAAAAATCTTGATTTTTAGAAAGCGTAAACAGATCAATACTATGGAGTCTTTTATTGTGAAAATCAACAGCTCATTAGAAAATCAAATCTCAATTTTAGTTTTTAACCTCACATACTTCTCTGCAACATTGCTAGCTCCAGGATATAAAGCAGGCTTTAGTAGCATTGGAGGCAGCCAGGCTTTTATGAACTATCATGACCAACACAATGTGATCCATATTACTTTCATCTTGACAGAAATTATGTTCAGGCACAGTCTCCCACTGTAAGGTAGTGAGGACATGCTGATGCTGTGAGCGTCTTTTTAATGCATAAAGGAATTATTGTGAGTTTTACTTGCCTTATAAATTGGTAAAATGATGCCGTATGCCGGAAGACTTCCTTTTTTTTTTTTGTTCTTCAGTCTCGGCAATTCAGAGAAACTCGGTTGTGAAACACTGCCACCTCTGGTCATTCAGTATAATCTGTAGATGGAAAAGTCCACTGTTAGCACATTTTCTATAAGCAATACAAAAAAATCTTGATTTTTAGAAAGGGTAAACAGATCAATACTATGGAGTCTTTTATTGTGAAAATCAACAGCTCATTAGAAAATCAAATCTCAATTTTAGTTTTTAACCTCACATACTTCTCTGCAACATTGCTAGCTCCAGGATATAAAGCAGGCTTTAGCAGCATTGGAGGCAGCCAGGCTTTTATGAGCTATCATGACCAACACAATGTGATCCATATTACTTTCATCTTGACAGAAATTATGTTCAGGCACAGTCTCCCACTGTAAGGTAGTGAGGACATGCTGATGCTGTGAGCGTCTTTTTAATGCATAAAGGAATTATTGTGAGTTTTACTTGCCTTATAAATTGGTAAAATGATGCCGTATGCCGGAAGACTTCCTTTTTTTTTTTGTTCTTCAGTCTCGGCAATTCAGAGAAACTCGGTTGTGAAACACTGCCACCTCTGGTCATTCAGTATAATCTGTAGATGGAAAAGTCCACTGTTAGCACATTTTCTATAAGCAATACAAAAAAAATCTTGATTTTTAGAAAGCGTAAACAGATCAATACTATGGAGTCTTTTATTGTGAAAATCAACAGCTCATTAGAAAATCAAATCTCAATTTTAGTTTTTAACCTCACATACTTCTCTGCAACATTGCTAGTTCCAGGATATAAAGCAGGCTTTAGTAGCGTTGGAGGCAGCCAGACTTTTATGAACTATCATGACCAACACAATGTGATCCATATTACTCTCATCTTGATAGAAATTATGTTCAGGCACAGTCTCCCACTGTAAGGTAGTGAGGACATGCTGATGCTGTGAGCGTCTTTTTAATGCATAAAGGAATTATTGTGAGTTTTACTTGCCTTGCATATTGGTAAAATGATGCCGTATGCCGGAAGACTTCCTTTTTTTTTTTTTTCTTCAGTCTCGGCAATTCAGAGAAACTCGGTTGTGAAACACTGCCACCTCTGGTCATTCAGTATAATCTGTAGATGGAAAAGTCCACTGTTAGCACATTTTCTATAAGCAATACAAAAAAATCTTGATTTTTAGAAAGGGTAAACAGATCAATACTATGGAGTCTTTTATTGTGAAAATCAACAGCTCATTAGAAAATCAAATCTCAATTTTAGTTTTTAACCTCACATACTTCTCTGCAACATTGCTAGTTCCAGGATATAAAGCAGGCTTTAGTAGCGTTGGAGGCAGCCAGGCTTTTATGAACTATCATGACCAACACAATGTGATCCATATTACTCTCATCTTGACAGAAATTATGTTCAGGCACAGTCTCCCACTATAAGGTAGTGAGGACATGCTGATGCTGTGAGCGTCTTTTTAATGCATAAAGGAATTATTGTGAGTTTTACTTGCCTTATAAATTGGTAAAATGATGCCGTATGCCGGAAGACTTCCTTTTTTTTTTTGTTCTTCAGTCTCGGCAATTCAGAGAAACTCGGTTGTGAAACACTGCCACCTCTGGTCATTCAGTATAATCTGTAGATGGAAAAGTCCACTGTTAGCACATTTTCTATAAGCAATACAAAAAAAATCTTGATTTTTAGAAAGCGTAAACAGATCAATACTATGGAGTCTTTTATTGTGAAAATCAACAGCTCATTAGAAATTCAAATCTCAATTTTAGTTTTTAACCTCACATACTTCTCTGCAACATTGCTAGTTCCAGGATATAAAGCAGGCTTTAGTAGCGTTGGAGGCAGCCAGACTTTTATGAACTATCATGACCAACACAATGTGATCCATATTACTCTCATCTTGACAGAAATTATGTTCAGGCACAGTCTCCCACTGTAAGGTAGTGAGGACATGCTGATGCTGTGAGCGTCTTTTTAATGCATAAAGGAATTATTGTGAGTTTTACTTGCCTTGCATATTGGTAAAATGATGCCGTATGCCGGAAGACTTCCTTTTTTTTTTTCTTCAGTCTCGTCAATTCAGAGAAACTCGGTTGTGAAACACTGCCACCTCTGGTCATTCAGTATAATTTGCAGATGGAAAAGTCCACTGTTAGCACATTTTCTATAAGCAATACAAAAAAAATCTTGATTTTTAGAAAGCGTAAACAGATCAATACTATGGAGTCTTTTATTGTGAAAATCAACAGCTCATTAGAAAATCAAATCTCAATTTTAGTTTTTAACCTCACATACTTCTCTGCAACATTGCTAGCTCCAGGATATAAAGCAGGCTTTAGTAGCATTGGAGGCAGCCAGGCTTTTATGAGCTATCATGACCAACACAATGTGATCCATATTACTTTCATCTTGACAGAAATTATGTTCAGGCACAGTCTCCCACTGAAAGGTAGTGAGGACATGCTGATGCTGTGAGCGTCTTTTTAATGCATAAAGGAATTATTGTGAGTTTTACTTGCCTTATAAATTGGTAAAATGATGCCGTATGCCGGAAGACTTCCTTTTTTTTTTGTTCTTCAGTCTCGGCAATTCAGAGAAACTCGGTTGTGAAACACTGCCACCTCTGGTCATTCAGTATAATCTGTAGATGGAAAAGTCCACTGTTAGCACATTTTCTATAAGCAATACAAAAAAAATCTTGATTTTTAGAAAGCGTAAACAGATCAATACTATGGAGTCTTTTATTGTGAAAATCAACAGCTCATTAGAAATTCAAATCTCAATTTTAGTTTTTAACCTCACATACTTCTCTGCAACATTGCTAGTTCCAGGATATAAAGCAGGCTTTAGTAGCGTTGGAGGCAGCCAGGCTTTTATGAACTATCATGACCAACACAATGTGATCCATATTACTTTCATCTTGACAGAAATTATGTTCAGGCACAGTCTCCCACTATAAGGTAGTGAGGACATGCTGATGCTGTGAGCGTCTTTTTAATGCATAAAGGAATTATTGTGAGTTTTACTTGCCTTGCATATTGGTAAAATGATGCCGTATGCCGGAAGACTTCCTTTTTTTTGTTTCTTCAGTCTCGGCAATTCAGAGAAACTCGGTTGTGAAACACTGCCACCTCTGGTCATTCAGTATAATTTGCAGATGGAAAAGTCCACTGTTAGCACATTTTCTATAAGCAATACAAAAAAAATCTTGATTTTTAGAAAGCGTAAACAGATCAATACTATGGAGTCTTTTATTGTGAAAATCAACAGCTCATTAGAAAATCAAATCTCAATTTTAGTTTTTAACCTCACATACTTCTCTGCAACATTGCTAGTTCCAGGATATAAAGCAGGCTTTAGTAGCGTTGGAGGCAGCCAGACTTTTATGAACTATCATGACCAACACAATGTGATCCATATTACTCTCATCTTGATAGAAATTATGTTCAGGCACAGTCTCCCACTGTAAGGTAGTGAGGACATGCTGATGCTGTGAGCGTCTTTTTAATGCATAAAGGAATTATTGTGAGTTTTACTTGCCTTATAAATTGGTAAAATGATGCCGTATGCCGGAAGACTTCCTTTTTTTTTTGTTCTTCAGTCTCGGCAATTCAGAGAAACTCGGTTGTGAAACACTGCCACCTCTGGTCATTCAGTATAATCTGTAGATGGAAAAGTCCACTGTTAGCACATTTTCTATAAGCAATACAAAAAAAATCTTGATTTTTAGAAAGCGTAAACAGATCAATACTATGGAGTCTTTTATTGTGAAAATCAACAGCTCATTAGAAATTCAAATCTCAATTTTAGTTTTTAACCTCACATACTTCTCTGCAACATTGCTAGTTCCAGGATATAAAGCAGGCTTTAGTAGCGTTGGAGGCAGCCAGACTTTTATGAACTATCATGACCAACACAATGTGATCCATATTACTCTCATCTTGATAGAAATTATGTTCAGGCACAGTCTCCCACTGTAAGGTAGTGAGGACATGCTGATGCTGTGAGCGTCTTTTTAATGCATAAAGGAATTATTGTGAGTTTTACGTGCCTTGCATATTGGTAAAATGATGCCGTATGCCGGAAGACTTCCTTTTTTGTTTTTTTCTTCAGTCTCGGCAATTCAGAGAAACTCGGTTGTGAAACACTGCCACCTCTGGTCATTCAGTATAATCTGTAGATGGAAAAGTCCACTGTTAGCACATTTTCTATAAGCAATACAAAAAAATCTTGATTTTTAGAAAGGGTAAACAGATCAATACTATGGAGTCTTTTATTGTGAAAATCAACAGCTCATTAGAAAATCAAATCTCAATTTTAGTTTTTAACCTCACATACTTCTCTGCAACATTGCTAGCTCCAGGATAAAAAGCAGGCTTTAGTAGCATTGGAGGCAGCCAGGCTTTTATGAGCTATCATGACCAACACAATGTGATCCATATTACTTTCATCTTGACAGAAATTATGTTCAGGCACAGTCTCCCACTGTAAGGTAGTGAGGACATGCTGATGCTGTGAGCGTCTTTTTAATGCATAAAGGAATTATTGTGAGTTTTACTTGCCTTATAAATTGGTAAAATGATGCCGTATGCCGGAAGACTTCCTTTTTTTTTGTTCTTCAGTCTCGGCAATTCAGAGAAACTCGGTTGTGAAACACTGCCACCTCTGGTCATTCAGTATAATCTGTAGATGGAAAAGTCCACTGTTAGCACATTTTCTATAAGCAATACAAAAAAAATCTTGATTTTTAGAAAGCGTAAACAGATCAATACTATGGAGTCTTTTATTGTGAAAATCAACAGCTCATTAGAAATTCAAATCTCAATTTTAGTTTTTAACCTCACATACTTCTCTGCAACATTGCTAGTTCCAGGATATAAAGCAGGCTTTAGTAGCGTTGGAGGCAGCCAGGCTTTTATGAACTATCATGACCAACACAATGTGATCCATATTACTTTCATCTTGACAGAAATTATGTTCAGGCACAGTCTCCCACTATAAGGTAGTGAGGACATGCTGATGCTGTGAGCGTCTTTTTAATGCATAAAGGAATTATTGTGAGTTTTACTTGCCTTGCATATTGGTAAAATGATGCCGTATGCCGGAAGACTTCCTTTTTTTTGTTTCTTCAGTCTCGGCAATTCAGAGAAACTCGGTTGTGAAACACTGCCACCTCTGGTCATTCAGTATAATTTGCAGATGGAAAAGTCCACTGTTAGCACATTTTCTATAAGCAATACAAAAAAAATCTTGATTTTTAGAAAGCGTAAACAGATCAATACTATGGAGTCTTTTATTGTGAAAATCAACAGCTCATTAGAAAATCAAATCTCAATTTTAGTTTTTAACCTCACATACTTCTCTGCAACATTGCTAGTTCCAGGATATAAAGCAGGCTTTAGTAGCGTTGGAGGCAGCCAGACTTTTATGAACTATCATGACCAACACAATGTGATCCATATTACTCTCATCTTGATAGAAATTATGTTCAGGCACAGTCTCCCACTGTAAGGTAGTGAGGACATGCTGATGCTGTGAGCGTCTTTTTAATGCATAAAGGAATTATTGTGAGTTTTACTTGCCTTGCATATTGGTAAAATGATGCCGTATGCCGGAAGACTTCCTTTTTTTTTTTTTCTTCAGTCTCGGCAATTCAGAGAAACTCGGTTGTGAAACACTGCCACCTCTGGTCATTCAGTATAATCTGTAGATGGAAAAGTCCACTGTTAGCACATTTTCTATAAGCAATACAAAAAAAATCTTGATTTTTAGAAAGCGTAAACAGATCAATACTATGGAGTCTTTTATTGTGAAAATCAACAGCTCATTAGAAATTCAAATCTCAATTTTAGTTTTTAACCTCACATACTTCTCTGCAACATTGCTAGTTCCAGGATATAAAGCAGGCTTTAGTAGCGTTGGAGGCAGCCAGACTTTTATGAACTATCATGACCAACACAATGTGATCCATATTACTCTCATCTTGACAGAAATTATGTTCAGGCACAGTCTCCCACTGTAAGGTAGTGAGGACATGCTGATGCTGTGAGCGTCTTTTTAATGCATAAAGGAATTATTGTGAGTTTTACTTGCCTTGCATATTGGTAAAATGATGCCGTATGCCGGAAGACTTCCTTTTTTTTTTTTCTTCAGTCTCGGCAATTCAGAGAAACTCGGTTGTGAAACACTGCCACCTCTGGTCATTCAGTATAATTTGCAGATGGAAAAGTCCACTGTTAGCACATTTTCTATAAGCAATACAAAAAAAATCTTGATTTTTAGAAAGCGTAAACAGATCAATACTATGGAGTCTTTTATTGTGAAAATCAACAGCTCATTAGAAAATCAAATCTCAATTTTAGTTTTTAACCTCACATACTTCTCTGCAACATTGCTAGCTCCAGGATATAAAGCAGGCTTTAGTAGCATTGGAGGCAGCCAGGCTTTTATGAGCTATCATGACCAACACAATGTGATCCATATTACTTTCATCTTGACAGAAATTATGTTCAGGCACAGTCTCCCACTGTAAGGTAGTGAGGACATGCTGATGCTGTGAGCGTCTTTTTAATGCATAAAGGAATTATTGTGAGTTTTACTTGCCTTATAAATTGGTAAAATGATCCCGTATGCCGGAAGACTTCCTTTTTTTTTTCTTCAGTCTCGGCAATTCAGAGAAACTAGGTTGTGAAACACTGCCACCTCTGGTCATTCAGTATAATCTGCAGATGGAAAAGTCCACTGTTAGCACATTTTCTATAAGCAATACAAAAAAAATCTTGATGATTAGAAAGCGTAAACAGATCAATACTATGGAGTCTTTTATTGTGAAAATCAACAGCTCATTAGAAAATCAAATCTCAATTTTAGTTTTTAACCTCACATACTTCTCTGCAACATTGCTAGTTCCAGGATATAAAGCAGGCTTTAGTAGCGTTGGAGGCAGCCAGACTTTTATGAACTATCATGACCAACACAATGTGATCCATATTACTCTCATCTTGATAGAAATTATGTTCAGGCACAGTCTCCCACTGTAAGGTAGTGAGGACATGCTGATGCTGTGAGCGTCTTTTTAATGCATAAAGGAATTATTGTGAGTTTTACGTGCCTTGCATATTGGTAAAATGATGCCGTATGCCGGAAGACTTCCTTTTTTGTTTTTTTCTTCAGTCTCGGCAATTCAGAGAAACTCGGTTGTGAAACACTGCCACCTCTGGTCATTCAGTATAATCTGTAGATGGAAAAGTCCACTGTTAGCACATTTTCTATAAGCAATACAAAAAAATCTTGATTTTTAGAAAGGGTAAACAGATCAATACTATGGAGTCTTTTATTGTGAAAATCAACAGCTCATTAGAAAATCAAATCTCAATTTTAGTTTTTAACCTCACATACTTCTCTGCAACATTGCTAGCTCCAGGATATAAAGCAGGCTTTAGTAGCATTGGAGGCAGCCAGGCTTTTATGAGCTATCATGACCAACACAATGTGATCCATATTACTTTCATCTTGACAGAAATTATGTTCAGGCACAGTCTCCCACTGTAAGGTAGTGAGGACATGCTGATGCTGTGAGCGTCTTTTTAATGCATAAAGGAATTATTGTGAGTTTTACTTGCCTTATAAATTGGTAAAATGATGCCGTATGCCGGAAGACTTCCTTTTTTTTTTGTTCTTCAGTCTCGGCAATTCAGAGAAACTCGGTTGTGAAACACTGCCACCTCTGGTCATTCAGTATAATCTGTAGATGGAAAAGTCCACTGTTAGCACATTTTCTATAAGCAATACAAAAAAAATCTTGATTTTTAGAAAGCGTAAACAGATCAATACTATGGAGTCTTTTATTGTGAAAATCAACAGCTCATTAGAAATTCAAATCTCAATTTTAGTTTTTAACCTCACATACTTCTCTGCAACATTGCTAGTTCCAGGATATAAAGCAGGCTTTAGTAGCGTTGGAGGCAGCCAGGCTTTTATGAACTATCATGACCAACACAATGTGATCCATATTACTTTCATCTTGACAGAAATTATGTTCAGGCACAGTCTCCCACTATAAGGTAGTGAGGACATGCTGATGCTGTGAGCGTCTTTTTAATGCATAAAGGAATTATTGTGAGTTTTACTTGCCTTGCATATTGGTAAAATGATGCCGTATGCCGGAAGACTTCCTTTTTTTTGTTTCTTCAGTCTCGGCAATTCAGAGAAACTCGGTTGTGAAACACTGCCACCTCTGGTCATTCAGTATAATTTGCAGATGGAAAAGTCCACTGTTAGCACATTTTCTATAAGCAATACAAAAAAAATCTTGATTTTTAGAAAGCGTAAACAGATCAATACTATGGAGTCTTTTATTGTGAAAATCAACAGCTCATTAGAAAATCAAATCTCAATTTTAGTTTTTAACCTCACATACTTCTCTGCAACATTGCTAGTTCCAGGATATAAAGCAGGCTTTAGTAGCGTTGGAGGCAGCCAGACTTTTATGAACTATCATGACCAACACAATGTGATCCATATTACTCTCATCTTGATAGAAATTATGTTCAGGCACAGTCTCCCACTGTAAGGTAGTGAGGACATGCTGATGCTGTGAGCGTCTTTTTAATGCATAAAGGAATTATTGTGAGTTTTACTTGCCTTGCATATTGGTAAAATGATGCCGTATGCCGGAAGACTTCCTTTTTTTTTTTTTCTTCAGTCTCGGCAATTCAGAGAAACTCGGTTGTGAAACACTGCCACCTCTGGTCATTCAGTATAATCTGTAGATGGAAAAGTCCACTGTTAGCACATTTTCTATAAGCAATACAAAAAAAATCTTGATTTTTAGAAAGCGTAAACAGATCAATACTATGGAGTCTTTTATTGTGAAAATCAACAGCTCATTAGAAAATCAAATCTCAATTTTAGTTTTTAACCTCACATACTTCTCTGCAACATTGCTAGCTCCAGGATATAAAGCAGGCTTTAGTAGCGTTGGAGGCAGCCAGGCTTTTATGAACTATCATGACCAACACAATGTGATCCATATTACTTTCATCTTGACAGAAATTATGTTCAGGCACAGTCTCCCACTGTAAGGTAGTGAGGACATGCTGATGCTGTGAGCGTCTTTTTAATGCATAAAGGAATTATTGTGAGTTTTACTTGCCTTATAAATTGGTAAAATGATCCCGTATGCCGGAAGACTTCCTTTTTTTTTTCTTCAGTCTCGGCAATTCAGAGAAACTAGGTTGTGAAACACTGCCACCTCTGGTCATTCAGTATAATCTGCAGATGGAAAAGTCCACTGTTAGCACATTTTCTATAAGCAATACAAAAAAAATCTTGATGATTAGAAAGCGTAAACAGATCAATACTATGGAGTCTTTTATTGTGAAAATCAACAGCTCATTAGAAAATCAAATCTCAATTTTAGTTTTTAACCTCACATACTTCTCTGCAACATTGCTAGTTCCAGGATATAAAGCAGGCTTTAGTAGCGTTGGAGGCAGCCAGACTTTTATGAACTATCATGACCAACACAATGTGATCCATATTACTCTCATCTTGATAGAAATTATGTTCAGGCACAGTCTCCCACTGTAAGGTAGTGAGGACATGCTGATGCTGTGAGCGTCTTTTTAATGCATAAAGGAATTATTGTGAGTTTTACGTGCCTTGCATATTGGTAAAATGATGCCGTATGCCGGAAGACTTCCTTTTTTGTTTTTTTCTTCAGTCTCGGCAATTCAGAGAAACTCGGTTGTGAAACACTGCCACCTCTGGTCATTCAGTATAATCTGTAGATGGAAAAGTCCACTGTTAGCACATTTTCTATAAGCAATACAAAAAAATCTTGATTTTTAGAAAGGGTAAACAGATCAATACTATGGAGTCTTTTATTGTGAAAATCAACAGCTCATTAGAAAATCAAATCTCAATTTTAGTTTTTAACCTCACATACTTCTCTGCAACATTGCTAGCTCCAGGATATAAAGCAGGCTTTAGTAGCATTGGAGGCAGCCAGGCTTTTATGAGCTATCATGACCAACACAATGTGATCCATATTACTTTCATCTTGACAGAAATTATGTTCAGGCACAGTCTCCCACTGTAAGGTAGTGAGGACATGCTGATGCTGTGAGCGTCTTTTTAATGCATAAAGGAATTATTGTGAGTTTTACTTGCCTTATAAATTGGTAAAATGATGCCGTATGCCGGAAGACTTCCTTTTTTTTTTGTTCTTCAGTCTCGGCAATTCAGAGAAACTCGGTTGTGAAACACTGCCACCTCTGGTCATTCAGTATAATCTGTAGATGGAAAAGTCCACTGTTAGCACATTTTCTATAAGCAATACAAAAACAATCTTGATTTTTAGAAAGCGTAAACAGATCAATACTATGGAGTCTTTTATTGTGAAAATCAACAGCTCATTAGAAATTCAAATCTCAATTTTAGTTTTTAACCTCACATACTTCTCTGCAACATTGCTAGTTCCAGGATATAAAGCAGGCTTTAGTAGCGTTGGAGGCAGCCAGGCTTTTATGAACTATCATGACCAACACAATGTGATCCATATTACTTTCATCTTGACAGAAATTATGTTCAGGCACAGTCTCCCACTATAAGGTAGTGAGGACATGCTGATGCTGTGAGCGTCTTTTTAATGCATAAAGGAATTATTGTGAGTTTTACTTGCCTTGCATATTGGTAAAATGATGCCGTATGCCGGAAGACTTCCTTTTTTTTGTTTCTTCAGTCTCGGCAATTCAGAGAAACTCGGTTGTGAAACACTGCCACCTCTGGTCATTCAGTATAATTTGCAGATGGAAAAGTCCACTGTTAGCACATTTTCTATAAGCAATACAAAAAAAATCTTGATTTTTAGAAAGCGTAAACAGATCAATACTATGGAGTCTTTTATTGTGAAAATCAACAGCTCATTAGAAAATCAAATCTCAATTTTAGTTTTTAACCTCACATACTTCTCTGCAACATTGCTAGTTCCAGGATATAAAGCAGGCTTTAGTAGCGTTGGAGGCAGCCAGACTTTTATGAACTATCATGACCAACACAATGTGATCCATATTACTCTCATCTTGATAGAAATTATGTTCAGGCACAGTCTCCCACTGTAAGGTAGTGAGGACATGCTGATGCTGTGAGCGTCTTTTTAATGCATAAAGGAATTATTGTGAGTTTTACTTGCCTTGCATATTGGTAAAATGATGCCGTATGCCGGAAGACTTCCTTTTTTTTTTTTTCTTCAGTCTCGGCAATTCAGAGAAACTCGGTTGTGAAACACTGCCACCTCTGGTCATTCAGTATAATCTGTAGATGGAAAAGTCCACTGTTAGCACATTTTCTATAAGCAATACAAAAAAATCTTGATTTTTAGAAAGCGTAAACAGATCAATACTATGGAGCCTTTTATTGTGAAAATCAACAGCTCATTAGAAAATCAAATCTCAATTTTAGTTTTTAACCTCACATACTTCTCTGCAACATTGCTAGTTCCAGGATATAAAGCAGGCTTTAGTAGCGTTGGAGGCAGCCAGGCTTTTATGAACTATCATGACCAACACAATGTGATCCATATTACTTTCATCTTGACAGAAATTATGTTCAGGCACAGTCTCCCACTGTAAGGTAGTGAGGACATGCTGATGCTGTGAGCGTCTTTTTAATGCATAAAGGAATTATTGTGAGTTAAACTTGCCTTGTATATTGGTAAAATGATGCCGTATGCCGGAAGACTTCCTTTTTTTTTTTTGTTCTTCAGTCTCGGCAATTCAGAGAAACTCGGTTGTGAAACACTGCCACCTCTGGTCATTCAGTATAATCTGTAGATGGAAAAGTCCACTGTTAGCACATTTTCTATAAGCAATACAAAAAAAATCTTGATTTTTAGAAAGCGTAAACAGATCAATACTATGGAGTCTTTTATTGTGAAAATCAACAGCTCATTAGAAAATCAAATCTCAATTTTAGTTTTTAACCTCACATACTTCTCTGCAACATTGCTAGCTCCAGGATATAAAGCAGGCTTTAGTAGCGTTGGAGGCAGCCAGGCTTTTATGAACTATCATGACCAACACAATGTGATCCATATTACTTTCATCTTGACAGAAATTATGTTCAGGCACAGTCTCCCACTGTAAGGTAGTGAGGACATGCTGATGCTGTGAGCGTCTTTTTAATGCATAAAGGAATTATTGTGAGTTTTACTTGCCTTATAAATTGGTAAAATGATGCCGTATGCCGGAAGACTTCCTTTTTTTTTTTTGTTCTTCAGTCTCGGCAATTCAGAGAAACTCGGTTGTGAAACACTGCCACCTCTGGTCATTCAGTATAATCTGTAGATGGAAAAGTCCACTGTTAGCACATTTTCTATAAGCAATACAAAAAAATCTTGATTTTTAGAAAGGGTAAACAGATCAATACTATGGAGTCTTTTATTGTGAAAATCAACAGCTCATTAGAAAATCAAATCTCAATTTTAGTTTTTAACCTCACATACTTCTCTGCAACATTGCTAGCTCCAGGATATAAAGCAGGCTTTAGCAGCATTGGAGGCAGCCAGGCTTTTATGAGCTATCATGACCAACACAATGTGATCCATATTACTTTCATCTTGACAGAAATTATGTTCAGGCACAGTCTCCCACTGTAAGGTAGTGAGGACATGCTGATGCTGTGAGCGTCTTTTTAATGCATAAAGGAATTATTGTGAGTTTTACTTGCCTTATAAATTGGTAAAATGATGCCGTATGCCGGAAGACTTCCTTTTTTTTTTTGTTCTTCAGTCTCGGCAATTCAGAGAAACTCGGTTGTGAAACACTGCCACCTCTGGTCATTCAGTATAATCTGTAGATGGAAAAGTCCACTGTTAGCACATTTTCTATAAGCAATACAAAAAAAATCTTGATTTTTAGAAAGCGTAAACAGATCAATACTATGGAGTCTTTTATTGTGAAAATCAACAGCTCATTAGAAAATCAAATCTCAATTTTAGTTTTTAACCTCACATACTTCTCTGCAACATTGCTAGTTCCAGGATATAAAGCAGGCTTTAGTAGCGTTGGAGGCAGCCAGACTTTTATGAACTATCATGACCAACACAATGTGATCCATATTACTCTCATCTTGATAGAAATTATGTTCAGGCACAGTCTCCCACTGTAAGGTAGTGAGGACATGCTGATGCTGTGAGCGTCTTTTTAATGCATAAAGGAATTATTGTGAGTTTTACTTGCCTTGCATATTGGTAAAATGATGCCGTATGCCGGAAGACTTCCTTTTTTTTTTTTTTCTTCAGTCTCGGCAATTCAGAGAAACTCGGTTGTGAAACACTGCCACCTCTGGTCATTCAGTATAATCTGTAGATGGAAAAGTCCACTGTTAGCACATTTTCTATAAGCAATACAAAAAAATCTTGATTTTTAGAAAGGGTAAACAGATCAATACTATGGAGTCTTTTATTGTGAAAATCAACAGCTCATTAGAAAATCAAATCTCAATTTTAGTTTTTAACCTCACATACTTCTCTGCAACATTGCTAGTTCCAGGATATAAAGCAGGCTTTAGTAGCGTTGGAGGCAGCCAGGCTTTTATGAACTATCATGACCAACACAATGTGATCCATATTACTCTCATCTTGACAGAAATTATGTTCAGGCACAGTCTCCCACTATAAGGTAGTGAGGACATGCTGATGCTGTGAGCGTCTTTTTAATGCATAAAGGAATTATTGTGAGTTTTACTTGCCTTATAAATTGGTAAAATGATCCCGTATGCCGGAAGACTTCCTTTTTTTTTTCTTCAGTCTCGGCAATTCAGAGAAACTAGGTTGTGAAACACTGCCACCTCTGGTCATTCAGTATAATCTGCAGATGGAAAAGTCCACTGTTAGCACATTTTCTATAAGCAATACAAAAAAAATCTTGATGATTAGAAAGCGTAAACAGATCAATACTATGGAGTCTTTTATTGTGAAAATCAACAGCTCATTAGAAATTCAAATCTCAATTTTAGTTTTTAACCTCACATACTTCTCTGCAACATTGCTAGTTCCAGGATATAAAGCAGGCTTTAGTAGCGTTGGAGGCAGCCAGACTTTTATGAACTATCATGACCAACACAATGTGATCCATATTACTCTCATCTTGACAGAAATTATGTTCAGGCACAGTCTCCCACTGTAAGGTAGTGAGGACATGCTGATGCTGTGAGCGTCTTTTTAATGCATAAAGGAATTATTGTGAGTTTTACTTGCCTTGCATATTGGTAAAATGATGCCGTATGCCGGAAGACTTCCTTTTTTTTTTTCTTCAGTCTCGTCAATTCAGAGAAACTCGGTTGTGAAACACTGCCACCTCTGGTCATTCAGTATAATTTGCAGATGGAAAAGTCCACTGTTAGCACATTTTCTATAAGCAATACAAAAAAAATCTTGATTTTTAGAAAGCGTAAACAGATCAATACTATGGAGTCTTTTATTGTGAAAATCAACAGCTCATTAGAAATTCAAATCTCAATTTTAGTTTTTAACCTCACATACTTCTCTGCAACATTGCTAGTTCCAGGATATAAAGCAGGCTTTAGTAGCGTTGGAGGCAGCCAGGCTTTTATGAACTATCATGACCAACACAATGTGATCCATATTACTCTCATCTTGACAGAAATTATGTTCAGGCACAGTCTCCCACTATAAGGTAGTGAGGACATGCTGATGCTGTGAGCGTCTTTTTAATGCATAAAGGAATTATTGTGAGTTTTACTTGCCTTATAAATTGGTAAAATGATCCCGTATGCCGGAAGACTTCCTTTTTTTTTTCTTCAGTCTCGGCAATTCAGAGAAACTAGGTTGTGAAACACTGCCACCTCTGGTCATTCAGTATAATCTGCAGATGGAAAAGTCCACTGTTAGCACATTTTCTATAAGCAATACAAAAAAAATCTTGATTTTTAGAAAGCGTAAACAGATCAATACTATGGAGTCTTTTATTGTGAAAATCAACAGCTCATTAGAAAATCAAATCTCAATTTTAGTTTTTAACCTCACATACTTCTCTGCAACATTGCTAGCTCCAGGATATAAAGCAGGCTTTAGTAGCATTGGAGGCAGCCAGGCTTTTATGAGCTATCATGACCAACACAATGTGATCCATATTACTTTCATCTTGACAGAAATTATGTTCAGGCTCAGTCTCCCACTGTAAGGTAGTGAGGACATGCTGATGCTGTGAGCGTCTTTTTAATGCATAAAGGAATTATTGTGAGTTTTACTTGCCTTATAAATTGGTAAAATGATCCCGTATGCCGGAAGACTTCCTTTTTTTTTTCTTCAGTCTCGGCAATTCAGAGAAACTAGGTTGTGAAACACTGCCACCTCTGGTCATTCAGTATAATCTGCAGATGGAAAAGTCCACTGTTAGCACATTTTCTATAAGCAATACAAAAAAAATCTTGATGATTAGAAAGCGTAAACAGATCAATACTATGGAGTCTTTTATTGTGAAAATCAACAGCTCATTAGAAATTCAAATCTCAATTTTAGTTTTTAACCTCACATACTTCTCTGCAACATTGCTAGTTCCAGGATATAAAGCAGGCTTTAGTAGCGTTGGAGGCAGCCAGGCTTTTATGAACTATCATGACCAACACAATGTGATCCATATTACTCTCATCTTGACAGAAATTATGTTCAGGCACAGTCTCCCACTATAAGGTAGTGAGGACATGCTGATGCTGTGAGCGTCTTTTTAATGCATAAAGGAATTATTGTGAGTTTTACTTGCCTTATAAATTGGTAAAATGATCCCGTATGCCGGAAGACTTCCTTTTTTTTTTCTTCAGTCTCGGCAATTCAGAGAAACTAGGTTGTGAAACACTGCCACCTCTGGTCATTCAGTATAATCTGCAGATGGAAAAGTCCACTGTTAGCACATTTTCTATAAGCAATACAAAAAAAATCTTGATTTTTAGAAAGCGTAAACAGATCAATACTATGGAGTCTTTTATTGTGAAAATCAACAGCTCATTAGAAAATCAAATCTCAATTTTAGTTTTTAACCTCACATACTTCTCTGCAACATTGCTAGCTCCAGGATATAAAGCAGGCTTTAGTAGCGTTGGAGGCAGCCAGGCTTTTATGAACTATCATGACCAACACAATGTGATCCATATTACTTTCATCTTGACAGAAATTATGTTCAGGCACAGTCTCCCACTGTAAGGTAGTGAGGACATGCTGATGCTGTGAGCGTCTTTTTAATGCATAAAGGAATTATTGTGAGTTTTACTTGCCTTATAAATTGGTAAAATGATGCCGTATGCCGGAAGACTTCCTTTTTTTTTTTTGTTCTTCAGTCTCGGCAATTCAGAGAAACTCGGTTGTGAAACACTGCCACCTCTGGTCATTCAGTATAATCTGTAGATGGAAAAGTCCACTGTTAGCACATTTTCTATAAGCAATACAAAAAAATCTTGATTTTTAGAAAGGGTAAACAGATCAATACTATGGAGTCTTTTATTGTGAAAATCAACAGCTCATTAGAAAATCAAATCTCAATTTTAGTTTTTAACCTCACATACTTCTCTGCAACATTGCTAGCTCCAGGATATAAAGCAGGCTTTAGCAGCATTGGAGGCAGCCAGGCTTTTATGAGCTATCATGACCAACACAATGTGATCCATATTACTTTCATCTTGACAGAAATTATGTTCAGGCACAGTCTCCCACTGTAAGGTAGTGAGGACATGCTGATGCTGTGAGCGTCTTTTTAATGCATAAAGGAATTATTGTGAGTTTTACTTGCCTTATAAATTGGTAAAATGATGCCGTATGCCGGAAGACTTCCTTTTTTTTTTTGTTCTTCAGTCTCGGCAATTCAGAGAAACTCGGTTGTGAAACACTGCCACCTCTGGTCATTCAGTATAATCTGTAGATGGAAAAGTCCACTGTTAGCACATTTTCTATAAGCAATACAAAAAAATCTTGATTTTTAGAAAGCGTAAACAGATCAATACTATGGAGTCTTTTATTGTGAAAATCAACAGCTCATTAGAAAATCAAATCTCAATTTTAGTTTTTAACCTCACATACTTCTCTGCAACATTGCTAGTTCCAGGATATAAAGCAGGCTTTAGTAGCGTTGGAGGCAGCCAGACTTTTATGAACTATCATGACCAACACAATGTGATCCATATTACTCTCATCTTGATAGAAATTATGTTCAGGCACAGTCTCCCACTGTAAGGTAGTGAGGACATGCTGATGCTGTGAGCGTCTTTTTAATGCATAAAGGAATTATTGTGAGTTTTACTTGCCTTGCATATTGGTAAAATGATGCCGTATGCCGGAAGACTTCCTTTTTTTTTTTTTCTTCAGTCTCGGCAATTCAGAGAAACTCGGTTGTGAAACACTGCCACCTCTGGTCATTCAGTATAATCTGTAGATGGAAAAGTCCACTGTTAGCACATTTTCTATAAGCAATACAAAAAAAATCTTGATTTTTAGAAAGCGTAAACAGATCAATACTATGGAGTCTTTTATTGTGAAAATCAACAGCTCATTAGAAAATCAAATCTCAATTTTAGTTTTTAACCTCACATACTTCTCTGCAACATTGCTAGTTCCAGGATATAAAGCAGGCTTTAGTAGCGTTGGAGGCAGCCAGACTTTTATGAACTATCATGACCAACACAATGTGATCCATATTACTCTCATCTTGATAGAAATTATGTTCAGGCACAGTCTCCCACTGTAAGGTAGTGAGGACATGCTGATGCTGTGAGCGTCTTTTTAATGCATAAAGGAATTATTGTGAGTTTTACTTGCCTTGCATATTGGTAAAATGATGCCGTATGCCGGAAGACTTCCTTTTTTTTTTTTTCTTCAGTCTCGGCAATTCAGAGAAACTCGGTTGTGAAACACTGCCACCTCTGGTCATTCAGTATAATCTGTAGATGGAAAAGTCCACTGTTAGCACATTTTCTATAAGCAATACAAAAAAATCTTGATTTTTAGAAAGCGTAAACAGATCAATACTATGGAGCCTTTTATTGTGAAAATCAACAGCTCATTAGAAAATCAAATCTCAATTTTAGTTTTTAACCTCACATACTTCTCTGCAACATTGCTAGTTCCAGGATATAAAGCAGGCTTTAGTAGCGTTGGAGGCAGCCAGGCTTTTATGAACTATCATGACCAACACAATGTGATCCATATTACTTTCATCTTGACAGAAATTATGTTCAGGCACAGTCTCCCACTGTAAGGTAGTGAGGACATGCTGATGCTGTGAGCGTCTTTTTAATGCATAAAGGAATTATTGTGAGTTAAACTTGCCTTGTATATTGGTAAAATGATGCCGTATGCCGGAAGACTTCCTTTTTTTTTTTTGTTCTTCAGTCTCGGCAATTCAGAGAAACTCGGTTGTGAAACACTGCCACCTCTGGTCATTCAGTATAATCTGTAGATGGAAAAGTCCACTGTTAGCACATTTTCTATAAGCAATACAAAAAAAATCTTGATTTTTAGAAAGCGTAAACAGATCAATACTATGGAGTCTTTTATTGTGAAAATCAACAGCTCATTAGAAAATCAAATCTCAATTTTAGTTTTTAACCTCACATACTTCTCTGCAACATTGCTAGCTCCAGGATATAAAGCAGGCTTTAGTAGCGTTGGAGGCAGCCAGGCTTTTATGAACTATCATGACCAACACAATGTGATCCATATTACTTTCATCTTGACAGAAATTATGTTCAGGCACAGTCTCCCACTGTAAGGTAGTGAGGACATGCTGATGCTGTGAGCGTCTTTTTAATGCATAAAGGAATTATTGTGAGTTTTACTTGCCTTATAAATTGGTAAAATGATGCCGTATGCCGGAAGACTTCCTTTTTTTTTTTTGTTCTTCAGTCTCGGCAATTCAGAGAAACTCGGTTGTGAAACACTGCCACCTCTGGTCATTCAGTATAATCTGTAGATGGAAAAGTCCACTGTTAGCACATTTTCTATAAGCAATACAAAAAAATCTTGATTTTTAGAAAGGGTAAACAGATCAATACTATGGAGTCTTTTATTGTGAAAATCAACAGCTCATTAGAAAATCAAATCTCAATTTTAGTTTTTAACCTCACATACTTCTCTGCAACATTGCTAGCTCCAGGATATAAAGCAGGCTTTAGCAGCATTGGAGGCAGCCAGGCTTTTATGAGCTATCATGACCAACACAATGTGATCCATATTACTTTCATCTTGACAGAAATTATGTTCAGGCACAGTCTCCCACTGTAAGGTAGTGAGGACATGCTGATGCTGTGAGCGTCTTTTTAATGCATAAAGGAATTATTGTGAGTTTTACTTGCCTTATAAATTGGTAAAATGATGCCGTATGCCGGAAGACTTCCTTTTTTTTTTTGTTCTTCAGTCTCGGCAATTCAGAGAAACTCGGTTGTGAAACACTGCCACCTCTGGTCATTCAGTATAATCTGTAGATGGAAAAGTCCACTGTTAGCACATTTTCTATAAGCAATACAAAAAAAATCTTGATTTTTAGAAAGCGTAAACAGATCAATACTATGGAGTCTTTTATTGTGAAAATCAACAGCTCATTAGAAAATCAAATCTCAATTTTAGTTTTTAACCTCACATACTTCTCTGCAACATTGCTAGTTCCAGGATATAAAGCAGGCTTTAGTAGCGTTGGAGGCAGCCAGACTTTTATGAACTATCATGACCAACACAATGTGATCCATATTACTCTCATCTTGATAGAAATTATGTTCAGGCACAGTCTCCCACTGTAAGGTAGTGAGGACATGCTGATGCTGTGAGCGTCTTTTTAATGCATAAAGGAATTATTGTGAGTTTTACTTGCCTTGCATATTGGTAAAATGATGCCGTATGCCGGAAGACTTCCTTTTTTTTTTTTTTCTTCAGTCTCGGCAATTCAGAGAAACTCGGTTGTGAAACACTGCCACCTCTGGTCATTCAGTATAATCTGTAGATGGAAAAGTCCACTGTTAGCACATTTTCTATAAGCAATACAAAAAAATCTTGATTTTTAGAAAGGGTAAACAGATCAATACTATGGAGTCTTTTATTGTGAAAATCAACAGCTCATTAGAAAATCAAATCTCAATTTTAGTTTTTAACCTCACATACTTCTCTGCAACATTGCTAGTTCCAGGATATAAAGCAGGCTTTAGTAGCGTTGGAGGCAGCCAGGCTTTTATGAACTATCATGACCAACACAATGTGATCCATATTACTCTCATCTTGACAGAAATTATGTTCAGGCACAGTCTCCCACTATAAGGTAGTGAGGACATGCTGATGCTGTGAGCGTCTTTTTAATGCATAAAGGAATTATTGTGAGTTTTACTTGCCTTATAAATTGGTAAAATGATCCCGTATGCCGGAAGACTTCCTTTTTTTTTTCTTCAGTCTCGGCAATTCAGAGAAACTAGGTTGTGAAACACTGCCACCTCTGGTCATTCAGTATAATCTGCAGATGGAAAAGTCCACTGTTAGCACATTTTCTATAAGCAATACAAAAAAAATCTTGATGATTAGAAAGCGTAAACAGATCAATACTATGGAGTCTTTTATTGTGAAAATCAACAGCTCATTAGAAATTCAAATCTCAATTTTAGTTTTTAACCTCACATACTTCTCTGCAACATTGCTAGTTCCAGGATATAAAGCAGGCTTTAGTAGCGTTGGAGGCAGCCAGACTTTTATGAACTATCATGACCAACACAATGTGATCCATATTACTCTCATCTTGACAGAAATTATGTTCAGGCACAGTCTCCCACTGTAAGGTAGTGAGGACATGCTGATGCTGTGAGCGTCTTTTTAATGCATAAAGGAATTATTGTGAGTTTTACTTGCCTTGCATATTGGTAAAATGATGCCGTATGCCGGAAGACTTCCTTTTTTTTTTTCTTCAGTCTCGTCAATTCAGAGAAACTCGGTTGTGAAACACTGCCACCTCTGGTCATTCAGTATAATTTGCAGATGGAAAAGTCCACTGTTAGCACATTTTCTATAAGCAATACAAAAAAAATCTTGATTTTTAGAAAGCGTAAACAGATCAATACTATGGAGTCTTTTATTGTGAAAATCAACAGCTCATTAGAAATTCAAATCTCAATTTTAGTTTTTAACCTCACATACTTCTCTGCAACATTGCTAGTTCCAGGATATAAAGCAGGCTTTAGTAGCGTTGGAGGCAGCCAGGCTTTTATGAACTATCATGACCAACACAATGTGATCCATATTACTCTCATCTTGACAGAAATTATGTTCAGGCACAGTCTCCCACTATAAGGTAGTGAGGACATGCTGATGCTGTGAGCGTCTTTTTAATGCATAAAGGAATTATTGTGAGTTTTACTTGCCTTATAAATTGGTAAAATGATCCCGTATGCCGGAAGACTTCCTTTTTTTTTTCTTCAGTCTCGGCAATTCAGAGAAACTAGGTTGTGAAACACTGCCACCTCTGGTCATTCAGTATAATCTGCAGATGGAAAAGTCCACTGTTAGCACATTTTCTATAAGCAATACAAAAAAAATCTTGATTTTTAGAAAGCGTAAACAGATCAATACTATGGAGTCTTTTATTGTGAAAATCAACAGCTCATTAGAAAATCAAATCTCAATTTTAGTTTTTAACCTCACATACTTCTCTGCAACATTGCTAGCTCCAGGATATAAAGCAGGCTTTAGTAGCATTGGAGGCAGCCAGGCTTTTATGAGCTATCATGACCAACACAATGTGATCCATATTACTTTCATCTTGACAGAAATTATGTTCAGGCTCAGTCTCCCACTGTAAGGTAGTGAGGACATGCTGATGCTGTGAGCGTCTTTTTAATGCATAAAGGAATTATTGTGAGTTTTACTTGCCTTATAAATTGGTAAAATGATCCCGTATGCCGGAAGACTTCCTTTTTTTTTTCTTCAGTCTCGGCAATTCAGAGAAACTAGGTTGTGAAACACTGCCACCTCTGGTCATTCAGTATAATCTGCAGATGGAAAAGTCCACTGTTAGCACATTTTCTATAAGCAATACAAAAAAAATCTTGATGATTAGAAAGCGTAAACAGATCAATACTATGGAGTCTTTTATTGTGAAAATCAACAGCTCATTAGAAATTCAAATCTCAATTTTAGTTTTTAACCTCACATACTTCTCTGCAACATTGCTAGTTCCAGGATATAAAGCAGGCTTTAGTAGCGTTGGAGGCAGCCAGGCTTTTATGAACTATCATGACCAACACAATGTGATCCATATTACTCTCATCTTGACAGAAATTATGTTCAGGCACAGTCTCCCACTATAAGGTAGTGAGGACATGCTGATGCTGTGAGCGTCTTTTTAATGCATAAAGGAATTATTGTGAGTTTTACTTGCCTTATAAATTGGTAAAATGATCCCGTATGCCGGAAGACTTCCTTTTTTTTTTCTTCAGTCTCGGCAATTCAGAGAAACTAGGTTGTGAAACACTGCCACCTCTGGTCATTCAGTATAATCTGCAGATGGAAAAGTCCACTGTTAGCACATTTTCTATAAGCAATACAAAAAAAATCTTGATTTTTAGAAAGCGTAAACAGATCAATACTATGGAGTCTTTTATTGTGAAAATCAACAGCTCATTAGAAAATCAAATCTCAATTTTAGTTTTTAACCTCACATACTTCTCTGCAACATTGCTAGCTCCAGGATATAAAGCAGGCTTTAGTAGCGTTGGAGGCAGCCAGGCTTTTATGAACTATCATGACCAACACAATGTGATCCATATTACTTTCATCTTGACAGAAATTATGTTCAGGCACAGTCTCCCACTGTAAGGTAGTGAGGACATGCTGATGCTGTGAGCGTCTTTTTAATGCATAAAGGAATTATTGTGAGTTTTACTTGCCTTATAAATTGGTAAAATGATGCCGTATGCCGGAAGACTTCCTTTT
Organism: Triturus cristatus; assembly: GCF_964204655.1. NCBI lineage: Eukaryota > Metazoa > Chordata > Amphibia > Caudata > Salamandridae > Triturus > Triturus cristatus. The sequence goes on along the minus strand of NC_140594.1, from coordinate 936,196,647 downwards.
TTTTTTTTGTTCTTCAGTCTCGGCAATTCAGAGAAACTCGGTTGTGAAACACTGCCACCTCTGGTCATTCAGTATAATCTGTAGATGGAAAAGTCCACTGTTAGCACATTTTCTTTAAGCAAAACAAAAAAATCTTGATTTTTAGAAAGGGTAAACAGATCAATACTATGGAGTCTTTTATTGTGAAAATCAACAGCTCATTAGAAAATCAAATCTCAATTTTAGTTTTTAACCTCACATACTTCTCTGCAACATTGCTAGCTCCAGGATATAAAGCAGGCTTTAGCAGCATTGGAGGCAGCCAGGCTTTTATGAGCTATCATGACCAACACAATGTGATCCATATTACTTTCATCTTGACAGAAATTATGTTCAGGCACAGTCTCCCACTGTAAGGTAGTGAGGACATGCTGATGCTGTGAGCGTCTTTTTAATGCATAAAGGAATTATTGTGAGTTTTACTTGCCTTATAAATTGGTAAAATGATGCCGTATGCCGGAAGACTTCCTTTTTTTTTTTGTTCTTCAGTCTCGGCAATTCAGAGAAACTCGGTTGTGAAACACTGCCACCTCTGGTCATTCAGTATAATCTGTAGATGGAAAAGTCCACTGTTAGCACATTTTCTATAAGCAATACAAAAAAATCTTGATTTTTAGAAAGCGTAAACAGATCAATACTATGGAGTCTTTTATTGTGAAAATCAACAGCTCATTAGAAAATCAAATCTCAATTTTAGTTTTTAACCTCACATACTTCTCTGCAACATTGCTAGTTCCAGGATATAAAGCAGGCTTTAGTAGCGTTGGAGGCAGCCAGACTTTTATGAACTATCATGACCAACACAATGTGATCCATATTACTCTCATCTTGATAGAAATTATGTTCAGGCACAGTCTCCCACTGTAAGGTAGTGAGGACATGCTGATGCTGTGAGCGTCTTTTTAATGCATAAAGGAATTATTGTGAGTTTTACTTGCCTTGCATATTGGTAAAATGATGCCGTATGCCGGAAGACTTCCTTTTTTTTTTTTTTCTTCAGTCTCGGCAATTCAGAGAAACTCGGTTGTGAAACACTGCCACCTCTGGTCATTCAGTATAATCTGTAGATGGAAAAGTCCACTGTTAGCACATTTTCTATAAGCAATACAAAAAAATCTTGATTTTTAGAAAGGGTAAACAGATCAATACTATGGAGTCTTTTATTGTGAAAATCAACAGCTCATTAGAAAATCAAATCTCAATTTTAGTTTTTAACCTCACATACTTCTCTGCAACATTGCTAGTTCCAGGATATAAAGCAGGCTTTAGTAGCGTTGGAGGCAGCCAGGCTTTTATGAACTATCATGACCAACACAATGTGATCCATATTACTCTCATCTTGACAGAAATTATGTTCAGGCACAGTCTCCCACTATAAGGTAGTGAGGACATGCTGATGCTGTGAGCGTCTTTTTAATGCATAAAGGAATTATTGTGAGTTTTACTTGCCTTATAAATTGGTAAAATGATCCCGTATGCCGGAAGACTTCCTTTTTTTTTTCTTCAGTCTCGGCAATTCAGAGAAACTAGGTTGTGAAACACTGCCACCTCTGGTCATTCAGTATAATCTGCAGATGGAAAAGTCCACTGTTAGCACATTTTCTATAAGCAATACAAAAAAAATCTTGATGATTAGAAAGCGTAAACAGATCAATACTATGGAGTCTTTTATTGTGAAAATCAACAGCTCATTAGAAATTTAAATCTCAATTTTAGTTTTTAACCTCACATACTTCTCTGCAACATTGCTAGTTCCAGGATATAAAGCAGGCTTTAGTAGCGTTGGAGGCAGCCAGACTTTTATGAACTATCATGACCAACACAATGTGATCCATATTACTCTCATCTTGACAGAAATTATGTTCAGGCACAGTCTCCCACTGTAAGGTAGTGAGGACATGCTGATGCTGTGAGCGTCTTTTTAATGCATAAAGGAATTATTGTGAGTTTTACTTGCCTTGCATATTGGTAAAATGATGCCGTATGCCGGAAGACTTCCTTTTTTTTTTTCTTCAGTCTCGTCAATTCAGAGAAACTCGGTTGTGAAACACTGCCACCTCTGGTCATTCAGTATAATTTGCAGATGGAAAAGTCCACTGTTAGCACATTTTCTATAAGCAATACAAAAAAAATCTTGATTTTTAGAAAGCGTAAACAGATCAATACTATGGAGTCTTTTATTGTGAAAATCAACAGCTCATTAGAAATTCAAATCTCAATTTTAGTTTTTAACCTCACATACTTCTCTGCAACATTGCTAGTTCCAGGATATAAAGCAGGCTTTAGTAGCGTTGGAGGCAGCCAGGCTTTTATGAACTATCATGACCAACACAATGTGATCCATATTACTCTCATCTTGACAGAAATTATGTTCAGGCACAGTCTCCCACTATAAGGTAGTGAGGACATGCTGATGCTGTGAGCGTCTTTTTAATGCATAAAGGAATTATTGTGAGTTTTACTTGCCTTATAAATTGGTAAAATGATCCCGTATGCCGGAAGACTTCCTTTTTTTTTTCTTCAGTCTCGGCAATTCAGAGAAACTAGGTTGTGAAACACTGCCACCTCTGGTCATTCAGTATAATCTGCAGATGGAAAAGTCCACTGTTAGCACATTTTCTATAAGCAATACAAAAAAAATCTTGATGATTAGAAAGCGTAAACAGATCAATACTATGGAGTCTTTTATTGTGAAAATCAACAGCTCATTAGAAATTCAAATCTCAATTTTAGTTTTTAACCTCACATACTTCTCTGCAACATTGCTAGTTCCAGGATATAAAGCAGGCTTTAGTAGCGTTGGAGGCAGCCAGGCTTTTATGAACTATCATGACCAACACAATGTGATCCATATTACTCTCATCTTGACAGAAATTATGTTCAGGCACAGTCTCCCACTATAAGGTAGTGAGGACATGCTGATGCTGTGAGCGTCTTTTTAATGCATAAAGGAATTATTGTGAGTTTTACTTGCCTTATAAATTGGTAAAATGATCCCGTATGCCGGAAGACTTCCTTTTTTTTTTCTTCAGTCTCGGCAATTCAGAGAAACTAGGTTGTGAAACACTGCCACCTCTGGTCATTCAGTATAATCTGCAGATGGAAAAGTCCACTGTTAGCACATTTTCTATAAGCAATACAAAAAAAATCTTGATTTTTAGAAAGCGTAAACAGATCAATACTATGGAGTCTTTTATTGTGAAAATCAACAGCTCATTAGAAAATCAAATCTCAATTTTAGTTTTTAACCTCACATACTTCTCTGCAACATTGCTAGCTCCAGGATATAAAGCAGGCTTTAGTAGCGTTGGAGGCAGCCAGGCTTTTATGAACTATCATGACCAACACAATGTGATCCATATTACTTTCATCTTGACAGAAATTATGTTCAGGCACAGTCTCCCACTGTAAGGTAGTGAGGACATGCTGATGCTGTGAGCGTCTTTTTAATGCATAAAGGAATTATTGTGAGTTTTACTTGCCTTATAAATTGGTAAAATGATGCCGTATGCCGGAAGACTTCCTTTTTTTTTTTTGTTCTTCAGTCTCGGCAATTCAGAGAAACTCGGTTGTGAAACACTGCCACCTCTGGTCATTCAGTATAATCTGTAGATGGAAAAGTCCACTGTTAGCACATTTTCTTTAAGCAAAACAAAAAAATCTTGATTTTTAGAAAGGGTAAACAGATCAATACTATGGAGTCTTTTATTGTGAAAATCAACAGCTCATTAGAAAATCAAATCTCAATTTTAGTTTTTAACCTCACATACTTCTCTGCAACATTGCTAGCTCCAGGATATAAAGCAGGCTTTAGCAGCATTGGAGGCAGCCAGGCTTTTATGAGCTATCATGACCAACACAATGTGATCCATATTACTTTCATCTTGACAGAAATTATGTTCAGGCACAGTCTCCCACTGTAAGGTAGTGAGGACATGCTGATGCTGTGAGCGTCTTTTTAATGCATAAAGGAATTATTGTGAGTTTTACTTGCCTTATAAATTGGTAAAATGATGCCGTATGCCGGAAGACTTCCTTTTTTTTTTTGTTCTTCAGTCTCGGCAATTCAGAGAAACTCGGTTGTGAAACACTGCCACCTCTGGTCATTCAGTATAATCTGTAGATGGAAAAGTCCACTGTTAGCACATTTTCTATAAGCAATACAAAAAAATCTTGATTTTTAGAAAGCGTAAACAGATCAATACTATGGAGTCTTTTATTGTGAAAATCAACAGCTCATTAGAAAATCAAATCTCAATTTTAGTTTTTAACCTCACATACTTCTCTGCAACATTGCTAGTTCCAGGATATAAAGCAGGCTTTAGTAGCGTTGGAGGCAGCCAGACTTTTATGAACTATCATGACCAACACAATGTGATCCATATTACTCTCATCTTGATAGAAATTATGTTCAGGCACAGTCTCCCACTGTAAGGTAGTGAGGACATGCTGATGCTGTGAGCGTCTTTTTAATGCATAAAGGAATTATTGTGAGTTTTACTTGCCTTGCATATTGGTAAAATGATGCCGTATGCCGGAAGACTTCCTTTTTTTTTTTTTTCTTCAGTCTCGGCAATTCAGAGAAACTCGGTTGTGAAACACTGCCACCTCTGGTCATTCAGTATAATCTGTAGATGGAAAAGTCCACTGTTAGCACATTTTCTATAAGCAATACAAAAAAATCTTGATTTTTAGAAAGGGTAAACAGATCAATACTATGGAGTCTTTTATTGTGAAAATCAACAGCTCATTAGAAAATCAAATCTCAATTTTAGTTTTTAACCTCACATACTTCTCTGCAACATTGCTAGTTCCAGGATATAAAGCAGGCTTTAGTAGCGTTGGAGGCAGCCAGGCTTTTATGAACTATCATGACCAACACAATGTGATCCATATTACTCTCATCTTGACAGAAATTATGTTCAGGCACAGTCTCCCACTATAAGGTAGTGAGGACATGCTGATGCTGTGAGCGTCTTTTTAATGCATAAAGGAATTATTGTGAGTTTTACTTGCCTTATAAATTGGTAAAATGATCCCGTATGCCGGAAGACTTCCTTTTTTTTTTCTTCAGTCTCGGCAATTCAGAGAAACTAGGTTGTGAAACACTGCCACCTCTGGTCATTCAGTATAATCTGCAGATGGAAAAGTCCACTGTTAGCACATTTTCTATAAGCAATACAAAAAAAATCTTGATGATTAGAAAGCGTAAACAGATCAATACTATGGAGTCTTTTATTGTGAAAATCAACAGCTCATTAGAAATTTAAATCTCAATTTTAGTTTTTAACCTCACATACTTCTCTGCAACATTGCTAGTTCCAGGATATAAAGCAGGCTTTAGTAGCGTTGGAGGCAGCCAGACTTTTATGAACTATCATGACCAACACAATGTGATCCATATTACTCTCATCTTGACAGAAATTATGTTCAGGCACAGTCTCCCACTGTAAGGTAGTGAGGACATGCTGATGCTGTGAGCGTCTTTTTAATGCATAAAGGAATTATTGTGAGTTTTACTTGCCTTGCATATTGGTAAAATGATGCCGTATGCCGGAAGACTTCCTTTTTTTTTTTCTTCAGTCTCGTCAATTCAGAGAAACTCGGTTGTGAAACACTGCCACCTCTGGTCATTCAGTATAATTTGCAGATGGAAAAGTCCACTGTTAGCACATTTTCTATAAGCAATACAAAAAAAATCTTGATTTTTAGAAAGCGTAAACAGATCAATACTATGGAGTCTTTTATTGTGAAAATCAACAGCTCATTAGAAATTCAAATCTCAATTTTAGTTTTTAACCTCACATACTTCTCTGCAACATTGCTAGTTCCAGGATATAAAGCAGGCTTTAGTAGCGTTGGAGGCAGCCAGGCTTTTATGAACTATCATGACCAACACAATGTGATCCATATTACTCTCATCTTGACAGAAATTATGTTCAGGCACAGTCTCCCACTATAAGGTAGTGAGGACATGCTGATGCTGTGAGCGTCTTTTTAATGCATAAAGGAATTATTGTGAGTTTTACTTGCCTTATAAATTGGTAAAATGATCCCGTATGCCGGAAGACTTCCTTTTTTTTTTCTTCAGTCTCGGCAATTCAGAGAAACTAGGTTGTGAAACACTGCCACCTCTGGTCATTCAGTATAATCTGCAGATGGAAAAGTCCACTGTTAGCACATTTTCTATAAGCAATACAAAAAAAATCTTGATGATTAGAAAGCGTAAACAGATCAATACTATGGAGTCTTTTATTGTGAAAATCAACAGCTCATTAGAAATTCAAATCTCAATTTTAGTTTTTAACCTCACATACTTCTCTGCAACATTGCTAGTTCCAGGATATAAAGCAGGCTTTAGTAGCGTTGGAGGCAGCCAGGCTTTTATGAACTATCATGACCAACACAATGTGATCCATATTACTCTCATCTTGACAGAAATTATGTTCAGGCACAGTCTCCCACTATAAGGTAGTGAGGACATGCTGATGCTGTGAGCGTCTTTTTAATGCATAAAGGAATTATTGTGAGTTTTACTTGCCTTATAAATTGGTAAAATGATCCCGTATGCCGGAAGACTTCCTTTTTTTTTTCTTCAGTCTCGGCAATTCAGAGAAACTAGGTTGTGAAACACTGCCACCTCTGGTCATTCAGTATAATCTGCAGATGGAAAAGTCCACTGTTAGCACATTTTCTATAAGCAATACAAAAAAAATCTTGATGATTAGAAAGCGTAAACAGATCAATACTATGGAGTCTTTTATTGTGAAAATCAACAGCTCATTAGAAATTCAAATCTCAATTTTAGTTTTTAACCTCACATACTTCTCTGCAACATTGCTAGTTCCAGGATATAAAGCAGGCTTTAGTAGCATTGGAGGCAGCCAGGCTTTTATGAACTATCATGACCAACACAATGTGATCCATATTACTCTCATCTTGACAGAAATTATGTTCAGGCACAGTCTCCCACTATAAGGTAGTGAGGACATGCTGATGCTGTGAGCGTCTTTTTAATGCATAAAGGAATTATTGTGAGTTTTACTTGCCTTATAAATTGGTAAAATGATCCCGTATGCCGGAAGACTTCCCTTTTTTTTTCTTCAGTCTCGGCAATTCAGAGAAACTAGGTTGTGAAACACTGCCACCTCTGGTCATTCAGTATAATCTGCAGATGGAAAAGTCCACTGTTAGCACATTTTCTATAAGCAATACAAAAAAAATCTTGATTTTTAGAAAGCGTAAACAGATCAATACTATGGAGTCTTTTATTGTGAAAATCAACAGCTCATTAGAAAATCAAATCTCAATTTTAGTTTTTAACCTCACATACTTCTCTGCAACATTGCTAGCTCCAGGATATAAAGCAGGCTTTAGTAGCGTTGGAGGCAGCCAGGCTTTTATGAACTATCATGACCAACACAATGTGATCCATATTACTTTCATCTTGACAGAAATTATGTTCAGGCACAGTCTCCCACTGTAAGGTAGTGAGGACATGCTGATGCTGTGAGCGTCTTTTTAATGCATAAAGGAATTATTGTGAGTTTTACTTGCCTTATAAATTGGTAAAATGATGCCGTATGCCGGAAGACTTCCTTTTTTTTTTTTGTTCTGCAGTCTCGGCAATTCAGAGAAACTCGGTTGTGAAACACTGCCACCTCTGGTCATTCAGTATAATCTGTAGATGGAAAAGTCCACTGTTAGCACATTTTCTATAAGCAATACAAAAAAAATCTTGATTTTTAGAAAGCGTAAACAGATCAATACTATGGAGTCTTTTATTGTGAAAATCAACAGCTCATTAGAAAATCAAATCTCAATTTTAGTTTTTAACCTCACATACTTCTCTGCAACATTGCTAGTTCCAGGATATAAAGCAGGCTTTAGTAGCGTTGGAGGCAGCCAGACTTTTATGAACTATCATGACCAACACAATGTGATCCATATTACTCTCATCTTGATAGAAATTATGTTCAGGCACAGTCTCCCACTGTAAGGTAGTGAGGACATGCTGATGCTGTGAGCGTCTTTTTAATGCATAAAGGAATTATTGTGAGTTTTACTTGCCTTGCATATTGGTAAAATGATGCCGTATGCCGGAAGACTTCCTTTTTTTTTTTTTTCTTCAGTCTCGGCAATTCAGAGAAACTCGGTTGTGAAACACTGCCACCTCTGGTCATTCAGTATAATCTGTAGATGGAAAAGTCCACTGTTAGCACATTTTCTATAAGCAATACAAAAAAATCTTGATTTTTAGAAAGGGTAAACAGATCAATACTATGGAGTCTTTTATTGTGAAAATCAACAGCTCATTAGAAAATCAAATCTCAATTTTAGTTTTTAACCTCACATACTTCTCTGCAACATTGCTAGTTCCAGGATATAAAGCAGGCTTTAGTAGCGTTGGAGGCAGCCAGGCTTTTATGAACTATCATGACCAACACAATGTGATCCATATTACTCTCATCTTGACAGAAATTATGTTCAGGCACAGTCTCCCACTATAAGGTAGTGAGGACATGCTGATGCTGTGAGCGTCTTTTTAATGCATAAAGGAATTATTGTGAGTTTTACTTGCCTTATAAATTGGTAAAATGATGCCGTATGCCGGAAGACTTCCTTTTTTTTTTTGTTCTTCAGTCTCGGCAATTCAGAGAAACTCGGTTGTGAAACACTGCCACCTCTGGTCATTCAGTATAATCTGTAGATGGAAAAGTCCACTGTTAGCACATTTTCTATAAGCAATACAAAAAAAATCTTGATTTTTAGAAAGCGTAAACAGATCAATACTATGGAGTCTTTTATTGTGAAAATCAACAGCTCATTAGAAATTCAAATCTCAATTTTAGTTTTTAACCTCACATACTTCTCTGCAACATTGCTAGTTCCAGGATATAAAGCAGGCTTTAGTAGCGTTGGAGGCAGCCAGGCTTTTATGAACTATCATGACCAACACAATGTGATCCATATTACTCTCATCTTGACAGAAATTATGTTCAGGCACAGTCTCCCACTATAAGGTAGTGAGGACATGCTGATGCTGTGAGCGTCTTTTTAATGCATAAAGGAATTATTGTGAGTTTTACTTGCCTTATAAATTGGTAAAATGATCCCGTATGCCGGAAGACTTCCTTTTTTTTTTCTTCAGTCTCGGCAATTCAGAGAAACTAGGTTGTGAAACACTGCCACCTCTGGTCATTCAGTATAATCTGCAGATGGAAAAGTCCACTGTTAGCACATTTTCTATAAACAATACAAAAAAAATCTTGATTTTTAGAAAGCGTAAACAGATCAATACTATGGAGTCTTTTATTGTGAAAATCAACAGCTCATTAGAAAATCAAATCTCAATTTTAGTTTTTAACCTCACATACTTCTCTGCAACATTGCTAGCTCCAGGATATAAAGCAGGCTTTAGTAGCATTGGAGGCAGCCAGGCTTTTATGAACTATCATGACCAACACAATGTGATCCATATTACTTTCATCTTGACAGAAATTATGTTCAGGCACAGTCTCCCACTGTAAGGTAGTGAGGACATGCTGATGCTGTGAGCGTCTTTTTAATGCATAAAGGAATTATTGTGAGTTTTACTTGCCTTATAAATTGGTAAAATGATGCCGTATGCCGGAAGACTTCCTTTTTTTTTTTTGTTCTTCAGTCTCGGCAATTCAGAGAAACTCGGTTGTGAAACACTGCCACCTCTGGTCATTCAGTATAATCTGTAGATGGAAAAGTCCACTGTTAGCACATTTTCTATAAGCAATACAAAAAAATCTTGATTTTTAGAAAGGGTAAACAGATCAATACTATGGAGTCTTTTATTGTGAAAATCAACAGCTCATTAGAAAATCAAATCTCAATTTTAGTTTTTAACCTCACATACTTCTCTGCAACATTGCTAGTTCCAGGATATAAAGCAGGCTTTAGTAGCGTTGGAGGCAGCCAGGCTTTTATGAACTATCATGACCAACACAATGTGATCCATATTACTCTCATCTTGACAGAAATTATGTTCAGGCACAGTCTCCCACTATAAGGTAGTGAGGACATGCTGATGCTGTGAGCGTCTTTTTAATGCATAAAGGAATTATTGTGAGTTTTACTTGCCTTATAAATTGGTAAAATGATGCCGTATGCCGGAAGACTTCCTTTTTTTTTTTGTTCTTCAGTCTCGGCAATTCAGAGAAACTCGGTTGTGAAACACTGCCACCTCTGGTCATTCAGTATAATCTGTAGATGGAAAAGTCCACTGTTAGCACATTTTCTATAAGCAATACAAAAAAAATCTTGATTTTTAGAAAGCGTAAACAGATCAATACTATGGAGTCTTTTATTGTGAAAATCAACAGCTCATTAGAAATTCAAATCTCAATTTTAGTTTTTAACCTCACATACTTCTCTGCAACATTGCTAGTTCCAGGATATAAAGCAGGCTTTAGTAGCGTTGGAGGCAGCCAGACTTTTATGAACTATCATGACCAACACAATGTGATCCATATTACTCTCATCTTGACAGAAATTATGTTCAGGCACAGTCTCCCACTGTAAGGTAGTGAGGACATGCTGATGCTGTGAGCGTCTTTTTAATGCATAAAGGAATTATTGTGAGTTTTACTTGCCTTGCATATTGGTAAAATGATGCCGTATGCCGGAAGACTTCCTTTTTTTTTTTCTTCAGTCTCGTCAATTCAGAGAAACTCGGTTGTGAAACACTGCCACCTCTGGTCATTCAGTATAATTTGCAGATGGAAAAGTCCACTGTTAGCACATTTTCTATAAGCAATACAAAAAAAATCTTGATTTTTAGAAAGCGTAAACAGATCAATACTATGGAGTCTTTTATTGTGAAAATCAACAGCTCATTAGAAAATCAAATCTCAATTTTAGTTTTTAACCTCACATACTTCTCTGCAACATTGCTAGCTCCAGGATATAAAGCAGGCTTTAGTAGCATTGGAGGCAGCCAGGCTTTTATGAGCTATCATGACCAACACAATGTGATCCATATTACTTTCATCTTGACAGAAATTATGTTCAGGCACAGTCTCCCACTGAAAGGTAGTGAGGACATGCTGATGCTGTGAGCGTCTTTTTAATGCATAAAGGAATTATTGTGAGTTTTACTTGCCTTATAAATTGGTAAAATGATGCCGTATGCCGGAAGACTTCCTTTTTTTTTTGTTCTTCAGTCTCGGCAATTCAGAGAAACTCGGTTGTGAAACACTGCCACCTCTGGTCATTCAGTATAATCTGTAGATGGAAAAGTCCACTGTTAGCACATTTTCTATAAGCAATACAAAAAAAATCTTGATTTTTAGAAAGCGTAAACAGATCAATACTATGGAGTCTTTTATTGTGAAAATCAACAGCTCATTAGAAATTCAAATCTCAATTTTAGTTTTTAACCTCACATACTTCTCTGCAACATTGCTAGTTCCAGGATATAAAGCAGGCTTTAGTAGCGTTGGAGGCAGCCAGGCTTTTATGAACTATCATGACCAACACAATGTGATCCATATTACTTTCATCTTGACAGAAATTATGTTCAGGCACAGTCTCCCACTATAAGGTAGTGAGGACATGCTGATGCTGTGAGCGTCTTTTTAATGCATAAAGGAATTATTGTGAGTTTTACTTGCCTTGCATATTGGTAAAATGATGCCGTATGCCGGAAGACTTCCTTTTTTTTGTTTCTTCAGTCTCGGCAATTCAGAGAAACTCGGTTGTGAAACACTGCCACCTCTGGTCATTCAGTATAATTTGCAGATGGAAAAGTCCACTGTTAGCACATTTTCTATAAGCAATACAAAAAAAATCTTGATTTTTAGAAAGCGTAAACAGATCAATACTATGGAGTCTTTTATTGTGAAAATCAACAGCTCATTAGAAAATCAAATCTCAATTTTAGTTTTTAACCTCACATACTTCTCTGCAACATTGCTAGTTCCAGGATATAAAGCAGGCTTTAGTAGCGTTGGAGGCAGCCAGACTTTTATGAACTATCATGACCAACACAATGTGATCCATATTACTCTCATCTTGATAGAAATTATGTTCAGGCACAGTCTCCCACTGTAAGGTAGTGAGGACATGCTGATGCTGTGAGCGTCTTTTTAATGCATAAAGGAATTATTGTGAGTTTTACTTGCCTTGCATATTGGTAAAATGATGCCGTATGCCGGAAGACTTCCTTTTTTTTTTTCTTCAGTCTCGTCAATTCAGAGAAACTCGGTTGTGAAACACTGCCACCTCTGGTCATTCAGTATAATTTGCAGATGGAAAAGTCCACTGTTAGCACATTTTCTATAAGCAATACAAAAAAAATCTTGATTTTTAGAAAGCGTAAACAGATCAATACTATGGAGTCTTTTATTGTGAAAATCAACAGCTCATTAGAAATTCAAATCTCAATTTTAGTTTTTAACCTCACATACTTCTCTGCAACATTGCTAGTTCCAGGATATAAAGCAGGCTTTAGTAGCGTTGGAGGCAGCCAGGCTTTTATGAACTATCATGACCAACACAATGTGATCCATATTACTCTCATCTTGACAGAAATTATGTTCAGGCACAGTCTCCCACTATAAGGTAGTGAGGACATGCTGATGCTGTGAGCGTCTTTTTAATGCATAAAGGAATTATTGTGAGTTTTACTTGCCTTATAAATTGGTAAAATGATCCCGTATGCCGGAAGACTTCCTTTTTTTTTTCTTCAGTCTCGGCAATTCAGAGAAACTAGGTTGTGAAACACTGCCACCTCTGGTCATTCAGTATAATCTGCAGATGGAAAAGTCCACTGTTAGCACATTTTCTATAAGCAATACAAAAAAAATCTTGATGATTAGAAAGCGTAAACAGATCAATACTATGGAGTCTTTTATTGTGAAAATCAACAGCTCATTAGAAATTCAAATCTCAATTTTAGTTTTTAACCTCACATACTTCTCTGCAACATTGCTAGCTCCAGGATATAAAGCAGGCTTTAGTAGCATTGGAGGCAGCCAGGCTTTTATGAGCTATCATGACCAACACAATGTGATCCATATTACTTTCATCTTGACAGAAATTATGTTCAGGCACAGTCTCCCACTGTAAGGTAGTGAGGACATGCTGATGCTGTGAGCGTCTTTTTAATGCATAAAGGAATTATTGTGAGTTTTACTTGCCTTATAAATTGGTAAAATGATCCCGTATGCCGGAAGACTTCCTTTTTTTTTTCTTCAGTCTCGGCAATTCAGAGAAACTAGGTTGTGAAACACTGCCACCTCTGGTCATTCAGTATAATCTGCAGATGGAAAAGTCCACTGTTAGCACATTTTCTATAAGCAATACAAAAAAAATCTTGATGATTAGAAAGCGTAAACAGATCAATACTATGGAGTCTTTTATTGTGAAAATCAACAGCTCATTAGAAATTCAAATCTCAATTTTAGTTTTTAACCTCACATACTTCTCTGCAACATTGCTAGTTCCAGGATATAAAGCAGGCTTTAGTAGCGTTGGAGGCAGCCAGGCTTTTATGAACTATCATGACCAACACAATGTGATCCATATTACTCTCATCTTGACAGAAATTATGTTCAGGCACAGTCTCCCACTATAAGGTAGTGAGGACATGCTGATGCTGTGAGCGTCTTTTTAATGCATAAAGGAATTATTGTGAGTTTTACTTGCCTTATAAATTGGTAAAATGATCCCGTATGCCGGAAGACTTCCTTTTTTTTTTCTTCAGTCTCGGCAATTCAGAGAAACTAGGTTGTGAAACACTGCCACCTCTGGTCATTCAGTATAATCTGCAGATGGAAAAGTCCACTGTTAGCACATTTTCTATAAGCAATACAAAAAAAATCTTGATGATTAGAAAGCGTAAACAGATCAATACTATGGAGTCTTTTATTGTGAAAATCAACAGCTCATTAGAAATTCAAATCTCAATTTTAGTTTTTAACCTCACATACTTCTCTGCAACATTGCTAGTTCCAGGATATAAAGCAGGCTTTAGTAGCGTTGGAGGCAGCCAGGCTTTTATGAACTATCATGACCAACACAATGTGATCCATATTACTTTCATCTTGACAGAAATTATGTTCAGGCACAGTCTCCCACTGTAAGGTAGTGAGGACATGCTGATGCTGTGAGCGTCTTTTTAATGCATAAAGGAATTATTGTGAGTTTTACTTGCCTTATAAATTGGTAAAATGATCCCGTATGCCGGAAGACTTCCTTTTTTTTTTCTTCAGTCTCGGCAATTCAGAGAAACTAGGTTGTGAAACACTGCCACCTCTGGTCATTCAGTATAATCTGCAGATGGAAAAGTCCACTGTTAGCACATTTTCTATAAGCAATACAAAAAAAATCTTGATGATTAGAAAGCGTAAACAGATCAATACTATGGAGTCTTTTATTGTGAAAATCAACAGCTCATTAGAAATTCAAATCTCAATTTTAGTTTTTAACCTCACATACTTCTCTGCAACATTGCTAGTTCCAGGATATAAAGCAGGCTTTAGTAGCGTTGGAGGCAGCCAGGCTTTTATGAACTATCATGACCAACACAATGTGATCCATATTACTCTCATCTTGACAGAAATTATGTTCAGGCACAGTCTCCCACTATAAGGTAGTGAGGACATGCTGATGCTGTGAGCGTCTTTTTAATGCATAAAGGAATTATTGTGAGTTTTACTTGCCTTATAAATTGGTAAAATGATCCCGTATGCCGGAAGACTTCCCTTTTTTTTTCTTCAGTCTCGGCAATTCAGAGAAACTAGGTTGTGAAACACTGCCACCTCTGGTCATTCAGTATAATCTGCAGATGGAAAAGTCCACTGTTAGCACATTTTCTATAAGCAATACAAAAAAAATCTTGATTTTTAGAAAGCGTAAACAGATCAATACTATGGAGTCTTTTATTGTGAAAATCAACAGCTCATTAGAAAATCAAATCTCAATTTTAGTTTTTAACCTCACATACTTCTCTGCAACATTGCTAGCTCCAGGATATAAAGCAGGCTTTAGTAGCGTTGGAGGCAGCCAGGCTTTTATGAACTATCATGACCAACACAATGTGATCCATATTACTTTCATCTTGACAGAAATTATGTTCAGGCACAGTCTCCCACTGTAAGGTAGTGAGGACATGCTGATGCTGTGAGCGTCTTTTTAATGCATAAAGGAATTATTGTGAGTTTTACTTGCCTTATAAATTGGTAAAATGATGCCGTATGCCGGAAGACTTCCTTTTTTTTTTTTGTTCTGCAGTCTCGGCAATTCAGAGAAACTCGGTTGTGAAACACTGCCACCTCTGGTCATTCAGTATAATCTGTAGATGGAAAAGTCCACTGTTAGCACATTTTCTATAAGCAATACAAAAAAATCTTGATTTTTAGAAAGGGTAAACAGATCAATACTATGGAGTCTTTTATTGTGAAAATCAACAGCTCATTAGAAAATCAAATCTCAATTTTAGTTTTTAACCTCACATACTTCTCTGCAACATTGCTAGCTCCAGGATATAAAGCAGGCTTTAGCAGCATTGGAGGCAGCCAGGCTTTTATGAGCTATCATGACCAACACAATGTGATCCATATTACTTTCATCTTGACAGAAATTATGTTCAGGCACAGTCTCCCACTGTAAGGTAGTGAGGACATGCTGATGCTGTGAGCGTCTTTTTAATGCATAAAGGAATTATTGTGAGTTTTACTTGCCTTATAAATTGGTAAAATGATGCCGTATGCCGGAAGACTTCCTTTTTTTTTTTGTTCTTCAGTCTCGGCAATTCAGAGAAACTCGGTTGTGAAACACTGCCACCTCTGGTCATTCAGTATAATCTGTAGATGGAAAAGTCCACTGTTAGCACATTTTCTATAAGCAATACAAAAAAAATCTTGATTTTTAGAAAGCGTAAACAGATCAATACTATGGAGTCTTTTATTGTGAAAATCAACAGCTCATTAGAAAATCAAATCTCAATTTTAGTTTTTAACCTCACATACTTCTCTGCAACATTGCTAGTTCCAGGATATAAAGCAGGCTTTAGTAGCGTTGGAGGCAGCCAGACTTTTATGAACTATCATGACCAACACAATGTGATCCATATTACTCTCATCTTGATAGAAATTATGTTCAGGCACAGTCTCCCACTGTAAGGTAGTGAGGACATGCTGATGCTGTGAGCGTCTTTTTAATGCATAAAGGAATTATTGTGAGTTTTACTTGCCTTGCATATTGGTAAAATGATGCCGTATGCCGGAAGACTTCCTTTTTTTTTTTTTTCTTCAGTCTCGGCAATTCAGAGAAACTCGGTTGTGAAACACTGCCACCTCTGGTCATTCAGTATAATCTGTAGATGGAAAAGTCCACTGTTAGCACATTTTCTATAAGCAATACAAAAAAATCTTGATTTTTAGAAAGGGTAAACAGATCAATACTATGGAGTCTTTTATTGTGAAAATCAACAGCTCATTAGAAAATCAAATCTCAATTTTAGTTTTTAACCTCACATACTTCTCTGCAACATTGCTAGTTCCAGGATATAAAGCAGGCTTTAGTAGCGTTGGAGGCAGCCAGGCTTTTATGAACTATCATGACCAACACAATGTGATCCATATTACTCTCATCTTGACAGAAATTATGTTCAGGCACAGTCTCCCACTATAAGGTAGTGAGGACATGCTGATGCTGTGAGCGTCTTTTTAATGCATAAAGGAATTATTGTGAGTTTTACTTGCCTTATAAATTGGTAAAATGATGCCGTATGCCGGAAGACTTCCTTTTTTTTTTTGTTCTTCAGTCTCGGCAATTCAGAGAAACTCGGTTGTGAAACACTGCCACCTCTGGTCATTCAGTATAATCTGTAGATGGAAAAGTCCACTGTTAGCACATTTTCTATAAGCAATACAAAAAAAATCTTGATTTTTAGAAAGCGTAAACAGATCAATACTATGGAGTCTTTTATTGTGAAAATCAACAGCTCATTAGAAATTCAAATCTCAATTTTAGTTTTTAACCTCACATACTTCTCTGCAACATTGCTAGCTCCAGGATATAAAGCAGGCTTTAGCAGCATTGGAGGCAGCCAGGCTTTTATGAGCTATCATGACCAACACAATGTGATCCATATTACTTTCATCTTGACAGAAATTATGTTCAGGCACAGTCTCCCACTGTAAGGTAGTGAGGACATGCTGATGCTGTGAGCGTCTTTTTAATGCATAAAGGAATTATTGTGAGTTTTACTTGCCTTATAAATTGGTAAAATGATGCCGTATGCCGGAAGACTTCCTTTTTTTTTTCTTCAGTCTCGGCAATTCAGAGAAACTAGGTTGTGAAACACTGCCACCTCTGGTCATTCAGTATAATCTGCAGATGGAAAAGTCCACTGTTAGCACATTTTCTATAAGCAATACAAAAAAAATCTTGATGATTAGAAAGCGTAAACAGATCAATACTATGGAGTCTTTTATTGTGAAAATCAACAGCTCATTAGAAATTCAAATCTCAATTTTAGTTTTTAACCTCACATACTTCTCTGCAACATTGCTAGTTCCAGGATATAAAGCAGGCTTTAGTAGCGTTGGAGGCAGCCAGGCTTTTATGAACTATCATGACCAACACAATGTGATCCATATTACTCTCATCTTGACAGAAATTATGTTCAGGCACAGTCTCCCACTATAAGGTAGTGAGGACATGCTGATGCTGTGAGCGTCTTTTTAATGCATAAAGGAATTATTGTGAGTTTTACTTGCCTTATAAATTGGTAAAATGATCCCGTATGCCGGAAGACTTCCTTTTTTTTTTCTTCAGTCTCGGCAATTCAGAGAAACTAGGTTGTGAAACACTGCCACCTCTGGTCATTCAGTATAATCTGCAGATGGAAAAGTCCACTGTTAGCACATTTTCTATAAGCAATACAAAAAAAATCTTGATGATTAGAAAGCGTAAACAGATCAATACTATGGAGTCTTTTATTGTGAAAATCAACAGCTCATTAGAAATTCAAATCTCAATTTTAGTTTTTAACCTCACATACTTCTCTGCAACATTGCTAGTTCCAGGATATAAAGCAGGCTTTAGTAGCGTTGGAGGCAGCCAGGCTTTTATGAACTATCATGACCAACACAATGTGATCCATATTACTTTCATCTTGACAGAAATTATGTTCAGGCACAGTCTCCCACTGTAAGGTAGTGAGGACATGCTGATGCTGTGAGCGTCTTTTTAATGCATAAAGGAATTATTGTGAGTTTTACTTGCCTTATAAATTGGTAAAATGATCCCGTATGCCGGAAGACTTCCTTTTTTTTTTCTTCAGTCTCGGCAATTCAGAGAAACTAGGTTGTGAAACACTGCCACCTCTGGTCATTCAGTATAATCTGCAGATGGAAAAGTCCACTGTTAGCACATTTTCTATAAGCAATACAAAAAAAATCTTGATGATTAGAAAGCGTAAACAGATCAATACTATGGAGTCTTTTATTGTGAAAATCAACAGCTCATTAGAAATTCAAATCTCAATTTTAGTTTTTAACCTCACATACTTCTCTGCAACATTGCTAGTTCCAGGATATAAAGCAGGCTTTAGTAGCGTTGGAGGCAGCCAGGCTTTTATGAACTATCATGACCAACACAATGTGATCCATATTACTCTCATCTTGACAGAAATTATGTTCAGGCACAGTCTCCCACTATAAGGTAGTGAGGACATGCTGATGCTGTGAGCGTCTTTTTAATGCATAAAGGAATTATTGTGAGTTTTACTTGCCTTATAAATTGGTAAAATGATCCCGTATGCCGGAAGACTTCCCTTTTTTTTTCTTCAGTCTCGGCAATTCAGAGAAACTAGGTTGTGAAACACTGCCACCTCTGGTCATTCAGTATAATCTGCAGATGGAAAAGTCCACTGTTAGCACATTTTCTATAAGCAATACAAAAAAAATCTTGATTTTTAGAAAGCGTAAACAGATCAATACTATGGAGTCTTTTATTGTGAAAATCAACAGCTCATTAGAAAATCAAATCTCAATTTTAGTTTTTAACCTCACATACTTCTCTGCAACATTGCTAGCTCCAGGATATAAAGCAGGCTTTAGTAGCGTTGGAGGCAGCCAGGCTTTTATGAACTATCATGACCAACACAATGTGATCCATATTACTTTCATCTTGACAGAAATTATGTTCAGGCACAGTCTCCCACTGTAAGGTAGTGAGGACATGCTGATGCTGTGAGCGTCTTTTTAATGCATAAAGGAATTATTGTGAGTTTTACTTGCCTTATAAATTGGTAAAATGATGCCGTATGCCGGAAGACTTCCTTTTTTTTTTTTGTTCTGCAGTCTCGGCAATTCAGAGAAACTCGGTTGTGAAACACTGCCACCTCTGGTCATTCAGTATAATCTGTAGATGGAAAAGTCCACTGTTAGCACATTTTCTATAAGCAATACAAAAAAATCTTGATTTTTAGAAAGGGTAAACAGATCAATACTATGGAGTCTTTTATTGTGAAAATCAACAGCTCATTAGAAAATCAAATCTCAATTTTAGTTTTTAACCTCACATACTTCTCTGCAACATTGCTAGCTCCAGGATATAAAGCAGGCTTTAGCAGCATTGGAGGCAGCCAGGCTTTTATGAGCTATCATGACCAACACAATGTGATCCATATTACTTTCATCTTGACAGAAATTATGTTCAGGCACAGTCTCCCACTGTAAGGTAGTGAGGACATGCTGATGCTGTGAGCGTCTTTTTAATGCATAAAGGAATTATTGTGAGTTTTACTTGCCTTATAAATTGGTAAAATGATGCCGTATGCCGGAAGACTTCCTTTTTTTTTTTGTTCTTCAGTCTCGGCAATTCAGAGAAACTCGGTTGTGAAACACTGCCACCTCTGGTCATTCAGTATAATCTGTAGATGGAAAAGTCCACTGTTAGCACATTTTCTATAAGCAATACAAAAAAAATCTTGATTTTTAGAAAGCGTAAACAGATCAATACTATGGAGTCTTTTATTGTGAAAATCAACAGCTCATTAGAAAATCAAATCTCAATTTTAGTTTTTAACCTCACATACTTCTCTGCAACATTGCTAGTTCCAGGATATAAAGCAGGCTTTAGTAGCGTTGGAGGCAGCCAGACTTTTATGAACTATCATGACCAACACAATGTGATCCATATTACTCTCATCTTGATAGAAATTATGTTCAGGCACAGTCTCCCACTGTAAGGTAGTGAGGACATGCTGATGCTGTGAGCGTCTTTTTAATGCATAAAGGAATTATTGTGAGTTTTACTTGCCTTGCATATTGGTAAAATGATGCCGTATGCCGGAAGACTTCCTTTTTTTTTTTTTTCTTCAGTCTCGGCAATTCAGAGAAACTCGGTTGTGAAACACTGCCACCTCTGGTCATTCAGTATAATCTGTAGATGGAAAAGTCCACTGTTAGCACATTTTCTATAAGCAATACAAAAAAATCTTGATTTTTAGAAAGGGTAAACAGATCAATACTATGGAGTCTTTTATTGTGAAAATCAACAGCTCATTAGAAAATCAAATCTCAATTTTAGTTTTTAACCTCACATACTTCTCTGCAACATTGCTAGTTCCAGGATATAAAGCAGGCTTTAGTAGCGTTGGAGGCAGCCAGGCTTTTATGAACTATCATGACCAACACAATGTGATCCATATTACTCTCATCTTGACAGAAATTATGTTCAGGCACAGTCTCCCACTATAAGGTAGTGAGGACATGCTGATGCTGTGAGCGTCTTTTTAATGCATAAAGGAATTATTGTGAGTTTTACTTGCCTTATAAATTGGTAAAATGATGCCGTATGCCGGAAGACTTCCTTTTTTTTTTTGTTCTTCAGTCTCGGCAATTCAGAGAAACTCGGTTGTGAAACACTGCCACCTCTGGTCATTCAGTATAATCTGTAGATGGAAAAGTCCACTGTTAGCACATTTTCTATAAGCAATACAAAAAAAATCTTGATTTTTAGAAAGCGTAAACAGATCAATACTATGGAGTCTTTTATTGTGAAAATCAACAGCTCATTAGAAATTCAAATCTCAATTTTAGTTTTTAACCTCACATACTTCTCTGCAACATTGCTAGTTCCAGGATATAAAGCAGGCTTTAGTAGCGTTGGAGGCAGCCAGGCTTTTATGAACTATCATGACCAACACAATGTGATCCATATTACTCTCATCTTGACAGAAATTATGTTCAGGCACAGTCTCCCACTATAAGGTAGTGAGGACATGCTGATGCTGTGAGCGTCTTTTTAATGCATAAAGGAATTATTGTGAGTTTTACTTGCCTTATAAATTGGTAAAATGATCCCGTATGCCGGAAGACTTCCTTTTTTTTTTCTTCAGTCTCGGCAATTCAGAGAAACTAGGTTGTGAAACACTGCCACCTCTGGTCATTCAGTATAATCTGCAGATGGAAAAGTCCACTGTTAGCACATTTTCTATAAACAATACAAAAAAAATCTTGATTTTTAGAAAGCGTAAACAGATCAATACTATGGAGTCTTTTATTGTGAAAATCAACAGCTCATTAGAAAATCAAATCTCAATTTTAGTTTTTAACCTCACATACTTCTCTGCAACATTGCTAGCTCCAGGATATAAAGCAGGCTTTAGTAGCATTGGAGGCAGCCAGGCTTTTATGAACTATCATGACCAACACAATGTGATCCATATTACTTTCATCTTGACAGAAATTATGTTCAGGCACAGTCTCCCACTGTAAGGTAGTGAGGACATGCTGATGCTGTGAGCGTCTTTTTAATGCATAAAGGAATTATTGTGAGTTTTACTTGCCTTATAAATTGGTAAAATGATGCCGTATGCCGGAAGACTTCCTTTTTTTTTTTTGTTCTTCAGTCTCGGCAATTCAGAGAAACTCGGTTGTGAAACACTGCCACCTCTGGTCATTCAGTATAATCTGTAGATGGAAAAGTCCACTGTTAGCACATTTTCTATAAGCAATACAAAAAAATCTTGATTTTTAGAAAGGGTAAACAGATCAATACTATGGAGTCTTTTATTGTGAAAATCAACAGCTCATTAGAAAATCAAATCTCAATTTTAGTTTTTAACCTCACATACTTCTCTGCAACATTGCTAGTTCCAGGATATAAAGCAGGCTTTAGTAGCGTTGGAGGCAGCCAGGCTTTTATGAACTATCATGACCAACACAATGTGATCCATATTACTCTCATCTTGACAGAAATTATGTTCAGGCACAGTCTCCCACTATAAGGTAGTGAGGACATGCTGATGCTGTGAGCGTCTTTTTAATGCATAAAGGAATTATTGTGAGTTTTACTTGCCTTATAAATTGGTAAAATGATGCCGTATGCCGGAAGACTTCCTTTTTTTTTTTGTTCTTCAGTCTCGGCAATTCAGAGAAACTCGGTTGTGAAACACTGCCACCTCTGGTCATTCAGTATAATCTGTAGATGGAAAAGTCCACTGTTAGCACATTTTCTATAAGCAATACAAAAAAAATCTTGATTTTTAGAAAGCGTAAACAGATCAATACTATGGAGTCTTTTATTGTGAAAATCAACAGCTCATTAGAAATTCAAATCTCAATTTTAGTTTTTAACCTCACATACTTCTCTGCAACATTGCTAGTTCCAGGATATAAAGCAGGCTTTAGTAGCGTTGGAGGCAGCCAGACTTTTATGAACTATCATGACCAACACAATGTGATCCATATTACTCTCATCTTGACAGAAATTATGTTCAGGCACAGTCTCCCACTGTAAGGTAGTGAGGACATGCTGATGCTGTGAGCGTCTTTTTAATGCATAAAGGAATTATTGTGAGTTTTACTTGCCTTGCATATTGGTAAAATGATGCCGTATGCCGGAAGACTTCCTTTTTTTTTTTCTTCAGTCTCGTCAATTCAGAGAAACTCGGTTGTGAAACACTGCCACCTCTGGTCATTCAGTATAATTTGCAGATGGAAAAGTCCACTGTTAGCACATTTTCTATAAGCAATACAAAAAAAATCTTGATTTTTAGAAAGCGTAAACAGATCAATACTATGGAGTCTTTTATTGTGAAAATCAACAGCTCATTAGAAAATCAAATCTCAATTTTAGTTTTTAACCTCACATACTTCTCTGCAACATTGCTAGCTCCAGGATATAAAGCAGGCTTTAGTAGCATTGGAGGCAGCCAGGCTTTTATGAGCTATCATGACCAACACAATGTGATCCATATTACTTTCATCTTGACAGAAATTATGTTCAGGCACAGTCTCCCACTGAAAGGTAGTGAGGACATGCTGATGCTGTGAGCGTCTTTTTAATGCATAAAGGAATTATTGTGAGTTTTACTTGCCTTATAAATTGGTAAAATGATGCCGTATGCCGGAAGACTTCCTTTTTTTTTTGTTCTTCAGTCTCGGCAATTCAGAGAAACTCGGTTGTGAAACACTGCCACCTCTGGTCATTCAGTATAATCTGTAGATGGAAAAGTCCACTGTTAGCACATTTTCTATAAGCAATACAAAAAAAATCTTGATTTTTAGAAAGCGTAAACAGATCAATACTATGGAGTCTTTTATTGTGAAAATCAACAGCTCATTAGAAATTCAAATCTCAATTTTAGTTTTTAACCTCACATACTTCTCTGCAACATTGCTAGTTCCAGGATATAAAGCAGGCTTTAGTAGCGTTGGAGGCAGCCAGGCTTTTATGAACTATCATGACCAACACAATGTGATCCATATTACTTTCATCTTGACAGAAATTATGTTCAGGCACAGTCTCCCACTATAAGGTAGTGAGGACATGCTGATGCTGTGAGCGTCTTTTTAATGCATAAAGGAATTATTGTGAGTTTTACTTGCCTTGCATATTGGTAAAATGATGCCGTATGCCGGAAGACTTCCTTTTTTTTGTTTCTTCAGTCTCGGCAATTCAGAGAAACTCGGTTGTGAAACACTGCCACCTCTGGTCATTCAGTATAATTTGCAGATGGAAAAGTCCACTGTTAGCACATTTTCTATAAGCAATACAAAAAAAATCTTGATTTTTAGAAAGCGTAAACAGATCAATACTATGGAGTCTTTTATTGTGAAAATCAACAGCTCATTAGAAAATCAAATCTCAATTTTAGTTTTTAACCTCACATACTTCTCTGCAACATTGCTAGTTCCAGGATATAAAGCAGGCTTTAGTAGCGTTGGAGGCAGCCAGACTTTTATGAACTATCATGACCAACACAATGTGATCCATATTACTCTCATCTTGATAGAAATTATGTTCAGGCACAGTCTCCCACTGTAAGGTAGTGAGGACATGCTGATGCTGTGAGCGTCTTTTTAATGCATAAAGGAATTATTGTGAGTTTTACTTGCCTTATAAATTGGTAAAATGATGCCGTATGCCGGAAGACTTCCTTTTTTTTTTGTTCTTCAGTCTCGGCAATTCAGAGAAACTCGGTTGTGAAACACTGCCACCTCTGGTCATTCAGTATAATCTGTAGATGGAAAAGTCCACTGTTAGCACATTTTCTATAAGCAATACAAAAAAAATCTTGATGATTAGAAAGCGTAAACAGATCAATACTATGGAGTCTTTTATTGTGAAAATCAACAGCTCATTAGAAATTTAAATCTCAATTTTAGTTTTTAACCTCACATACTTCTCTGCAACATTGCTAGTTCCAGGATATAAAGCAGGCTTTAGTAGCGTTGGAGGCAGCCAGACTTTTATGAACTATCATGACCAACACAATGTGATCCATATTACTCTCATCTTGACAGAAATTATGTTCAGGCACAGTCTCCCACTGTAAGGTAGTGAGGACATGCTGATGCTGTGAGCGTCTTTTTAATGCATAAAGGAATTATTGTGAGTTTTACTTGCCTTGCATATTGGTAAAATGATGCCGTATGCCGGAAGACTTCCTTTTTTTTTTTCTTCAGTCTCGTCAATTCAGAGAAACTCGGTTGTGAAACACTGCCACCTCTGGTCATTCAGTATAATTTGCAGATGGAAAAGTCCACTGTTAGCACATTTTCTATAAGCAATACAAAAAAAATCTTGATTTTTAGAAAGCGTAAACAGATCAATACTATGGAGTCTTTTATTGTGAAAATCAACAGCTCATTAGAAATTCAAATCTCAATTTTAGTTTTTAACCTCACATACTTCTCTGCAACATTGCTAGTTCCAGGATATAAAGCAGGCTTTAGTAGCGTTGGAGGCAGCCAGGCTTTTATGAACTATCATGACCAACACAATGTGATCCATATTACTCTCATCTTGACAGAAATTATGTTCAGGCACAGTCTCCCACTATAAGGTAGTGAGGACATGCTGATGCTGTGAGCGTCTTTTTAATGCATAAAGGAATTATTGTGAGTTTTACTTGCCTTATAAATTGGTAAAATGATCCCGTATGCCGGAAGACTTCCTTTTTTTTTTCTTCAGTCTCGGCAATTCAGAGAAACTAGGTTGTGAAACACTGCCACCTCTGGTCATTCAGTATAATCTGCAGATGGAAAAGTCCACTGTTAGCACATTTTCTATAAGCAATACAAAAAAAATCTTGATGATTAGAAAGCGTAAACAGATCAATACTATGGAGTCTTTTATTGTGAAAATCAACAGCTCATTAGAAATTCAAATCTCAATTTTAGTTTTTAACCTCACATACTTCTCTGCAACATTGCTAGTTCCAGGATATAAAGCAGGCTTTAGTAGCGTTGGAGGCAGCCAGGCTTTTATGAACTATCATGACCAACACAATGTGATCCATATTACTCTCATCTTGACAGAAATTATGTTCAGGCACAGTCTCCCACTATAAGGTAGTGAGGACATGCTGATGCTGTGAGCGTCTTTTTAATGCATAAAGGAATTATTGTGAGTTTTACTTGCCTTATAAATTGGTAAAATGATCCCGTATGCCGGAAGACTTCCTTTTTTTTTTCTTCAGTCTCGGCAATTCAGAGAAACTAGGTTGTGAAACACTGCCACCTCTGGTCATTCAGTATAATCTGCAGATGGAAAAGTCCACTGTTAGCACATTTTCTATAAGCAATACAAAAAAAATCTTGATGATTAGAAAGCGTAAACAGATCAATACTATGGAGTCTTTTATTGTGAAAATCAACAGCTCATTAGAAATTCAAATCTCAATTTTAGTTTTTAACCTCACATACTTCTCTGCAACATTGCTAGTTCCAGGATATAAAGCAGGCTTTAGTAGCATTGGAGGCAGCCAGGCTTTTATGAACTATCATGACCAACACAATGTGATCCATATTACTCTCATCTTGACAGAAATTATGTTCAGGCACAGTCTCCCACTATAAGGTAGTGAGGACATGCTGATGCTGTGAGCGTCTTTTTAATGCATAAAGGAATTATTGTGAGTTTTACTTGCCTTATAAATTGGTAAAATGATCCCGTATGCCGGAAGACTTCCCTTTTTTTTTCTTCAGTCTCGGCAATTCAGAGAAACTAGGTTGTGAAACACTGCCACCTCTGGTCATTCAGTATAATCTGCAGATGGAAAAGTCCACTGTTAGCACATTTTCTATAAGCAATACAAAAAAAATCTTGATTTTTAGAAAGCGTAAACAGATCAATACTATGGAGTCTTTTATTGTGAAAATCAACAGCTCATTAGAAAATCAAATCTCAATTTTAGTTTTTAACCTCACATACTTCTCTGCAACATTGCTAGCTCCAGGATATAAAGCAGGCTTTAGTAGCGTTGGAGGCAGCCAGGCTTTTATGAACTATCATGACCAACACAATGTGATCCATATTACTTTCATCTTGACAGAAATTATGTTCAGGCACAGTCTCCCACTGTAAGGTAGTGAGGACATGCTGATGCTGTGAGCGTCTTTTTAATGCATAAAGGAATTATTGTGAGTTTTACTTGCCTTATAAATTGGTAAAATGATGCCGTATGCCGGAAGACTTCCTTTTTTTTTTTTGTTCTGCAGTCTCGGCAATTCAGAGAAACTCGGTTGTGAAACACTGCCACCTCTGGTCATTCACTATAATCTGTAGATGGAAAAGTCCACTGTTAGCACATTTTCTATAAGCAATACAAAAAAATCTTGATTTTTAGAAAGGGTAAACAGATCAATACTATGGAGTCTTTTATTGTGAAAATCAACAGCTCATTAGAAAATCAAATCTCAATTTTAGTTTTTAACCTCACATACTTCTCTGCAACATTGCTAGCTCCAGGATATAAAGCAGGCTTTAGCAGCATTGGAGGCAGCCAGGCTTTTATGAGCTATCATGACCAACACAATGTGATCCATATTACTTTCATCTTGACAGAAATTATGTTCAGGCACAGTCTCCCACTGTAAGGTAGTGAGGACATGCTGATGCTGTGAGCGTCTTTTTAATGCATAAAGGAATTATTGTGAGTTTTACTTGCCTTATAAATTGGTAAAATGATGCCGTATGCCGGAAGACTTCCTTTTTTTTTTTGTTCTTCAGTCTCGGCAATTCAGAGAAACTCGGTTGTGAAACACTGCCACCTCTGGTCATTCAGTATAATCTGTAGATGGAAAAGTCCACTGTTAGCACATTTTCTATAAGCAATACAAAAAAAATCTTGATTTTTAGAAAGCGTAAACAGATCAATACTATGGAGTCTTTTATTGTGAAAATCAACAGCTCATTAGAAAATCAAATCTCAATTTTAGTTTTTAACCTCACATACTTCTCTGCAACATTGCTAGTTCCAGGATATAAAGCAGGCTTTAGTAGCGTTGGAGGCAGCCAGACTTTTATGAACTATCATGACCAACACAATGTGATCCATATTACTCTCATCTTGATAGAAATTATGTTCAGGCACAGTCTCCCACTGTAAGGTAGTGAGGACATGCTGATGCTGTGAGCGTCTTTTTAATGCATAAAGGAATTATTGTGAGTTTTACTTGCCTTGCATATTGGTAAAATGATGCCGTATGCCGGAAGACTTCCTTTTTTTTTTTTTTCTTCAGTCTCGGCAATTCAGAGAAACTCGGTTGTGAAACACTGCCACCTCTGGTCATTCAGTATAATCTGTAGATGGAAAAGTCCACTGTTAGCACATTTTCTATAAGCAATACAAAAAAATCTTGATTTTTAGAAAGGGTAAACAGATCAATACTATGGAGTCTTTTATTGTGAAAATCAACAGCTCATTAGAAAATCAAATCTCAATTTTAGTTTTTAACCTCACATACTTCTCTGCAACATTGCTAGTTCCAGGATATAAAGCAGGCTTTAGTAGCGTTGGAGGCAGCCAGGCTTTTATGAACTATCATGACCAACACAATGTGATCCATATTACTCTCATCTTGACAGAAATTATGTTCAGGCACAGTCTCCCACTATAAGGTAGTGAGGACATGCTGATGCTGTGAGCGTCTTTTTAATGCATAAAGGAATTATTGTGAGTTTTACTTGCCTTATAAATTGGTAAAATGATGCCGTATGCCGGAAGACTTCCTTTTTTTTTTTGTTCTTCAGTCTCGGCAATTCAGAGAAACTCGGTTGTGAAACACTGCCACCTCTGGTCATTCAGTATAATCTGTAGATGGAAAAGTCCACTGTTAGCACATTTTCTATAAGCAATACAAAAAAAATCTTGATTTTTAGAAAGCGTAAACAGATCAATACTATGGAGTCTTTTATTGTGAAAATCAACAGCTCATTAGAAATTCAAATCTCAATTTTAGTTTTTAACCTCACATACTTCTCTGCAACATTGCTAGTTCCAGGATATAAAGCAGGCTTTAGTAGCGTTGGAGGCAGCCAGGCTTTTATGAACTATCATGACCAACACAATGTGATCCATATTACTCTCATCTTGACAGAAATTATGTTCAGGCACAGTCTCCCACTATAAGGTAGTGAGGACATGCTGATGCTGTGAGCGTCTTTTTAATGCATAAAGGAATTATTGTGAGTTTTACTTGCCTTATAAATTGGTAAAATGATCCCGTATGCCGGAAGACTTCCTTTTTTTTTTCTTCAGTCTCGGCAATTCAGAGAAACTAGGTTGTGAAACACTGCCACCTCTGGTCATTCAGTATAATCTGCAGATGGAAAAGTCCACTGTTAGCACATTTTCTATAAGCAATACAAAAAAATCTTGATTTTTAGAAAGGGTAAACAGATCAATACTATGGAGTCTTTTATTGTGAAAATCAACAGCTCATTAGAAAATCAAATCTCAATTTTAGTTTTTAACCTCACATACTTCTCTGCAACATTGCTAGTTCCAGGATATAAAGCAGGCTTTAGTAGCGTTGGAGGCAGCCAGGCTTTTATGAACTATCATGACCAACACAATGTGATCCATATTACTCTCATCTTGACAGAAATTATGTTCAGGCACAGTCTCCCACTATAAGGTAGTGAGGACATGCTGATGCTGTGAGCGTCTTTTTAATGCATAAAGGAATTATTGTGAGTTTTACTTGCCTTATAAATTGGTAAAATGATGCCGTATGCCGGAAGACTTCCTTTTTTTTTTTGTTCTTCAGTCTCGGCAATTCAGAGAAACTCGGTTGTGAAACACTGCCACCTCTGGTCATTCAGTATAATCTGTAGATGGAAAAGTCCACTGTTAGCACATTTTCTATAAGCAATACAAAAAAAATCTTGATTTTTAGAAAGCGTAAACAGATCAATACTATGGAGTCTTTTATTGTGAAAATCAACAGCTCATTAGAAATTCAAATCTCAATTTTAGTTTTTAACCTCACATACTTCTCTGCAACATTGCTAGTTCCAGGATATAAAGCAGGCTTTAGTAGCGTTGGAGGCAGCCAGACTTTTATGAACTATCATGACCAACACAATGTGATCCATATTACTCTCATCTTGACAGAAATTATGTTCAGGCACAGTCTCCCACTGTAAGGTAGTGAGGACATGCTGATGCTGTGAGCGTCTTTTTAATGCATAAAGGAATTATTGTGAGTTTTACTTGCCTTGCATATTGGTAAAATGATGCCGTATGCCGGAAGACTTCCTTTTTTTTTTTCTTCAGTCTCGTCAATTCAGAGAAACTCGGTTGTGAAACACTGCCACCTCTGGTCATTCAGTATAATTTGCAGATGGAAAAGTCCACTGTTAGCACATTTTCTATAAGCAATACAAAAAAAATCTTGATTTTTAGAAAGCGTAAACAGATCAATACTATGGAGTCTTTTATTGTGAAAATCAACAGCTCATTAGAAAATCAAATCTCAATTTTAGTTTTTAACCTCACATACTTCTCTGCAACATTGCTAGCTCCAGGATATAAAGCAGGCTTTAGTAGCATTGGAGGCAGCCAGGCTTTTATGAGCTATCATGACCAACACAATGTGATCCATATTACTTTCATCTTGACAGAAATTATGTTCAGGCACAGTCTCCCACTGAAAGGTAGTGAGGACATGCTGATGCTGTGAGCGTCTTTTTAATGCATAAAGGAATTATTGTGAGTTTTACTTGCCTTATAAATTGGTAAAATGATGCCGTATGCCGGAAGACTTCCTTTTTTTTTTGTTCTTCAGTCTCGGCAATTCAGAGAAACTCGGTTGTGAAACACTGCCACCTCTGGTCATTCAGTATAATCTGTAGATGGAAAAGTCCACTGTTAGCACATTTTCTATAAGCAATACAAAAAAAATCTTGATTTTTAGAAAGCGTAAACAGATCAATACTATGGAGTCTTTTATTGTGAAAATCAACAGCTCATTAGAAATTCAAATCTCAATTTTAGTTTTTAACCTCACATACTTCTCTGCAACATTGCTAGTTCCAGGATATAAAGCAGGCTTTAGTAGCGTTGGAGGCAGCCAGGCTTTTATGAACTATCATGACCAACACAATGTGATCCATATTACTTTCATCTTGACAGAAATTATGTTCAGGCACAGTCTCCCACTATAAGGTAGTGAGGACATGCTGATGCTGTGAGCGTCTTTTTAATGCATAAAGGAATTATTGTGAGTTTTACTTGCCTTGCATATTGGTAAAATGATGCCGTATGCCGGAAGACTTCCTTTTTTTTGTTTCTTCAGTCTCGGCAATTCAGAGAAACTCGGTTGTGAAACACTGCCACCTCTGGTCATTCAGTATAATTTGCAGATGGAAAAGTCCACTGTTAGCACATTTTCTATAAGCAATACAAAAAAAATCTTGATTTTTAGAAAGCGTAAACAGATCAATACTATGGAGTCTTTTATTGTGAAAATCAACAGCTCATTAGAAAATCAAATCTCAATTTTAGTTTTTAACCTCACATACTTCTCTGCAACATTGCTAGTTCCAGGATATAAAGCAGGCTTTAGTAGCGTTGGAGGCAGCCAGACTTTTATGAACTATCATGACCAACACAATGTGATCCATATTACTCTCATCTTGATAGAAATTATGTTCAGGCACAGTCTCCCACTGTAAGGTAGTGAGGACATGCTGATGCTGTGAGCGTCTTTTTAATGCATAAAGGAATTATTGTGAGTTTTACTTGCCTTGCATATTGGTAAAATGATGCCGTATGCCGGAAGACTTCCTTTTTTTTTTTCTTCAGTCTCGTCAATTCAGAGAAACTCGGTTGTGAAACACTGCCACCTCTGGTCATTCAGTATAATTTGCAGATGGAAAAGTCCACTGTTAGCACATTTTCTATAAGCAATACAAAAAAAATCTTGATTTTTAGAAAGCGTAAACAGATCAATACTATGGAGTCTTTTATTGTGAAAATCAACAGCTCATTAGAAATTCAAATCTCAATTTTAGTTTTTAACCTCACATACTTCTCTGCAACATTGCTAGTTCCAGGATATAAAGCAGGCTTTAGTAGCGTTGGAGGCAGCCAGGCTTTTATGAACTATCATGACCAACACAATGTGATCCATATTACTCTCATCTTGACAGAAATTATGTTCAGGCACAGTCTCCCACTATAAGGTAGTGAGGACATGCTGATGCTGTGAGCGTCTTTTTAATGCATAAAGGAATTATTGTGAGTTTTACTTGCCTTATAAATTGGTAAAATGATCCCGTATGCCGGAAGACTTCCTTTTTTTTTTCTTCAGTCTCGGCAATTCAGAGAAACTAGGTTGTGAAACACTGCCACCTCTGGTCATTCAGTATAATCTGCAGATGGAAAAGTCCACTGTTAGCACATTTTCTATAAGCAATACAAAAAAAATCTTGATGATTAGAAAGCGTAAACAGATCAATACTATGGAGTCTTTTATTGTGAAAATCAACAGCTCATTAGAAATTCAAATCTCAATTTTAGTTTTTAACCTCACATACTTCTCTGCAACATTGCTAGTTCCAGGATATAAAGCAGGCTTTAGTAGCGTTGGAGGCAGCCAGGCTTTTATGAACTATCATGACCAACACAATGTGATCCATATTACTCTCATCTTGACAGAAATTATGTTCAGGCACAGTCTCCCAC
Organism: Triturus cristatus; assembly: GCF_964204655.1. NCBI lineage: Eukaryota > Metazoa > Chordata > Amphibia > Caudata > Salamandridae > Triturus > Triturus cristatus. The sequence goes on along the minus strand of NC_140594.1, from coordinate 936,164,135 downwards.
TATAAGGTAGTGAGGACATGCTGATGCTGTGAGCGTCTTTTTAATGCATAAAGGAATTATTGTGAGTTTTACTTGCCTTATAAATTGGTAAAATGATCCCGTATGCCGGAAGACTTCCTTTTTTTTTTCTTCAGTCTCGGCAATTCAGAGAAACTAGGTTGTGAAACACTGCCACCTCTGGTCATTCAGTATAATCTGCAGATGGAAAAGTCCACTGTTAGCACATTTTCTATAAGCAATACAAAAAAAATCTTGATGATTAGAAAGCGTAAACAGATCAATACTATGGAGTCTTTTATTGTGAAAATCAACAGCTCATTAGAAATTCAAATCTCAATTTTAGTTTTTAACCTCACATACTTCTCTGCAACATTGCTAGCTCCAGGATATAAAGCAGGCTTTAGTAGCATTGGAGGCAGCCAGGCTTTTATGAGCTATCATGACCAACACAATGTGATCCATATTACTTTCATCTTGACAGAAATTATGTTCAGGCACAGTCTCCCACTGTAAGGTAGTGAGGACATGCTGATGCTGTGAGCGTCTTTTTAATGCATAAAGGAATTATTGTGAGTTTTACTTGCCTTATAAATTGGTAAAATGATCCCGTATGCCGGAAGACTTCCTTTTTTTTTTCTTCAGTCTCGGCAATTCAGAGAAACTAGGTTGTGAAACACTGCCACCTCTGGTCATTCAGTATAATCTGCAGATGGAAAAGTCCACTGTTAGCACATTTTCTATAAGCAATACAAAAAAAATCTTGATGATTAGAAAGCGTAAACAGATCAATACTATGGAGTCTTTTATTGTGAAAATCAACAGCTCATTAGAAATTCAAATCTCAATTTTAGTTTTTAACCTCACATACTTCTCTGCAACATTGCTAGTTCCAGGATATAAAGCAGGCTTTAGTAGCGTTGGAGGCAGCCAGGCTTTTATGAACTATCATGACCAACACAATGTGATCCATATTACTCTCATCTTGACAGAAATTATGTTCAGGCACAGTCTCCCACTATAAGGTAGTGAGGACATGCTGATGCTGTGAGCGTCTTTTTAATGCATAAAGGAATTATTGTGAGTTTTACTTGCCTTATAAATTGGTAAAATGATCCCGTATGCCGGAAGACTTCCTTTTTTTTTTCTTCAGTCTCGGCAATTCAGAGAAACTAGGTTGTGAAACACTGCCACCTCTGGTCATTCAGTATAATCTGCAGATGGAAAAGTCCACTGTTAGCACATTTTCTATAAGCAATACAAAAAAAATCTTGATGATTAGAAAGCGTAAACAGATCAATACTATGGAGTCTTTTATTGTGAAAATCAACAGCTCATTAGAAATTCAAATCTCAATTTTAGTTTTTAACCTCACATACTTCTCTGCAACATTGCTAGTTCCAGGATATAAAGCAGGCTTTAGTAGCGTTGGAGGCAGCCAGGCTTTTATGAACTATCATGACCAACACAATGTGATCCATATTACTCTCATCTTGACAGAAATTATGTTCAGGCACAGTCTCCCACTATAAGGTAGTGAGGACATGCTGATGCTGTGAGCGTCTTTTTAATGCATAAAGGAATTATTGTGAGTTTTACTTGCCTTATAAATTGGTAAAATGATCCCGTATGCCGGAAGACTTCCTTTTTTTTTTCTTCAGTCTCGGCAATTCAGAGAAACTAGGTTGTGAAACACTGCCACCTCTGGTCATTCAGTATAATCTGCAGATGGAAAAGTCCACTGTTAGCACATTTTCTATAAGCAATACAAAAAAAATCTTGATGATTAGAAAGCGTAAACAGATCAATACTATGGAGTCTTTTATTGTGAAAATCAACAGCTCATTAGAAATTCAAATCTCAATTTTAGTTTTTAACCTCACATACTTCTCTGCAACATTGCTAGCTCCAGGATATAAAGCAGGCTTTAGTAGCATTGGAGGCAGCCAGGCTTTTATGAGCTATCATGACCAACACAATGTGATCCATATTACTTTCATCTTGACAGAAATTATGTTCAGGCACAGTCTCCCACTGTAAGGTAGTGAGGACATGCTGATGCTGTGAGCGTCTTTTTAATGCATAAAGGAATTATTGTGAGTTTTACTTGCCTTATAAATTGGTAAAATGATCCCGTATGCCGGAAGACTTCCTTTTTTTTTTCTTCAGTCTCGGCAATTCAGAGAAACTAGGTTGTGAAACACTGCCACCTCTGGTCATTCAGTATAATCTGCAGATGGAAAAGTCCACTGTTAGCACATTTTCTATAAGCAATACAAAAAAAATCTTGATGATTAGAAAGCGTAAACAGATCAATACTATGGAGTCTTTTATTGTGAAAATCAACAGCTCATTAGAAATTCAAATCTCAATTTTAGTTTTTAACCTCACATACTTCTCTGCAACATTGCTAGTTCCAGGATATAAAGCAGGCTTTAGTAGCGTTGGAGGCAGCCAGGCTTTTATGAACTATCATGACCAACACAATGTGATCCATATTACTCTCATCTTGACAGAAATTATGTTCAGGCACAGTCTCCCACTATAAGGTAGTGAGGACATGCTGATGCTGTGAGCGTCTTTTTAATGCATAAAGGAATTATTGTGAGTTTTACTTGCCTTATAAATTGGTAAAATGATCCCGTATGCCGGAAGACTTCCCTTTTTTTTTCTTCAGTCTCGGCAATTCAGAGAAACTAGGTTGTGAAACACTGCCACCTCTGGTCATTCAGTATAATCTGCAGATGGAAAAGTCCACTGTTAGCACATTTTCTATAAGCAATACAAAAAAAATCTTGATTTTTAGAAAGCGTAAACAGATCAATACTATGGAGTCTTTTATTGTGAAAATCAACAGCTCATTAGAAAATCAAATCTCAATTTTAGTTTTTAACCTCACATACTTCTCTGCAACATTGCTAGCTCCAGGATATAAAGCAGGCTTTAGTAGCGTTGGAGGCAGCCAGGCTTTTATGAACTATCATGACCAACACAATGTGATCCATATTACTTTCATCTTGACAGAAATTATGTTCAGGCACAGTCTCCCACTGTAAGGTAGTGAGGACATGCTGATGCTGTGAGCGTCTTTTTAATGCATAAAGGAATTATTGTGAGTTTTACTTGCCTTATAAATTGGTAAAATGATGCCGTATGCCGGAAGACTTCCTTTTTTTTTTTTGTTCTGCAGTCTCGGCAATTCAGAGAAACTCGGTTGTGAAACACTGCCACCTCTGGTCATTCAGTATAATCTGTAGATGGAAAAGTCCACTGTTAGCACATTTTCTATAAGCAATACAAAAAAATCTTGATTTTTAGAAAGGGTAAACAGATCAATACTATGGAGTCTTTTATTGTGAAAATCAACAGCTCATTAGAAAATCAAATCTCAATTTTAGTTTTTAACCTCACATACTTCTCTGCAACATTGCTAGCTCCAGGATATAAAGCAGGCTTTAGCAGCATTGGAGGCAGCCAGGCTTTTATGAGCTATCATGACCAACACAATGTGATCCATATTACTTTCATCTTGACAGAAATTATGTTCAGGCACAGTCTCCCACTGTAAGGTAGTGAGGACATGCTGATGCTGTGAGCGTCTTTTTAATGCATAAAGGAATTATTGTGAGTTTTACTTGCCTTATAAATTGGTAAAATGATGCCGTATGCCGGAAGACTTCCTTTTTTTTTTTGTTCTTCAGTCTCGGCAATTCAGAGAAACTCGGTTGTGAAACACTGCCACCTCTGGTCATTCAGTATAATCTGTAGATGGAAAAGTCCACTGTTAGCACATTTTCTATAAGCAATACAAAAAAAATCTTGATTTTTAGAAAGCGTAAACAGATCAATACTATGGAGTCTTTTATTGTGAAAATCAACAGCTCATTAGAAAATCAAATCTCAATTTTAGTTTTTAACCTCACATACTTCTCTGCAACATTGCTAGTTCCAGGATATAAAGCAGGCTTTAGTAGCGTTGGAGGCAGCCAGGCTTTTATGAACTATCATGACCAACACAATGTGATCCATATTACTCTCATCTTGACAGAAATTATGTTCAGGCACAGTCTCCCACTATAAGGTAGTGAGGACATGCTGATGCTGTGAGCGTCTTTTTAATGCATAAAGGAATTATTGTGAGTTTTACTTGCCTTATAAATTGGTAAAATGATCCCGTATGCCGGAAGACTTCCTTTTTTTTTTCTTCAGTCTCGGCAATTCAGAGAAACTAGGTTGTGAAACACTGCCACCTCTGGTCATTCAGTATAATCTGCAGATGGAAAAGTCCACTGTTAGCACATTTTCTATAAACAATACAAAAAAAATCTTGATTTTTAGAAAGCGTAAACAGATCAATACTATGGAGTCTTTTATTGTGAAAATCAACAGCTCATTAGAAAATCAAATCTCAATTTTAGTTTTTAACCTCACATACTTCTCTGCAACATTGCTAGCTCCAGGATATAAAGCAGGCTTTAGTAGCATTGGAGGCAGCCAGGCTTTTATGAACTATCATGACCAACACAATGTGATCCATATTACTTTCATCTTGACAGAAATTATGTTCAGGCACAGTCTCCCACTGTAAGGTAGTGAGGACATGCTGATGCTGTGAGCGTCTTTTTAATGCATAAAGGAATTATTGTGAGTTTTACTTGCCTTATAAATTGGTAAAATGATGCCGTATGCCGGAAGACTTCCTTTTTTTTTTTTGTTCTTCAGTCTCGGCAATTCAGAGAAACTCGGTTGTGAAACACTGCCACCTCTGGTCATTCAGTATAATCTGTAGATGGAAAAGTCCACTGTTAGCACATTTTCTATAAGCAATACAAAAAAATCTTGATTTTTAGAAAGGGTAAACAGATCAATACTATGGAGTCTTTTATTGTGAAAATCAACAGCTCATTAGAAAATCAAATCTCAATTTTAGTTTTTAACCTCACATACTTCTCTGCAACATTGCTAGTTCCAGGATATAAAGCAGGCTTTAGTAGCGTTGGAGGCAGCCAGGCTTTTATGAACTATCATGACCAACACAATGTGATCCATATTACTCTCATCTTGACAGAAATTATGTTCAGGCACAGTCTCCCACTATAAGGTAGTGAGGACATGCTGATGCTGTGAGCGTCTTTTTAATGCATAAAGGAATTATTGTGAGTTTTACTTGCCTTATAAATTGGTAAAATGATGCCGTATGCCGGAAGACTTCCTTTTTTTTTTTGTTCTTCAGTCTCGGCAATTCAGAGAAACTCGGTTGTGAAACACTGCCACCTCTGGTCATTCAGTATAATCTGTAGATGGAAAAGTCCACTGTTAGCACATTTTCTATAAGCAATACAAAAAAAATCTTGATTTTTAGAAAGCGTAAACAGATCAATACTATGGAGTCTTTTATTGTGAAAATCAACAGCTCATTAGAAATTCAAATCTCAATTTTAGTTTTTAACCTCACATACTTCTCTGCAACATTGCTAGTTCCAGGATATAAAGCAGGCTTTAGTAGCGTTGGAGGCAGCCAGACTTTTATGAACTATCATGACCAACACAATGTGATCCATATTACTCTCATCTTGACAGAAATTATGTTCAGGCACAGTCTCCCACTGTAAGGTAGTGAGGACATGCTGATGCTGTGAGCGTCTTTTTAATGCATAAAGGAATTATTGTGAGTTTTACTTGCCTTGCATATTGGTAAAATGATGCCGTATGCCGGAAGACTTCCTTTTTTTTTTTCTTCAGTCTCGTCAATTCAGAGAAACTCGGTTGTGAAACACTGCCACCTCTGGTCATTCAGTATAATTTGCAGATGGAAAAGTCCACTGTTAGCACATTTTCTATAAGCAATACAAAAAAAATCTTGATTTTTAGAAAGCGTAAACAGATCAATACTATGGAGTCTTTTATTGTGAAAATCAACAGCTCATTAGAAAATCAAATCTCAATTTTAGTTTTTAACCTCACATACTTCTCTGCAACATTGCTAGCTCCAGGATATAAAGCAGGCTTTAGTAGCATTGGAGGCAGCCAGGCTTTTATGAGCTATCATGACCAACACAATGTGATCCATATTACTTTCATCTTGACAGAAATTATGTTCAGGCACAGTCTCCCACTGAAAGGTAGTGAGGACATGCTGATGCTGTGAGCGTCTTTTTAATGCATAAAGGAATTATTGTGAGTTTTACTTGCCTTATAAATTGGTAAAATGATGCCGTATGCCGGAAGACTTCCTTTTTTTTTTGTTCTTCAGTCTCGGCAATTCAGAGAAACTCGGTTGTGAAACACTGCCACCTCTGGTCATTCAGTATAATCTGTAGATGGAAAAGTCCACTGTTAGCACATTTTCTATAAGCAATACAAAAAAAATCTTGATTTTTAGAAAGCGTAAACAGATCAATACTATGGAGTCTTTTATTGTGAAAATCAACAGCTCATTAGAAATTCAAATCTCAATTTTAGTTTTTAACCTCACATACTTCTCTGCAACATTGCTAGTTCCAGGATATAAAGCAGGCTTTAGTAGCGTTGGAGGCAGCCAGGCTTTTATGAACTATCATGACCAACACAATGTGATCCATATTACTTTCATCTTGACAGAAATTATGTTCAGGCACAGTCTCCCACTATAAGGTAGTGAGGACATGCTGATGCTGTGAGCGTCTTTTTAATGCATAAAGGAATTATTGTGAGTTTTACTTGCCTTGCATATTGGTAAAATGATGCCGTATGCCGGAAGACTTCCTTTTTTTTGTTTCTTCAGTCTCGGCAATTCAGAGAAACTCGGTTGTGAAACACTGCCACCTCTGGTCATTCAGTATAATTTGCAGATGGAAAAGTCCACTGTTAGCACATTTTCTATAAGCAATACAAAAAAAATCTTGATTTTTAGAAAGCGTAAACAGATCAATACTATGGAGTCTTTTATTGTGAAAATCAACAGCTCATTAGAAAATCAAATCTCAATTTTAGTTTTTAACCTCACATACTTCTCTGCAACATTGCTAGTTCCAGGATATAAAGCAGGCTTTAGTAGCGTTGGAGGCAGCCAGACTTTTATGAACTATCATGACCAACACAATGTGATCCATATTACTCTCATCTTGATAGAAATTATGTTCAGGCACAGTCTCCCACTGTAAGGTAGTGAGGACATGCTGATGCTGTGAGCGTCTTTTTAATGCATAAAGGAATTATTGTGAGTTTTACTTGCCTTATAAATTGGTAAAATGATGCCGTATGCCGGAAGACTTCCTTTTTTTTTTGTTCTTCAGTCTCGGCAATTCAGAGAAACTCGGTTGTGAAACACTGCCACCTCTGGTCATTCAGTATAATCTGTAGATGGAAAAGTCCACTGTTAGCACATTTTCTATAAGCAATACAAAAAAAATCTTGATTTTTAGAAAGCGTAAACAGATCAATACTATGGAGTCTTTTATTGTGAAAATCAACAGCTCATTAGAAATTCAAATCTCAATTTTAGTTTTTAACCTCACATACTTCTCTGCAACATTGCTAGTTCCAGGATATAAAGCAGGCTTTAGTAGCGTTGGAGGCAGCCAGACTTTTATGAACTATCATGACCAACACAATGTGATCCATATTACTCTCATCTTGACAGAAATTATGTTCAGGCACAGTCTCCCACTGTAAGGTAGTGAGGACATGCTGATGCTGTGAGCGTCTTTTTAATGCATAAAGGAATTATTGTGAGTTTTACTTGCCTTGCATATTGGTAAAATGATGCCGTATGCCGGAAGACTTCCTTTTTTTTTTTTGTTCTTCAGTCTCGGCAATTCAGAGAAACTCGGTTGTGAAACACTGCCACCTCTGGTCATTCAGTATAATTTGCAGATGGAAAAGTCCACTGTTAGCACATTTTCTATAAGCAATACAAAAAAAATCTTGATTTTTAGAAAGCGTAAACAGATCAATACTATGGAGTCTTTTATTGTGAAAATCAACAGCTCATTAGAAAATCAAATCTCAATTTTAGTTTTTAACCTCACATACTTCTCTGCAACATTGCTAGTTCCAGGATATAAAGCAGGCTTTAGTAGCGTTGGAGGCAGCCAGACTTTTATGAACTATCATGACCAACACAATGTGATCCATATTACTCTCATCTTGATAGAAATTATGTTCAGGCACAGTCTCCCACTGTAAGGTAGTGAGGACATGCTGATGCTGTGAGCGTCTTTTTAATGCATAAAGGAATTATTGTGAGTTTTACGTGCCTTGCATATTGGTAAAATGATGCCGTATGCCGGAAGACTTCCTTTTTTGTTTTTTTCTTCAGTCTCGGCAATTCAGAGAAACTCGGTTGTGAAACACTGCCACCTCTGGTCATTCAGTATAATCTGTAGATGGAAAAGTCCACTGTTAGCACATTTTCTATAAGCAATACAAAAAAATCTTGATTTTTAGAAAGGGTAAACAGATCAATACTATGGAGTCTTTTATTGTGAAAATCAACAGCTCATTAGAAAATCAAATCTCAATTTTAGTTTTTAACCTCACATACTTCTCTGCAACATTGCTAGCTCCAGGATAAAAAGCAGGCTTTAGTAGCATTGGAGGCAGCCAGGCTTTTATGAGCTATCATGACCAACACAATGTGATCCATATTACTTTCATCTTGACAGAAATTATGTTCAGGCACAGTCTCCCACTGTAAGGTAGTGAGGACATGCTGATGCTGTGAGCGTCTTTTTAATGCATAAAGGAATTATTGTGAGTTTTACTTGCCTTATAAATTGGTAAAATGATGCCGTATGCCGGAAGACTTCCTTTTTTTTTTGTTCTTCAGTCTCGGCAATTCAGAGAAACTCGGTTGTGAAACACTGCCACCTCTGGTCATTCAGTATAATCTGTAGATGGAAAAGTCCACTGTTAGCACATTTTCTATAAGCAATACAAAAAAAATCTTGATTTTTAGAAAGCGTAAACAGATCAATACTATGGAGTCTTTTATTGTGAAAATCAACAGCTCATTAGAAATTCAAATCTCAATTTTAGTTTTTAACCTCACATACTTCTCTGCAACATTGCTAGTTCCAGGATATAAAGCAGGCTTTAGTAGCGTTGGAGGCAGCCAGGCTTTTATGAACTATCATGACCAACACAATGTGATCCATATTACTTTCATCTTGACAGAAATTATGTTCAGGCACAGTCTCCCACTATAAGGTAGTGAGGACATGCTGATGCTGTGAGCGTCTTTTTAATGCATAAAGGAATTATTGTGAGTTTTACTTGCCTTGCATATTGGTAAAATGATGCCGTATGCCGGAAGACTTCCTTTTTTTTGTTTCTTCAGTCTCGGCAATTCAGAGAAACTCGGTTGTGAAACACTGCCACCTCTGGTCATTCAGTATAATTTGCAGATGGAAAAGTCCACTGTTAGCACATTTTCTGTAAGCAATACAAAAAAAATCTTGATTTTTAGAAAGCGTAAACAGATCAATACTATGGAGTCTTTTATTGTGAAAATCAACAGCTCATTAGAAAATCAAATCTCAATTTTAGTTTTTAACCTCACATACTTCTCTGCAACATTGCTAGTTCCAGGATATAAAGCAGGCTTTAGTAGCGTTGGAGGCAGCCAGACTTTTATGAACTATCATGACCAACACAATGTGATCCATATTACTCTCATCTTGATAGAAATTATGTTCAGGCACAGTCTCCCACTGTAAGGTAGTGAGGACATGCTGATGCTGTGAGCGTCTTTTTAATGCATAAAGGAATTATTGTGAGTTTTACTTGCCTTGCATATTGGTAAAATGATGCCGTATGCCGGAAGACTTCCTTTTTTTTTTTTTCTTCAGTCTCGGCAATTCAGAGAAACTCGGTTGTGAAACACTGCCACCTCTGGTCATTCAGTATAATCTGTAGATGGAAAAGTCCACTGTTAGCACATTTTCTATAAGCAATACAAAAAAAATCTTGATTTTTAGAAAGCGTAAACAGATCAATACTATGGAGTCTTTTATTGTGAAAATCAACAGCTCATTAGAAATTCAAATCTCAATTTTAGTTTTTAACCTCACATACTTCTCTGCAACATTGCTAGTTCCAGGATATAAAGCAGGCTTTAGTAGCGTTGGAGGCAGCCAGACTTTTATGAACTATCATGACCAACACAATGTGATCCATATTACTCTCATCTTGACAGAAATTATGTTCAGGCACAGTCTCCCACTGTAAGGTAGTGAGGACATGCTGATGCTGTGAGCGTCTTTTTAATGCATAAAGGAATTATTGTGAGTTTTACTTGCCTTGCATATTGGTAAAATGATGCCGTATGCCGGAAGACTTCCTTTTTTTTTTTTCTTCAGTCTCGGCAATTCAGAGAAACTCGGTTGTGAAACACTGCCACCTCTGGTCATTCAGTATAATTTGCAGATGGAAAAGTCCACTGTTAGCACATTTTCTATAAGCAATACAAAAAAAATCTTGATTTTTAGAAAGCGTAAACAGATCAATACTATGGAGTCTTTTATTGTGAAAATCAACAGCTCATTAGAAAATCAAATCTCAATTTTAGTTTTTAACCTCACATACTTCTCTGCAACATTGCTAGCTCCAGGATATAAAGCAGGCTTTAGTAGCATTGGAGGCAGCCAGGCTTTTATGAGCTATCATGACCAACACAATGTGATCCATATTACTTTCATCTTGACAGAAATTATGTTCAGGCACAGTCTCCCACTGTAAGGTAGTGAGGACATGCTGATGCTGTGAGCGTCTTTTTAATGCATAAAGGAATTATTGTGAGTTTTACTTGCCTTATAAATTGGTAAAATGATCCCGTATGCCGGAAGACTTCCTTTTTTTTTTCTTCAGTCTCGGCAATTCAGAGAAACTAGGTTGTGAAACACTGCCACCTCTGGTCATTCAGTATAATCTGCAGATGGAAAAGTCCACTGTTAGCACATTTTCTATAAGCAATACAAAAAAAATCTTGATGATTAGAAAGCGTAAACAGATCAATACTATGGAGTCTTTTATTGTGAAAATCAACAGCTCATTAGAAATTCAAATCTCAATTTTAGTTTTTAACCTCACATACTTCTCTGCAACATTGCTAGTTCCAGGATATAAAGCAGGCTTTAGTAGCGTTGGAGGCAGCCAGGCTTTTATGAACTATCATGACCAACACAATGTGATCCATATTACTCTCATCTTGACAGAAATTATGTTCAGGCACAGTCTCCCACTATAAGGTAGTGAGGACATGCTGATGCTGTGAGCGTCTTTTTAATGCATAAAGGAATTATTGTGAGTTTTACTTGCCTTGCATATTGGTAAAATGATGCCGTATGCCAGAAGACTTCCTTTTTTTTGTTTCTTCAGTCTCGGCAATTCAGAGAAACTCGGTTGTGAAACACTGCCACCTCTGGTCATTCAGTATAATTTGCAGATGGAAAAGTCCACTGTTAGCACATTTTCTATAAGCAATACAAAAAAAATCTTGATTTTTAGAAAGCGTAAACAGATCAATACTATGGAGTCTTTTATTGTGAAAATCAACAGCTCATTAGAAAATCAAATCTCAATTTTAGTTTTTAACCTCACATACTTCTCTGCAACATTGCTAGCTCCAGGATATAAAGCAGGCTTTAGTAGCATTGGAGGCAGCCAGGCTTTTATGAGCTATCATGACCAACACAATGTGATCCATATTACTTTCATCTTGACAGAAATTATGTTCAGGCACAGTCTCCCACTGTAAGGTAGTGAGGACATGCTGATGCTGTGAGCGTCTTTTTAATGCATAAAGGAATTATTGTGAGTTTTACTTGCCTTATAAATTGGTAAAATGATCCCGTATGCCGGAAGACTTCCTTTTTTTTTTCTTCAGTCTCGGCAATTCAGAGAAACTAGGTTGTGAAACACTGCCACCTCTGGTCATTCAGTATAATCTGCAGATGGAAAAGTCCACTGTTAGCACATTTTCTATAAGCAATACAAAAAAAATCTTGATGATTAGAAAGCGTAAACAGATCAATACTATGGAGTCTTTTATTGTGAAAATCAACAGCTCATTAGAAATTCAAATCTCAATTTTAGTTTTTAACCTCACATACTTCTCTGCAACATTGCTAGTTCCAGGATATAAAGCAGGCTTTAGTAGCGTTGGAGGCAGCCAGGCTTTTATGAACTATCATGACCAACACAATGTGATCCATATTACTCTCATCTTGACAGAAATTATGTTCAGGCACAGTCTCCCACTATAAGGTAGTGAGGACATGCTGATGCTGTGAGCGTCTTTTTAATGCATAAAGGAATTATTGTGAGTTTTACTTGCCTTGCATATTGGTAAAATGATGCCGTATGCCAGAAGACTTCCTTTTTTTTGTTTCTTCAGTCTCGGCAATTCAGAGAAACTCGGTTGTGAAACACTGCCACCTCTGGTCATTCAGTATAATTTGCAGATGGAAAAGTCCACTGTTAGCACATTTTCTATAAGCAATACAAAAAAAATCTTGATTTTTAGAAAGCGTAAACAGATCAATACTATGGAGTCTTTTATTGTGAAAATCAACAGCTCATTAGAAAATCAAATCTCAATTTTAGTTTTTAACCTCACATACTTCTCTGCAACATTGCTAGTTCCAGGATATAAAGCAGGCTTTAGTAGCGTTGGAGGCAGCCAGACTTTTATGAACTATCATGACCAACACAATGTGATCCATATTACTCTCATCTTGATAGAAATTATGTTCAGGCACAGTCTCCCACTGTAAGGTAGTGAGGACATGCTGATGCTGTGAGCGTCTTTTTAATGCATAAAGGAATTATTGTGAGTTTTACGTGCCTTGCATATTGGTAAAATGATGCCGTATGCCGGAAGACTTCCTTTTTTGTTTTTTTCTTCAGTCTCGGCAATTCAGAGAAACTCGGTTGTGAAACACTGCCACCTCTGGTCATTCAGTATAATCTGTAGATGGAAAAGTCCACTGTTAGCACATTTTCTATAAGCAATACAAAAAAATCTTGATTTTTAGAAAGGGTAAACAGATCAATACTATGGAGTCTTTTATTGTGAAAATCAACAGCTCATTAGAAAATCAAATCTCAATTTTAGTTTTTAACCTCACATACTTCTCTGCAACATTGCTAGCTCCAGGATATAAAGCAGGCTTTAGTAGCATTGGAGGCAGCCAGGCTTTTATGAGCTATCATGACCAACACAATGTGATCCATATTACTTTCATCTTGACAGAAATTATGTTCAGGCACAGTCTCCCACTGTAAGGTAGTGAGGACATGCTGATGCTGTGAGCGTCTTTTTAATGCATAAAGGAATTATTGTGAGTTTTACTTGCCTTATAAATTGGTAAAATGATGCCGTATGCCGGAAGACTTCCTTTTTTTTTTGTTCTTCAGTCTCGGCAATTCAGAGAAACTCGGTTGTGAAACACTGCCACCTCTGGTCATTCAGTATAATCTGTAGATGGAAAAGTCCACTGTTAGCACATTTTCTATAAGCAATACAAAAAAAATCTTGATTTTTAGAAAGCGTAAACAGATCAATACTATGGAGTCTTTTATTGTGAAAATCAACAGCTCATTAGAAATTCAAATCTCAATTTTAGTTTTTAACCTCACATACTTCTCTGCAACATTGCTAGTTCCAGGATATAAAGCAGGCTTTAGTAGCGTTGGAGGCAGCCAGGCTTTTATGAACTATCATGACCAACACAATGTGATCCATATTACTCTCATCTTGACAGAAATTATGTTCAGGCACAGTCTCCCACTATAAGGTAGTGAGGACATGCTGATGCTGTGAGCGTCTTTTTAATGCATAAAGGAATTATTGTGAGTTTTACTTGCCTTGCATATTGGTAAAATGATGCCGTATGCCAGAAGACTTCCTTTTTTTTGTTTCTTCAGTCTCGGCAATTCAGAGAAACTCGGTTGTGAAACACTGCCACCTCTGGTCATTCAGTATAATTTGCAGATGGAAAAGTCCACTGTTAGCACATTTTCTATAAGCAATACAAAAAAAATCTTGATTTTTAGAAAGCGTAAACAGATCAATACTATGGAGTCTTTTATTGTGAAAATCAACAGCTCATTAGAAAATCAAATCTCAATTTTAGTTTTTAACCTCACATACTTCTCTGCAACATTGCTAGTTCCAGGATATAAAGCAGGCTTTAGTAGCGTTGGAGGCAGCCAGACTTTTATGAACTATCATGACCAACACAATGTGATCCATATTACTCTCATCTTGATAGAAATTATGTTCAGGCACAGTCTCCCACTGTAAGGTAGTGAGGACATGCTGATGCTGTGAGCGTCTTTTTAATGCATAAAGGAATTATTGTGAGTTTTACGTGCCTTGCATATTGGTAAAATGATGCCGTATGCCGGAAGACTTCCTTTTTTGTTTTTTTCTTCAGTCTCGGCAATTCAGAGAAACTCGGTTGTGAAACACTGCCACCTCTGGTCATTCAGTATAATCTGTAGATGGAAAAGTCCACTGTTAGCACATTTTCTATAAGCAATACAAAAAAATCTTGATTTTTAGAAAGGGTAAACAGATCAATACTATGGAGTCTTTTATTGTGAAAATCAACAGCTCATTAGAAAATCAAATCTCAATTTTAGTTTTTAACCTCACATACTTCTCTGCAACATTGCTAGCTCCAGGATATAAAGCAGGCTTTAGTAGCATTGGAGGCAGCCAGGCTTTTATGAGCTATCATGACCAACACAATGTGATCCATATTACTTTCATCTTGACAGAAATTATGTTCAGGCACAGTCTCCCACTGTAAGGTAGTGAGGACATGCTGATGCTGTGAGCGTCTTTTTAATGCATAAAGGAATTATTGTGAGTTTTACTTGCCTTATAAATTGGTAAAATGATGCCGTATGCCGGAAGACTTCCTTTTTTTTTTGTTCTTCAGTCTCGGCAATTCAGAGAAACTCGGTTGTGAAACACTGCCACCTCTGGTCATTCAGTATAATCTGTAGATGGAAAAGTCCACTGTTAGCACATTTTCTATAAGCAATACAAAAAAAATCTTGATTTTTAGAAAGCGTAAACAGATCAATACTATGGAGTCTTTTATTGTGAAAATCAACAGCTCATTAGAAATTCAAATCTCAATTTTAGTTTTTAACCTCACATACTTCTCTGCAACATTGCTAGTTCCAGGATATAAAGCAGGCTTTAGTAGCGTTGGAGGCAGCCAGGCTTTTATGAACTATCATGACCAACACAATGTGATCCATATTACTTTCATCTTGACAGAAATTATGTTCAGGCACAGTCTCCCACTATAAGGTAGTGAGGACATGCTGATGCTGTGAGCGTCTTTTTAATGCATAAAGGAATTATTGTGAGTTTTACTTGCCTTGCATATTGGTAAAATGATGCCGTATGCCGGAAGACTTCCTTTTTTTTGTTTCTTCAGTCTCGGCAATTCAGAGAAACTCGGTTGTGAAACACTGCCACCTCTGGTCATTCAGTATAATTTGCAGATGGAAAAGTCCACTGTTAGCACATTTTCTATAAGCAATACAAAAAAAATCTTGATTTTTAGAAAGCGTAAACAGATCAATACTATGGAGTCTTTTATTGTGAAAATCAACAGCTCATTAGAAAATCAAATCTCAATTTTAGTTTTTAACCTCACATACTTCTCTGCAACATTGCTAGTTCCAGGATATAAAGCAGGCTTTAGTAGCGTTGGAGGCAGCCAGACTTTTATGAACTATCATGACCAACACAATGTGATCCATATTACTCTCATCTTGATAGAAATTATGTTCAGGCACAGTCTCCCACTGTAAGGTAGTGAGGACATGCTGATGCTGTGAGCGTCTTTTTAATGCATAAAGGAATTATTGTGAGTTTTACTTGCCTTGCATATTGGTAAAATGATGCCGTATGCCGGAAGACTTCCTTTTTTTTTTTTTCTTCAGTCTCGGCAATTCAGAGAAACTCGGTTGTGAAACACTGCCACCTCTGGTCATTCAGTATAATCTGTAGATGGAAAAGTCCACTGTTAGCACATTTTCTATAAGCAATACAAAAAAATCTTGATTTTTAGAAAGCGTAAACAGATCAATACTATGGAGCCTTTTATTGTGAAAATCAACAGCTCATTAGAAAATCAAATCTCAATTTTAGTTTTTAACCTCACATACTTCTCTGCAACATTGCTAGTTCCAGGATATAAAGCAGGCTTTAGTAGCGTTGGAGGCAGCCAGGCTTTTATGAACTATCATGACCAACACAATGTGATCCATATTACTTTCATCTTGACAGAAATTATGTTCAGGCACAGTCTCCCACTGTAAGGTAGTGAGGACATGCTGATGCTGTGAGCGTCTTTTTAATGCATAAAGGAATTATTGTGAGTTAAACTTGCCTTGTATATTGGTAAAATGATGCCGTATGCCGGAAGACTTCCTTTTTTTTTTTTGTTCTTCAGTCTCGGCAATTCAGAGAAACTCGGTTGTGAAACACTGCCACCTCTGGTCATTCAGTATAATCTGTAGATGGAAAAGTCCACTGTTAGCACATTTTCTATAAGCAATACAAAAAAAATCTTGATTTTTAGAAAGCGTAAACAGATCAATACTATGGAGCCTTTTATTGTGAAAATCAACAGCTCATTAGAAAATCAAATCTCAATTTTAGTTTTTAACCTCACATACTTCTCTGCAACATTGCTAGTTCCAGGATATAAAGCAGGCTTTAGTAGCGTTGGAGGCAGCCAGGCTTTTATGAACTATCATGACCAACACAATGTGATCCATATTACTTTCATCTTGACAGAAATTATGTTCAGGCACAGTCTCCCACTGTAAGGTAGTGAGGACATGCTGATGCTGTGAGCGTCTTTTTAATGCATAAAGGAATTATTGTGAGTTAAACTTGCCTTGTATATTGGTAAAATGATGCCGTATGCCGGAAGACTTCCTTTTTTTTTTTTGTTCTTCAGTCTCGGCAATTCAGAGAAACTCGGTTGTGAAACACTGCCACCTCTGGTCATTCAGTATAATCTGTAGATGGAAAAGTCCACTGTTAGCACATTTTCTATAAGCAATACAAAAAAAATCTTGATTTTTAGAAAGCGTAAACAGATCAATACTATGGAGTCTTTTATTGTGAAAATCAACAGCTCATTAGAAAATCAAATCTCAATTTTAGTTTTTAACCTCACATACTTCTCTGCAACATTGCTAGCTCCAGGATATAAAGCAGGCTTTAGTAGCATTGGAGGCAGCCAGGCTTTTATGAGCTATCATGACCAACACAATGTGATCCATATTACTTTCATCTTGACAGAAATTATGTTCAGGCACAGTCTCCCACTGTAAGGTAGTGAGGACATGCTGATGCTGTGAGCGTCTTTTTAATGCATAAAGGAATTATTGTGAGTTTTACTTGCCTTATAAATTGGTAAAATGATGCCGTATGCCGGAAGACTTCCTTTTTTTTTTGTTCTTCAGTCTCGGCAATTCAGAGAAACTCGGTTGTGAAACACTGCCACCTCTGGTCATTCAGTATAATCTGTAGATGGAAAAGTCCACTGTTAGCACATTTTCTATAAGCAATACAAAAAAAATCTTGATTTTTAGAAAGCGTAAACAGATCAATACTATGGAGTCTTTTATTGTGAAAATCAACAGCTCATTAGAAAATCAAATCTCAATTTTAGTTTTTAACCTCACATACTTCTCTGCAACATTGCTAGTTCCAGGATATAAAGCAGGCTTTAGTAGCGTTGGAGGCAGCCAGACTTTTATGAACTATCATGACCAACACAATGTGATCCATATTACTCTCATCTTGATAGAAATTATGTTCAGGCACAGTCTCCCACTGTAAGGTAGTGAGGACATGCTGATGCTGTGAGCGTCTTTTTAATGCATAAAGGAATTATTGTGAGTTTTACGTGCCTTGCATATTGGTAAAATGATGCCGTATGCCGGAAGACTTCCTTTTTTGTTTTTTTCTTCAGTCTCGGCAATTCAGAGAAACTCGGTTGTGAAACACTGCCACCTCTGGTCATTCAGTATAATCTGTAGATGGAAAAGTCCACTGTTAGCACATTTTCTATAAGCAATACAAAAAAATCTTGATTTTTAGAAAGGGTAAACAGATCAATACTATGGAGTCTTTTATTGTGAAAATCAACAGCTCATTAGAAAATCAAATCTCAATTTTAGTTTTTAACCTCACATACTTCTCTGCAACATTGCTAGCTCCAGGATATAAAGCAGGCTTTAGTAGCATTGGAGGCAGCCAGGCTTTTATGAGCTATCATGGCCAACACAATGTGATCCATATTACTTTCATCTTGACAGAAATTATGTTCAGGCACAGTCTCCCACTGTAAGGTAGTGAGGACATGCTGATGCTGTGAGCGTCTTTTTAATGCATAAAGGAATTATTGTGAGTTTTACTTGCCTTATAAATTGGTAAAATGATGCCGTATGCCGGAAGACTTCCTTTTTTTTTTGTTCTTCAGTCTCGGCAATTCAGAGAAACTCGGTTGTGAAACACTGCCACCTCTGGTCATTCAGTATAATCTGTAGATGGAAAAGTCCACTGTTAGCACATTTTCTATAAGCAATACAAAAAAAATCTTGATTTTTAGAAAGCGTAAACAGATCAATACTATGGAGTCTTTTATTGTGAAAATCAACAGCTCATTAGAAATTCAAATCTCAATTTTAGTTTTTAACCTCACATACTTCTCTGCAACATTGCTAGTTCCAGGATATAAAGCAGGCTTTAGTAGCGTTGGAGGCAGCCAGGCTTTTATGAACTATCATGACCAACACAATGTGATCCATATTACTTTCATCTTGACAGAAATTATGTTCAGGCACAGTCTCCCACTATAAGGTAGTGAGGACATGCTGATGCTGTGAGCGTCTTTTTAATGCATAAAGGAATTATTGTGAGTTTTACTTGCCTTGCATATTGGTAAAATGATGCCGTATGCCGGAAGACTTCCTTTTTTTTGTTTCTTCAGTCTCGGCAATTCAGAGAAACTCGGTTGTGAAACACTGCCACCTCTGGTCATTCAGTATAATTTGCAGATGGAAAAGTCCACTGTTAGCACATTTTCTATAAGCAATACAAAAAAAATCTTGATTTTTAGAAAGCGTAAACAGATCAATACTATGGAGTCTTTTATTGTGAAAATCAACAGCTCATTAGAAAATCAAATCTCAATTTTAGTTTTTAACCTCACATACTTCTCTGCAACATTGCTAGTTCCAGGATATAAAGCAGGCTTTAGTAGCGTTGGAGGCAGCCAGACTTTTATGAACTATCATGACCAACACAATGTGATCCATATTACTCTCATCTTGATAGAAATTATGTTCAGGCACAGTCTCCCACTGTAAGGTAGTGAGGACATGCTGATGCTGTGAGCGTCTTTTTAATGCATAAAGGAATTATTGTGAGTTTTACTTGCCTTGCATATTGGTAAAATGATGCCGTATGCCGGAAGACTTCCTTTTTTTTTTTTTCTTCAGTCTCGGCAATTCAGAGAAACTCGGTTGTGAAACACTGCCACCTCTGGTCATTCAGTATAATCTGTAGATGGAAAAGTCCACTGTTAGCACATTTTCTATAAGCAATACAAAAAAATCTTGATTTTTAGAAAGGGTAAACAGATCAATACTATGGAGTCTTTTATTGTGAAAATCAACAGCTCATTAGAAAATCAAATCTCAATTTTAGTTTTAAACCTCACATACTTCTCTGGAACATTGCTAGCTCCAGGATATAAAGCAGGCTTTAGTAGCGTTGGAGGCAGCCAGGCTTTTATGAACTATCATGACCAACACAATGTGATCCATATTACTTTCATCTTGATAGAAATTATGTTCAGGCACAGTCTCCCACTGTAAGGTAGTGAGGACAGGCTGATGCTGTGAGCGTCTTTTTAATGCATAAAGGAATTATTGTGAGTTTTACTTGCCTTATAAATTGGTAAAATGATGCGGTATGCCGGAAGACTTCCTTTTTTTTTTTTTTCTTCAGTCTCGGCAATTCAGAGAAACTCGGTTGTGAAACACTGCCACCTCTGGTCATTCAGTATAATCTGTAGATGGAAAAGTCCACTGTTAGCACATTTTCTATAAGCAATACAAAAAAATCTTGATTTTTAGAAAGCGTAAACAGATCAATACTATGGAGCCTTTTATTGTGAAAATCAACAGCTCATTAGAAAATCAAATCTCAATTTTAGTTTTTAACCTCACATACTTCTCTGCAACATTGCTAGTTCCAGGATATAAAGCAGGCTTTAGTAGCGTTGGAGGCAGCCAGGCTTTTATGAACTATCATGACCAACACAATGTGATCCATATTACTTTCATCTTGACAGAAATTATGTTCAGGCACAGTCTCCCACTGTAAGGTAGTGAGGACATGCTGATGCTGTGAGCGTCTTTTTAATGCATAAAGGAATTATTGTGAGTTAAACTTGCCTTGTATATTGGTAAAATGATGCCGTATGCCGGAAGACTTCCTTTTTTTTTTTTGTTCTTCAGTCTCGGCAATTCAGAGAAACTCGGTTGTGAAACACTGCCACCTCTGGTCATTCAGTATAATCTGTAGATGGAAAAGTCCACTGTTAGCACATTTTCTATAAGCAATACAAAAAAAATCTTGATTTTTAGAAAGCGTAAACAGATCAATACTATGGAGTCTTTTATTGTGAAAATCAACAGCTCATTAGAAAATCAAATCTCAATTTTAGTTTTTAACCTCACATACTTCTCTGCAACATTGCTAGCTCCAGGATATAAAGCAGGCTTTAGTAGCATTGGAGGCAGCCAGTCTTTTATGAGCTATCATGACCAACACAATGTGATCCATATTACTTTCATCTTGACAGAAATTATGTTCAGGCACAGTCTCCCACTGTAAGGTAGTGAGGACATGCTGATGCTGTGAGCGTCTTTTTAATGCATAAAGGAATTATTGTGAGTTTTACTTGCCTTATAAATTGGTAAAATGATGCCGTATGCCGGAAGACTTCCTTTTTTTTTTGTTCTTCAGTCTCGGCAATTCAGAGAAACTCGGTTGTGAAACACTGCCACCTCTGGTCATTCAGTATAATCTGTAGATGGAAAAGTCCACTGTTAGCACATTTTCTATAAGCAATACAAAAAAAATCTTGATTTTTAGAAAGCGTAAACAGATCAATACTATGGAGTCTTTTATTGTGAAAATCAACAGCTCATTAGAAATTCAAATCTCAATTTTAGTTTTTAACCTCACATACTTCTCTGCAACATTGCTAGTTCCAGGATATAAAGCAGGCTTTAGTAGCGTTGGAGGCAGCCAGGCTTTTATGAACTATCATGACCAACACAATGTGATCCATATTACTTTCATCTTGACAGAAATTATGTTCAGGCACAGTCTCCCACTATAAGGTAGTGAGGACATGCTGATGCTGTGAGCGTCTTTTTAATGCATAAAGGAATTATTGTGAGTTTTACTTGCCTTGCATATTGGTAAAATGATGCCGTATGCCGGAAGACTTCCTTTTTTTTGTTTCTTCAGTCTCGGCAATTCAGAGAAACTCGGTTGTGAAACACTGCCACCTCTGGTCATTCAGTATAATTTGCAGATGGAAAAGTCCACTGTTAGCACATTTTCTATAAGCAATACAAAAAAAATCTTGATTTTTAGAAAGCGTAAACAGATCAATACTATGGAGTCTTTTATTGTGAAAATCAACAGCTCATTAGAAAATCAAATCTCAATTTTAGTTTTTAACCTCACATACTTCTCTGCAACATTGCTAGTTCCAGGATATAAAGCAGGCTTTAGTAGCGTTGGAGGCAGCCAGGCTTTTATGAACTATCATGACCAACACAATGTGATCCATATTACTCTCATCTTGACAGAAATTATGTTCAGGCACAGTCTCCCACTATAAGGTAGTGAGGACATGCTGATGCTGTGAGCGTCTTTTTAATGCATAAAGGAATTATTGTGAGTTTTACTTGCCTTATAAATTGGTAAAATGATGCCGTATGCCGGAAGACTTCCTTTTTTTTTTGTTCTTCAGTCTCGGCAATTCAGAGAAACTCGGTTGTGAAACACTGCCACCTCTGGTCATTCAGTATAATCTGTAGATGGAAAAGTCCACTGTTAGCACATTTTCTATAAGCAATACAAAAAAAATCTTGATTTTTAGAAAGCGTAAACAGATCAATACTATGGAGTCTTTTATTGTGAAAATCAACAGCTCATTAGAAATTCAAATCTCAATTTTAGTTTTTAACCTCACATACTTCTCTGCAACATTGCTAGTTCCAGGATATAAAGCAGGCTTTAGTAGCGTTGGAGGCAGCCAGACTTTTATGAACTATCATGACCAACACAATGTGATCCATATTACTCTCATCTTGACAGAAATTATGTTCAGGCACAGTCTCCCACTGTAAGGTAGTGAGGACATGCTGATGCTGTGAGCGTCTTTTTAATGCATAAAGGAATTATTGTGAGTTTTACTTGCCTTGCATATTGGTAAAATGATGCCGTATGCCGGAAGACTTCCTTTTTTTTTTTTCTTCAGTCTCGGCAATTCAGAGAAACTCGGTTGTGAAACACTGCCACCTCTGGTCATTCAGTATAATTTGCAGATGGAAAAGTCCACTGTTAGCACATTTTCTATAAGCAATACAAAAAAAATCTTGATTTTTAGAAAGCGTAAACAGATCAATACTATGGAGTCTTTTATTGTGAAAATCAACAGCTCATTAGAAAATCAAATCTCAATTTTAGTTTTTAACCTCACATACTTCTCTGCAACATTGCTAGCTCCAGGATATAAAGCAGGCTTTAGTAGCATTGGAGGCAGCCAGGCTTTTATGAGCTATCATGACCAACACAATGTGATCCATATTACTTTCATCTTGACAGAAATTATGTTCAGGCACAGTCTCCCACTGTAAGGTAGTGAGGACATGCTGATGCTGTGAGCGTCTTTTTAATGCATAAAGGAATTATTGTGAGTTTTACTTGCCTTATAAATTGGTAAAATGATCCCGTATGCCGGAAGACTTCCTTTTTTTTTTCTTCAGTCTCGGCAATTCAGAGAAACTAGGTTGTGAAACACTGCCACCTCTGGTCATTCAGTATAATCTGCAGATGGAAAAGTCCACTGTTAGCACATTTTCTATAAGCAATACAAAAAAAATCTTGATGATTAGAAAGCGTAAACAGATCAATACTATGGAGTCTTTTATTGTGAAAATCAACAGCTCATTAGAAATTCAAATCTCAATTTTAGTTTTTAACCTCACATACTTCTCTGCAACATTGCTAGTTCCAGGATATAAAGCAGGCTTTAGTAGCGTTGGAGGCAGCCAGGCTTTTATGAACTATCATGACCAACACAATGTGATCCATATTACTCTCATCTTGACAGAAATTATGTTCAGGCACAGTCTCCCACTATAAGGTAGTGAGGACATGCTGATGCTGTGAGCGTCTTTTTAATGCATAAAGGAATTATTGTGAGTTTTACTTGCCTTGCATATTGGTAAAATGATGCCGTATGCCGGAAGACTTCCTTTTTTTTGTTTCTTCAGTCTCGGCAATTCAGAGAAACTCGGTTGTGAAACACTGCCACCTCTGGTCATTCAGTATAATTTGCAGATGGAAAAGTCCACTGTTAGCACATTTTCTATAAGCAATACAAAAAAAATCTTGATTTTTAGAAAGCGTAAACAGATCAATACTATGGAGTCTTTTATTGTGAAAATCAACAGCTCATTAGAAAATCAAATCTCAATTTTAGTTTTTAACCTCACATACTTCTCTGCAACATTGCTAGTTCCAGGATATAAAGCAGGCTTTAGTAGCGTTGGAGGCAGCCAGACTTTTATGAACTATCATGACCAACACAATGTGATCCATATTACTCTCATCTTGATAGAAATTATGTTCAGGCACAGTCTCCCACTGTAAGGTAGTGAGGACATGCTGATGCTGTGAGCGTCTTTTTAATGCATAAAGGAATTATTGTGAGTTTTACGTGCCTTGCATATTGGTAAAATGATGCCGTATGCCGGAAGACTTCCTTTTTTGTTTTTTTCTTCAGTCTCGGCAATTCAGAGAAACTCGGTTGTGAAACACTGCCACCTCTGGTCATTCAGTATAATCTGTAGATGGAAAAGTCCACTGTTAGCACATTTTCTATAAGCAATACAAAAAAATCTTGATTTTTAGAAAGGGTAAACAGATCAATACTATGGAGTCTTTTATTGTGAAAATCAACAGCTCATTAGAAAATCAAATCTCAATTTTAGTTTTTAACCTCACATACTTCTCTGCAACATTGCTAGCTCCAGGATATAAAGCAGGCTTTAGTAGCATTGGAGGCAGCCAGGCTTTTATGAGCTATCATGACCAACACAATGTGATCCATATTACTTTCATCTTGACAGAAATTATGTTCAGGCACAGTCTCCCACTGTAAGGTAGTGAGGACATGCTGATGCTGTGAGCGTCTTTTTAATGCATAAAGGAATTATTGTGAGTTTTACTTGCCTTATAAATTGGTAAAATGATGCCGTATGCCGGAAGACTTCCTTTTTTTTTTGTTCTTCAGTCTCGGCAATTCAGAGAAACTCGGTTGTGAAACACTGCCACCTCTGGTCATTCAGTATAATTTGCAGATGGAAAAGTCCACTGTTAGCACATTTTCTATAAGCAATACAAAAAAAATCTTGATTTTTAGAAAGCGTAAACAGATCAATACTATGGAGTCTTTTATTGTGAAAATCAACAGCTCATTAGAAAATCAAATCTCAATTTTAGTTTTTAACCTCACATACTTCTCTGCAACATTGCTAGTTCCAGGATATAAAGCAGGCTTTAGTAGCGTTGGAGGCAGCCAGACTTTTATGAACTATCATGACCAACACAATGTGATCCATATTACTCTCATCTTGATAGAAATTATGTTCAGGCACAGTCTCCCACTGTAAGGTAGTGAGGACATGCTGATGCTGTGAGCGTCTTTTTAATGCATAAAGGAATTATTGTGAGTTTTACTTGCCTTGCATATTGGTAAAATGATGCCGTATGCCGGAAGACTTCCTTTTTTTTTTTTTCTTCAGTCTCGGCAATTCAGAGAAACTCGGTTGTGAAACACTGCCACCTCTGGTCATTCAGTATAATCTGTAGATGGAAAAGTCCACTGTTAGCACATTTTCTATAAGCAATACAAAAAAATCTTGATTTTTAGAAAGGGTAAACAGATCAATACTATGGAGTCTTTTATTGTGAAAATCAACAGCTCATTAGAAAATCAAATCTCAATTTTAGTTTTAAACCTCACATACTTCTCTGGAACATTGCTAGCTCCAGGATATAAAGCAGGCTTTAGTAGCGTTGGAGGCAGCCAGGCTTTTATGAACTATCATGACCAACACAATGTGATCCATATTACTTTCATCTTGATAGAAATTATGTTCAGGCACAGTCTCCCACTGTAAGGTAGTGAGGACATGCTGATGCTGTGAGCGTCTTTTTAATGCATAAAGGAATTATTGTGAGTTTTACTTGCCTTATAAATTGGTAAAATGATGCGGTATGCCGGAAGACTTCCTTTTTTTTTTTTTTCTTCAGTCTCGGCAATTCAGAGAAACTCGGTTGTGAAACACTGCCACCTCTGGTCATTCAGTATAATCTGTAGATGGAAAAGTCCACTGTTAGCACATTTTCTATAAGCAATACAAAAAAATCTTGATTTTTAGAAAGCGTAAACAGATCAATACTATGGAGCCTTTTATTGTGAAAATCAACAGCTCATTAGAAAATCAAATCTCAATTTTAGTTTTTAACCTCACATACTTCTCTGCAACATTGCTAGTTCCAGGATATAAAGCAGGCTTTAGTAGCGTTGGAGGCAGCCAGGCTTTTATGAACTATCATGACCAACACAATGTGATCCATATTACTTTCATCTTGACAGAAATTATGTTCAGGCACAGTCTCCCACTGTAAGGTAGTGAGGACATGCTGATGCGGTGAGCGTCTTTTTAATGCATAAAGGAATTATTGTGAGTTAAACTTGCCTTGTATATTGGTAAAATGATGCCGTATGCCGGAAGACTTCCTTTTTTTTTTTTGTTCTTCAGTCTCGGCAATTCAGAGAAACTCGGTTGTGAAACACTGCCACCTCTGGTCATTCAGTATAATCTGTAGATGGAAAAGTCCACTGTTAGCACATTTTCTATAAGCAATACAAAAAAATCTTGATTTTTAGAAAGGGTAAACAGATCAATACTATGGAGTCTTTTATTGTGAAAATCAAAAGCTCATTAGAAAATCAAATCTCAATTTTAGTTTTTAACCTCACATACTTCTCTGCAACATTGCTAGCTCCAGGATATAAAGCAGGCTTTAGTAGCGTTGGAGGCAGCCAGGCTTTTATGAACTATCATGACCAACACAATGTGATCCATATTACTTTCATCTTGACAGAAATTATGTTCAGGCACAGTCTCCCACTATAAGGTAGTGAGGACATGCTGATGCTGTGAGCGTCTTTTTAATGCATAAAGGAATTATTGTGAGTTAAACTTGCCTTGTATATTGGTAAAATGATGCCGTATGCCGGAAGACTTCCTTTTTTTTTTTGTTCTTCAGTCTCGGCAATTCAGAGAAACTCGGTTGTGAAACACTGCCACCTCTGGTCATTCAGTATAATCTGTAGATGGAAAAGTCCACTGTTAGCACATTTTCTATAAGCAATACAAAAAAAATCTTGATTTTTAGAAAGCGTAAACAGATCAATACTATGGAGTCTTTTATTGTGAAAATCAACAGCTCATTAGAAAATCAAATCTCAATTTTAGTTTTTAACCTCACATACTTCTCTGCAACATTGCTAGTTCCAGGATATAAAGCAGGCTTTAGTAGCGTTGGAGGCAGCCAGACTTTTATGAACTATCATGACCAACACAATGTGATCCATATTACTCTCATCTTGATAGAAATTATGTTCAGGCACAGTCTCCCACTGTAAGGTAGTGAGGACATGCTGATGCTGTGAGCGTCTTTTTAATGCATAAAGGAATTATTGTGAGTTTTACGTGCCTTGCATATTGGTAAAATGATGCCGTATGCCGGAAGACTTCCTTTTTTGTTTTTTTCTTCAGTCTCGGCAATTCAGAGAAACTCGGTTGTGAAACACTGCCACCTCTGGTCATTCAGTATAATCTGTAGATGGAAAAGTCCACTGTTAGCACATTTTCTATAAGCAATACAAAAAAATCTTGATTTTTAGAAAGGGTAAACAGATCAATACTATGGAGTCTTTTATTGTGAAAATCAACAGCTCATTAGAAAATCAAATCTCAATTTTAGTTTTTAACCTCACATACTTCTCTGCAACATTGCTAGCTCCAGGATATAAAGCAGGCTTTAGTAGCATTGGAGGCAGCCAGGCTTTTATGAGCTATCATGACCAACACAATGTGATCCATATTACTTTCATCTTGACAGAAATTATGTTCAGGCACAGTCTCCCACTATAAGGTAGTGAGGACATGCTGATGCTGTGAGCGTCTTTTTAATGCATAAAGGAATTATTGTGAGTTAAACTTGCCTTGTATATTGGTAAAATGATGCCGTATGCCGGAAGACTTCCTTTTTTTTTTTTGTTCTTCAGTCTCGGCAATTCAGAGAAACTCGGTTGTGAAACACTGCCACCTCTGGTCATTCAGTATAATCTGTAGATGGAAAAGTCCACTGTTAGCACATTTTCTATAAGCAATACAAAAAAATCTTGATTTTTAGAAAGGGTAAACAGATCAATACTATGGAGTCTTTTATTGTGAAAATCAACAGCTCATTAGAAAATCAAATCTCAATTTTAGTTTTAAACCTCACATACTTCTCTGGAACATTGCTAGCTCCAGGATATAAAGCAGGCTTTAGTAGCGTTGGAGGCAGCCAGGCTTTTATGAACTATCATGACCAACACAATGTGATCCATATTACTTTCATCTTGATAGAAATTATGTTCAGGCACAGTCTCCCACTGTAAGGTAGTGAGGACATGCTGATGCTGTGAGCGTCTTTTTAATGCATAAAGGAATTATTGTGAGTTTTACTTGCCTTATAAATTGGTAAAATGATGCGGTATGCCGGAAGACTTCCTTTTTTTTTTTTTTCTTCAGTCTCGGCAATTCAGAGAAACTCGGTTGTGAAACACTGCCACCTCTGGTCATTCAGTATAATCTGTAGATGGAAAAGTCCACTGTTAGCACATTTTCTATAAGCAATACAAAAAAATCTTGATTTTTAGAAAGCGTAAACAGATCAATACTATGGAGCCTTTTATTGTGAAAATCAACAGCTCATTAGAAAATCAAATCTCAATTTTAGTTTTTAACCTCACATACTTCTCTGCAACATTGCTAGTTCCAGGATATAAAGCAGGCTTTAGTAGCGTTGGAGGCAGCCAGGCTTTTATGAACTATCATGACCAACACAATGTGATCCATATTACTTTCATCTTGACAGAAATTATGTTCAGGCACAGTCTCCCACTGTAAGGTAGTGAGGACATGCTGATGCTGTGAGCGTCTTTTTAATGCATAAAGGAATTATTGTGAGTTAAACTTGCCTTGTATATTGGTAAAATGATGCCGTATGCCGGAAGACTTCCTTTTTTTTTTTTGTTCTTCAGTCTCGGCAATTCAGAGAAACTCGGTTGTGAAACACTGCCACCTCTGGTCATTCAGTATAATCTGTAGATGGAAAAGTCCACTGTTAGCACATTTTCTATAAGCAATACAAAAAAATCTTGATTTTTAGAAAGGGTAAACAGATCAATACTATGGAGTCTTTTATTGTGAAAATCAAAAGCTCATTAGAAAATCAAATCTCAATTTTAGTTTTTAACCTCACATACTTCTCTGCAACATTGCTAGCTCCAGGATATAAAGCAGGCTTTAGTAGCGTTGGAGGCAGCCAGGCTTTTATGAACTATCATGACCAACACAATGTGATCCATATTACTTTCATCTTGACAGAAATTATGTTCAGGCACAGTCTCCCACTATAAGGTAGTGAGGACATGCTGATGCTGTGAGCGTCTTTTTAATGCATAAAGGAATTATTGTGAGTTAAACTTGCCTTGTATATTGGTAAAATGATGCCGTATGCCGGAAGACTTCCTTTTTTTTTTTGTTCTTCAGTCTCGGCAATTCAGAGAAACTCGGTTGTGAAACACTGCCACCTCTGGTCATTCAGTATAATCTGTAGATGGAAAAGTCCACTGTTAGCACATTTTCTATAAGCAATACAAAAAAAATCTTGATTTTTAGAAAGCGTAAACAGATCAATACTATGGAGTCTTTTATTGTGAAAATCAACAGCTCATTAGAAAATCAAATCTCAATTTTAGTTTTTAACCTCACATACTTCTCTGCAACATTGCTAGTTCCAGGATATAAAGCAGGGTTTAGTAGCGTTGGAGGCAGCCAGGCTTTTATGAACTATCATGACCAACACAATGTGATCCATATTACTCTCATCTTGACAGAAATTATGTTCAGGCACAGTCTCCCACTATAAGGTAGTGAGGACATGCTGAGGCTGTGAGCGTCTTTTTAATGCATAAAGGAATTATTGTGAGTTAAACTTGCCTTGTATATTGGTAAAATGATGCCGTATGCCGGAAGACTTCCTTTTTTTTTTTTGTTCTTCAGTCTCGGCAATTCAGAGAAACTCAGTTGTGAAACACTGCCACCTCTGGTCATTCAGTATAATCTGTAGATGGAAAAGTCCACTGTTAGCACATTTTCTATAAGCAATACACAAAAATCTTGATTTTTAGAAAGGGTAAACAGATCAATACTATGGAGTCTTTTATTGTGAAAATCAACAGCTCATTAGAAAATCAAATGTCAATTTTAGTTTTAAACCTCACATACTTCTCTGCAACATTGCTAGCTCCAGGATATAAAGCAGGCTTTAGTAGCGTTGGAGGCAGCCAGGCTTTTATGAACTATAATGACCAACACAATGTGATCCATATTACTTTCATCTTGATAGAAATTATGTTCAGGCACAGTCTCCCACTGTAAGGTAGTGAGGACATGCTGATGCTGTGAGCGTCTTTTTAATGCATAAAGGAATTATTGTGAGTTTTACTTGCCTTATAAATTGGTAAAATGATGCCGTATGCCGGAAGACTTCCTTTTTTTTTTTTGTCTTCAGTCTCGGCAATTCAGAGAAACTCGGTTGTGAAACACTGCCACCTCCGGTCATTCAGTATAATCTGTAGATGGAAAAGTCCACTGTTAGCACATTTTCTATAAGCAATACAAAAAAATCTTGATTTTTAGAAAGCGTAAACAGATCAATACTATGGAGCCTTTTATTGTGAAAATCAACAGCTCATTAGAAAATCAAATCTCAATTTTAGTTTTTAACCTCACATACTTCTCTGCAACATTGCTAGTTCCAGGATATAAAGCAGGCTTTAGTAGCGTTGGAGGCAGCCAGGCTTTTATGAACTATCATGACCAACACAATGTGATCCATATTACTCTCATCTTGACAGAAATTATGTTCAGGCACAGTCTCCCACTATAAGGTAGTGAGGACATGCTGATGCTGTGAGCGTCTTTTTAATGCATAAAGGAATTATTGTGAGTTAAACTTGCCTTGTATATTGGTAAAATGATGCCGTATGCCGGAAGACTTCCTTTTTTTTTTTTTTTTCTTCAGTCTCGGCAATTCAGAGAAACTCGGTTGTGAAACACTGCCACCTCTGGTCATTCAGTATAATCTGCAGATGGAAAAGTCCACTGTTAGCACATTTTCTATAAGCAATACAAAAAAATCTTGATTTTTAGAAAGGGTAAACAGATCAATACTATGGAGTCTTTTATTGTGAAAATCAAAAGCTCATTAGAAAATCAAATCTCAATTTTAGTTTTTAACCTCACATACTTCTCTGCAACATTGCTAGCTCCAGGATATAAAGCAGGCTTTAGTAGCGTTGGAGGCAGCCAGGCTTTTATGAACTATCATGACCAACACAATGTGATCCATATTACTTTCATCTTGACAGAAATTATGTTCAGGCACAGTCTCCCACTGTAAGGTAGTGAGGACATGCTGATGCTGTGAGCGTCTTTTTAATGCATAAAGGAATTATTGTGAGTTTTACTTGCCTTATAAATTGGTAAAATGATGCCGTATGCCGGAAGACTTCCTTTTTTTTTTTTGTCTTCAGTCTCGGCAATTCAGAGAAACTCGGTTGTGAAACACTGCCACCTCCGGTCATTCAGTATAATCTGTAGATGGAAAAGTCCACTGTTAGCACATTTTCTATAAGCAATACAAAAAAATCTTGATTTTTAGAAAGGGTAAACAGATCAATACTATGGAGTCTTTTATTGTGAAAATCAAAAGCTCATTAGAAAATCAAATCTCAATTTTAGTTTTTAACCTCACATACTTCTCTGCAACATTGCTAGCTCCAGGATATAAAGCAGGCTTTAGTAGCGTTGGAGGCAGCCAGGCTTTTATGAACTATCATGACCAACACAATGTGATCCATATTACTTTCATCTTGACAGAAATTATGTTCAGGCACAGTCTCCCACTGTAAGGTAGTGAGGACATGCTGATGCTGTGAGCGTCTTTTTAATGCATAAAGGAATTATTGTGAGTTTTACTTGCCTTATAAATTGGTAAAATGATGCCGTATGCCGGAAGACTTCCTTTTTTTTTTTGTCTTCAGTCTCGGTAATTCAGAGAAACTCGGTTGTGAAACACTGCCACCTCCGGTCATTCAGTATAATCTGTAGATGGAAAAGTCCACTGTTAGCACATTTTCTATAAGCAATACAAAAAAATCTTGATTTTTAGAAAGGGTAAACAGATCAATACTATGGAGTCTTTTATTGTGAAAATCAACAGCTCATTAGAAAATCAAATGTCAATTTTAGTTTTTAACCTCACATACTTCTCTGCAACATTGCTAGTTCCAGGATATAAAGCAGGCTTTAGTAGCGTTGGAGGCAGCCAGGCTTTTATGAACTATCATGACCAACACAATGTGATCCATATTACTCTCATCTTGACAGAAATTATGTTCAGGCACAGTCTCCCACTATAAGGTAGTGAGGACATGCTGATGCTGTGAGCGTCTTTTTAATGCATAAAGGAATTATTGTGAGTTAAACTTGCCTTGTATATTGGTAAAATGATGCCGTATGCCGGAAGACTTCCTTTTTTTTTTTTGTTCTTCAGTCTCGGCAATTCAGAGAAACTCGGTTGTGAAACACTGCCACCTCTGGTCATTCAGTATAATCTGTAGATGGAAAAGTCCACTGTTAGCACATTTTCTATAAGCAATACAAAAAAATCTTGATTTTTAGAAAGCGTAAACAGATCAATACTATGGAGCCTTTTATTGTGAAAATCAACAGCTCATTAGAAAATCAAATCTCAATTTTAGTTTTTAACCTCACATACTTCTCTGCAACATTGCTAGTTCCAGGATATAAAGCAGGCTTTAGTAGCGTTGGAGGCAGCCAGACTTTTATGAACTATCATGACCAACACAATGTGATCCATATTACTCTCATCTTGACAGAAATTATGTTCAGGCACAGTCTCCCACTATAAGGTAGTGAGGACATGCTGAGGCTGTGAGCGTCTTTTTAATGCATAAAGGAATTATTGTGAGTTAAACTTGCCTTGTATATTGGTAAAATGATGCCGTATGCCGGAAGACTTCCTTTTTTTTTTTTGTTCTTCAGTCTCGGCAATTCAGAGAAACTCAGTTGTGAAACACTGCCACCTCTGGTCATTCAGTATAATCTGTAGATGGAAAAGTCCACTGTTAGCACATTTTCTATAAGCAATACAAAAAAATCTTGATTTTTAGAAAGGGTAAACAGATCAATACTATGGAGTCTTTTATTGTGAAAATCAACAGCTCATTAGAAAATCAAATGTCAATTTTAGTTTTAAACCTCACATACTTCTCTGCAACATTGCTAGCTCCAGGATATAAAGCAGGCTTTAGTAGCGTTGGAGGCAGCCAGGCTTTTATGAACTATAATGACCAACACAATGTGATCCATATTACTTTCATCTTGATAGAAATTATGTTCAGGCACAGTCTCCCACTGTAAGGTAGTGAGGACATGCTGATGCTGTGAGCGTCTTTTTAATGCATAAAGGAATTATTGTGAGTTTTACTTGCCTTATAAATTGGTAAAATGATGCCGTATGCCGGAAGACTTCCTTTTTTTTTTTTGTCTTCAGTCTCGGCAATTCAGAGAAACTCGGTTGTGAAACACTGCCACCTCCGGTCATTCAGTATAATCTGTAGATGGAAAAGTCCACTGTTAGCACATTTTCTATAAGCAATACAAAAAAATCTTGATTTTTAGAAAGCGTAAACAGATCAATACTATGGAGCCTTTTATTGTGAAAATCAACAGCTCATTAGAAAATCAAATCTCAATTTTAGTTTTTAACCTCACATACTTCTCTGCAACATTGCTAGTTCCAGGATATAAAGCAGGCTTTAGTAGCGTTGGAGGCAGCCAGGCTTTTATGAACTATCATGACCAACACAATGTGATCCATATTACTCTCATCTTGACAGAAATTATGTTCAGGCACAGTCTCCCACTATAAGGTAGTGAGGACATGCTGATGCTGTGAGCGTCTTTTTAATGCATAAAGGAATTATTGTGAGTTAAACTTGCCTTGTATATTGGTAAAATGATGCCGTATGCCGGAAGACTTCCTTTTTTTTTTTTTTTTCTTCAGTCTCGGCAATTCAGAGAAACTCGGTTGTGAAACACTGCCACCTCTGGTCATTCAGTATAATCTGCAGATGGAAAAGTCCACTGTTAGCACATTTTCTATAAGCAATACAAAAAAATCTTGATTTTTAGAAAGCGTAAACAGATCAATACTATGGAGCCTTTTATTGTGAAAATCAACAGCTCATTAGAAAATCAAATCTCAATTTTAGTTTTTAACCTCACATACTTCTCTGCAACATTGCTAGTTCCAGGATATAAAGCAGGCTTTAGTAGCGTTGGAGGCAGCCAGGCTTTTATGAACTATCATGACCAACACAATGTGATCCATATTACTTTCATCTTGACAGAAATTATGTTCAGGCACAGTCTCCCACTGTAAGGTAGTGAGGACATGCTGATGCTGTGAGCGTCTTTTTAATGCATAAAGGAATTATTGTGAGTTTTACTTGCCTTATAAATTGGTAAAATGATGCCGTATGCCGGAAGACTTCCTTTTTTTTTTTTGTCTTCAGTCTCGGCAATTCAGAGAAACTCGGTTGTGAAACACTGCCACCTCCGGTCATTCAGTATAATCTGTAGATGGAAAAGTCCACTGTTAGCACATTTTCTATAAGCAATACAAAAAAATCGTGATTTTTAGAAAGGGTAAACAGATCAATACTATGGAGTCTTTTATTGTGAAAATCAAAAGCTCTTTAGAAAATCAAATCTCAATTTTAGTTTTTAACCTCACATACTTCTCTGCAACATTGCTAGTTCCAGGATATAAAGCAGGGTTTAGTAGCGTTGGAGGCAGCCAGGCTTTTATGAACTATCATGACCAACACAATGTGATCCATATTACTCTCATCTTGACAGAAATTATGTTCAGGCACAGTCTCCCACTATAAGGTAGTGAGGACATGCTGAGGCTGTGAGCGTCTTTTTAATGCATAAAGGAATTATTGTGAGTTAAACTTGCCTTGTATATTGGTAAAATGATGCCGTATGCCGGAAGACTTCCTTTTTTTTTTTTGTTCTTCAGTCTCGGCAATTCAGAGAAACTCAGTTGTGAAACACTGCCACCTCTGGTCATTCAGTATAATCTGTAGATGGAAAAGTCCACTGTTAGCACATTTTCTATAAGCAATACAAAAAAATCTTGATTTTTAGAAAGGGTAAACAGATCAATACTATGGAGTCTTTTATTGTGAAAATCAACAGCTCATTAGAAAATCAAATGTCAATTTTAGTTTTAAACCTCACATACTTCTCTGCAACATTGCTAGCTCCAGGATATAAAGCAGGCTTTAGTAGCGTTGGAGGCAGCCAGGCTTTTATGAACTATAATGACCAACACAATGTGATCCATATTACTTTCATCTTGATAGAAATTATGTTCAGGCACAGTCTCCCACTGTAAGGTAGTGAGGACATGCTGATGCTGTGAGCGTCTTTTTAATGCATAAAGGAATTATTGTGAGTTTTACTTGCCTTATAAATTGGTAAAATGATGCCGTATGCCGGAAGACTTCCTTTTTTTTTTTTGTCTTCAGTCTCGGCAATTCAGAGAAACTCGGTTGTGAAACACTGCCACCTCCGGTCATTCAGTATAATCTGTAGATGGAAAAGTCCACTGTTAGCACATTTTCTATAAGCAATACAAAAAAATCTTGATTTTTAGAAAGCGTAAACAGATCAATACTATGGAGCCTTTTATTGTGAAAATCAACAGCTCATTAGAAAATCAAATCTCAATTTTAGTTTTTAACCTCACATACTTCTCTGCAACATTGCTAGTTCCAGGATATAAAGCAGGCTTTAGTAGCGTTGGAGGCAGCCAGGCTTTTATGAACTATCATGACCAACACAATGTGATCCATATTACTCTCATCTTGACAGAAATTATGTTCAGGCACAGTCTCCCACTATAAGGTAGTGAGGACATGCTGATGCTGTGAGCGTCTTTTTAATGCATAAAGGAATTATTGTGAGTTAAACTTGCCTTGTATATTGGTAAAATGATGCCGTATGCCGGAAGACTTCCTTTTTTTTTTTTTTTTCTTCAGTCTCGGCAATTCAGAGAAACTCGGTTGTGAAACACTGCCACCTCTGGTCATTCAGTATAATCTGCAGATGGAAAAGTCCACTGTTAGCACATTTTCTATAAGCAATACAAAAAAATCTTGATTTTTAGAAAGCGTAAACAGATCAATACTATGGAGCCTTTTATTGTGAAAATCAACAGCTCATTAGAAAATCAAATCTCAATTTTAGTTTTTAACCTCACATACTTCTCTGCAACATTGCTAGTTCCAGGATATAAAGCAGGCTTTAGTAGCGTTGGAGGCAGCCAGGCTTTTATGAACTATCATGACCAACACAATGTGATCCATATTACTTTCATCTTGACAGAAATTATGTTCAGGCACAGTCTCCCACTATAAGGTAGTGAGGACATGCTGATGCTGTGAGCGTCTTTTTAATGCATAAAGGAATTATTGTGAGTTAAACTTGCCTTGTATATTGGTAAAATGATGCCGTATGCCGGAAGACTTCCTTTTTTTTTTTGTTCTTCAGTCTCGGCAATTCAGAGAAACTCGGTTGTGAAACACTGCCACCTCTGGTCATTCAGTATAATCTGTAGATGGAAAAGTCCACTGTTAGCACATTTTCTATAAGCAATACAAAAAAATCTTGATTTTTAGAAAGGGTAAACAGATCAATACTATGGAGTCTTTTATTGTGAAAATCAAAAGCTCATTAGAAAATCAAATCTCAATTTTAGTTTTTAACCTCACATACTTCTCTGCAACATTGCTAGCTCCAGGATATAAAGCAGGCTTTAGTAGCGTTGGAGGCAGCCAGGCTTTTATGAACTATCATGACCAACACAATGTGATCCATATTACTTTCATCTTGACAGAAATTATGTTCAGGCACAGTCTCCCACTGTAAGGTAGTGAGGACATGCTGATGCTGTGAGCGTCTTTTTAATGCATAAAGGAATTATTGTGAGTTTTACTTGCCTTATAAATTGGTAAAATGATGCCGTATGCCGGAAGACTTCCTTTTTTTTTTTTGTCTTCAGTCTCGGCAATTCAGAGAAACTCGGTTGTGAAACACTGCCACCTCCGGTCATTCAGTATAATCTGTAGATGGAAAAGTCCACTGTTAGCACATTTTCTATAAGCAATACAAAAAAATCTTGATTTTTAGAAAGGGTAAACAGATCAATACTATGGAGTCTTTTATTGTGAAAATCAAAAGCTCATTAGAAAATCAAATCTCAATTTTAGTTTTTAACCTCACATACTTCTCTGCAACATTGCTAGCTCCAGGATATAAAGCAGGCTTTAGTAGCGTTGGAGGCAGCCAGGCTTTTATGAACTATCATGACCAACACAATGTGATCCATATTACTTTCATCTTGACAGAAATTATGTTCAGGCACAGTCTCCCACTGTAAGGTAGTGAGGACATGCTGATGCTGTGAGCGTCTTTTTAATGCATAAAGGAATTATTGTGAGTTTTACTTGCCTTATAAATTGGTAAAATGATGCCGTATGCCGGAAGACTTCCTTTTTTTTTTTTGTCTTCAGTCTCGGTAATTCAGAGAAACTCGGTTGTGAAACACTGCCACCTCCGGTCATTCAGTATAATCTGTAGATGGAAAAGTCCACTGTTAGCACATTTTCTATAAGCAATACAAAAAAATCTTGATTTTTAGAAAGGGTAAACAGATCAATACTATGGAGTCTTTTATTGTGAAAATCAACAGCTCATTAGAAAATCAAATGTCAATTTTAGTTTTTAACCTCACATACTTCTCTGCAACATTGCTAGTTCCAGGATATAAAGCAGGCTTTAGTAGCGTTGGAGGCAGCCAGACTTTTATGAACTATCATGACCAACACAATGTGATCCATATTACTCTCATCTTGACAGAAATTATGTTCAGGCACAGTCTCCCACTATAAGGTAGTGAGGACATGCTGATGCTGTGAGCGTCTTTTTAATGCATAAAGGAATTATTGTGAGTTAAACTTGCCTTGCATATTGGTAAAATGATGCCGTATGCCGGAAGACTTCCTTTTTTTTTTTTTTTTCTTCAGTCTCGGCAATTCAGAGAAACTCGGTTGTGAAACACTGCCACCTCTGGTCATTCAGTATAATCTGCAGATGGAAAAGTCCACTGTTAGCACATTTTCTATAAGCAATACAAAAAAATCTTGATTTTTAGAAAGCGTAAACAGATCAATACTATGGAGCCTTTTATTGTGAAAATCAACAGCTCATTAGAAAATCAAATCTCAATTTTAGTTTTTAACCTCACATACTTCTCTGCAACATTGCTAGTTCCAGGATATAAAGCAGGCTTTAGTAGCGTTGGAGGCAGCCAGGCTTTTATGAACTATCATGACCAACACAATGTGATCCATATTACTTTCATCTTGACAGAAATTATGTTCAGGCACAGTCTCCCACTGTAAGGTAGTGAGGACATGCTGATGCTGTGAGCGTCTTTTTAATGCATAAAGGAATTATTGTGAGTTTTACTTGCCTTATAAATTGGTAAAAAGATGCCGTATGCCGGAAGACTTCCTTTTTTTTTTTTGTCTTCAGTCTCGGCAATTCAGAGAAACTCGGTTGTGAAACACTGCCACCTCCGGTCATTCAGTATAATCTGTAGATGGAAAAGTCCACTGTTAGCACATTTTCTATAAGCAATACAAAAAAATCTTGATTTTTAGAAAGGGTAAACAGATCAATACTATGGAGTCTTTTATTGTGAAAATCAGAAAGCTCTTTAGAAAATCAAATCTCAATTTTAGTTTTTAACCTCACATACTTCTCTGCAACATTGCTAGTTCCAGGATATAAAGCAGGGTTTAGTAGCGTTGGAGGCAGCCAGGCTTTTATGAACTATCATGACCAACACAATGTGATCCATATTACTCTCATCTTGACAGAAAATATGTTCAGGCACAGTCTCCCACTATAAGGTAGTGAGGACATGCTGATGCTGTGAGCGTCTTTTTAATGCATAAAGGAATTATTGTGAGTTAAACTTGCCTTGTATATTGGTAAAATGATGCCGTATGCCGGAAGACTTCCTTTTTTTTTTTTGTTCTTCAGTCTCGGCAATTCAGAGAAACTCGGTTGTGAAACACTGCCACCTCTGGTCATTCAGTATAATCTGTAGATGGAAAAGTCCACTGTTAGCACATTTTCTATAAGCAATACAAAAAAATCTTGATTTTTAGAAAGGGTAAACAGATCAATACTATGGAGTCTTTTATTGTGAAAATCAAAAGCTCATTAGAAAATCAAATCTCAATTTTAGTTTTTAACCTCACATACTTCTCTGCAACATTGCTAGCTCCAGGATATAAAGCAGGCTTTAGTAGCGTTGGAGGCAGCCAGGCTTTTATGAACTATCATGACCAACACAATGTGATCCATATTACTTTCATCTTGACAGAAATTATGTTCAGGCACAGTCTCCCACTGTAAGGTAGTGAGGACATGCTGATGCTGTGAGCGTCTTTTTAATGCATAAAGGAATTATTGTGAGTTTTACTTGCCTTATAAATTGGTAAAAAGATGCCGTATGCCGGAAGACTTCCTTTTTTTTTTTTGTCTTCAGTCTCGGCAATTCAGAGAAACTCGGTTGTGAAACACTGCCACCTCCGGTCATTCAGTATAATCTGTAGATGGAAAAGTCCACTGTTAGCACATTTTCTATAAGCAATACAAAAAAATCGTGATTTTTAGAAAGGGTAAACAGATCAATACTATGGAGTCTTTTATTGTGAAAATCAAAAGCTCTTTAGAAAATCAAATCTCAATTTTAGTTTTTAACCTCACATACTTCTCTGCAACATTGCTAGTTCCAGGATATAAAGCAGGGTTTAGTAGCGTTGGAGGCAGCCAGGCTTTTATGAACTATCATGACCAACACAATGTGATCCATATTACTCTCATCTTGACAGAAATTATGTTCAGGCACAGTCTCCCACTATAAGGTAGTGAGGACATGCTGATGCTGTGAGCGTCTTTTTAATGCATAAAGGAATTATTGTGAGTTTTACTTGCCTTGCATATTGGTAAAATGATGCCGTATGCCGGAAGACTTCCTTTTTTTTGTTTCTTCAGTCTCGGCAATTCAGAGAAACTCGGTTGTGAAACACTGCCACCTCTGGTCATTCAGTATAATCTGCAGATGGAAAAGTCCACTGTTAGCACATTTTCTATAAGCAATACAAAAAAATCTTGATTTTTAGAAAGGGTAAACAGATCAATACTATGGAGTCTTTTATTGTGAAAATCAAAAGCTCTTTAGAAAATCAAATCTCAATTTTAGTTTTTAACCTCACATACTTCTCTGCAACATTGCTAGTTCCAGGATATAAAGCAGGCTTTAGTAGCGTTGGAGGCAGCCAGGCTTTTATGAACTATCATGACCAACACAATGTGATCCATATTACTTTCATCTTGATAGAAATTATGTTCAGGCACAGTCTCCCACTGTAAGGTAGTGAGGACATGCTGATGCTGTGAGCGTCTTTTTAATGCATAAAGGAATTATTGTGAGTTTTACTTGCCTTGTATATTGGTAAAATGATGCCGTATGCCGGAAGACTTCCTTTTTTTTTTTTGTTCTTCAGTCTCGGCAATTCAGAGAAACTCGGTTGTGAAACACTGCCACCTCTGGTCATTCAGTATAATCTGAAGATGGAAAAGTCCACTGTTAGCACATTTTCTATAAGCAATACAAAAAAATCGTGATTTTTAGAAAGGGTAAACAGATCAATACTATGGAGTCTTTTATTGTGAAAATCAAAAGCTCTTTAGAAAATCAAATCTCAATTTTAGTTTTTAACCTCACATACTTCTCTGCAACATTGCTAGTTCCAGGATATAAAGCAGGGTTTAGTAGCGTTGGAGGCAGCCAGGCTTTTATGAACTATCATGACCAACACAATGTGATCCATATTACTCTCATCTTGACAGAAATTATGTTCAGGCACAGTCTCCCACTATAAGGTAGTGAGGACATGCTGATGCTGTGAGCGTCTTTTTAATGCATTAAGGAATTATTGTGAGTTTTACTTGCCTTGCATATTGGTAAAATGATGCCGTATGCCGGAAGACTTCCTTTTTTTTGTTTCTTCAGTCTCGGCAATTCAGAGAAACTCGGTTGTGAAACACTGCCACCTCTGGTCATTCAGTATAATCTGCAGATGGAAAAGTCCACTGTTAGCACATTTTCTATAAGCAATACAAAAAAATCTTGATTTTTAGAAAGCGTAAACAGATCAATACTATGGAGCCTTTTATTGTGAAAATCAACAGCTCATTAGAAAATCAAATCTCAATTTTAGTTTTTAACCTCACATACTTCTCTGCAACATTGCTAGTTCCAGGATATAAAGCAGGCTTTAGTAGCGTTGGAGGCAGCCAGGCTTTTATGAACTATCATGACCAACACAATGTGATCCATATTACTTTCATCTTGACAGAAATTATGTTCAGGCACAGTCTCCCACTGTAAGGTAGTGAGGACATGCTGATGCTGTGAGCGTCTTTTTAATGCATAAAGGAATTATTGTGAGTTTTACTTGCCTTATAAATTGGTAAAAAGATGCCGTATGCCGGAAGACTTCCTTTTTTTTTTTTGTCTTCAGTCTCGGCAATTCAGAGAAACTCGGTTGTGAAACACTGCCACCTCCGGTCATTCAGTATAATCTGTAGATGGAAAAGTCCACTGTTAGCACATTTTCTATAAGCAATACAAAAAAATCTTGATTTTTAGAAAGGGTAAACAGATCAATACTATGGAGTCTTTTATTGTGAAAATCAGAAAGCTCTTTAGAAAATCAAATCTCAATTTTAGTTTTTAACCTCACATACTTCTCTGCAACATTGCTAGTTCCAGGATATAAAGCAGGGTTTAGTAGCGTTGGAGGCAGCCAGGCTTTTATGAACTATCATGACCAACACAATGTGATCCATATTACTCTCATCTTGACAGAAAATATGTTCAGGCACAGTCTCCCACTATAAGGTAGTGAGGACATGCTGATGCTGTGAGCGTCTTTTTAATGCATAAAGGAATTATTGTGAGTTAAACTTGCCTTGTATATTGGTAAAATGATGCCGTATGCCGGAAGACTTCCTTTTTTTTTTTTGTTCTTCAGTCTCGGCAATTCAGAGAAACTCGGTTGTGAAACACTGCCACCTCTGGTCATTCAGTATAATCTGTAGATGGAAAAGTCCACTGTTAGCACATTTTCTATAAGCAATACAAAAAAATCTTGATTTTTAGAAAGGGTAAACAGATCAATACTATGGAGTCTTTTATTGTGAAAATCAAAAGCTCATTAGAAAATCAAATCTCAATTTTAGTTTTTAACCTCACATACTTCTCTGCAACATTGCTAGCTCCAGGATATAAAGCAGGCTTTAGTAGCGTTGGAGGCAGCCAGGCTTTTATGAACTATCATGACCAACACAATGTGATCCATATTACTTTCATCTTGACAGAAATTATGTTCAGGCACAGTCTCCCACTGTAAGGTAGTGAGGACATGCTGATGCTGTGAGCGTCTTTTTAATGCATAAAGGAATTATTGTGAGTTTTACTTGCCTTATAAATTGGTAAAAAGATGCCGTATGCCGGAAGACTTCCTTTTTTTTTTTTGTCTTCAGTCTCGGCAATTCAGAGAAACTCGGTTGTGAAACACTGCCACCTCCGGTCATTCAGTATAATCTGTAGATGGAAAAGTCCACTGTTAGCACATTTTCTATAAGCAATACAAAAAAATCGTGATTTTTAGAAAGGGTAAACAGATCAATACTATGGAGTCTTTTATTGTGAAAATCAAAAGCTCTTTAGAAAATCAAATCTCAATTTTAGTTTTTAACCTCACATACTTCTCTGCAACATTGCTAGTTCCAGGATATAAAGCAGGGTTTAGTAGCGTTGGAGGCAGCCAGGCTTTTATGAACTATCATGACCAACACAATGTGATCCATATTACTCTCATCTTGACAGAAATTATGTTCAGGCACAGTCTCCCACTATAAGGTAGTGAGGACATGCTGATGCTGTGAGCGTCTTTTTAATGCATAAAGGAATTATTGTGAGTTTTACTTGCCTTGCATATTGGTAAAATGATGCCGTATGCCGGAAGACTTCCTTTTTTTTGTTTCTTCAGTCTCGGCAATTCAGAGAAACTCGGTTGTGAAACACTGCCACCTCTGGTCATTCAGTATAATCTGCAGATGGAAAAGTCCACTGTTAGCACATTTTCTATAAGCAATACAAAAAAATCTTGATTTTTAGAAAGGGTAAACAGATCAATACTATGGAGTCTTTTATTGTGAAAATCAAAAGCTCTTTAGAAAATCAAATCTCAATTTTAGTTTTTAACCTCACATACTTCTCTGCAACATTGCTAGTTCCAGGATATAAAGCAGGCTTTAGTAGCGTTGGAGGCAGCCAGGCTTTTATGAACTATCATGACCAACACAATGTGATCCATATTACTTTCATCTTGATAGAAATTATGTTCAGGCACAGTCTCCCACTGTAAGGTAGTGAGGACATGCTGATGCTGTGAGCGTCTTTTTAATGCATAAAGGAATTATTGTGAGTTTTACTTGCCTTGTATATTGGTAAAATGATGCCGTATGCCGGAAGACTTCCTTTTTTTTTTTGTTCTTCAGTCTCGGCAATTCAGAGAAACTCGGTTGTGAAACACTGCCACCTCTGGTCATTCAGTATAATCTGAAGATGGAAAAGTCCACTGTTAGCACATTTTCTATAAGCAATACAAAAAAATCGTGATTTTTAGAAAGGGTAAACAGATCAATACTATGGAGTCTTTTATTGTGAAAATCAAAAGCTCTTTAGAAAATCAAATCTCAATTTTAGTTTTTAACCTCACATACTTCTCTGCAACATTGCTAGTTCCAGGATATAAAGCAGGGTTTAGTAGCGTTGGAGGCAGCCAGGCTTTTATGAACTATCATGACCAACACAATGTGATCCATATTACTCTCATCTTGACAGAAATTATGTTCAGGCACAGTCTCCCACTATAAGGTAGTGAGGACATGCTGATGCTGTGAGCGTCTTTTTAATGCATAAAGGAATTATTGTGAGTTTTACTTGCCTTGCATATTGGTAAAATGATGCCGTATGCCGGA
This sequence comes from Triturus cristatus, assembly GCF_964204655.1. Taxonomy (NCBI): domain Eukaryota; kingdom Metazoa; phylum Chordata; class Amphibia; order Caudata; family Salamandridae; genus Triturus; species Triturus cristatus. The sequence goes on along the minus strand of NC_140594.1, from coordinate 936,120,098 downwards.
AGACTTCCTTTTTTTTGTTTCTTCAGTCTCGGCAATTCAGAGAAACTCGGTTGTGAAACACTGCCACCTCTGGTCATTCAGTATAATCTGCAGATGGAAAAGTCCACTGTTAGCACATTTTCTATAAGCAATACAAAAAAATCTTGATTTTTAGAAAGCGTAAACAGATCAATACTATGGAGCCTTTTATTGTGAAAATCAACAGCTCATTAGAAAATCAAATCTCAATTTTAGTTTTTAACCTCACATACTTCTCTGCAACATTGCTAGTTCCAGGATATAAAGCAGGCTTTAGTAGCGTTGGAGGCAGCCAGGCTTTTATGAACTATCATGACCAACACAATGTGATCCATATTACTTTCATCTTGACAGAAATTATGTTCAGGCACAGTCTCCCACTGTAAGGTAGTGAGGACATGCTGATGCTGTGAGCGTCTTTTTAATGCATAAAGGAATTATTGTGAGTTTTACTTGCCTTATAAATTGGTAAAAAGATGCCGTATGCCGGAAGACTTCCTTTTTTTTTTTTGTCTTCAGTCTCGGCAATTCAGAGAAACTCGGTTGTGAAACACTGCCACCTCCGGTCATTCAGTATAATCTGTAGATGGAAAAGTCCACTGTTAGCACATTTTCTATAAGCAATACAAAAAAATCTTGATTTTTAGAAAGGGTAAACAGATCAATACTATGGAGTCTTTTATTGTGAAAATCAGAAAGCTCTTTAGAAAATCAAATCTCAATTTTAGTTTTTAACCTCACATACTTCTCTGCAACATTGCTAGTTCCAGGATATAAAGCAGGGTTTAGTAGCGTTGGAGGCAGCCAGGCTTTTATGAACTATCATGACCAACACAATGTGATCCATATTACTCTCATCTTGACAGAAAATATGTTCAGGCACAGTCTCCCACTATAAGGTAGTGAGGACATGCTGATGCTGTGAGCGTCTTTTTAATGCATAAAGGAATTATTGTGAGTTAAACTTGCCTTGTATATTGGTAAAATGATGCCGTATGCCGGAAGACTTCCTTTTTTTTTTTTGTTCTTCAGTCTCGGCAATTCAGAGAAACTCGGTTGTGAAACACTGCCACCTCTGGTCATTCAGTATAATCTGTAGATGGAAAAGTCCACTGTTAGCACATTTTCTATAAGCAATACAAAAAAATCTTGATTTTTAGAAAGGGTAAACAGATCAATACTATGGAGTCTTTTATTGTGAAAATCAAAAGCTCATTAGAAAATCAAATCTCAATTTTAGTTTTTAACCTCACATACTTCTCTGCAACATTGCTAGCTCCAGGATATAAAGCAGGCTTTAGTAGCGTTGGAGGCAGCCAGGCTTTTATGAACTATCATGACCAACACAATGTGATCCATATTACTTTCATCTTGACAGAAATTATGTTCAGGCACAGTCTCCCACTGTAAGGTAGTGAGGACATGCTGATGCTGTGAGCGTCTTTTTAATGCATAAAGGAATTATTGTGAGTTTTACTTGCCTTATAAATTGGTAAAAAGATGCCGTATGCCGGAAGACTTCCTTTTTTTTTTTTGTCTTCAGTCTCGGCAATTCAGAGAAACTCGGTTGTGAAACACTGCCACCTCCGGTCATTCAGTATAATCTGTAGATGGAAAAGTCCACTGTTAGCACATTTTCTATAAGCAATACAAAAAAATCGTGATTTTTAGAAAGGGTAAACAGATCAATACTATGGAGTCTTTTATTGTGAAAATCAAAAGCTCTTTAGAAAATCAAATCTCAATTTTAGTTTTTAACCTCACATACTTCTCTGCAACATTGCTAGTTCCAGGATATAAAGCAGGGTTTAGTAGCGTTGGAGGCAGCCAGGCTTTTATGAACTATCATGACCAACACAATGTGATCCATATTACTCTCATCTTGACAGAAATTATGTTCAGGCACAGTCTCCCACTATAAGGTAGTGAGGACATGCTGATGCTGTGAGCGTCTTTTTAATGCATAAAGGAATTATTGTGAGTTTTACTTGCCTTGCATATTGGTAAAATGATGCCGTATGCCGGAAGACTTCCTTTTTTTTGTTTCTTCAGTCTCGGCAATTCAGAGAAACTCGGTTGTGAAACACTGCCACCTCTGGTCATTCAGTATAATCTGCAGATGGAAAAGTCCACTGTTAGCACATTTTCTATAAGCAATACAAAAAAATCTTGATTTTTAGAAAGGGTAAACAGATCAATACTATGGAGTCTTTTATTGTGAAAATCAAAAGCTCTTTAGAAAATCAAATCTCAATTTTAGTTTTTAACCTCACATACTTCTCTGCAACATTGCTAGTTCCAGGATATAAAGCAGGCTTTAGTAGCGTTGGAGGCAGCCAGGCTTTTATGAACTATCATGACCAACACAATGTGATCCATATTACTTTCATCTTGATAGAAATTATGTTCAGGCACAGTCTCCCACTGTAAGGTAGTGAGGACATGCTGATGCTGTGAGCGTCTTTTTAATGCATAAAGGAATTATTGTGAGTTTTACTTGCCTTGTATATTGGTAAAATGATGCCGTATGCCGGAAGACTTCCTTTTTTTTTTTTGTTCTTCAGTCTCGGCAATTCAGAGAAACTCGGTTGTGAAACACTGCCACCTCTGGTCATTCAGTATAATCTGAAGATGGAAAAGTCCACTGTTAGCACATTTTCTATAAGCAATACAAAAAAATCGTGATTTTTAGAAAGGGTAAACAGATCAATACTATGGAGTCTTTTATTGTGAAAATCAAAAGCTCTTTAGAAAATCAAATCTCAATTTTAGTTTTTAACCTCACATACTTCTCTGCAACATTGCTAGTTCCAGGATATAAAGCAGGGTTTAGTAGCGTTGGAGGCAGCCAGGCTTTTATGAACTATCATGACCAACACAATGTGATCCATATTACTCTCATCTTGACAGAAATTATGTTCAGGCACAGTCTCCCACTATAAGGTAGTGAGGACATGCTGATGCTGTGAGCGTCTTTTTAATGCATAAAGGAATTATTGTGAGTTAAACTTGCCTTGTATATTGGTAAAATGATGCCGTATGCCGGAAGACTTCCTTTTTTTTTTTTGTTCTTCAGTCTCGGCAATTCAGAGAAACTCGGTTGTGAAACACTGCCACCTCTGGTCATTCAGTATAATCTGTAGATGGAAAAGTCCACTGTTAGCACATTTTCTATAAGCAATACAAAAAAATCTTGATTTTTAGAAAGGGTAAACAGATCAATACTATGGAGTCTTTTATTGTGAAAATCAAAAGCTCATTAGAAAATCAAATCTCAATTTTAGTTTTTAACCTCACATACTTCTCTGCAACATTGCTAGCTCCAGGATATAAAGCAGGCTTTAGTAGCGTTGGAGGCAGCCAGGCTTTTATGAACTATCATGACCAACACAATGTGATCCATATTACTTTCATCTTGACAGAAATTATGTTCAGGCACAGTCTCCCACTGTAAGGTAGTGAGGACATGCTGATGCTGTGAGCGTCTTTTTAATGCATAAAGGAATTATTGTGAGTTTTACTTGCCTTATAAATTGGTAAAAAGATGCCGTATGCCGGAAGACTTCCTTTTTTTTTTTTGTCTTCAGTCTCGGCAATTCAGAGAAACTCGGTTGTGAAACACTGCCACCTCCGGTCATTCAGTATAATCTGTAGATGGAAAAGTCCACTGTTAGCACATTTTCTATAAGCAATACAAAAAAATCGTGATTTTTAGAAAGGGTAAACAGATCAATACTATGGAGTCTTTTATTGTGAAAATCAAAAGCTCTTTAGAAAATCAAATCTCAATTTTAGTTTTTAACCTCACATACTTCTCTGCAACATTGCTAGTTCCAGGATATAAAGCAGGGTTTAGTAGCGTTGGAGGCAGCCAGGCTTTTATGAACTATCATGACCAACACAATGTGATCCATATTACTCTCATCTTGACAGAAATTATGTTCAGGCACAGTCTCCCACTATAAGGTAGTGAGGACATGCTGATGCTGTGAGCGTCTTTTTAATGCATAAAGGAATTATTGTGAGTTTTACTTGCCTTGCATATTGGTAAAATGATGCCGTATGCCGGAAGACTTCCTTTTTTTTGTTTCTTCAGTCTCGGCAATTCAGAGAAACTCGGTTGTGAAACACTGCCACCTCTGGTCATTCAGTATAATCTGCAGATGGAAAAGTCCACTGTTAGCACATTTTCTATAAGCAATACAAAAAAATCTTGATTTTTAGAAAGGGTAAACAGATCAATACTATGGAGTCTTTTATTGTGAAAATCAAAAGCTCTTTAGAAAATCAAATCTCAATTTTAGTTTTTAACCTCACATACTTCTCTGCAACATTGCTAGTTCCAGGATATAAAGCAGGCTTTAGTAGCGTTGGAGGCAGCCAGGCTTTTATGAACTATCATGACCAACACAATGTGATCCATATTACTTTCATCTTGATAGAAATTATGTTCAGGCACAGTCTCCCACTGTAAGGTAGTGAGGACATGCTGATGCTGTGAGCGTCTTTTTAATGCATAAAGGAATTATTGTGAGTTTTACTTGCCTTGTATATTGGTAAAATGATGCCGTATGCCGGAAGACTTCCTTTTTTTTTTTTGTTCTTCAGTCTCGGCAATTCAGAGAAACTCGGTTGTGAAACACTGCCACCTCTGGTCATTCAGTATAATCTGAAGATGGAAAAGTCCACTGTTAGCACATTTTCTATAAGCAATACAAAAAAATCGTGATTTTTAGAAAGGGTAAACAGATCAATACTATGGAGTCTTTTATTGTGAAAATCAAAAGCTCTTTAGAAAATCAAATCTCAATTTTAGTTTTTAACCTCACATACTTCTCTGCAACATTGCTAGTTCCAGGATATAAAGCAGGGTTTAGTAGCGTTGGAGGCAGCCAGGCTTTTATGAACTATCATGACCAACACAATGTGATCCATATTACTCTCATCTTGACAGAAATTATGTTCAGGCACAGTCTCCCACTATAAGGTAGTGAGGACATGCTGATGCTGTGAGCGTCTTTTTAATGCATAAAGGAATTATTGTGAGTTTTACTTGCCTTGCATATTGGTAAAATGATGCCGTATGCCGGAAGACTTCCTTTTTTTTGTTTCTTCAGTCTCGGCAATTCAGAGAAACTCGGTTGTGAAACACTGCCACCTCTGGTCATTCAGTATAATCTGCAGATGGAAAAGTCCACTGTTAGCACATTTTCTATAAGCAATACAAAAAAATCTTGATTTTTAGAAAGGGTAAACAGATCAATACTATGGAGTCTTTTATTGTGAAAATCAAAAGCTCATTAGAAAATCAAATCTCAATTTTAGTTTTTAACCTCACATACTTCTCTGCAACATTGCTAGCTCCAGGATATAAAGCAGGCTTTAGTAGCGTTGGAGGCAGCCAGGCTTTTATGAACTATCATGACCAACACAATGTGATCCATATTACTTTCATCTTGACAGAAATTATGTTCAGGCACAGTCTCCCACTGTAAGGTAGTGAGGACATGCTGATGCTGTGAGCGTCTTTTTAATGCATAAAGGAATTATTGTGAGTTAAACTTGCCTTGTATATTGGTAAAATGATGCCGTATGCCGGAAGACTTCCTTTTTTTTTTTTGTTCTTCAGTCTCGGCAATTCAGAGAAACTCGGTTGTGAAACACTGCCACCTCTGGTCATTCAGTATAATCTGTAGATGGAAAAGTCCACTGTTAGCACATTTTCTATAAGCAATACAAAAAAATCTTGATTTTTAGAAAGGGTAAACAGATCAATACTATGGAGTCTTTTATTGTGAAAATCAACAGCTCATTAGAAAATCAAATGTCAATTTTAGTTTTAAACCTCACATACTTCTCTGCAACATTGCTAGCTCCAGGATATAAAGCAGGCTTTAGTACCGTTGGAGGCAGCCAGGCTTTTATGAACTATCATGACCAACACAATGTGATCCATATTACTCTCATCTTGACAGAAATTATGTTCAGGCACAGTCTCCAACTATAAGGTAGTGAGGACATACTGATGCTGTGAGCGTCTTTTTAATGCATAAAGGAATTAGTGTGAGTTAAACTTGCCTTGCATATTGGTAAAATGATGCCGTATGCCGGAAGACTTCCTTTTTTTTGTTTCTTCAGTCTCGGCAATTCAGAGAAACTCGGTTGTGAAACACTGCCACCTCTGGTCATTCAGTATAATCTGTAGATGGAAAAGTCCACTGTTAGCACATTTTCTATAAGCAATACAAAAAAATCTTGATTTTTAGAAAGGGTAAACAGATCAATACTATGGAGTCTTTTATTGTGAAAATCAACAGCTCATTAGAAAATCAAATGTCAATTTTAGTTTTAAACCTCACATACTTCTCTGCAACATTGCTAGCTCCAGGATATAAAGCAGGCTTTAGTAGCGTTGGAGGCAGCCAGGCTTTTATGAACTATAATGACCAACACAATGTGATCCATATTACTTTCATCTTGATAGAAATTATGTTCAGGCACAGTCTCCCACTGTAAGGTAGTGAGGACATGCTGATGCTGTGAGCGTCTTTTTAATGCATAAAGGAATTATTGTGAGTTTTACTTGCCTTATAAATTGGTAAAATGATCCCGTATGCCGGAAGACTTCCTTTTTTTTTTCTTCAGTCTCGGCAATTCAGAGAAACTCGGTTGTGAAACACTGCCACCTCTGGTCATTCAGTATAATATGTAGATGGAAAAGTCCACTGTTAGAACATTTTCTATAAGCAATACAAAAAAAATTTTGATTTTTAGAAAGGGTAAACAGATCAATACTATGGAGTCTTTTATTGTGAAAATCAACAGCTCATTAGAAAATCAAATCTCAATTTTAGTTTTTAACCTCACATACTTCTCTGCAACATTGCTAGTTCCAGGATATAAAGCAGGCTTTAGTAGCGTTGGAGGCAGCCAGGCTTTTATGAACTATCATGACCAACACAATGTGATCCATATTACTTTCATCTTGACAGAAATTATGTTCAGGCACAGTCTCCCACTATAAGGTAGTGAGGACATGCTGATGCTGTGAGCGTCTTTTTAATGCATAAAGGAATTATTGTGAGTTTTACTTGCCTTGCATATTGGTAAAATGATGCCGTATGCCGGAAGACTTCCTTTTTTTTGTTTCTTCAGTCTCGGCAATTCAGAGAAACTCGGTTGTGAAACACTGCCACCTCTGGTCATTCAGTATAATCTGCAGATGGAAAAGTCCACTGTTAGCACATTTTCTATAAGCAATACCAAAAAATCTTGATTTTTAGAAAGGGTAAACAGATCAATACTATGGAGTCTTTTATTGTGAAAATCAAAAGCTCATTAGAAAATCAAATCTCAATTTTAGTTTTTAACCTCACATACTTCTCTGCAACATTGCTAGTTCCAGGATATAAAGCAGGCTTTAGTAGCGTTGGAGGCAGCCAGGCTTTTATGAACTATCATGACCAACACAATGTGATCCATATTACTCTCATCTTGACAGAAATTATGTTCAGGCACAGTCTCCAACTATAAGGTAGTGAGGACATACTGATGCTGTGAGCGTCTTTTTAATGCATAAAGGAATTAGTGTGAGTTAAACTTGCCTTGCATATTGGTAAAATGATGCCGTATGCCGGAAGACTTCCTTTTTTTTGTTTCTTCAGTCTCAGCAATTCAGAGAAACTCGGTTGTGAAACACTGCCACCTCTGGTCATTCAGTATAATCTGCAGATGGAAAAGTCCACTGTTAGCACATTTTCTATAAGCAATACAAAAAAATCTTGATTTTTAGAAAGGGTAAACAGATCAATACTATGGAGTCTTTTATTGTGAAAATCAACAGCTCATTAGAAAATCAAATCTCAATTTTAGTTTTTAACCTCACATACTTCTCTGCAACATTGCTAGCTCCAGGATATAAAGCAGGCTTTAGTAGCGTTGGAGGCAGCCAGGCTTTTATGAACTATCATGACCAACACAATGTGATCCATATTACTTTCATCTTGATAGAAATTATGTTCAGGCACAGTCTCCCACTGTAAGGTAGTGAGGACATGCTGATGCTGTGAGCGTCTTTTTAATGCATAAAGGAATTATTGTGAGTTTTACTTGCCTTGTATATTGGTAAAATGATGCCGTATGCCGGAAGACTTCCTTTTTTTTTTTTGTTCTTCAGTCTCGGCAATTCAGAGAAACTCGGTTGTGAAACACTGCCACCTCTGGTCATTCAGTATAATCTGAAGATGGAAAAGTCCACTGTTAGCACATTTTCTATAAGCAATACAAAAAAATCTTGATTTTTAGAAAGGGTAAACAGATCAATACTATGGAGTCTTTTATTGTGAAAATCAAAAGCTCATTAGAAAATCAAATCTCAATTTTAGTTTTTAACCTCACATACTTCTCTGCAACATTGCTAGCTCCAGGATATAAAGCAGGCTTTAGTAGCGTTGGAGGCAGCCAGGCTTTTATGAACTATCATGACCAACACAATGTGATCCATATTACTTTCATCTTGACAGAAATTATGTTCAGGCACAGTCTCCCACTGTAAGGTAGTGAGGACATGCTGATGCTGTGAGCGTCTTTTTAATGCATAAAGGAATTATTGTGAGTTTTACTTGCCTTATAAATTGGTAAAAAGATGCCGTATGCCGGAAGACTTCCTTTTTTTTTTTTGTCTTCAGTCTCGGCAATTCAGAGAAACTCGGTTGTGAAACACTGCCACCTCCGGTCATTCAGTATAATCTGTAGATGGAAAAGTCCACTGTTAGCACATTTTCTATAAGCAATACAAAAAAATCGTGATTTTTAGAAAGGGTAAACAGATCAATACTATGGAGTCTTTTATTGTGAAAATCAAAAGCTCTTTAGAAAATCAAATCTCAATTTTAGTTTTTAACCTCACATACTTCTCTGCAACATTGCTAGTTCCAGGATATAAAGCAGGGTTTAGTAGCGTTGGAGGCAGCCAGGCTTTTATGAACTATCATGACCAACACAATGTGATCCATATTACTCTCATCTTGACAGAAATTATGTTCAGGCACAGTCTCCCACTATAAGGTAGTGAGGACATGCTGATGCTGTGAGCGTCTTTTTAATGCATAAAGGAATTATTGTGAGTTTTACTTGCCTTGCATATTGGTAAAATGATGCCGTATGCCGGAAGACTTCCTTTTTTTTGTTTCTTTAGTCTCGGCAATTCAGAGAAACTCGGTTGTGAAACACTGCCACCTCTGGTCATTCAGTATAATCTGTAGATGGAAAAGTCCACTGTTAGCACATTTTCTATAAGCAATACAAAAAAAATCTTGATTTTTAGAAAGGGTAAACAGATCAATACTATGGAGTCTTTTATTGTGAAAATCAACAGCTCATTAGAAAATCAAATGTCAATTTTAGTTTTAAACCTCACATACTTCTCTGCAACATTGCTAGCTCCAGGATATAAAGCAGGCTTTAGTAGCGTTGGAGGCAGCCAGGCTTTTATGAACTATCATGACCAACACAATGTGATCCATATTACTCTCATCTTGACAGAAATTATGTTCAGGCACAGTCTCCAACTATAAGGTAGTGAGGACATACTGATGCTGTGAGCGTCTTTTTAATGCATAAAGGAATTAGTGTGAGTTAAACTTGCCTTGCATATTGGTAAAATGATGCCGTATGCCGGAAGACTTCCTTTTTTTTGTTTCTTCAGTCTCGGCAATTCAGAGAAACTCGGTTGTGAAACACTGCCACCTCTGGTCATTCAGTATAATCTGTAGATGGAAAAGTCCACTGTTAGCACATTTTCTATAAGCAATACAAAAAAATCTTGATTTTTAGAAAGGGTAAACAGATCAATACTATGGAGTCTTTTATTGTGAAAATCAACAGCTCATTAGAAAATCAAATGTCAATTTTAGTTTTAAACCTCACATACTTCTCTGCAACATTGCTAGCTCCAGGATATAAAGCAGGCTTTAGTAGCGTTGGAGGCAGCCAGGCTTTTATGAACTATAATGACCAACACAATGTGATCCATATTACTTTCATCTTGATAGAAATTATGTTCAGGCACAGTCTCCCACTGTAAGGTAGTGAGGACATGCTGATGCTGTGAGCGTCTTTTTAATGCATAAAGGAATTATTGTGAGTTTTACTTGCCTTATAAATTGGTAAAATGATCCCGTATGCCGGAAGACTTCCTTTTTTTTTTCTTCAGTCTCGGCAATTCAGAGAAACTCGGTTGTGAAACACTGCCACCTCTGGTCATTCAGTATAATATGTAGATGGAAAAGTCCACTGTTAGCACATTTTCTATAAGCAATACAAAAAAAATCTTGATTTTTAGAAAGGGTAAACAGATCAATACTATGGAGTCTTTTATTGTGAAAATCAACAGCTCATTAGAAAATCAAATGTCAATTTTAGTTTTTAACCTCACATACTTCTCTGCAACATTGCTAGCTCCAGGATATAAAGCAGGCTTTAGTAGCGTTGGAGGCAGCCAGGCTTTTATGAATTATAATGACCAACACAATGTGATCCATATTACTCTCATCTTGACAGAAATTATGTTCAGGCACAGTCTCCCACTATAAGGTAGTGAGGACATGCTGATGCTGTGAGCGTCTTTTTAATGCATAAAGGAATTATTGTGAGTTTTACTTGCCTTGCATATTGGTAAAATGATGCCGTATGCCGGAAGACTTCCTTTTTTTTTTTTTTTTCTTTAGTCTCGGCAATTCAGAGAAACTCGGTTGTGAAACACTGCCACCTCTGGTCATTCAGTATAATCTGTAGATGGAAAAGTCCACTGTTAGCACATTTTCTATAAGCAATACAAAAAAAATTTTGATTTTTAGAAAGGGTAAACAGATCAATACTATGGAGTCTTTTATTGTGAAAATCAACAGCTCATTAGAAAATCAAATCTCAATTTTAGTTTTTAACCTCACATACTTCTCTGCAACATTGCTAGTTCCAGGATATAAAGCAGGCTTTAGTAGCGTTGGAGGCAGCCAGGCTTTTATGAACTATCATGACCAACACAATGTGATCCATATTACTTTCATCTTGACAGAAATTATGTTCAGGCACAGTCTCCAACTATAAGGTAGTGAGGACATACTGATGCTGTGAGCGTCTTTTTAATGCATAAAGGAATTATTGTGAGTTTTACTTGCCTTGCATATTGGTAAAATGATGCCGTATGCCGGAAGACTTCCTTTTTTTTGTTTCTTCAGTCTCGGCAATTCAGAGAAACTCGGTTGTGAAACACTGCCACCTCTGGTCATTCAGTATAATCTGCAGATGGAAAAGTCCACTGTTAGCACATTTTCTATAAGCAATACAAAAAAATCTTGATTTTTAGAAAGGGTAAACAGATCAATACTATGGAGTCTTTTATTGTGAAAATCAACAGCTCATTAGAAAATCAAATCTCAATTTTAGTTTTTAACCTCACATACTTCTCTGCAACATTGCTAGCTCCAGGATATAAAGCAGGCTTTAGTAGCGTTGGAGGCAGCCAGGCTTTTATGAACTATCATGACCAACACAATGTGATCCATATTACTTTCATCTTGACAGAAATTATGTTCAGGCACAGTCTCCCACTGTAAGGTAGTGAGGACATGCTGATGCTGTGAGCGTCTTTTTAATGCATAAAGGAATTATTGTGAGTTTTACTTGCCTTATAAATTGGTAAAATGATGCCGTATGCCGGAAGACTTCCTTTTTTTTTTTTTTTCTTTAGTCTCGGCAATTCAGAGAAACTCGGTTGTGAAACACTGCCACCTCTGGTCATTCAGTATAATCTGTAGATGGAAAAGTCCACTGTTAGCACATTTTCTATAAGCAATACAAAAAAATTTTTGATTTTTAGAAAGGGTAAACAGATCAATACTATGGAGTCTTTTATTGTGAAAATCAACAGCTCATTAGAAAATCAAATCTCAATTTTAGTTTTTAACCTCACATACTTCTCTGCAACATTGCTAGTTCCAGGATATAAAGCAGGCTTTAGTAGCGTTGGAGGCAGCCAGGCTTTTATGAACTATCATGACCAACACAATGTGATCCATATTACTTTCATCTTGACAGAAATTATGTTCAGGCACAGTCTCCCACTATAAGGTAGTGAGGACATGCTGATGCTGTGAGCGTCTTTTTAATGCATAAAGGAATTATTGTGAGTTAAACTTGCCTTGTATATTGGTAAAATGATGCCGTATGCCGGAAGACTTCCTTTTTTTTTTTTGTTCTTCAGTCTCGGCAATTCAGAGAAACTCGGTTGTGAAACACTGCCACCTCTGGTCATTCAGTATAATCTGTAGATGGAAAAGTCCACTGTTAGCACATTTTCTATAAGCAATACAAAAAAATCTTGATTTTTAGAAAGGGTAAACAGATCAATACTATGGAGTCTTTTATTGTGAAAATCAAAAGCTCATTAGAAAATCAAATCTCAATTTTAGTTTTTAACCTCACATACTTCTCTGCAACATTGCTAGCTCCAGGATATAAAGCAGGCTTTAGTAGCGTTGGAGGCAGCCAGGCTTTTATGAACTATCATGACCAACACAATGTGATCCATATTACTTTCATCTTGACAGAAATTATGTTCAGGCACAGTCTCCCACTGTAAGGTAGTGAGGACATGCTGATGCTGTGAGCGTCTTTTTAATGCATAAAGGAATTATTGTGAGTTAAACTTGCCTTGTATATTGGTAAAATGATGCCGTATGCCGGAAGACTTCCTTTTTTTTTTTTGTTCTTCAGTCTCGGCAATTCAGAGAAACTCGGTTGTGAAACACTGCCACCTCTGGTCATTCAGTATAATCTGTAGATGGAAAAGTCCACTGTTAGCACATTTTCTATAAGCAATACAAAAAAATCTTGATTTTTAGAAAGGGTAAACAGATCAATACTATGGAGTCTTTTATTGTGAAAATCAAAAGCTCATTAGAAAATCAAATGTCAATTTTAGTTTTAAACCTCACATACTTCTCTGCAACATTGCTAGCTCCAGGATATAAAGCAGGCTTTAGTAGCGTTGGAGGCAGCCAGGCTTTTATGAACTATCATGACCAACACAATGTGATCCATATTACTCTCATCTTGACAGAAATTATGTTCAGGCACAGTCTCCAACTATAAGGTAGTGAGGACATACTGATGCTGTGAGCGTCTTTTTAATGCATAAAGGAATTAGTGTGAGTTAAACTTGCCTTGCATATTGGTAAAATGATGCCGTATGCCGGAAGACTTCCTTTTTTTTGTTTCTTCAGTCTCGGCAATTCAGAGAAACTCGGTTGTGAAACACTGCCACCTCTGGTCATTCAGTATAATCTGTAGATGGAAAAGTCCACTGTTAGCACATTTTCTATAAGCAATACAAAAAAATCTTGATTTTTAGAAAGGGTAAACAGATCAATACTATGGAGTCTTTTATTGTGAAAATCAACAGCTCATTAGAAAATCAAATCTCAATTTTAGTTTTTAACCTCACATACTTCTCTGCAACATTGCTAGCTCCAGGATATAAAGCAGGCTTTAGTAGCGTTGGAGGCAGCCAGGCTTTTATGAACTATCATGACCAACACAATGTGATCCATATTACTTTCATCTTGATAGAAATTATGTTCAGGCACAGTCTCCCACTGTAAGGTAGTGAGGACATGCTGATGCTGTGAGCGTCTTTTTAATGCATAAAGGAATTATTGTGAGTTTTACTTGCCTTGTATATTGGTAAAATGATGCCGTATGCCGGAAGACTTCCTTTTTTTTTTTTGTTCTTCAGTCTCGGCAATTCAGAGAAACTCGGTTGTGAAACACTGCCACCTCTGGTCATTCAGTATAATCTGAAGATGGAAAAGTCCACTGTTAGCACATTTTCTATAAGCAATACAAAAAAATCTTGATTTTTAGAAAGGGTAAACAGATCAATACTATGGAGTCTTTTATTGTGAAAATCAAAAGCTCATTAGAAAATCAAATCTCAATTTTAGTTTTTAACCTCACATACTTCTCTGCAACATTGCTAGCTCCAGGATATAAAGCAGGCTTTAGTAGCGTTGGAGGCAGCCAGGCTTTTATGAACTATCATGACCAACACAATGTGATCCATATTACTTTCATCTTGACAGAAATTATGTTCAGGCACAGTCTCCCACTGTAAGGTAGTGAGGACATGCTGATGCTGTGAGCGTCTTTTTAATGCATAAAGGAATTATTGTGAGTTTTACTTGCCTTATAAATTGGTAAAAAGATGCCGTATGCCGGAAGACTTCCTTTTTTTTTTTTGTCTTCAGTCTCGGCAATTCAGAGAAACTCGGTTGTGAAACACTGCCACCTCCGGTCATTCAGTATAATCTGTAGATGGAAAAGTCCACTGTTAGCACATTTTCTATAAGCAATACAAAAAAATCGTGATTTTTAGAAAGGGTAAACAGATCAATACTATGGAGTCTTTTATTGTGAAAATCAAAAGCTCTTTAGAAAATCAAATCTCAATTTTAGTTTTTAACCTCACATACTTCTCTGCAACATTGCTAGTTCCAGGATATAAAGCAGGGTTTAGTAGCGTTGGAGGCAGCCAGGCTTTTATGAACTATCATGACCAACACAATGTGATCCATATTACTCTCATCTTGACAGAAATTATGTTCAGGCACAGTCTCCCACTATAAGGTAGTGAGGACATGCTGATGCTGTGAGCGTCTTTTTAATGCATAAAGGAATTATTGTGAGTTTTACTTGCCTTGCATATTGGTAAAATGATGCCGTATGCCGGAAGACTTCCTTTTTTTTGTTTCTTTAGTCTCGGCAATTCAGAGAAACTCGGTTGTGAAACACTGCCACCTCTGGTCATTCAGTATAATCTGTAGATGGAAAAGTCCACTGTTAGCACATTTTCTATAAGCAATACAAAAAAAATCTTGATTTTTAGAAAGGGTAAACAGATCAATACTATGGAGTCTTTTATTGTGAAAATCAACAGCTCATTAGAAAATCAAATGTCAATTTTAGTTTTAAACCTCACATACTTCTCTGCAACATTGCTAGCTCCAGGATATAAAGCAGGCTTTAGTAGCGTTGGAGGCAGCCAGGCTTTTATGAACTATCATGACCAACACAATGTGATCCATATTACTCTCATCTTGACAGAAATTATGTTCAGGCACAGTCTCCAACTATAAGGTAGTGAGGACATACTGATGCTGTGAGCGTCTTTTTAATGCATAAAGGAATTAGTGTGAGTTAAACTTGCCTTGCATATTGGTAAAATGATGCCGTATGCCGGAAGACTTCCTTTTTTTTGTTTCTTCAGTCTCGGCAATTCAGAGAAACTCGGTTGTGAAACACTGCCACCTCTGGTCATTCAGTATAATCTGTAGATGGAAAAGTCCACTGTTAGCACATTTTCTATAAGCAATACAAAAAAATCTTGATTTTTAGAAAGGGTAAACAGATCAATACTATGGAGTCTTTTATTGTGAAAATCAACAGCTCATTAGAAAATCAAATGTCAATTTTAGTTTTAAACCTCACATACTTCTCTGCAACATTGCTAGCTCCAGGATATAAAGCAGGCTTTAGTAGCGTTGGAGGCAGCCAGGCTTTTATGAACTATAATGACCAACACAATGTGATCCATATTACTTTCATCTTGATAGAAATTATGTTCAGGCACAGTCTCCCACTGTAAGGTAGTGAGGACATGCTGATGCTGTGAGCGTCTTTTTAATGCATAAAGGAATTATTGTGAGTTTTACTTGCCTTATAAATTGGTAAAATGATCCCGTATGCCGGAAGACTTCCTTTTTTTTTTCTTCAGTCTCGGCAATTCAGAGAAACTCGGTTGTGAAACACTGCCACCTCTGGTCATTCAGTATAATATGTAGATGGAAAAGTCCACTGTTAGCACATTTTCTATAAGCAATACAAAAAAAATCTTGATTTTTAGAAAGGGTAAACAGATCAATACTATGGAGTCTTTTATTGTGAAAATCAACAGCTCATTAGAAAATCAAATGTCAATTTTAGTTTTTAACCTCACATACTTCTCTGCAACATTGCTAGCTCCAGGATATAAAGCAGGCTTTAGTAGCGTTGGAGGCAGCCAGGCTTTTATGAATTATAATGACCAACACAATGTGATCCATATTACTCTCATCTTGACAGAAATTATGTTCAGGCACAGTCTCCCACTATAAGGTAGTGAGGACATGCTGATGCTGTGAGCGTCTTTTTAATGCATAAAGGAATTATTGTGAGTTTTACTTGCCTTGCATATTGGTAAAATGATGCCGTATGCCGGAAGACTTCCTTTTTTTTTTTTTTTTCTTTAGTCTCGGCAATTCAGAGAAACTCGGTTGTGAAACACTGCCACCTCTGGTCATTCAGTATAATCTGTAGATGGAAAAGTCCACTGTTAGCACATTTTCTATAAGCAATACAAAAAAAATTTTGATTTTTAGAAAGGGTAAACAGATCAATACTATGGAGTCTTTTATTGTGAAAATCAACAGCTCATTAGAAAATCAAATCTCAATTTTAGTTTTTAACCTCACATACTTCTCTGCAACATTGCTAGTTCCAGGATATAAAGCAGGCTTTAGTAGCGTTGGAGGCAGCCAGGCTTTTATGAACTATCATGACCAACACAATGTGATCCATATTACTTTCATCTTGACAGAAATTATGTTCAGGCACAGTCTCCAACTATAAGGTAGTGAGGACATACTGATGCTGTGAGCGTCTTTTTAATGCATAAAGGAATTATTGTGAGTTTTACTTGCCTTGCATATTGGTAAAATGATGCCGTATGCCGGAAGACTTCCTTTTTTTTGTTTCTTCAGTCTCGGCAATTCAGAGAAACTCGGTTGTGAAACACTGCCACCTCTGGTCATTCAGTATAATCTGCAGATGGAAAAGTCCACTGTTAGCACATTTTCTATAAGCAATACAAAAAAATCTTGATTTTTAGAAAGGGTAAACAGATCAATACTATGGAGTCTTTTATTGTGAAAATCAACAGCTCATTAGAAAATCAAATCTCAATTTTAGTTTTTAACCTCACATACTTCTCTGCAACATTGCTAGCTCCAGGATATAAAGCAGGCTTTAGTAGCGTTGGAGGCAGCCAGGCTTTTATGAACTATCATGACCAACACAATGTGATCCATATTACTTTCATCTTGACAGAAATTATGTTCAGGCACAGTCTCCCACTGTAAGGTAGTGAGGACATGCTGATGCTGTGAGCGTCTTTTTAATGCATAAAGGAATTATTGTGAGTTTTACTTGCCTTATAAATTGGTAAAATGATCCCGTATGCCGGAAGACTTCCTTTTTTTTTTCTTCAGTCTCGGCAATTCAGAGAAACTCGGTTGTGAAACACTGCCACCTCTGGTCATTCAGTATAATCTGTAGATGGAAAAGTCCACTGTTAGCACATTTTCTATAAGCAATACAAAAAAAATCTTGATTTTTAGAAAGGGTAAACAGATCAATACTATGGAGTCTTTTATTGTGAAAATCAACAGCTCATTAGAAAATCAAATCTCAATTTTAGTTTTTAACCTCACATACTTCTCTGCAACATTGCTAGCTCCAGGATATAAAGCAGGCTTTAGTAGCGTTGGAGGCAGCCAGGCTTTTATGAATTATAATGACCAACACAATGTGATCCATATTACTCTCATCTTGACAGAAATTATGTTCAGGCACAGTCTCCAACTATAAGGTAGTGAGGACATACTGATGCTGTGAGCGTCTTTTTAATGCATAAAGGAATTAGTGTGAGTTAAACTTGCCTTGCATATTGGTAAAATGATGCCGTATGCCGGAAGACTTCCTTTTTTTTTTTTTTTCTTTAGTCTCGGCAATTCAGAGAAACTCGGTTGTGAAACACTGCCACCTCTGGTCATTCAGTATAATCTGTAGATGGAAAAGTCCACTGTTAGCACATTTTCTATAAGCAATACAAAAAAATTTTTGATTTTTAGAAAGGGTAAACAGATCAATACTATGGAGTCTTTTATTGTGAAAATCAACAGCTCATTAGAAAATCAAATCTCAATTTTAGTTTTTAACCTCACATACTTCTCTGCAACATTGCTAGTTCCAGGATATAAAGCAGGCTTTAGTAGCGTTGGAGGCAGCCAGGCTTTTATGAACTATCATGACCAACACAATGTGATCCATATTACTTTCATCTTGACAGAAATTATGTTCAGGCACAGTCTCCCACTATAAGGTAGTGAGGACATGCTGATGCTGTGAGCGTCTTTTTAATGCATAAAGGAATTATTGTGAGTTAAACTTGCCTTGTATATTGGTAAAATGATGCCGTATGCCGGAAGACTTCCTTTTTTTTTTTTGTTCTTCAGTCTCGGCAATTCAGAGAAACTCGGTTGTGAAACACTGCCACCTCTGGTCATTCAGTATAATCTGTAGATGGAAAAGTCCACTGTTAGCACATTTTCTATAAGCAATACAAAAAAATCTTGATTTTTAGAAAGGGTAAACAGATCAATACTATGGAGTCTTTTATTGTGAAAATCAAAAGCTCATTAGAAAATCAAATCTCAATTTTAGTTTTTAACCTCACATACTTCTCTGCAACATTGCTAGCTCCAGGATATAAAGCAGGCTTTAGTAGCGTTGGAGGCAGCCAGGCTTTTATGAACTATCATGACCAACACAATGTGATCCATATTACTTTCATCTTGACAGAAATTATGTTCAGGCACAGTCTCCCACTGTAAGGTAGTGAGGACATGCTGATGCTGTGAGCGTCTTTTTAATGCATAAAGGAATTATTGTGAGTTAAACTTGCCTTGTATATTGGTAAAATGATGCCGTATGCCGGAAGACTTCCTTTTTTTTTTTTGTTCTTCAGTCTCGGCAATTCAGAGAAACTCGGTTGTGAAACACTGCCACCTCTGGTCATTCAGTATAATCTGTAGATGGAAAAGTCCACTGTTAGCACATTTTCTATAAGCAATACAAAAAAATCTTGATTTTTAGAAAGGGTAAACAGATCAATACTATGGAGTCTTTTATTGTGAAAATCAAAAGCTCATTAGAAAATCAAATGTCAATTTTAGTTTTAAACCTCACATACTTCTCTGCAACATTGCTAGCTCCAGGATATAAAGCAGGCTTTAGTAGCGTTGGAGGCAGCCAGGCTTTTATGAACTATCATGACCAACACAATGTGATCCATATTACTCTCATCTTGACAGAAATTATGTTCAGGCACAGTCTCCAACTATAAGGTAGTGAGGACATACTGATGCTGTGAGCGTCTTTTTAATGCATAAAGGAATTAGTGTGAGTTAAACTTGCCTTGCATATTGGTAAAATGATGCCGTATGCCGGAAGACTTCCTTTTTTTTGTTTCTTCAGTCTCGGCAATTCAGAGAAACTCGGTTGTGAAACACTGCCACCTCTGGTCATTCAGTATAATCTGTAGATGGAAAAGTCCACTGTTAGCACATTTTCTATAAGCAATACAAAAAAATCTTGATTTTTAGAAAGGGTAAACAGATCAATACTATGGAGTCTTTTATTGTGAAAATCAACAGCTCATTAGAAAATCAAATGTCAATTTTAGTTTTAAACCTCACATACTTCTCTGCAACATTGCTAGCTCCAGGATATAAAGCAGGCTTTAGTAGCGTTGGAGGCAGCCAGGCTTTTATGAACTATCATGACCAACACAATGTGATCCATATTACTTTCATCTTGACAGAAATTATGTTCAGGCACAGTCTCCCACTATAAGGTAGTGAGGACATGCTGATGCTGTGAGCGTCTTTTTAATGCATAAAGGAATTATTGTGAGTTAAACTTGCCTTGTATATTGGTAAAATGATGCCGTATGCCGGAAGACTTCTTTTTTTTTTTTTGTTCTTCAGTCTCGGCAATTCAGAGAAACTCTGTTGTGAAACACTGCCACCTCTGGTCATTCAGTATAATCTGTAGATGGAAAAGTCCACTGTTAGCACATTTTCTATAAGCAATACAAAAAAATCTTGATTTTTAGAAAGGGTAAACAGATCAATACTATGGAGTCTTTTATTGTGAAAATCAACAGCTCATTAGAAAATCAAATCTCAATTTTAGTTTTTAACCTCACATACTTCTCTGCAACATTGCTAGCTCCAGGATATAAAGCAGGCTTTAGTAGCGTTGGAGGCAGCCAGGCTTTTATGAACTATCATGACCAACACAATGTGATCCATATTACTTTCATCTTGACAGAAATTATGTTCAGGCACAGTCTCCCACTGTAAGGTAGTGAGGACATGCTGATGCTGTGAGCGTCTTTTTAATGCATAAAGGAATTATTGTGAGTTTTACTTGCCTTATAAATTGGTAAAATGATCCCGTATGCCGGAAGACTTCCTTTTTTTTTTCTTCAGTCTCGGCAATTCAGAGAAACTCGGTTGTGAAACACTGCCACCTCTGGTCATTCAGTATAATCTGTAGATGGAAAAGTCCACTGTTAGCACATTTTCTATAAGCAATACAAAAAAAATCTTGATTTTTAGAAAGGGTAAACAGATCAATACTATGGAGTCTTTTATTGTGAAAATCAACAGCTCATTAGAAAATCAAATCTCAATTTTAGTTTTTAACCTCACATACTTCTCTGCAACATTGCTAGCTCCAGGATATAAAGCAGGCTTTAGTAGCGTTGGAGGCAGCCAGGCTTTTATGAATTATAATGACCAACACAATGTGATCCATATTACTCTCATCTTGACAGAAATTATGTTCAGGCACAGTCTCCCACTATAAGGTAGTGAGGACATGCTGATGCTGTGAGCGTCTTTTTAATGCATAAAGGAATTATTGTGAGTTTTACTTGCCTTGCATATTGGTAAAATGATGCCGTATGCCGGAAGACTTCCTTTTTTTTTTTTTTTCTTTAGTCTCGGCAATTCAGAGAAACTCGGTTGTGAAACACTGCCACCTCTGGTCATTCAGTATAATCTGTAGATGGAAAAGTCCACTGTTAGCACATTTTCTATAAGCAATACAAAAAAAAATTTGATTTTTAGAAAGGGTAAACAGATCAATACTATGGAGTCTTTTATTGTGAAAATCAACAGCTCATTAGAAAATCAAATCTCAATTTTAGTTTTTAACCTCACATACTTCTCTGCAACATTGCTAGTTCCAGGATATAAAGCAGGCTTTAGTAGCGTTGGAGGCAGCCAGGCTTTTATGAACTATCATGACCAACACAATGTGATCCATATTACTTTCATCTTGACAGAAATTATGTTCAGGCACAGTCTCCCACTATAAGGTAGTGAGGACATGCTGATGCTGTGAGCGTCTTTTTAATGCATAAAGGAATTATTGTGAGTTTTACTTGCCTTGCATATTGGTAAAATGATGCCGTATGCCGGAAGACTTCCTTTTTTTTGTTTCTTCAGTCTCGGCAATTCAGAGAAACTCGGTTGTGAAACACTGCCACCTCTGGTCATTCAGTATAATCTGCAGATGGAAAAGTCCACTGTTAGCACATTTTCTATAAGCAATACAAAAAAATCTTGATTTTTAGAAAGGGTAAACAGATCAATACTATGGAGTCTTTTATTGTGAAAATCAAAAGCTCTTTAGAAAATCAAATCTCAATTTTAGTTTTTAACCTCACATACTTCTCTGCAACATTGCTAGTTCCAGGATATAAAGCAGGCTTTAGTAGCGTTGGAGGCAGCCAGGCTTTTATGAACTATCATGACCAACACAATGTGATCCATATTACTTTCATCTTGACAGAAATTATGTTCAGGCACAGTCTCCCACTATAAGGTAGTGAGGACATGCTGATGCTGTGAGCGTCTTTTTAATGCATAAAGGAATTATTGTGAGTTAAACTTGCCTTGTATATTGGTAAAATGATGCCGTATGCCGGAAGACTTCCTTTTTTTTTTTTGTTCTTCAGTCTCGGCAATTCAGAGAAACTCGGTTGTGAAACACTGCCACCTCTGGTCATTCAGTATAATCTGTAGATGGAAAAGTCCACTGTTAGCACATTTTCTATAAGCAATACAAAAAAATCTTGATTTTTAGAAAGGGTAAACAGATCAATACTATGGAGTCTTTTATTGTGAAAATCAAAAGCTCATTAGAAAATCAAATCTCAATTTTAGTTTTTAACCTCACATACTTCTCTGCAACATTGCTAGCTCCAGGATATAAAGCAGGCTTTAGTAGCGTTGGAGGCAGCCAGGCTTTTATGAACTATCATGACCAACACAATGTGATCCATATTACTTTCATCTTGACAGAAATTATGTTCAGGCACAGTCTCCCACTGTAAGGTAGTGAGGACATGCTGATGCTGTGAGCGTCTTTTTAATGCATAAAGGAATTATTGTGAGTTAAACTTGCCTTGTATATTGGTAAAATGATGCCGTATGCCGGAAGACTTCCTTTTTTTTTTTTGTTCTTCAGTCTCGGCAATTCAGAGAAACTCGGTTGTGAAACACTGCCACCTCTGGTCATTCAGTATAATCTGTAGATGGAAAAGTCCACTGTTAGCACATTTTCTATAAGCAATACAAAAAAATCTTGATTTTTAGAAAGGGTAAACAGATCAATACTATGGAGTCTTTTATTGTGAAAATCAACAGCTCATTAGAAAATCAAATGTCAATTTTAGTTTTAAACCTCACATACTTCTCTGCAACATTGCTAGCTCCAGGATATAAAGCAGGCTTTAGTAGCGTTGGAGGCAGCCAGGCTTTTATGAACTATCATGACCAACACAATGTGATCCATATTACTCTCATCTTGACAGAAATTATGTTCAGGCACAGTCTCCAACTATAAGGTAGTGAGGACATACTGATGCTGTGAGCGTCTTTTTAATGCATAAAGGAATTAGTGTGAGTTAAACTTGCCTTGCATATTGGTAAAATGATGCCGTATGCCGGAAGACTTCCTTTTTTTTGTTTCTTCAGTCTCGGCAATTCAGAGAAACTCGGTTGTGAAACACTGCCACCTCTGGTCATTCAGTATAATCTGTAGATGGAAAAGTCCACTGTTAGCACATTTTCTATAAGCAATACAAAAAAATCTTGATTTTTAGAAAGGGTAAACAGATCAATACTATGGAGTCTTTTATTGTGAAAATCAACAGCTCATTAGAAAATCAAATGTCAATTTTAGTTTTAAACCTCACATACTTCTCTGCAACATTGCTAGCTCCAGGATATAAAGCAGGCTTTAGTAGCGTTGGAGGCAGCCAGGCTTTTATGAACTATAATGACCAACACAATGTGATCCATATTACTTTCATCTTGATAGAAATTATGTTCAGGCACAGTCTCCCACTGTAAGGTAGTGAGGACATGCTGATGCTGTGAGCGTCTTTTTAATGCATAAAGGAATTATTGTGAGTTTTACTTGCCTTATAAATTGGTAAAATGATCCCGTATGCCGGAAGACTTCCTTTTTTTTTTCTTCAGTCTCGGCAATTCAGAGAAACTCGGTTGTGAAACACTGCCACCTCTGGTCATTCAGTATAATATGTAGATGGAAAAGTCCACTGTTAGCACATTTTCTATAAGCAATACAAAAAAAATCTTGATTTTTAGAAAGGGTAAACAGATCAATACTATGGAGTCTTTTATTGTGAAAATCAACAGCTCATTAGAAAATCAAATGTCAATTTTAGTTTTTAACCTCACATACTTCTCTGCAACATTGCTAGCTCCAGGATATAAAGCAGGCTTTAGTAGCGTTGGAGGCAGCCAGGCTTTTATGAATTATAATGACCAACACAATGTGATCCATATTACTCTCATCTTGACAGAAATTATGTTCAGGCACAGTCTCCCACTATAAGGTAGTGAGGACATGCTGATGCTGTGAGCGTCTTTTTAATGCATAAAGGAATTATTGTGAGTTTTACTTGCCTTGCATATTGGTAAAATGATGCCGTATGCCGGAAGACTTCCTTTTTTTTTTTTTTTTCTTTAGTCTCGGCAATTCAGAGAAACTCGGTTGTGAAACACTGCCACCTCTGGTCATTCAGTATAATCTGTAGATGGAAAAGTCCACTGTTAGCACATTTTCTATAAGCAATACAAAAAAAATTTTGATTTTTAGAAAGGGTAAACAGATCAATACTATGGAGTCTTTTATTGTGAAAATCAACAGCTCATTAGAAAATCAAATCTCAATTTTAGTTTTTAACCTCACATACTTCTCTGCAACATTGCTAGTTCCAGGATATAAAGCAGGCTTTAGTAGCGTTGGAGGCAGCCAGGCTTTTATGAACTATCATGACCAACACAATGTGATCCATATTACTTTCATCTTGACAGAAATTATGTTCAGGCACAGTCTCCCACTATAAGGTAGTGAGGACAAGCTGATGCTGTGAGCGTCTTTTTAATGCATAAAGGAATTATTGTGAGTTTTACTTGCCTTGCATATTGGTAAAATGATGCCGTATGCCGGAAGACTTCCTTTTTTTTGTTTCTTCAGTCTCGGCAATTCAGAGAAACTCGGTTGTGAAACACTGCCACCTCTGGTCATTCAGTATAATCTGCAGATGGAAAAGTCCACTGTTAGCACATTTTCTATAAGCAATACCAAAAAATCTTGATTTTTAGAAAGGGTAAACAGATCAATACTATGGAGTCTTTTATTGTGAAAATCAAAAGCTCATTAGAAAATCAAATCTCAATTTTAGTTTTTAACCTCACATACTTCTCTGCAACATTGCTAGTTCCAGGATATAAAGCAGGCTTTAGTAGCGTTGGAGGCAGCCAGGCTTTTATGAACTATCATGACCAACACAATGTGATCCATATTACTCTCATCTTGACAGAAATTATGTTCAGGCACAGTCTCCAACTATAAGGTAGTGAGGACATACTGATGCTGTGAGCGTCTTTTTAATGCATAAAGGAATTATTGTGAGTTTTACTTGCCTTGCATATTGGTAAAATGATGCCGTATGCCGGAAGACTTCCTTTTTTTTGTTTCTTCAGTCTCGGCAATTCAGAGAAACTCGGTTGTGAAACACTGCCACCTCTGGTCATTCAGTATAATCTGTAGATGGAAAAGTCCACTGTTAGCACCTTTTCTATAAGCAATACAAAAAAATCTTGATTTTTAGAAAGGGTAAACAGATCAATACTATGGAGTCTTTTATTGTGAAAATCAAAAGCTCTTTAGAAAATCAAATCTCAATTTTAGTTTTTAACCTCACATACTTCTCTGCAACATTGCTAGTTCCAGGATATAAAGCAGGGTTTAGTAGCGTTGGAGGCAGCCAGGCTTTTATGAACTATCATGACCAACACAATGTGATCCATATTACTTTCATCTTGACAGAAATTATGTTCAGGCACAGTCTCCCACTGTAAGGTAGTGAGGACATGCTGATGCTGTGAGCGTCTTTTTAATGCATAAAGGAATTATTGTGAGTTAAACTTGCCTTGTATATTGGTAAAATGATGCCGTATGCCGGAAGACTTCCTTTTTTTTTTTTGTTCTTCAGTCTCGGCAATTCAGAGAAACTCGGTTGTGAAACACTGCCACCTCTGGTCATTCAGTATAATCTGTAGATGGAAAAGTCCACTGTTAGCACATTTTCTATAAGCAATACCAAAAAATCTTGATTTTTAGAAAGGGTAAACAGATCAATACTATGGAGTCTTTTATTGTGAAAATCAAAAGCTCATTAGAAAATCAAATCTCAATTTTAGTTTTTAACCTCACATACTTCTCTGCAACATTGCTAGTTCCAGGATATAAAGCAGGCTTTAGTAGCGTTGGAGGCAGCCAGGCTTTTATGAACTATCATGACCAACACAATGTGATCCATATTACTCTCATCTTGACAGAAATTATGTTCAGGCACAGTCTCCCACTATAAGGTAGTGAGGACATGCTGATGCTGTGAGCGTCTTTTTAATGCATAAAGGAATTATTGTGAGTTTTACTTGCCTTGCATATTGGTAAAATGATGCCGTATGCCGGAAGACTTCCTTTTTTTTGTTTCTTCAGTCTCGGCAATTCAGAGAAACTCGGTTGTGAAACACTGCCACCTCTGGTCATTCAGTATAATCTGCAGATGGAAAAGTCCACTGTTAGCACATTTTCTATAAGCAATACAAAAAAATCTTGATTTTTAGAAAGGGTAAACAGATCAATTACTATGGAGTCTTTTATTGTGAAAATCAAAAGCTCTTTAGAAAATCAAATCTCAATTTTAGTTTTTAACCTCACATACTTCTCTGCAACATTGCTAGTTCCAGGATATAAAGCAGGGTTTAGTAGCGTTGGAGGCAGCCAGGCTTTTATGAACTATCATGACCAACACAATGTGATCCATATTACTCTCATCTTGACAGAAATTATGTTCAGGCACAGTCTCCCACTATAAGGTAGTGAGGACATGCTGATGCTGTGAGCGTCTTTTTAATGCATAAAGAAATTATTGTGAGTTTTACTTGCCTTGCATATTGGTAAAATGATGCCGTATGCCGGAAGACTTCCTTTTTTTTGTTTCTTCAGTCTCGGCAATTCAGAGAAACTCGGTTGTGAAACACTGCCACCTCTGGTCATTCAGTATAATCTGTAGATGGAAAAGTCCACTGTTAGCACATTTTCTATAAGCAATACAAAAAAATCTTGATTTTTAGAAAGGGTAATCAGATCAATACTATGGAGTCTTTTATTGTGAAAATCAACAGCTCATTAGAAAATCAAATCTCAATTTTAGTTTTTAACCTCACATACTTCTCTGCAACATTGCTAGCTCCAGGATATAAAGCAGGCTTTAGTAGCGTTGGAGGCAGCCAGGCTTTTATGAACTATCATGACCAACACAATGTGATCCATATTACTCTCATCTTGACAGAAATTATGTTCAGGCACAGTCTCCCACTATAAGGTAGTGAGGACATGCTGATGCTGTGAGCGTCTTTTTAATGCATAAAGGAATTATTGTGAGTTTTACTTGCCTTGCATATTGGTAAAATGATGCCGTATGCCGGAAGACTTCCTTTTTTTTTTTTTCTTCAGTCTCGGCAATTCAGAGAAACTCGGTTGTGAAACACTGCCACCTCTGGTCATTCAGTATAATCTGCAGATGGAAAAGTCCACTGTTAGCACATTTTCTATAAGCAATACAAAAAAATCTTGATTTTTAGAAAGGGTAAACAGATCAATACTATGGAGTCTTTTATTGTGAAAATCAAAAGCTCATTAGAAAATCAAATCTCAATTTTAGTTTTTAACCTCACATACTTCTCTGCAACATTGCTAGCTCCAGGATATAAAGCAGGCTTTAGTAGCGTTGGAGGCAGCCAGGCTTTTATGAACTATCATGACCAACACAATGTGATCCATATTACTTTCATCTTGACAGAAATTATGTTCAGGCACAGTCTCCCACTGTAAGGTAGTGAGGACATGCTGATGCTGTGAGCGTCTTTTTAATGCATAAAGGAATTATTGTGAGTTAAACTTGCCTTGTATATTGGTAAAATGATGCCGTATGCCGGAAGACTTCCTTTTTTTTTTTTGTTCTTCAGTCTCGGCAATTCAGAGAAACTCGGTTGTGAAACACTGCCACCTCTGGTCATTCAGTATAATCTGTAGATGGAAAAGTCCACTGTTAGCACATTTTCTATAAGCAATACCAAAAAATCTTGATTTTTAGAAAGGGTAAACAGATCAATACTATGGAGTCTTTTATTGTGAAAATCAAAAGCTCATTAGAAAATCAAATCTCAATTTTAGTTTTTAACCTCACATACTTCTCTGCAACATTGCTAGTTCCAGGATATAAAGCAGGCTTTAGTAGCGTTGGAGGCAGCCAGGCTTTTATGAACTATCATGACCAACACAATGTGATCCATATTACTCTCATCTTGACAGAAATTATGTTCAGGCACAGTCTCCAACTATAAGGTAGTGAGGACATACTGATGCTGTGAGCGTCTTTTTAATGCATAAAGGAATTATTGTGAGTTTTACTTGCCTTGCATATTGGTAAAATGATGCCGTATGCCGGAAGACTTCCTTTTTTTTGTTTCTTCAGTCTCGGCAATTCAGAGAAACTCGGTTGTGAAACACTGCCACCTCTGGTCATTCAGTATAATCTGTAGATGGAAAAGTCCACTGTTAGCACCTTTTCTATAAGCAATACAAAAAAATCTTGATTTTTAGAAAGGGTAAACAGATCAATACTATGGAGTCTTTTATTGTGAAAATCAAAAGCTCTTTAGAAAATCAAATCTCAATTTTAGTTTTTAACCTCACATACTTCTCTGCAACATTGCTAGTTCCAGGATATAAAGCAGGGTTTAGTAGCGTTGGAGGCAGCCAGGCTTTTATGAACTATCATGACCAACACAATGTGATCCATATTACTTTCATCTTGACAGAAATTATGTTCAGGCACAGTCTCCCACTGTAAGGTAGTGAGGACATGCTGATGCTGTGAGCGTCTTTTTAATGCATAAAGGAATTATTGTGAGTTAAACTTGCCTTGTATATTGGTAAAATGATGCCGTATGCCGGAAGACTTCCTTTTTTTTTTTTGTTCTTCAGTCTCGGCAATTCAGAGAAACTCGGTTGTGAAACACTGCCACCTCTGGTCATTCAGTATAATCTGCAGATGGAAAAGTCCACTGTTAGCACATTTTCTATAAGCAATACAAAAAAATCGTGATTTTTAGAAAGGGTAAACAGATCAATACTATGGAGTCTTTTATTGTGAAAATCAAAAGCTCTTTAGAAAATCAAATCTCAATTTTAGTTTTTAACCTCACATACTTCTCTGCAACATTGCTAGTTCCAGGATATAAAGCAGGCTTTAGTAGCGTTGGAGGCAGCCAGGCTTTTATGAACTATCATGACCAACACAATGTGATCCATATTACTCTCATCTTGACAGAAATTATGTTCAGGCACAGTCTCCCACTATAAGGTAGTGAGGACATGCTGATGCTGTGAGCGTCTTTTTAATGCATAAAGGAATTATTGTGAGTTAAACTTGCCTTGTATATTGGTAAAATGATGCCGTATGCCGGAAGACTTCCTTTTTTTTGTTTCTTTAGTCTCGGCAATTCAGAGAAACTCGGTTGTGAAACACTGCCACCTCTGGTCATTCAGTATAATCTGTAGATGGAAAAGTCCACTGTTAGCACATTTTCTATAAGCAATACAAAAAAAATCTTGATTTTTAGAAAGGGTAAACAGATCAATACTATGGAGTCTTTTATTGTGAAAATCAAAAGCTCTTTAGAAAATCAAATCTCAATTTTAGTTTTTAACCTCACATACTTCTCTGCAACATTGCTAGTTCCAGGATATAAAGCAGGGTTTAGTAGCGTTGGAGGCAGCCAGGCTTTTATGAACTATCATGACCAACACAATGTGATCCATATTACTCTCATCTTGACAGAAATTATGTTCAGGCACAGTCTCCCACTATAAGGTAGTGAGGACATGCTGATGCTGTGAGCGTCTTTTTAATGCATAAAGGAATTATTGTGAGTTTTACTTGCCTTGCATATTGGTAAAATGATGCCGTATGCCGGAAGACTTCCTTTTTTTTGTTTCTTCAGTCTCGGCAATTCAGAGAAACTCGGTTGTGAAACACTGCCACCTCTGGTCATTCAGTATAATCTGTAGATGGAAAAGTCCACTGTTAGCACATTTTCTATAAGCAATACAAAAAAATCTTGATTTTTAGAAAGGGTAAACAGATCAATACTATGGAGTCTTTTATTGTGAAAATCAACAGCTCATTAGAAAATCAAATCTCAATTTTAGTTTTTAACCTCACATACTTCTCTGCAACATTGCTAGCTCCAGGATATAAAGCAGGCTTTAGTAGCGTTGGAGGCAGCCAGGCTTTTATGAACTATCATGACCAACACAATGTGATCCATATTACTCTCATCTTGACAGAAATTATGTTCAGGCACAGTCTCCCACTATAAGGTAGTGAGGACATGCTGATGCTGTGAGCGTCTTTTTAATGCATAAAGGAATTATTGTGAGTTTTACTTGCCTTGCATATTGGTAAAATGATGCCGTATGCCGGAAGACTTCCTTTTTTTTTTTTTCTTCAGTCTCGGCAATTCAGAGAAACTCGGTTGTGAAACACTGCCACCTCTGGTCATTCAGTATAATCTGCAGATGGAAAAGTCCACTGTTAGCACATTTTCTATAAGCAATACAAAAAAATCGTGATTTTTAGAAAGGGTAAACAGATCAATACTATGGAGTCTTTTATTGTGAAAATCAAAATCTCTTTAGAAAATCAAATCTCAATTTTAGTTTTTAACCTCACATACTTCTCTGCAACATTGCTAGTTCCAGGATATAAAGCAGGCTTTAGTAGCGTTGGAGGCAGCCAGACTTTTATGAACTATCATGACCAACACAATGTGATCCATATTACTTTCATCTTGACAGAAATTATGTTCAGGCACAGTCTCCCACTATAAGGTAGTGAGGACATGCTGATGCTGTGAGCGTCTTTTTAATGCATAAAGGAATTATTGTGAGTTTTACTTGCCTTGCATATTGGTAAAATGATGCCGTATGCCGGAAGACTTCCTTTTTTTTGTTTCTTCAGTCTCGGCAATTCAGAGAAACTCGGTTGTGAAACACTGCCACCTCTGGTCATTCAGTATAATCTGTAGATGGAAAAGTCCACTGTTAGCACATTTTCTATAAGCAATACAAAAAAATCTTGATTTTTAGAAAGGGTAAACAGATCAATACTATGGAGTCTTTTATTGTGAAAATCAAAAGCTCATTAGAAAATCAAATCTCAATTTTAGTTTTTAACCTCACATACTTCTCTGCAACATTGCTAGTTCCAGGATATAAAGCAGGCTTTAGTAGCGTTGGAGGCAGCCAGGCTTTTATGAACTATCATGACCAACACAATGTGATCCATATTACTCTCATCTTGACAGAAATTATGTTCAGGCACAGTCTCCCACTATAAGGTAGTGAGGACATGCTGATGCTGTGAGCGTCTTTTTAATGCATAAAGGAATTATTGTGAGTTAAACTTGCCTTGCATATTGGTAAAATGATGCCGTATGCCGGAAGACTTCCTTTTTTTGTTCTTCAATCTCGGCAATTCAGAGAAACTCGGTTGTGAAACACTGCCACCTCTGGTCATTCAGTATAATCTGCAGATGGAAAAGTCCACTGTTAGCACATTTTCTATAAGCAATACAAAAAAATCTTGATTTTTAGAAAGGGTAAACAGATCAATACTATGGAGTCTTTTATTGTGAAAATCAAAAGCTCATTAGAAAATCAAATCTCAATTTTAGTTTTTAACCTCACATACTTCTCTGCAACATTGCTAGTTCCAGGATATAAAGCAGGCTTTAGTAGCGTTGGAGGCAGCCAGGCTTTTATGAACTATCATGACCAACACAATGTGATCCATATTACTCTCATCTTGACAAAAATTATGTTCAGGCACAGTCTCCCACTATAAGGTAGTGAGGACATGCTGATGCTGTGAGCGTCTTTTTAATGCATAAAGGAATTATTGTGAGTTAAACTTGCCTTGTATATTGGTAAAATGATGCCGTATGCCGGAAGACTTCCTTTTTTTTTTTTGTTCTTCAGTCTCGGCAATTCAGAGAAACTCGGTTGTGAAACACTGCCACCTCTGGTCATTCAGTATAATCTGTAGATGGAAAAGTCCACTGTTAGCACATTTTCTATAAGCAATACAAAAAAATCTTGATTTTTAGAAAGGGTAAACAGATCAATACTATGGAGTCTTTTATTGTGAAAATCAACAGCTCATTAGAAAATCAAATGTCAATTTTAGTTTTAAACCTCACATACTTCTCTGCAACATTGCTAGCTCCAGGATATAAAGCAGGCTTTAGTAGCGTTGGAGGCAGCCAGGCTTTTATGAACTATAATGACCAACACAATGTGATCCATATTACTTTCATCTTGATAGAAATTATGTTCAGGCACAGTCTCCCACTGTAAGGTAGTGAGGACATGCTGATGCTGTGAGCGTCTTTTTAATGCATAAAGGAATTATTGTGAGTTTTACTTGCCTTATAAATTGGTAAAATGATCCCGTATGCCGGAAGACTTCCTTTTTTTTTTCTTCAGTCTCGGCAATTCAGAGAAACTCGGTTGTGAAACACTGCCACCTCTGGTCATTCAGTATAATCTGTAGATGGAAAAGTCCACTGTTAGCACATTTTCTATAAGCAATACAAAAAAAATCTTGATTTTTAGAAAGGGTAAACAGATCAATACTATGGAGTCTTTTATTGTGAAAATCAACAGCTCATTAGAAAATCAAATCTCAATTTTAGTTTTTAACCTCACATACTTCTCTGCAACATTGCTAGCTCCAGGATATAAAGCAGGCTTTAGTAGCGTTGGAGGCAGCCAGGCTTTTATGAACTATCATGACCAACACAATGTGATCCATATTACTTTCATCTTGATAGAAATTATGTTCAGGCACAGTCTCCCACTGTAAGGTAGTGAGGACATGCTGATGCTGTGAGCGTCTTTTTAATGCATAAAGGAATTATTGTGAGTTTTACTTGCCTTATAAATTGGTAAAATGATCCCGTATGCCGGAAGACTTCCTTTTTTTTTTCTTCAGTCTCGGCAATTCAGAGAAACTCGGTTGTGAAACACTGCCACCTCTGGTCATTCAGTATAATCTGTAGATGGAAAAGTCCACTGTTAGCACATTTTCTATAAGCAATACAAAAAAAATCTTGATTTTTAGAAAGGGTAAACAGATCAATACTATGGAGTCTTTTATTGTGAAAATCAACAGCTCATTAGAAAATCAAATCTCAATTTTAGTTTTTAACCTCACATACTTCTCTGCAACATTGCTAGCTCCAGGATATAAAGCAGGCTTTAGTAGCGTTGGAGGCAGCCAGGCTTTTATGAACTATCATGACCAACACAATGTGATCCATATTACTTTCATCTTGACAGAAATTATGTTCAGGCACAGTCTCCCACTATAAGGTAGTGAGGACATGCTGATGCTGTGAGCGTCTTTTTAATGCATAAAGGAATTATTGTGAGTTTTACTTGCCTTGCATATTGGTAAAATGATGCCGTATGCCGGAAGACTTCCTTTTTGTTTTTTTGTTCTTCAATCTCGGCAATTCAGAGAAACTCGGTTGTGAAACACTGCCACCTCTGGTCATTCAGTATAATCTGCAGATGGAAAAGTCCACTGTTAGCACATTTTCTATAAGCAATACAAAAAAATCTTGATTTTTAGAAAGCGTAAACAGATCAATACTATGGAGCCTTTTATTGTGAAAATCAACAGCTCATTAGAAAATCAAATCTCAATTTTAGTTTTTAACCTCACATACTTCTCTGCAACATTGCTAGTTCCAGGATATAAAGCAGGCTTTAGTAGCGTTGGAGGCAGCCAGGCTTTTATGAACTATCATGACCAACACAATGTGATCCATATTACTCTCATCTTGACAAAAATTATGTTCAGGCACAGTCTCCCACTATAAGGTAGTGAGGACATGCTGATGCTGTGAGCGTCTTTTTAATGCATAAAGGAATTATTGTGAGTTAAACTTGCCTTGTATATTGGTAAAATGATGCCGTATGCCGGAAGACTTCCTTTTTTTTTTTTGTTCTTCAGTCTCGGCAATTCAGAGAAACTCGGTTGTGAAACACTGCCACCTCTGGTCATTCAGTATAATCTGTAGATGGAAAAGTCCACTGTTAGCACATTTTCTATAAGCAATACAAAAAAATCTTGATTTTTAGAAAGGGTAAACAGATCAATACTATGGAGTCTTTTATTGTGAAAATCAACAGCTCATTAGAAAATCAAATGTCAATTTTAGTTTTAAACCTCACATACTTCTCTGCAACATTGCTAGCTCCAGGATATAAAGCAGGCTTTAGTAGCGTTGGAGGCAGCCAGGCTTTTATGAACTATAATGACCAACACAATGTGATCCATATTACTTTCATCTTGATAGAAATTATGTTCAGGCACAGTCTCCCACTGTAAGGTAGTGAGGACATGCTGATGCTGTGAGCGTCTTTTTAATGCATAAAGGAATTATTGTGAGTTTTACTTGCCTTATAAATTGGTAAAATGATCCCGTATGCCGGAAGACTTCCTTTTTTTTTTCTTCAGTCTCGGCAATTCAGAGAAACTCGGTTGTGAAACACTGCCACCTCTGGTCATTCAGTATAATCTGTAGATGGAAAAGTCCACTGTTAGCACATTTTCTATAAGCAATACAAAAAAAATCTTGATTTTTAGAAAGGGTAAACAGATCAATACTATGGAGTCTTTTATTGTGAAAATCAACAGCTCATTAGAAAATCAAATCTCAATTTTAGTTTTTAACCTCACATACTTCTCTGCAACATTGCTAGCTCCAGGATATAAAGCAGGCTTTAGTAGCGTTGGAGGCAGCCAGGCTTTTATGAACTATCATGACCAACACAATGTGATCCATATTACTTTCATCTTGATAGAAATTATGTTCAGGCACAGTCTCCCACTGTAAGGTAGTGAGGACATGCTGATGCTGTGAGCGTCTTTTTAATGCATAAAGGAATTATTGTGAGTTTTACTTGCCTTATAAATTGGTAAAATGATCCCGTATGCCGGAAGACTTCCTTTTTTTTTTCTTCAGTCTCGGCAATTCAGAGAAACTCGGTTGTGAAACACTGCCACCTCTGGTCATTCAGTATAATCTGTAGATGGAAAAGTCCACTGTTAGCACATTTTCTATAAGCAATACAAAAAAAATCTTGATTTTTAGAAAGGGTAAACAGATCAATACTATGGAGTCTTTTATTGTGAAAATCAACAGCTCATTAGAAAATCAAATCTCAATTTTAGTTTTTAACCTCACATACTTCTCTGCAACATTGCTAGCTCCAGGATATAAAGCAGGCTTTAGTAGCGTTGGAGGCAGCCAGGCTTTTATGAACTATCATGACCAACACAATGTGATCCATATTACTTTCATCTTGACAGAAATTATGTTCAGGCACAGTCTCCCACTATAAGGTAGTGAGGACATGCTGATGCTGTGAGCGTCTTTTTAATGCATAAAGGAATTATTGTGAGTTTTACTTGCCTTGCATATTGGTAAAATGATGCCGTATGCCGGAAGACTTCCTTTTTGTTTTTTTGTTCTTCAATCTCGGCAATTCAGAGAAACTCGGTTGTGAAACACTGCCACCTCTGGTCATTCAGTATAATCTGCAGATGGAAAAGTCCACTGTTAGCACATTTTCTATAAGCAATACAAAAAAATCTTGATTTTTAGAAAGCGTAAACAGATCAATACTATGGAGCCTTTTATTGTGAAAATCAACAGCTCATTAGAAAATCAAATCTCAATTTTAGTTTTTAACCTCACATACTTCTCTAGAACATTGCTAGTTCCAGGATATAAAGCAGGCTTTAGTAGCGTTGGAGGCAGCCAGGCTTTTATGAACTATCATGACCAACACAATGTGATCCATATTACTTTCATCTTGACAGAAATTATGTTCAGGCACAGTCTCCCACTATAAGGTAGTGAGGACATGCTGATGCTGTGAGCGTCTTTTTAATGCATAAAGGAATTATTGTGAGTTAAACTTGCCTTGTATATTGGTAAAATGATGCCGTATGCCGGAAGACTTCCTTTTTTTTTTTTGTTCTTCAGTCTCGGCAATTCAGAGAAACTCGGTTGTGAAACACTGCCACCTCTGGTCATTCAGTATAATCTGTAGATGGAAAAGTCCACTGTTAGCACATTTTCTATAAGCAATACAAAAAAATCTTGATTTTTAGAAAGGGTAAACAGATCAATACTATGGAGTCTTTTATTGTGAAAATCAACAGCTCATTAGAAAATCAAATCTCAATTTTAGTTTTTAACCTCACATACTTCTCTGCAACATTGCTAGCTCCAGGATATAAAGCAGGCTTTAGTAGCGTTGGAGGCAGCCAGGCTTTTATGAACTATCATGACCAACACAATGTGATCCATATTACTTTCATCTTGACAGAAATTATGTTCAGGCACAGTCTCCCACTGTAAGGTAGTGAGGACATGCTGATGCTGTGAGCGTCTTTTTAATGCATAAAGGAATTATTGTGAGTTAAACTTGCCTTGTATATTGGTAAAATGATGCCGTATGCCGGAAGACTTCCTTTTTTTTTTTTGTTCTTCAGTCTCGGCAATTCAGAGAAACTCGGTTGTGAAACACTGCCACCTCTGGTCATTCAGTATAATCTGTAGATGGAAAAGTCCACTGTTAGCACATTTTCTATAAGCAATACAAAAAAATCTTGATTTTTAGAAAGGGTAAACAGATCAATACTATGGAGTCTTTTATTGTGAAAATCAAAAGCTCTTTAGAAAATCAAATCTCAATTTTAGTTTTTAACCTCACATACTTCTCTGCAACATTGCTAGTTCCAGGATATAAAGCAGGGTTTAGTAGCGTTGGAGGCAGCCAGGCTTTTATGAACTATCATGACCAACACAATGTGATCCATATTACTCTCATCTTGACAGAAATTATGTTCAGGCACAGTCTCCCACTATAAGGTAGTGAGGACATGCTGATGCTGTGAGCGTCTTTTTAATGCATAAAGGAATTATTGTGAGTTAAACTTGCCTTGTATATTGGTAAAATGATGCCGTATGCCGGAAGACTTCCTTTTTTTTTTTTGTTCTTCAGTCTCGGCAATTCAGAGAAACTCGGTTGTGAAACACTGCCACCTCTGGTCATTCAGTATAATCTGTAGATGGAAAAGTCCACTGTTAGCACATTTTCTATAAGCAATACAAAAAAATCTTGATTTTTAGAAAGGGTAAACAGATCAATACTATGGAGTCTTTTATTGTGAAAATCAACAGCTCATTAGAAAATCAAATCTCAATTTTAGTTTTTAACCTCACATACTTCTCTGCAACATTGCTAGCTCCAGGATATAAAGCAGGCTTTAGTAGCGTTGGAGGCAGCCAGGCTTTTATGAACTATCATGACCAACACAATGTGATCCATATTACTCTCATCTTGACAGAAATTATGTTCAGGCACAGTCTCCAACTATAAGGTAGTGAGGACATACTGATGCTGTGAGCGTCTTTTTAATGCATAAAGGAATTATTGTGAGTTAAACTTGCCTTGCATATTGGTAAAATGATGCCGTATGCCGGAAGACTTCCTTTTTTTTTTCTTCAGTCTCGGCAATTCAGAGAAACTAGGTTGTGAAACACTGCCACCTCTGGTCATTCAGTATAATCTGCAGATGGAAAAGTCCACTGTTAGCACATTTTCTATAAGCAATACAAAAAAATCGTGATTTTTAGAAAGGGTAAACAGATCAATACTATGGAGTCTTTTATTGTGAAAATCAAAAGCTCTTTAGAAAATCAAATCTCAATTTTAGTTTTTAACCTCACATACTTCTCTGCAACATTGCTAGTTCCAGGATATAAAGCAGGGTTTAGTAGCGTTGGAGGCAGCCAGGCTTTTATGAACTATCATGACCAACACAATGTGATCCATATTACTCTCATCTTGACAGAAATTATGTTCAGGCACAGTCTCCAACTATAAGGTAGTGAGGACATACTGATGCTGTGAGCGTCTTTTTAATGCATAAAGGAATTATTGTGAGTTTTACTTGCCTTGCATATTGGTAAAATGATGCCGTATGCCGGAAGACTTCCTTTTTTTTGTTTCTTCAGTCTCGGCAATTCAGAGAAACTCGGTTGTGAAACACTGCCACCTCTGGTCATTCAGTATAATCTGTAGATGGAAAAGTCCACTGTTAGCACCTTTTCTATAAGCAATACAAAAAAATCTTGATTTTTAGAAAGGGTAAACAGATCAATACTATGGAGTCTTTTATTGTGAAAATCAAAAGCTCTTTAGAAAATCAAATCTCAATTTTAGTTTTTAACCTCACATACTTCTCTGCAACATTGCTAGTTCCAGGATATAAAGCAGGGTTTAGTAGCGTTGGAGGCAGCCAGGCTTTTATGAACTATCATGACCAACACAATGTGATCCATATTACTTTCATCTTGACAGAAATTATGTTCAGGCACAGTCTCCCACTGTAAGGTAGTGAGGACATGCTGATGCTGTGAGCGTCTTTTTAATGCATAAAGGAATTATTGTGAGTTAAACTTGCCTTGTATATTGGTAAAATGATGCCGTATGCCGGAAGACTTCCTTTTTTTTTTTTGTTCTTCAGTCTCGGCAATTCAGAGAAACTCGGTTGTGAAACACTGCCACCTCTGGTCATTCAGTATAATCTGTAGATGGAAAAGTCCACTGTTAGCACATTTTCTATAAGCAATACCAAAAAATCTTGATTTTTAGAAAGGGTAAACAGATCAATACTATGGAGTCTTTTATTGTGAAAATCAAAAGCTCATTAGAAAATCAAATCTCAATTTTAGTTTTTAACCTCACATACTTCTCTGCAACATTGCTAGTT
This sequence comes from Triturus cristatus, assembly GCF_964204655.1. NCBI lineage: Eukaryota > Metazoa > Chordata > Amphibia > Caudata > Salamandridae > Triturus > Triturus cristatus. Next base: position 936,081,544 of record NC_140594.1, on the reverse strand, counting down.
CCAGGATATAAAGCAGGCTTTAGTAGCGTTGGAGGCAGCCAGGCTTTTATGAACTATCATGACCAACACAATGTGATCCATATTACTCTCATCTTGACAGAAATTATGTTCAGGCACAGTCTCCCACTATAAGGTAGTGAGGACATGCTGATGCTGTGAGCGTCTTTTTAATGCATAAAGGAATTATTGTGAGTTTTACTTGCCTTGCATATTGGTAAAATGATGCCGTATGCCGGAAGACTTCCTTTTTTTTGTTTCTTCAGTCTCGGCAATTCAGAGAAACTCGGTTGTGAAACACTGCCACCTCTGGTCATTCAGTATAATCTGCAGATGGAAAAGTCCACTGTTAGCACATTTTCTATAAGCAATACAAAAAAATCTTGATTTTTAGAAAGGGTAAACAGATCAATTACTATGGAGTCTTTTATTGTGAAAATCAAAAGCTCTTTAGAAAATCAAATCTCAATTTTAGTTTTTAACCTCACATACTTCTCTGCAACATTGCTAGTTCCAGGATATAAAGCAGGGTTTAGTAGCGTTGGAGGCAGCCAGGCTTTTATGAACTATCATGACCAACACAATGTGATCCATATTACTCTCATCTTGACAGAAATTATGTTCAGGCACAGTCTCCCACTATAAGGTAGTGAGGACATGCTGATGCTGTGAGCGTCTTTTTAATGCATAAAGAAATTATTGTGAGTTTTACTTGCCTTGCATATTGGTAAAATGATGCCGTATGCCGGAAGACTTCCTTTTTTTTGTTTCTTCAGTCTCGGCAATTCAGAGAAACTCGGTTGTGAAACACTGCCACCTCTGGTCATTCAGTATAATCTGTAGATGGAAAAGTCCACTGTTAGCACATTTTCTATAAGCAATACAAAAAAATCTTGATTTTTAGAAAGGGTAAACAGATCAATACTATGGAGTCTTTTATTGTGAAAATGAAAAGCTCTTTAGAAAATCAAATCTCAATTTTAGTTTTTAACCTCACATACTTCTCTGCAACATTGCTAGTTCCAGGATATAAAGCAGGCTTTAGTAGCGTTGGAGGCAGCCAGGCTTTTATGAACTATCATGACCAACACAATGTGATCCATATTACTTTCATCTTGACAGAAATTATGTTCAGGCACAGTCTCCCACTATAAGGTAGTGAGGACATGCTGATGCTGTGAGCGTCTTTTTAATGCATAAAGGAATTATTGTGAGTTAAACTTGCCTTGTATATTGGTAAAATGATGCCGTATGCCGGAAGACTTCCTTTTTTTTTTTTGTTCTTCAGTCTCGGCAATTCAGAGAAACTCGGTTGTGAAACACTGCCACCTCTGGTCATTCAGTACAATCTGTAGATGGAAAAGTCCACTGTTAGCACATTTTCTATAAGCAATACAAAAAAATCTTGATTTTTAGAAAGGGTAAACAGATCAATACTATGGAGTCTTTTATTGTGAAAATCAAAAGCTCATTAGAAAATCAAATCTCAATTTTAGTTTTTAACCTCACATACTTCTCTGCAACATTGCTAGTTCCAGGATATAAAGCAGGCTTTAGTAGCGTTGGAGGCAGCCAGGCTTTTATGAACTATCATGACCAACACAATGTGATCCATATTACTCTCATCTTGACAAAAATTATGTTCAGGCACAGTCTCCCACTATAAGGTAGTGAGGACATGCTGATGCTGTGAGCGTCTTTTTAATGCATAAAGGAATTATTGTGAGTTAAACTTGCCTTGTATATTGGTAAAATGATGCCGTATGCCGGAAGACTTCCTTTTTTTTTTTTGTTCTTCAGTCTCGGCAATTCAGAGAAACTCGGTTGTGAAACACTGCCACCTCTGGTCATTCAGTATAATCTGTAGATGGAAAAGTCCACTGTTAGCACATTTTCTATAAGCAATACAAAAAAATCTTGATTTTTAGAAAGGGTAAACAGATCAATACTATGGAGTCTTTTATTGTGAAAATCAACAGCTCATTAGAAAATCAAATGTCAATTTTAGTTTTAAACCTCACATACTTCTCTGCAACATTGCTAGCTCCAGGATATAAAGCAGGCTTTAGTAGCGTTGGAGGCAGCCAGGCTTTTATGAACTATAATGACCAACACAATGTGATCCATATTACTTTCATCTTGATAGAAATTATGTTCAGGCACAGTCTCCCACTGTAAGGTAGTGAGGACATGCTGATGCTGTGAGCGTCTTTTTAATGCATAAAGGAATTATTGTGAGTTTTACTTGCCTTATAAATTGGTAAAATGATCCCGTATGCCGGAAGACTTCCTTTTTTTTTTCTTCAGTCTCGGCAATTCAGAGAAACTCGGTTGTGAAACACTGCCACCTCTGGTCATTCAGTATAATCTGTAGATGGAAAAGTCCACTGTTAGCACATTTTCTATAAGCAATACAAAAAAAATCTTGATTTTTAGAAAGGGTAAACAGATCAATACTATGGAGTCTTTTATTGTGAAAATCAACAGCTCATTAGAAAATCAAATCTCAATTTTAGTTTTTAACCTCACATACTTCTCTGCAACATTGCTAGCTCCAGGATATAAAGCAGGCTTTAGTAGCGTTGGAGGCAGCCAGGCTTTTATGAACTATCATGACCAACACAATGTGATCCATATTACTTTCATCTTGATAGAAATTATGTTCAGGCACAGTCTCCCACTGTAAGGTAGTGAGGACATGCTGATGCTGTGAGCGTCTTTTTAATGCATAAAGGGATTATTGTGAGTTTTACTTGCCTTATAAATTGGTAAAATGATCCCGTATGCCGGAAGACTTCCTTTTTTTTTTCTTCAGTCTCGGCAATTCAGAGAAACTCGGTTGTGAAACACTGCCACCTCTGGTCATTCAGTATAATCTGTAGATGGAAAAGTCCACTGTTAGCACATTTTCTATAAGCAATACAAAAAAAATCTTGATTTTTAGAAAGGGTAAACAGATCAATACTATGGAGTCTTTTATTGTGAAAATCAACAGCTCATTAGAAAATCAAATCTCAATTTTAGTTTTTAACCTCACATACTTCTCTGCAACATTGCTAGCTCCAGGATATAAAGCAGGCTTTAGTAGCGTTGGAGGCAGCCAGGCTTTTATGAACTATCATGACCAACACAATGTGATCCATATTACTTTCATCTTGACAGAAATTATGTTCAGGCACAGTCTCCCACTATAAGGTAGTGAGGACATGCTGATGCTGTGAGCGTCTTTTTAATGCATAAAGGAATTATTGTGAGTTTTACTTGCCTTGCATATTGGTAAAATGATGCCGTATGCCGGAAGACTTCCTTTTTGTTTTTTTGTTCTTCAATCTCGGCAATTCAGAGAAACTCGGTTGTGAAACACTGCCACCTCTGGTCATTCAGTATAATCTGCAGATGGAAAAGTCCACTGTTAGCACATTTTCTATAAGCAATACAAAAAAATCTTGATTTTTAGAAAGGGTAAACAGATCAATACTATGGAGTCTTTTATTGTGAAAATCAAAAGCTCATTAGAAAATCAAATCTCAATTTTAGTTTTTAACCTCACATACTTCTCTGCAACATTGCTAGTTCCAGGATATAAAGCAGGCTTTAGTAGCGTTGGAGGCAGCCAGGCTTTTATGAACTATCATGACCAACACAATGTGATCCATATTACTCTCATCTTGACAAAAATTATGTTCAGGCACAGTCTCCCACTATAAGGTAGTGAGGACATGCTGATGCTGTGAGCGTCTTTTTAATGCATAAAGGAATTATTGTGAGTTAAACTTGCCTTGTATATTGGTAAAATGATGCCGTATGCCGGAAGACTTCCTTTTTTTTTTTTGTTCTTCAGTCTCGGCAATTCAGAGAAACTCGGTTGTGAAACACTGCCACCTCTGGTCATTCAGTATAATCTGTAGATGGAAAAGTCCACTGTTAGCACATTTTCTATAAGCAATACAAAAAAATCTTGATTTTTAGAAAGGGTAAACAGATCAATACTATGGAGTCTTTTATTGTGAAAATCAACAGCTCATTAGAAAATCAAATGTCAATTTTAGTTTTAAACCTCACATACTTCTCTGCAACATTGCTAGCTCCAGGATATAAAGCAGGCTTTAGTAGCGTTGGAGGCAGCCAGGCTTTTATGAACTATAATGACCAACACAATGTGATCCATATTACTTTCATCTTGATAGAAATTATGTTCAGGCACAGTCTCCCACTGTAAGGTAGTGAGGACATGCTGATGCTGTGAGCGTCTTTTTAATGCATAAAGGAATTATTGTGAGTTTTACTTGCCTTATAAATTGGTAAAATGATCCCGTATGCCGGAAGACTTCCTTTTTTTTTTCTTCAGTCTCGGCAATTCAGAGAAACTCGGTTGTGAAACACTGCCACCTCTGGTCATTCAGTATAATCTGTAGATGGAAAAGTCCACTGTTAGCACATTTTCTATAAGCAATACAAAAAAAATCTTGATTTTTAGAAAGGGTAAACAGATCAATACTATGGAGTCTTTTATTGTGAAAATCAACAGCTCATTAGAAAATCAAATCTCAATTTTAGTTTTTAACCTCACATACTTCTCTGCAACATTGCTAGCTCCAGGATATAAAGCAGGCTTTAGTAGCGTTGGAGGCAGCCAGGCTTTTATGAACTATCATGACCAACACAATGTGATCCATATTACTTTCATCTTGACAGAAATTATGTTCAGGCACAGTCTCCCACTATAAGGTAGTGAGGACATGCTGATGCTGTGAGCGTCTTTTTAATGCATAAAGGAATTATTGTGAGTTTTACTTGCCTTGCATATTGGTAAAATGATGCCGTATGCCGGAAGACTTCCTTTTTGTTTTTTTGTTCTTCAATCTCGGCAATTCAGAGAAACTCGGTTGTGAAACACTGCCACCTCTGGTCATTCAGTATAATCTGCAGATGGAAAAGTCCACTGTTAGCACATTTTCTATAAGCAATACAAAAAAATCTTGATTTTTAGAAAGCGTAAACAGATCAATACTATGGAGCCTTTTATTGTGAAAATCAACAGCTCATTAGAAAATCAAATCTCAATTTTAGTTTTTAACCTCACATACTTCTCTAGAACATTGCTAGTTCCAGGATATAAAGCAGGCTTTAGTAGCGTTGGAGGCAGCCAGGCTTTTATGAACTATCATGACCAACACAATGTGATCCATATTACTTTCATCTTGACAGAAATTATGTTCAGGCACAGTCTCCCACTATAAGGTAGTGAGGACATGCTGATGCTGTGAGCGTCTTTTTAATGCATAAAGGAATTATTGTGAGTTAAACTTGCCTTGTATATTGGTAAAATGATGCCGTATGCCGGAAGACTTCCTTTTTTTTTTTTGTTCTTCAGTCTCGGCAATTCAGAGAAACTCGGTTGTGAAACACTGCCACCTCTGGTCATTCAGTATAATCTGTAGATGGAAAAGTCCACTGTTAGCACATTTTCTATAAGCAATACAAAAAAATCTTGATTTTTAGAAAGGGTAAACAGATCAATACTATGGAGTCTTTTATTGTGAAAATCAACAGCTCATTAGAAAATCAAATCTCAATTTTAGTTTTTAACCTCACATACTTCTCTGCAACATTGCTAGCTCCAGGATATAAAGCAGGCTTTAGTAGCGTTGGAGGCAGCCAGGCTTTTATGAACTATCATGACCAACACAATGTGATCCATATTACTTTCATCTTGACAGAAATTATGTTCAGGCACAGTCTCCCACTGTAAGGTAGTGAGGACATGCTGATGCTGTGAGCGTCTTTTTAATGCATAAAGGAATTATTGTGAGTTAAACTTGCCTTGTATATTGGTAAAATGATGCCGTATGCCGGAAGACTTCCTTTTTTTTTTTTGTTCTTCAGTCTCGGCAATTCAGAGAAACTCGGTTGTGAAACACTGCCACCTCTGGTCATTCAGTATAATCTGTAGATGGAAAAGTCCACTGTTAGCACATTTTCTATAAGCAATACAAAAAAATCTTGATTTTTAGAAAGGGTAAACAGATCAATACTATGGAGTCTTTTATTGTGAAAATCAAAAGCTCTTTAGAAAATCAAATCTCAATTTTAGTTTTTAACCTCACATACTTCTCTGCAACATTGCTAGTTCCAGGATATAAAGCAGGGTTTAGTAGCGTTGGAGGCAGCCAGGCTTTTATGAACTATCATGACCAACACAATGTGATCCATATTACTCTCATCTTGACAGAAATTATGTTCAGGCACAGTCTCCCACTATAAGGTAGTGAGGACATGCTGATGCTGTGAGCGTCTTTTTAATGCATAAAGGAATTATTGTGAGTTAAACTTGCCTTGTATATTGGTAAAATGATGCCGTATGCCGGAAGACTTCCTTTTTTTTTTTTGTTCTTCAGTCTCGGCAATTCAGAGAAACTCGGTTGTGAAACACTGCCACCTCTGGTCATTCAGTATAATCTGTAGATGGAAAAGTCCACTGTTAGCACATTTTCTATAAGCAATACAAAAAAATCTTGATTTTTAGAAAGGGTAAACAGATCAATACTATGGAGTCTTTTATTGTGAAAATCAACAGCTCATTAGAAAATCAAATCTCAATTTTAGTTTTTAACCTCACATACTTCTCTGCAACATTGCTAGCTCCAGGATATAAAGCAGGCTTTAGTAGCGTTGGAGGCAGCCAGGCTTTTATGAACTATCATGACCAACACAATGTGATCCATATTACTCTCATCTTGACAGAAATTATGTTCAGGCACAGTCTCCAACTATAAGGTAGTGAGGACATACTGATGCTGTGAGCGTCTTTTTAATGCATAAAGGAATTATTGTGAGTTAAACTTGCCTTGCATATTGGTAAAATGATGCCGTATGCCGGAAGACTTCCTTTTTTTTTTCTTCAGTCTCGGCAATTCAGAGAAACTAGGTTGTGAAACACTGCCACCTCTGGTCATTCAGTATAATCTGCAGATGGAAAAGTCCACTGTTAGCACATTTTCTATAAGCAATACAAAAAAATCGTGATTTTTAGAAAGGGTAAACAGATCAATACTATGGAGTCTTTTATTGTGAAAATCAAAAGCTCTTTAGAAAATCAAATCTCAATTTTAGTTTTTAACCTCACATACTTCTCTGCAACATTGCTAGTTCCAGGATATAAAGCAGGGTTTAGTAGCGTTGGAGGCAGCCAGGCTTTTATGAACTATCATGACCAACACAATGTGATCCATATTACTCTCATCTTGACAGAAATTATGTTCAGGCACAGTCTCCAACTATAAGGTAGTGAGGACATACTGATGCTGTGAGCGTCTTTTTAATGCATAAAGGAATTATTGTGAGTTTTACTTGCCTTGCATATTGGTAAAATGATGCCGTATGCCGGAAGACTTCCTTTTTTTTGTTTCTTCAGTCTCGGCAATTCAGAGAAACTCGGTTGTGAAACACTGCCACCTCTGGTCATTCAGTATAATCTGTAGATGGAAAAGTCCACTGTTAGCACCTTTTCTATAAGCAATACAAAAAAATCTTGATTTTTAGAAAGGGTAAACAGATCAATACTATGGAGTCTTTTATTGTGAAAATCAAAAGCTCTTTAGAAAATCAAATCTCAATTTTAGTTTTTAACCTCACATACTTCTCTGCAACATTGCTAGTTCCAGGATATAAAGCAGGGTTTAGTAGCGTTGGAGGCAGCCAGGCTTTTATGAACTATCATGACCAACACAATGTGATCCATATTACTTTCATCTTGACAGAAATTATGTTCAGGCACAGTCTCCCACTGTAAGGTAGTGAGGACATGCTGATGCTGTGAGCGTCTTTTTAATGCATAAAGGAATTATTGTGAGTTAAACTTGCCTTGTATATTGGTAAAATGATGCCGTATGCCGGAAGACTTCCTTTTTTTTTTTTGTTCTTCAGTCTCGGCAATTCAGAGAAACTCGGTTGTGAAACACTGCCACCTCTGGTCATTCAGTATAATCTGTAGATGGAAAAGTCCACTGTTAGCACATTTTCTATAAGCAATACCAAAAAATCTTGATTTTTAGAAAGGGTAAACAGATCAATACTATGGAGTCTTTTATTGTGAAAATCAAAAGCTCATTAGAAAATCAAATCTCAATTTTAGTTTTTAACCTCACATACTTCTCTGCAACATTGCTAGTTCCAGGATATAAAGCAGGCTTTAGTAGCGTTGGAGGCAGCCAGGCTTTTATGAACTATCATGACCAACACAATGTGATCCATATTACTCTCATCTTGACAGAAATTATGTTCAGGCACAGTCTCCCACTATAAGGTAGTGAGGACATGCTGATGCTGTGAGCGTCTTTTTAATGCATAAAGGAATTATTGTGAGTTTTACTTGCCTTGCATATTGGTAAAATGATGCCGTATGCCGGAAGACTTCCTTTTTTTTGTTTCTTCAGTCTCGGCAATTCAGAGAAACTCGGTTGTGAAACACTGCCACCTCTGGTCATTCAGTATAATCTGCAGATGGAAAAGTCCACTGTTAGCACATTTTCTATAAGCAATACAAAAAAATCTTGATTTTTAGAAAGGGTAAACAGATCAATTACTATGGAGTCTTTTATTGTGAAAATCAAAAGCTCTTTAGAAAATCAAATCTCAATTTTAGTTTTTAACCTCACATACTTCTCTGCAACATTGCTAGTTCCAGGATATAAAGCAGGGTTTAGTAGCGTTGGAGGCAGCCAGGCTTTTATGAACTATCATGACCAACACAATGTGATCCATATTACTCTCATCTTGACAGAAATTATGTTCAGGCACAGTCTCCCACTATAAGGTAGTGAGGACATGCTGATGCTGTGAGCGTCTTTTTAATGCATAAAGAAATTATTGTGAGTTTTACTTGCCTTGCATATTGGTAAAATGATGCCGTATGCCGGAAGACTTCCTTTTTTTTGTTTCTTCAGTCTCGGCAATTCAGAGAAACTCGGTTGTGAAACACTGCCACCTCTGGTCATTCAGTATAATCTGTAGATGGAAAAGTCCACTGTTAGCACATTTTCTATAAGCAATACAAAAAAATCTTGATTTTTAGAAAGGGTAAACAGATCAATACTATGGAGTCTTTTATTGTGAAAATGAAAAGCTCTTTAGAAAATCAAATCTCAATTTTAGTTTTTAACCTCACATACTTCTCTGCAACATTGCTAGTTCCAGGATATAAAGCAGGCTTTAGTAGCGTTGGAGGCAGCCAGGCTTTTATGAACTATCATGACCAACACAATGTGATCCATATTACTTTCATCTTGACAGAAATTATGTTCAGGCACAGTCTCCCACTATAAGGTAGTGAGGACATGCTGATGCTGTGAGCGTCTTTTTAATGCATAAAGGAATTATTGTGAGTTAAACTTGCCTTGTATATTGGTAAAATGATGCCGTATGCCGGAAGACTTCCTTTTTTTTTTTTGTTCTTCAGTCTCGGCAATTCAGAGAAACTCGGTTGTGAAACACTGCCACCTCTGGTCATTCAGTACAATCTGTAGATGGAAAAGTCCACTGTTAGCACATTTTCTATAAGCAATACAAAAAAATCTTGATTTTTAGAAAGGGTAAACAGATCAATACTATGGAGTCTTTTATTGTGAAAATCAAAAGCTCATTAGAAAATCAAATCTCAATTTTAGTTTTTAACCTCACATACTTCTCTGCAACATTGCTAGCTCCAGGATATAAAGCAGGCTTTAGTAGCGTTGGAGGCAGCCAGGCTTTTATGAACTATCATGACCAACACAATGTGATCCATATTACTTTCATCTTGACAGAAATTATGTTCAGGCACAGTCTCCCACTGTAAGGTAGTGAGGACATGCTGATGCTGTGAGCGTCTTTTTAATGCATAAAGGAATTATTGTGAGTTAAACTTGCCTTGTATATTGGTAAAATGATGCCGTATGCCGGAAGACTTCCTTTTTTTTTTTTGTTCTTCAGTCTCGGCAATTCAGAGAAACTCGGTTGTGAAACACTGCCACCTCTGGTCATTCAGTATAATCTGTAGATGGAAAAGTCCACTGTTAGCACATTTTCTATAAGCAATACCAAAAAATCTTGATTTTTAGAAAGGGTAAACAGATCAATACTATGGAGTCTTTTATTGTGAAAATCAAAAGCTCATTAGAAAATCAAATCTCAATTTTAGTTTTTAACCTCACATACTTCTCTGCAACATTGCTAGTTCCAGGATATAAAGCAGGCTTTAGTAGCGTTGGAGGCAGCCAGGCTTTTATGAACTATCATGACCAACACAATGTGATCCATATTACTCTCATCTTGACAGAAATTATGTTCAGGCACAGTCTCCCACTATAAGGTAGTGAGGACATGCTGATGCTGTGAGCGTCTTTTTAATGCATAAAGAAATTATTGTGAGTTTTACTTGCCTTGCATATTGGTAAAATGATGCCGTATGCCGGAAGACTTCCTTTTTTTTGTTTCTTCAGTCTCGGCAATTCAGAGAAACTCGGTTGTGAAACACTGCCACCTCTGGTCATTCAGTATAATCTGTAGATGGAAAAGTCCACTGTTAGCACATTTTCTATAAGCAATACAAAAAAATCTTGATTTTTAGAAAGGGTAAACAGATCAATACTATGGAGTCTTTTATTGTGAAAATGAAAAGCTCTTTAGAAAATCAAATCTCAATTTTAGTTTTTAACCTCACATACTTCTCTGCAACATTGCTAGTTCCAGGATATAAAGCAGGCTTTAGTAGCGTTGGAGGCAGCCAGGCTTTTATGAACTATCATGACCAACACAATGTGATCCATATTACTTTCATCTTGACAGAAATTATGTTCAGGCACAGTCTCCCACTATAAGGTAGTGAGGACATGCTGATGCTGTGAGCGTCTTTTTAATGCATAAAGGAATTATTGTGAGTTAAACTTGCCTTGTATATTGGTAAAATGATGCCGTATGCCGGAAGACTTCCTTTTTTTTTTTTGTTCTTCAGTCTCGGCAATTCAGAGAAACTCGGTTGTGAAACACTGCCACCTCTGGTCATTCAGTACAATCTGTAGATGGAAAAGTCCACTGTTAGCACATTTTCTATAAGCAATACAAAAAAATCTTGATTTTTAGAAAGGGTAAACAGATCAATACTATGGAGTCTTTTATTGTGAAAATCAAAAGCTCATTAGAAAATCAAATCTCAATTTTAGTTTTTAACCTCACATACTTCTCTGCAACATTGCTAGCTCCAGGATATAAAGCAGGCTTTAGTAGCGTTGGAGGCAGCCAGGCTTTTATGAACTATCATGACCAACACAATGTGATCCATATTACTTTCATCTTGACAGAAATTATGTTCAGGCACAGTCTCCCACTGTAAGGTAGTGAGGACATGCTGATGCTGTGAGCGTCTTTTTAATGCATAAAGGAATTATTGTGAGTTAAACTTGCCTTGTATATTGGTAAAATGATGCCGTATGCCGGAAGACTTCCTTTTTTTTTTTTGTTCTTCAGTCTCGGCAATTCAGAGAAACTCGGTTGTGAAACACTGCCACCTCTGGTCATTCAGTATAATCTGTAGATGGAAAAGTCCACTGTTAGCACATTTTCTATAAGCAATACCAAAAAATCTTGATTTTTAGAAAGGGTAAACAGATCAATACTATGGAGTCTTTTATTGTGAAAATCAAAAGCTCATTAGAAAATCAAATCTCAATTTTAGTTTTTAACCTCACATACTTCTCTGCAACATTGCTAGTTCCAGGATATAAAGCAGGCTTTAGTAGCGTTGGAGGCAGCCAGGCTTTTATGAACTATCATGACCAACACAATGTGATCCATATTACTCTCATCTTGACAGAAATTATGTTCAGGCACAGTCTCCAACTATAAGGTAGTGAGGACATACTGATGCTGTGAGCGTCTTTTTAATGCATAAAGGAATTATTGTGAGTTTTACTTGCCTTGCATATTGGTAAAATGATGCCGTATGCCGGAAGACTTCCTTTTTTTTGTTTCTTCAGTCTCGGCAATTCAGAGAAACTCGGTTGTGAAACACTGCCACCTCTGGTCATTCAGTATAATCTGTAGATGGAAAAGTCCACTGTTAGCACCTTTTCTATAAGCAATACAAAAAAATCTTGATTTTTAGAAATGGTAAACAGATCAATACTATGGAGTCTTTTATTGTGAAAATCAAAAGCTCTTTAGAAAATCAAATCTCAATTTTAGTTTTTAACCTCACATACTTCTCTGCAACATTGCTAGTTCCAGGATATAAAGCAGGGTTTAGTAGCGTTGGAGGCAGCCAGGCTTTTATGAACTATCATGACCAACACAATGTGATCCATATTACTTTCATCTTGACAGAAATTATGTTCAGGCACAGTCTCCCACTGTAAGGTAGTGAGGACATGCTGATGCTGTGAGCGTCTTTTTAATGCATAAAGGAATTATTGTGAGTTAAACTTGCCTTGTATATTGGTAAAATGATGCCGTATGCCGGAAGACTTCCTTTTTTTTTTTTGTTCTTCAGTCTCGGCAATTCAGAGAAACTCGGTTGTGAAACACTGCCACCTCTGGTCATTCAGTATAATCTGCAGATGGAAAAGTCCACTGTTAGCACATTTTCTATAAGCAATACAAAAAAATCGTGATTTTTAGAAAGGGTAAACAGATCAATACTATGGAGTCTTTTATTGTGAAAATCAAAAGCTCTTTAGAAAATCAAATCTCAATTTTAGTTTTTAACCTCACATACTTCTCTGCAACATTGCTAGTTCCAGGATATAAAGCAGGCTTTAGTAGCGTTGGAGGCAGCCAGGCTTTTATGAACTATCATGACCAACACAATGTGATCCATATTACTCTCATCTTGACAGAAATTATGTTCAGGCACAGTCTCCCACTATAAGGTAGTGAGGACATGCTGATGCTGTGAGCGTCTTTTTAATGCATAAAGGAATTATTGTGAGTTAAACTTGCCTTGTATATTGGTAAAATGATGCCGTATGCCGGAAGACTTCCTTTTTTTTGTTTCTTTAGTCTCGGCAATTCAGAGAAACTCGGTTGTGAAACACTGCCACCTCTGGTCATTCAGTATAATCTGTAGATGGAAAAGTCCACTGTTAGCACATTTTCTATAAGCAATACAAAAAAAATCTTGATTTTTAGAAAGGGTAAACAGATCAATACTATGGAGTCTTTTATTGTGAAAATCAAAAGCTCTTTAGAAAATCAAATCTCAATTTTAGTTTTTAACCTCACATACTTCTCTGCAACATTGCTAGTTCCAGGATATAAAGCAGGGTTTAGTAGCGTTGGAGGCAGCCAGGCTTTTATGAACTATCATGACCAACACAATGTGATCCATATTACTCTCATCTTGACAGAAATTATGTTCAGGCACAGTCTCCCACTATAAGGTAGTGAGGACATGCTGATGCTGTGAGCGTCTTTTTAATGCATAAAGGAATTATTGTGAGTTTTACTTGCCTTGCATATTGGTAAAATGATGCCGTATGCCGGAAGACTTCCTTTTTTTTGTTTCTTCAGTCTCGGCAATTCAGAGAAACTCGGTTGTGAAACACTGCCACCTCTGGTCATTCAGTATAATCTGTAGATGGAAAAGTCCACTGTTAGCACATTTTCTATAAGCAATACAAAAAAATCTTGATTTTTAGAAAGGGTAAACAGATCAATACTATGGAGTCTTTTATTGTGAAAATCAACAGCTCATTAGAAAATCAAATCTCAATTTTAGTTTTTAACCTCACATACTTCTCTGCAACATTGCTAGCTCCAGGATATAAAGCAGGCTTTAGTAGCGTTGGAGGCAGCCAGGCTTTTATGAACTATCATGACCAACACAATGTGATCCATATTACTCTCATCTTGACAGAAATTATGTTCAGGCACAGTCTCCCACTATAAGGTAGTGAGGACATGCTGATGCTGTGAGCGTCTTTTTAATGCATAAAGGAATTATTGTGAGTTTTACTTGCCTTGCATATTGGTAAAATGATGCCGTATGCCGGAAGACTTCCTTTTTTTTTTTTTCTTCAGTCTCGGCAATTCAGAGAAACTCGGTTGTGAAACACTGCCACCTCTGGTCATTCAGTATAATCTGCAGATGGAAAAGTCCACTGTTAGCACATTTTCTATAAGCAATACAAAAAAATCGTGATTTTTAGAAAGGGTAAACAGATCAATACTATGGAGTCTTTTATTGTGAAAATCAAAATCTCTTTAGAAAATCAAATCTCAATTTTAGTTTTTAACCTCACATACTTCTCTGCAACATTGCTAGTTCCAGGATATAAAGCAGGCTTTAGTAGCGTTGGAGGCAGCCAGACTTTTATGAACTATCATGACCAACACAATGTGATCCATATTACTTTCATCTTGACAGAAATTATGTTCAGGCACAGTCTCCCACTATAAGGTAGTGAGGACATGCTGATGCTGTGAGCGTCTTTTTAATGCATAAAGGAATTATTGTGAGTTTTACTTGCCTTGCATATTGGTAAAATGATGCCGTATGCCGGAAGACTTCCTTTTTTTTGTTTCTTCAGTCTCGGCAATTCAGAGAAACTCGGTTGTGAAACACTGCCACCTCTGGTCATTCAGTATAATCTGTAGATGGAAAAGTCCACTGTTAGCACATTTTCTATAAGCAATACAAAAAAATCTTGATTTTTAGAAAGGGTAAACAGATCAATACTATGGAGTCTTTTATTGTGAAAATCAAAAGCTCATTAGAAAATCAAATCTCAATTTTAGTTTTTAACCTCACATACTTCTCTGCAACATTGCTAGTTCCAGGATATAAAGCAGGCTTTAGTAGCGTTGGAGGCAGCCAGGCTTTTATGAACTATCATGACCAACACAATGTGATCCATATTACTCTCATCTTGACAGAAATTATGTTCAGGCACAGTCTCCCACTATAAGGTAGTGAGGACATGCTGATGCTGTGAGCGTCTTTTTAATGCATAAAGGAATTATTGTGAGTTAAACTTGCCTTGCATATTGGTAAAATGATGCCGTATGCCGGAAGACTTCCTTTTTTTTTTCTTCAGTCTCGGCAATTCAGAGAAACTCGGTTGTGAAACACTGCCACCTCTGGTCATTCAGTATAATCTGCAGATGGAAAAGTCCACTGTTAGCACATTTTCTATAAGCAATACAAAAAAATCTTGATTTTTAGAAAGGGTAAACAGATCAATACTATGGAGTCTTTTATTGTGAAAATCAAAAGCTCATTAGAAAATCAAATCTCAATTTTAGTTTTTAACCTCACATACTTCTCTGCAACATTGCTAGTTCCAGGATATAAAGCAGGCTTTAGTAGCGTTGGAGGCAGCCAGGCTTTTATGAACTATCATGACCAACACAATGTGATCCATATTACTCTCATCTTGACAAAAATTATGTTCAGGCACAGTCTCCCACTATAAGGTAGTGAGGACATGCTGATGCTGTGAGCGTCTTTTTAATGCATAAAGGAATTATTGTGAGTTAAACTTGCCTTGTATATTGGTAAAATGATGCCGTATGCCGGAAGACTTCCTTTTTTTTTTTTGTTCTTCAGTCTCGGCAATTCAGAGAAACTCGGTTGTGAAACACTGCCACCTCTGGTCATTCAGTATAATCTGTAGATGGAAAAGTCCACTGTTAGCACATTTTCTATAAGCAATACAAAAAAATCTTGATTTTTAGAAAGGGTAAACAGATCAATACTATGGAGTCTTTTATTGTGAAAATCAACAGCTCATTAGAAAATCAAATGTCAATTTTAGTTTTAAACCTCACATACTTCTCTGCAACATTGCTAGCTCCAGGATATAAAGCAGGCTTTAGTAGCGTTGGAGGCAGCCAGGCTTTTATGAACTATAATGACCAACACAATGTGATCCATATTACTTTCATCTTGATAGAAATTATGTTCAGGCACAGTCTCCCACTGTAAGGTAGTGAGGACATGCTGATGCTGTGAGCGTCTTTTTAATGCATAAAGGAATTATTGTGAGTTTTACTTGCCTTATAAATTGGTAAAATGATCCCGTATGCCGGAAGACTTCCTTTTTTTTTTCTTCAGTCTCGGCAATTCAGAGAAACTCGGTTGTGAAACACTGCCACCTCTGGTCATTCAGTATAATCTGTAGATGGAAAAGTCCACTGTTAGCACATTTTCTATAAGCAATACAAAAAAAATCTTGATTTTTAGAAAGGGTAAACAGATCAATACTATGGAGTCTTTTATTGTGAAAATCAACAGCTCATTAGAAAATCAAATCTCAATTTTAGTTTTTAACCTCACATACTTCTCTGCAACATTGCTAGCTCCAGGATATAAAGCAGGCTTTAGTAGCGTTGGAGGCAGCCAGGCTTTTATGAACTATCATGACCAACACAATGTGATCCATATTACTTTCATCTTGATAGAAATTATGTTCAGGCACAGTCTCCCACTGTAAGGTAGTGAGGACATGCTGATGCTGTGAGCGTCTTTTTAATGCATAAAGGGATTATTGTGAGTTTTACTTGCCTTATAAATTGGTAAAATGATCCCGTATGCCGGAAGACTTCCTTTTTTTTTTTCTTCAGTCTCGGCAATTCAGAGAAACTCGGTTGTGAAACACTGCCACCTCTGGTCATTCAGTATAATCTGTAGATGGAAAAGTCCACTGTTAGCACATTTTCTATAAGCAATACAAAAAAAATCTTGATTTTTAGAAAGGGTAAACAGATCAATACTATGGAGTCTTTTATTGTGAAAATCAACAGCTCATTAGAAAATCAAATCTCAATTTTAGTTTTTAACCTCACATACTTCTCTGCAACATTGCTAGCTCCAGGATATAAAGCAGGCTTTAGTAGCGTTGGAGGCAGCCAGGCTTTTATGAACTATCATGACCAACACAATGTGATCCATATTACTTTCATCTTGACAGAAATTATGTTCAGGCACAGTCTCCCACTATAAGGTAGTGAGGACATGCTGATGCTGTGAGCGTCTTTTTAATGCATAAAGGAATTATTGTGAGTTTTACTTGCCTTGCATATTGGTAAAATGATGCCGTATGCCGGAAGACTTCCTTTTTGTTTTTTTGTTCTTCAATCTCGGCAATTCAGAGAAACTCGGTTGTGAAACACTGCCACCTCTGGTCATTCAGTATAATCTGCAGATGGAAAAGTCCACTGTTAGCACATTTTCTATAAGCAATACAAAAAAATCTTGATTTTTAGAAAGGGTAAACAGATCAATACTATGGAGTCTTTTATTGTGAAAATCAAAAGCTCATTAGAAAATCAAATCTCAATTTTAGTTTTTAACCTCACATACTTCTCTGCAACATTGCTAGTTCCAGGATATAAAGCAGGCTTTAGTAGCGTTGGAGGCAGCCAGGCTTTTATGAACTATCATGACCAACACAATGTGATCCATATTACTCTCATCTTGACAAAAATTATGTTCAGGCACAGTCTCCCACTATAAGGTAGTGAGGACATGCTGATGCTGTGAGCGTCTTTTTAATGCATAAAGGAATTATTGTGAGTTAAACTTGCCTTGTATATTGGTAAAATGATGCCGTATGCCGGAAGACTTCCTTTTTTTTTTTTGTTCTTCAGTCTCGGCAATTCAGAGAAACTCGGTTGTGAAACACTGCCACCTCTGGTCATTCAGTATAATCTGTAGATGGAAAAGTCCACTGTTAGCACATTTTCTATAAGCAATACAAAAAAATCTTGATTTTTAGAAAGGGTAAACAGATCAATACTATGGAGTCTTTTATTGTGAAAATCAACAGCTCATTAGAAAATCAAATGTCAATTTTAGTTTTAAACCTCACATACTTCTCTGCAACATTGCTAGCTCCAGGATATAAAGCAGGCTTTAGTAGCGTTGGAGGCAGCCAGGCTTTTATGAACTATAATGACCAACACAATGTGATCCATATTACTTTCATCTTGATAGAAATTATGTTCAGGCACAGTCTCCCACTGTAAGGTAGTGAGGACATGCTGATGCTGTGAGCGTCTTTTTAATGCATAAAGGAATTATTGTGAGTTTTACTTGCCTTATAAATTGGTAAAATGATCCCGTATGCCGGAAGACTTGCTTTTTTTTTTCTTCAGTCTCGGCAATTCAGAGAAACTCGGTTGTGAAACACTGCCACCTCTGGTCATTCAGTATAATCTGTAGATGGAAAAGTCCACTGTTAGCACATTTTCTATAAGCAATACAAAAAAAATCTTGATTTTTAGAAAGGGTAAACAGATCAATACTATGGAGTCTTTTATTGTGAAAATCAACAGCTCATTAGAAAATCAAATCTCAATTTTAGTTTTTAACCTCACATACTTCTCTGCAACATTGCTAGCTCCAGGATATAAAGCAGGCTTTAGTAGCGTTGGAGGCAGCCAGGCTTTTATGAACTATCATGACCAACACAATGTGATCCATATTACTTTCATCTTGATAGAAATTATGTTCAGGCACAGTCTCCCACTGTAAGGTAGTGAGGACATGCTGATGCTGTGAGCGTCTTTTTAATGCATAAAGGGATTATTGTGAGTTTTACTTGCCTTATAAATTGGTAAAATGATCCCGTATGCCGGAAGACTTCCTTTTTTTTTTCTTCAGTCTCGGCAATTCAGAGAAACTCGGTTGTGAAACACTGCCACCTCTGGTCATTCAGTATAATCTGTAGATGGAAAAGTCCACTGTTAGCACATTTTCTATAAGCAATACAAAAAAAATCTTGATTTTTAGAAAGGGTAAACAGATCAATACTATGGAGTCTTTTATTGTGAAAATCAACAGCTCATTAGAAAATCAAATCTCAATTTTAGTTTTTAACCTCACATACTTCTCTGCAACATTGCTAGCTCCAGGATATAAAGCAGGCTTTAGTAGCGTTGGAGGCAGCCAGGCTTTTATGAACTATCATGACCAACACAATGTGATCCATATTACTTTCATCTTGACAGAAATTATGTTCAGGCACAGTCTCCCACTATAAGGTAGTGAGGACATGCTGATGCTGTGAGCGTCTTTTTAATGCATAAAGGAATTATTGTGAGTTTTACTTGCCTTGCATATTGGTAAAATGATGCCGTATGCCGGAAGACTTCCTTTTTGTTTTTTTGTTCTTCAATCTCGGCAATTCAGAGAAACTCGGTTGTGAAACACTGCCACCTCTGGTCATTCAGTATAATCTGCAGATGGAAAAGTCCACTGTTAGCACATTTTCTATAAGCAATACAAAAAAATCTTGATTTTTAGAAAGCGTAAACAGATCAATACTATGGAGCCTTTTATTGTGAAAATCAACAGCTCATTAGAAAATCAAATCTCAATTTTAGTTTTTAACCTCACATACTTCTCTAGAACATTGCTAGTTCCAGGATATAAAGCAGGCTTTAGTAGCGTTGGAGGCAGCCAGGCTTTTATGAACTATCATGACCAACACAATGTGATCCATATTACTTTCATCTTGACAGAAATTATGTTCAGGCACAGTCTCCCACTATAAGGTAGTGAGGACATGCTGATGCTGTGAGCGTCTTTTTAATGCATAAAGGAATTATTGTGAGTTAAACTTGCCTTGTATATTGGTAAAATGATGCCGTATGCCGGAAGACTTCCTTTTTTTTTTTTGTTCTTCAGTCTCGGCAATTCAGAGAAACTCGGTTGTGAAACACTGCCACCTCTGGTCATTCAGTATAATCTGTAGATGGAAAAGTCCACTGTTAGCACATTTTCTATAAGCAATACAAAAAAATCTTGATTTTTAGAAAGGGTAAACAGATCAATACTATGCGGTCTTTTAGTGCGAAAATCAACAGCTCATTAGAAAATCAAATCTCAATTTTAGTTTTTAACCTCACATACTTCTCTGCAACATTGCTAGCTCCAGGATATAAAGCAGGCTTTAGTAGCGTTGGAGGCAGCCAGGCTTTTATGAACTATCATGACCAACACAATGTGATCCATATTACTTTCATCTTGACAGAAATTATGTTCAGGCACAGTCTCCCACTGTAAGGTAGTGAGGACATGCTGATGCTGTGAGCGTCTTTTTAATGCATAAAGGAATTATTGTGAGTTAAACTTGCCTTGTATATTGGTAAAATGATGCCGTATGCCGGAAGACTTCCTTTTTTTTTTTTGTTCTTCAGTCTCGGCAATTCAGAGAAACTCGGTTGTGAAACACTGCCACCTCTGGTCATTCAGTATAATCTGTAGATGGAAAAGTCCACTGTTAGCACATTTTCTATAAGCAATACAAAAAAATCTTGATTTTTAGAAAGGGTAAACAGATCAATACTATGGAGTCTTTTATTGTGAAAATCAAAAGCTCTTTAGAAAATCAAATCTCAATTTTAGTTTTTAACCTCACATACTTCTCTGCAACATTGCTAGTTCCAGGATATAAAGCAGGGTTTAGTAGCGTTGGAGGCAGCCAGGCTTTTATGAACTATCATGACCAACACAATGTGATCCATATTACTCTCATCTTGACAGAAATTATGTTCAGGCACAGTCTCCCACTATAAGGTAGTGAGGACATGCTGATGCTGTGAGCGTCTTTTTAATGCATAAAGGAATTATTGTGAGTTAAACTTGCCTTGTATATTGGTAAAATGATGCCGTATGCCGGAAGACTTCCTTTTTTTTTTTTGTTCTTCAGTCTCGGCAATTCAGAGAAACTCGGTTGTGAAACACTGCCACCTCTGGTCATTCAGTATAATCTGTAGATGGAAAAGTCCACTGTTAGCACATTTTCTATAAGCAATACAAAAAAATCTTGATTTTTAGAAAGGGTAAACAGATCAATACTATGGAGTCTTTTATTGTGAAAATCAACAGCTCATTAGAAAATCAAATCTCAATTTTAGTTTTTAACCTCACATACTTCTCTGCAACATTGCTAGCTCCAGGATATAAAGCAGGCTTTAGTAGCGTTGGAGGCAGCCAGGCTTTTATGAACTATCATGACCAACACAATGTGATCCATATTACTCTCATCTTGACAGAAATTATGTTCAGGCACAGTCTCCAACTATAAGGTAGTGAGGACATACTGATGCTGTGAGCGTCTTTTTAATGCATAAAGGAATTATTGTGAGTTAAACTTGCCTTGCATATTGGTAAAATGATGCCGTATGCCGGAAGACTTCCTTTTTTTTTTCTTCAGTCTCGGCAATTCAGAGAAACTAGGTTGTGAAACACTGCCACCTCTGGTCATTCAGTATAATCTGCAGATGGAAAAGTCCACTGTTAGCACATTTTCTATAAGCAATACAAAAAAATCGTGATTTTTAGAAAGGGTAAACAGATCAATACTATGGAGTCTTTTATTGTGAAAATCAAAAGCTCTTTAGAAAATCAAATCTCAATTTTAGTTTTTAACCTCACATACTTCTCTGCAACATTGCTAGTTCCAGGATATAAAGCAGGGTTTAGTAGCGTTGGAGGCAGCCAGGCTTTTATGAACTATCATGACCAACACAATGTGATCCATATTACTCTCATCTTGACAGAAATTATGTTCAGGCACAGTCTCTCACTATAAGGTAGTGAGGACATGCTGATGCTGTGAGCGTCTTTTTAATGCATAAAGGAATTATTGTGAGTTAAACTTGCCTTGTATATTGGTAAAATGATGCCGTATGCCGGAAGACTTCCTTTTTGTTTTTTTGTTCTTCAATCTCGGCAATTCAGAGAAACTCGGTTGTGAAACACTGCCACCTCTGGTCATTCAGTATAATCTGCAGATGGAAAAGTCCACTGTTAGCACATTTTCTATAAGCAATACAAAAAAATCTTGATTTTTAGAAAGCGTAAACAGATCAATACTATGGAGCCTTTTATTGTGAAAATCAACAGCTCATTAGAAAATCAAATCTCAATTTTAGTTTTTAACCTCACATACTTCTCTAGAACATTGCTAGTTCCAGGATATAAAGCAGGCTTTAGTAGCGTTGGAGGCAGCCAGGCTTTTATGAACTATCATGACCAACACAATGTGATCCATATTACTTTCATCTTGACAGAAATTATGTTCAGGCACAGTCTCCCACTATAAGGTAGTGAGGACATGCTGATGCTGTGAGCGTCTTTTTAATGCATAAAGGAATTATTGTGAGTTAAACTTGCCTTGTATATTGGTAAAATGATGCCGTATGCCGGAAGACTTCCTTTTTTTTTTTTGTTCTTCAGTCTCGGCAATTCAGAGAAACTCGGTTGTGAAACACTGCCACCTCTGGTCATTCAGTATAATCTGTAGATGGAAAAGTCCACTGTTAGCACATTTTCTATAAGCAATACAAAAAAATCTTGATTTTTAGAAAGGGTAAACAGATCAATACTATGGAGTCTTTTATTGTGAAAATCAAAAGCTCATTAGAAAATCAAATCTCAATTTTAGTTTTTAACCTCACATACTTCTCTGCAACATTGCTAGCTCCAGGATATAAAGCAGGCTTTAATAGCGTTGGAGGCAGCCAGGCTTTTATGAACTATCATGACCAACACAATGTGATCCATATTACTTTCATCTTGACAGAAATTATGTTCAGGCACAGTCTCCCACTGTAAGGTAGTGAGGACATGCTGATGCTGTGAGCGTCTTTTTAATGCATAAAGGAATTATTGTGAGTTAAACTTGCCTTGTATATTGGTAAAATGATGCCGTATGCCGGAAGACTTCCTTTTTTTTTTTTGTTCTTCAGTCTCGGCAATTCAGAGAAACTCGGTTGTGAAACACTGCCACCTCTGGTCATTCAGTATAATCTGTAGATGGAAAAGTCCACTGTTAGCACATTTTCTATAAGCAATACAAAAAAATCTTGATTTTTAGAAAGGGTAAACAGATCAATACTATGGAGTCTTTTATTGTGAAAATCAAAAGCTCTTTAGAAAATCAAATCTCAATTTTAGTTTTTAACCTCACATACTTCTCTGCAACATTGCTAGTTCCAGGATATAAAGCAGGGTTTAGTAGCGTTGGAGGCAGCCAGGCTTTTATGAACTATCATGACCAACACAATGTGATCCATATTACTCTCATCTTGACAGAAATTATGTTCAGGCACAGTCTCTCACTATAAGGTAGTGAGGACATGCTGATGCTGTGAGCGTCTTTTTAATGCATAAAGGAATTATTGTGAGTTAAACTTGCCTTGTATATTGGTAAAATGATGCCGTATGCCGGAAGACTTCCTTTTTGTTTTTTTGTTCTTCAATCTCGGCAATTCAGAGAAACTCGGTTGTGAAACACTGCCACCTCTGGTCATTCAGTATAATCTGCAGATGGAAAAGTCCACTGTTAGCACATTTTCTATAAGCAATACAAAAAAATCTTGATTTTTAGAAAGCGTAAACAGATCAATACTATGGAGCCTTTTATTGTGAAAATCAACAGCTCATTAGAAAATCAAATCTCAATTTTAGTTTTTAACCTCACATACTTCTCTAGAACATTGCTAGTTCCAGGATATAAAGCAGGCTTTAGTAGCGTTGGAGGCAGCCAGGCTTTTATGAACTATCATGACCAACACAATGTGATCCATATTACTTTCATCTTGACAGAAATTATGTTCAGGCACAGTCTCCCACTATAAGGTAGTGAGGACATGCTGATGCTGTGAGCGTCTTTTTAATGCATAAAGGAATTATTGTGAGTTAAACTTGCCTTGTATATTGGTAAAATGATGCCGTATGCCGGAAGACTTCCTTTTTTTTTTTTGTTCTTCAGTCTCGGCAATTCAGAGAAACTCGGTTGTGAAACACTGCCACCTCTGGTCATTCAGTATAATCTGTAGATGGAAAAGTCCACTGTTAGCACATTTTCTATAAGCAATACAAAAAAATCTTGATTTTTAGAAAGGGTAAACAGATCAATACTATGGAGTCTTTTATTGTGAAAATCAAAAGCTCATTAGAAAATCAAATCTCAATTTTAGTTTTTAACCTCACATACTTCTCTGCAACATTGCTAGCTCCAGGATATAAAGCAGGCTTTAATAGCGTTGGAGGCAGCCAGGCTTTTATGAACTATCATGACCAACACAATGTGATCCATATTACTTTCATCTTGACAGAAATTATGTTCAGGCACAGTCTCCCACTGTAAGGTAGTGAGGACATGCTGATGCTGTGAGCGTCTTTTTAATGCATAAAGGAATTATTGTGAGTTAAACTTGCCTTGTATATTGGTAAAATGATGCCGTATGCCGGAAGACTTCCTTTTTTTTTTTTGTTCTTCAGTCTCGGCAATTCAGAGAAACTCGGTTGTGAAACACTGCCACCTCTGGTCATTCAGTATAATCTGTAGATGGAAAAGTCCACTGTTAGCACATTTTCTATAAGCAATACAAAAAAATCTTGATTTTTAGAAAGGGTAAACAGATCAATACTATGGAGTCTTTTATTGTGAAAATCAAAAGCTCTTTAGAAAATCAAATCTCAATTTTAGTTTTTAACCTCACATACTTCTCTGCAACATTGCTAGTTCCAGGATATAAAGCAGGGTTTAGTAGCGTTGGAGGCAGCCAGGCTTTTATGAACTATCATGACCAACACAATGTGATCCATATTACTCTCATCTTGACAGAAATTATGTTCAGGCACAGTCTCTCACTATAAGGTAGTGAGGACATGCTGATGCTGTGAGCGTCTTTTTAATGCATAAAGGAATTATTGTGAGTTAAACTTGCCTTGTATATTGGTAAAATGATGCCGTATGCCGGAAGACTTCCTTTTTGTTTTTTTGTTCTTCAATCTCGGCAATTCAGAGAAACTCGGTTGTGAAACACTGCCACCTCTGGTCATTCAGTATAATCTGCAGATGGAAAAGTCCACTGTTAGCACATTTTCTATAAGCAATACAAAAAAATCGTGATTTTTAGAAAGGGTAAACAGATCAATACTATGGAGTCTTTTATTGTGAAAATCAAAAGCTCTTTAGAAAATCAAATCTCAATTTTAGTTTTTAACCTCACATACTTCTCTGCAACATTGCTAGTTCCAGGATATAAAGCAGGGTTTAGTAGCGTTGGAGGCAGCCAGGCTTTTATGAACTATCATGACCAACACAATGTGATCCATATTACTCTCATCTTGACAGAAATTATGTTCAGGCACAGTCTCTCACTATAAGGTAGTGAGGACATGCTGATGCTGTGAGCGTCTTTTTAATGCATAAAGGAATTATTGTGAGTTAAACTTGCCTTGTATATTGGTAAAATGATGCCGTATGCCGGAAGACTTCCTTTTTGTTTTTTTGTTCTTCAATCTCGGCAATTCAGAGAAACTCGGTTGTGAAACACTGCCACCTCTGGTCATTCAGTATAATCTGCAGATGGAAAAGTCCACTGTTAGCACATTTTCTATAAGCAATACAAAAAAATCTTGATTTTTAGAAAGCGTAAACAGATCAATACTATGGAGCCTTTTATTGTGAAAATCAACAGCTCATTAGAAAATCAAATCTCAATTTTAGTTTTTAACCTCACATACTTCTCTAGAACATTGCTAGTTCCAGGATATAAAGCAGGCTTTAGTAGCGTTGGAGGCAGCCAGGCTTTTATGAACTATCATGACCAACACAATGTGATCCATATTACTTTCATCTTGACAGAAATTATGTTCAGGCACAGTCTCCCACTATAAGGTAGTGAGGACATGCTGATGCTGTGAGCGTCTTTTTAATGCATAAAGGAATTATTGTGAGTTAAACTTGCCTTGTATATTGGTAAAATGATGCCGTATGCCGGAAGACTTCCTTTTTTTTTTTTGTTCTTCAGTCTCGGCAATTCAGAGAAACTCGGTTGTGAAACACTGCCACCTCTGGTCATTCAGTATAATCTGTAGATGGAAAAGTCCACTGTTAGCACATTTTCTATAAGCAATACAAAAAAATCTTGATTTTTAGAAAGGGTAAACAGATCAATACTATGGAGTCTTTTATTGTGAAAATCAAAAGCTCATTAGAAAATCAAATCTCAATTTTAGTTTTTAACCTCACATACTTCTCTGCAACATTGCTAGCTCCAGGATATAAAGCAGGCTTTAATAGCGTTGGAGGCAGCCAGGCTTTTATGAACTATCATGACCAACACAATGTGATCCATATTACTTTCATCTTGACAGAAATTATGTTCAGGCACAGTCTCCCACTGTAAGGTAGTGAGGACATGCTGATGCTGTGAGCGTCTTTTTAATGCATAAAGGAATTATTGTGAGTTAAACTTGCCTTGTATATTGGTAAAATGATGCCGTATGCCGGAAGACTTCCTTTTTTTTTTTTGTTCTTCAGTCTCGGCAATTCAGAGAAACTCGGTTGTGAAACACTGCCACCTCTGGTCATTCAGTATAATCTGTAGATGGAAAAGTCCACTGTTAGCACATTTTCTATAAGCAATACAAAAAAATCTTGATTTTTAGAAAGGGTAAACAGATCAATACTATGGAGTCTTTTATTGTGAAAATCAAAAGCTCTTTAGAAAATCAAATCTCAATTTTAGTTTTTAACCTCACATACTTCTCTGCAACATTGCTAGTTCCAGGATATAAAGCAGGGTTTAGTAGCGTTGGAGGCAGCCAGGCTTTTATGAACTATCATGACCAACACAATGTGATCCATATTACTCTCATCTTGACAGAAATTATGTTCAGGCACAGTCTCCCACTATAAGGTAGTGAGGACATGCTGATGCTGTGAGCGTCTTTTTAATGCATAAAGGAATTATTGTGAGTTAAACTTGCCTTGTATATTGGTAAAATGATGCCGTATGCCGGAAGACTTCCTTTTTTTTTTTTGTTCTTCAGTCTCGGCAATTCAGAGAAACTCGGTTGTGAAACACTGCCACCTCTGGTCATTCAGTATAATCTGTAGATGGAAAAGTCCACTGTTAGCACATTTTCTATAAGCAATACAAAAAAATCGTGATTTTTAGAAAGGGTAAACAGATCAATACTATGGAGTCTTTTATTGTGAAAATCAAAAGCTCTTTAGAAAATCAAATCTCAATTTTAGTTTTTAACCTCACATACTTCTCTGCAACATTGCTAGTTCCAGGATATAAAGCAGGGTTTAGTAGCGTTGGAGGCAGCCAGGCTTTTATGAACTATCATGACCAACACAATGTGATCCATATTACTCTCATCTTGACAGAAATTATGTTCAGGCACAGTCTCTCACTATAAGGTAGTGAGGACATGCTGATGCTGTGAGCGTCTTTTTAATGCATAAAGGAATTATTGTGAGTTAAACTTGCCTTGTATATTGGTAAAATGATGCCGTATGCCGGAAGACTTCCTTTTTGTTTTTTTGTTCTTCAATCTCGGCAATTCAGAGAAACTCGGTTGTGAAACACTGCCACCTCTGGTCATTCAGTATAATCTGCAGATGGAAAAGTCCACTGTTAGCACATTTTCTATAAGCAATACAAAAAAATCTTGATTTTTAGAAAGCGTAAACAGATCAATACTATGGAGCCTTTTATTGTGAAAATCAACAGCTCATTAGAAAATCAAATCTCAATTTTAGTTTTTAACCTCACATACTTCTCTAGAACATTGCTAGTTCCAGGATATAAAGCAGGCTTTAGTAGCGTTGGAGGCAGCCAGGCTTTTATGAACTATCATGACCAACACAATGTGATCCATATTACTTTCATCTTGACAGAAATTATGTTCAGGCACAGTCTCCCACTATAAGGTAGTGAGGACATGCTGATGCTGTGAGCGTCTTTTTAATGCATAAAGGAATTATTGTGAGTTAAACTTGCCTTGTATATTGGTAAAATGATGCCGTATGCCGGAAGACTTCCTTTTTTTTTTTTGTTCTTCAGTCTCGGCAATTCAGAGAAACTCGGTTGTGAAACACTGCCACCTCTGGTCATTCAGTATAATCTGTAGATGGAAAAGTCCACTGTTAGCACATTTTCTATAAGCAATACAAAAAAATCTTGATTTTTAGAAAGGGTAAACAGATCAATACTATGGAGTCTTTTATTGTGAAAATCAAAAGCTCATTAGAAAATCAAATCTCAATTTTAGTTTTTAACCTCACATACTTCTCTGCAACATTGCTAGCTCCAGGATATAAAGCAGGCTTTAATAGCGTTGGAGGCAGCCAGGCTTTTATGAACTATCATGACCAACACAATGTGATCCATATTACTTTCATCTTGACAGAAATTATGTTCAGGCACAGTCTCCCACTGTAAGGTAGTGAGGACATGCTGATGCTGTGAGCGTCTTTTTAATGCATAAAGGAATTATTGTGAGTTAAACTTGCCTTGTATATTGGTAAAATGATGCCGTATGCCGGAAGACTTCCTTTTTTTTTTTTGTTCTTCAGTCTCGGCAATTCAGAGAAACTCGGTTGTGAAACACTGCCACCTCTGGTCATTCAGTATAATCTGTAGATGGAAAAGTCCACTGTTAGCACATTTTCTATAAGCAATACAAAAAAATCTTGATTTTTAGAAAGGGTAAACAGATCAATACTATGGAGTCTTTTATTGTGAAAATCAAAAGCTCTTTAGAAAATCAAATCTCAATTTTAGTTTTTAACCTCACATACTTCTCTGCAACATTGCTAGTTCCAGGATATAAAGCAGGGTTTAGTAGCGTTGGAGGCAGCCAGGCTTTTATGAACTATCATGACCAACACAATGTGATCCATATTACTCTCATCTTGACAGAAATTATGTTCAGGCACAGTCTCTCACTATAAGGTAGTGAGGACATGCTGATGCTGTGAGCGTCTTTTTAATGCATAAAGGAATTATTGTGAGTTAAACTTGCCTTGTATATTGGTAAAATGATGCCGTATGCCGGAAGACTTCCTTTTTGTTTTTTTGTTCTTCAATCTCGGCAATTCAGAGAAACTCGGTTGTGAAACACTGCCACCTCTGGTCATTCAGTATAATCTGCAGATGGAAAAGTCCACTGTTAGCACATTTTCTATAAGCAATACAAAAAAATCTTGATTTTTAGAAAGCGTAAACAGATCAATACTATGGAGCCTTTTATTGTGAAAATCAACAGCTCATTAGAAAATCAAATCTCAATTTTAGTTTTTAACCTCACATACTTCTCTAGAACATTGCTAGTTCCAGGATATAAAGCAGGCTTTAGTAGCGTTGGAGGCAGCCAGGCTTTTATGAACTATCATGACCAACACAATGTGATCCATATTACTTTCATCTTGACAGAAATTATGTTCAGGCACAGTCTCCCACTATAAGGTAGTGAGGACATGCTGATGCTGTGAGCGTCTTTTTAATGCATAAAGGAATTATTGTGAGTTAAACTTGCCTTGTATATTGGTAAAATGATGCCGTATGCCGGAAGACTTCCTTTTTTTTTTTTGTTCTTCAGTCTCGGCAATTCAGAGAAACTCGGTTGTGAAACACTGCCACCTCTGGTCATTCAGTATAATCTGTAGATGGAAAAGTCCACTGTTAGCACATTTTCTATAAGCAATACAAAAAAATCTTGATTTTTAGAAAGGGTAAACAGATCAATACTATGGAGTCTTTTATTGTGAAAATCAAAAGCTCATTAGAAAATCAAATCTCAATTTTAGTTTTTAACCTCACATACTTCTCTGCAACATTGCTAGCTCCAGGATATAAAGCAGGCTTTAATAGCGTTGGAGGCAGCCAGGCTTTTATGAACTATCATGACCAACACAATGTGATCCATATTACTTTCATCTTGACAGAAATTATGTTCAGGCACAGTCTCCCACTGTAAGGTAGTGAGGACATGCTGATGCTGTGAGCGTCTTTTTAATGCATAAAGGAATTATTGTGAGTTAAACTTGCCTTGTATATTGGTAAAATGATGCCGTATGCCGGAAGACTTCCTTTTTTTTTTTTGTTCTTCAGTCTCGGCAATTCAGAGAAACTCGGTTGTGAAACACTGCCACCTCTGGTCATTCAGTATAATCTGTAGATGGAAAAGTCCACTGTTAGCACATTTTCTATAAGCAATACAAAAAAATCTTGATTTTTAGAAAGGGTAAACAGATCAATACTATGGAGTCTTTTATTGTGAAAATCAAAAGCTCTTTAGAAAATCAAATCTCAATTTTAGTTTTTAACCTCACATACTTCTCTGCAACATTGCTAGTTCCAGGATATAAAGCAGGGTTTAGTAGCGTTGGAGGCAGCCAGGCTTTTATGAACTATCATGACCAACACAATGTGATCCATATTACTCTCATCTTGACAGAAATTATGTTCAGGCACAGTCTCTCACTATAAGGTAGTGAGGACATGCTGATGCTGTGAGCGTCTTTTTAATGCATAAAGGAATTATTGTGAGTTAAACTTGCCTTGTATATTGGTAAAATGATGCCGTATGCCGGAAGACTTCCTTTTTGTTTTTTTGTTCTTCAATCTCGGCAATTCAGAGAAACTCGGTTGTGAAACACTGCCACCTCTGGTCATTCAGTATAATCTGCAGATGGAAAAGTCCACTGTTAGCACATTTTCTATAAGCAATACAAAAAAATCGTGATTTTTAGAAAGGGTAAACAGATCAATACTATGGAGTCTTTTATTGTGAAAATCAAAAGCTCTTTAGAAAATCAAATCTCAATTTTAGTTTTTAACCTCACATACTTCTCTGCAACATTGCTAGTTCCAGGATATAAAGCAGGGTTTAGTAGCGTTGGAGGCAGCCAGGCTTTTATGAACTATCATGACCAACACAATGTGATCCATATTACTCTCATCTTGACAGAAATTATGTTCAGGCACAGTCTCTCACTATAAGGTAGTGAGGACATGCTGATGCTGTGAGCGTCTTTTTAATGCATAAAGGAATTATTGTGAGTTAAACTTGCCTTGTATATTGGTAAAATGATGCCGTATGCCGGAAGACTTCCTTTTTGTTTTTTTGTTCTTCAATCTCGGCAATTCAGAGAAACTCGGTTGTGAAACACTGCCACCTCTGGTCATTCAGTATAATCTGCAGATGGAAAAGTCCACTGTTAGCACATTTTCTATAAGCAATACAAAAAAATCTTGATTTTTAGAAAGCGTAAACAGATCAATACTATGGAGCCTTTTATTGTGAAAATCAACAGCTCATTAGAAAATCAAATCTCAATTTTAGTTTTTAACCTCACATACTTCTCTAGAACATTGCTAGTTCCAGGATATAAAGCAGGCTTTAGTAGCGTTGGAGGCAGCCAGGCTTTTATGAACTATCATGACCAACACAATGTGATCCATATTACTTTCATCTTGACAGAAATTATGTTCAGGCACAGTCTCCCACTATAAGGTAGTGAGGACATGCTGATGCTGTGAGCGTCTTTTTAATGCATAAAGGAATTATTGTGAGTTAAACTTGCCTTGTATATTGGTAAAATGATGCCGTATGCCGGAAGACTTCCTTTTTTTTTTTTGTTCTTCAGTCTCGGCAATTCAGAGAAACTCGGTTGTGAAACACTGCCACCTCTGGTCATTCAGTATAATCTGTAGATGGAAAAGTCCACTGTTAGCACATTTTCTATAAGCAATACAAAAAAATCTTGATTTTTAGAAAGGGTAAACAGATCAATACTATGGAGTCTTTTATTGTGAAAATCAAAAGCTCATTAGAAAATCAAATCTCAATTTTAGTTTTTAACCTCACATACTTCTCTGCAACATTGCTAGCTCCAGGATATAAAGCAGGCTTTAATAGCGTTGGAGGCAGCCAGGCTTTTATGAACTATCATGACCAACACAATGTGATCCATATTACTTTCATCTTGACAGAAATTATGTTCAGGCACAGTCTCCCACTGTAAGGTAGTGAGGACATGCTGATGCTGTGAGCGTCTTTTTAATGCATAAAGGAATTATTGTGAGTTAAACTTGCCTTGTATATTGGTAAAATGATGCCGTATGCCGGAAGACTTCCTTTTTTTTTTTTGTTCTTCAGTCTCGGCAATTCAGAGAAACTCGGTTGTGAAACACTGCCACCTCTGGTCATTCAGTATAATCTGTAGATGGAAAAGTCCACTGTTAGCACATTTTCTATAAGCAATACAAAAAAATCTTGATTTTTAGAAAGGGTAAACAGATCAATACTATGGAGTCTTTTATTGTGAAAATCAAAAGCTCTTTAGAAAATCAAATCTCAATTTTAGTTTTTAACCTCACATACTTCTCTGCAACATTGCTAGTTCCAGGATATAAAGCAGGGTTTAGTAGCGTTGGAGGCAGCCAGGCTTTTATGAACTATCATGACCAACACAATGTGATCCATATTACTCTCATCTTGACAGAAATTATGTTCAGGCACAGTCTCCCACTATAAGGTAGTGAGGACATGCTGATGCTGTGAGCGTCTTTTTAATGCATAAAGGAATTATTGTGAGTTAAACTTGCCTTGTATATTGGTAAAATGATGCCGTATGCCGGAAGACTTCCTTTTTTTTTTTTGTTCTTCAGTCTCGGCAATTCAGAGAAACTCGGTTGTGAAACACTGCCACCTCTGGTCATTCAGTATAATCTGTAGATGGAAAAGTCCACTGTTAGCACATTTTCTATAAGCAATACAAAAAAATCTTGATTTTTAGAAAGGGTAAACAGATCAATACTATGGAGTCTTTTATTGTGAAAATCAAAAGCTCTTTAGAAAATCAAATCTCAATTTTAGTTTTTAACCTCACATACTTCTCTGCAACATTGCTAGTTCCAGGATATAAAGCAGGGTTTAGTAGCGTTGGAGGCAGCCAGGCTTTTATGAACTATCATGACCAACACAATGTGATCCATATTACTCTCATCTTGACAGAAATTATGTTCAGGCACAGTCTCTCACTATAAGGTAGTGAGGACATGCTGATGCTGTGAGCGTCTTTTTAATGCATAAAGGAATTATTGTGAGTTAAACTTGCCTTGTATATTGGTAAAATGATGCCGTATGCCGGAAGACTTCCTTTTTGTTTTTTTGTTCTTCAATCTCGGCAATTCAGAGAAACTCGGTTGTGAAACACTGCCACCTCTGGTCATTCAGTATAATCTGCAGATGGAAAAGTCCACTGTTAGCACATTTTCTATAAGCAATACAAAAAAATCTTGATTTTTAGAAAGCGTAAACAGATCAATACTATGGAGCCTTTTATTGTGAAAATCAACAGCTCATTAGAAAATCAAATCTCAATTTTAGTTTTTAACCTCACATACTTCTCTAGAACATTGCTAGTTCCAGGATATAAAGCAGGCTTTAGTAGCGTTGGAGGCAGCCAGGCTTTTATGAACTATCATGACCAACACAATGTGATCCATATTACTTTCATCTTGACAGAAATTATGTTCAGGCACAGTCTCCCACTATAAGGTAGTGAGGACATGCTGATGCTGTGAGCGTCTTTTTAATGCATAAAGGAATTATTGTGAGTTAAACTTGCCTTGTATATTGGTAAAATGATGCCGTATGCCGGAAGACTTCCTTTTTTTTTTTTGTTCTTCAGTCTCGGCAATTCAGAGAAACTCGGTTGTGAAACACTGCCACCTCTGGTCATTCAGTATAATCTGTAGATGGAAAAGTCCACTGTTAGCACATTTTCTATAAGCAATACAAAAAAATCTTGATTTTTAGAAAGGGTAAACAGATCAATACTATGGAGTCTTTTATTGTGAAAATCAAAAGCTCATTAGAAAATCAAATCTCAATTTTAGTTTTTAACCTCACATACTTCTCTGCAACATTGCTAGCTCCAGGATATAAAGCAGGCTTTAGTAGCGTTGGAGGCAGCCAGGCTTTTATGAACTATCATGACCAACACAATGTGATCCATATTACTTTCATCTTGACAGAAATTATGTTCAGGCACAGTCTCCCACTGTAAGGTAGTGAGGACATGCTGATGCTGTGAGCGTCTTTTTAATGCATAAAGGAATTATTGTGAGTTAAACTTGCCTTGTATATTGGTAAAATGATGCCGTATGCCGGAAGACTTCCTTTTTTTTTTTTGTTCTTCAGTCTCGGCAATTCAGAGAAACTCGGTTGTGAAACACTGCCACCTCTGGTCATTCAGTATAATCTGTAGATGGAAAAGTCCACTGTTAGCACATTTTCTATAAGCAATACAAAAAAATCTTGATTTTTAGAAAGCGTAAACAGATCAATACTATGGAGCCTTTTATTGTGAAAATCAACAGCTCATTAGAAAATCAAATCTCAATTTTAGTTTTTAACCTCACATACTTCTCTAGAACATTGCTAGTTCCAGGATATAAAGCAGGCTTTAGTAGCGTTGGAGGCAGCCAGGCTTTTATGAACTATCATGACCAACACAATGTGATCCATATTACTTTCATCTTGACAGAAATTATGTTCAGGCACAGTCTCCCACTATAAGGTAGTGAGGACATGCTGATGCTGTGAGCGTCTTTTTAATGCATAAAGGAATTATTGTGAGTTAAACTTGCCTTGCATATTGGTAAAATGATGCCGTATGCCGGAAGACTTCCTTTTTTTTTTCTTCAGTCTCGGCAATTCAGAGAAACTAGGTTGTGAAACACTGCCACCTCTGGTCATTCAGTATAATCTGTAGATGGAAAAGTCCACTGTTAGCACATTTTCTATAAGCAATACAAAAAAATCTTGATTTTTAGAAAGGGTAAACAGATCAATACTATGGAGTCTTTTATTGTGAAAATCAAAAGCTCATTAGAAAATCAAATCTCAATTTTAGTTTTTAACCTCACATACTTCTCTGCAACATTGCTAGCTCCAGGATATAAAGCAGGCTTTAGTAGCGTTGGAGGCAGCCAGGCTTTTATGAACTATCATGACCAACACAATGTGATCCATATTACTTTCATCTTGACAGAAATTATGTTCAGGCACAGTCTCCCACTGTAAGGTAGTGAGGACATGCTGATGCTGTGAGCGTCTTTTTAATGCATAAAGGAATTATTGTGAGTTAAACTTGCCTTGTATATTGGTAAAATGATGCCGTATGCCGGAAGACTTCCTTTTTTTTTTTTGTTCTTCAGTCTCGGCAATTCAGAGAAACTCGGTTGTGAAACACTGCCACCTCTGGTCATTCAGTATAATCTGTAGATGGAAAAGTCCACTGTTAGCACATTTTCTATAAGCAATACAAAAAAATCTTGATTTTTAGAAAGGGTAAACAGATCAATACTATGGAGTCTTTTATTGTGAAAATCAAAAGCTCTTTAGAAAATCAAATCTCAATTTTAGTTTTTAACCTCACATACTTCTCTGCAACATTGCTAGTTCCAGGATATAAAGCAGGGTTTAGTAGCGTTGGAGGCAGCCAGGCTTTTATGAACTATCATGACCAACACAATGTGATCCATATTACTCTCATCTTGACAGAAATTATGTTCAGGCACAGTCTCCCACTATAAGGTAGTGAGGACATGCTGATGCTGTGAGCGTCTTTTTAATGCATAAAGGAATTATTGTGAGTTAAACTTGCCTTGTATATTGGTAAAATGATGCCGTATGCCGGAAGACTTCCTTTTTTTTTTTTGTTCTTCAGTCTCGGCAATTCAGAGAAACTCGGTTGTGAAACACTGCCACCTCTGGTCATTCAGTATAATCTGTAGATGGAAAAGTCCACTGTTAGCACATTTTCTATAAGCAATACAAAAAAATCTTGATTTTTAGAAAGGGTAAACAGATCAATACTATGGAGTCTTTTATTGTGAAAATCAACAGCTCATTAGAAAATCAAATCTCAATTTTAGTTTTTAACCTCACATACTTCTCTGCAACATTGCTAGCTCCAGGATATAAAGCAGGCTTTAGTAGCGTTGGAGGCAGCCAGGCTTTTATGAACTATCATGACCAACACAATGTGATCCATATTACTTTCATCTTGACAGAAATTATGTTCAGGCACAGTCTCCCACTGTAAGGTAGTGAGGACATGCTGATGCTGTGAGCGTCTTTTTAATGCATAAAGGAATTATTGTGAGTTTTACTTGCCTTATAAATTGGTAAAATGATGCCGTATGCCGGAAGACTTCCTTTTTTTTTTTTGTCTTCAGTCTCGGCAATTCAGAGAAACTCGGTTGTGAAACACTGCCACCTCCGGTCATTCAGTATAATCTGTAGATGGAAAAGTCCACTGTTAGCACATTTTCTATAAGCAATACAAAAAAATCTTGATTTTTAGAAAGGGTAAACAGATCAATACTATGGAGTCTTTTATTGTGAAAATCAACAGCTCATTAGAAAATCAAATGTCAATTTTAGTTTTTAACCTCACATACTTCTCTGCAACATTGCTAGTTCCAGGATATAAAGCAGGGTTTAGTAGCGTTGGAGGCAGCCAGGCTTTTATGAACTATCATGACCAACACAATGTGATCCATATTACTCTCATCTTGACAGAAAATATGTTCAGGCACAGTCTCCCACTATAAGGTAGTGAGGACATGCTGATGCTGTGAGCGTCTTTTTAATGCATAAAGGAATTATTGTGAGTTTTACTTGCCTTGCATATTGGTAAAATGATGCCGTATGCCGGAAGACTTCCTTTTTTTTGTTTCTTCAGTCTCGGCAATTCAGAGAAACTCGGTTGTGAAACACTGCCACCTCTGGTCATTCAGTATAATCTGCAGATGGAAAAGTCCACTGTTAGCACATTTTCTATAAGCAATACAAAAAAATCTTGATTTTTAGAAAGGGTAAACAGATCAATACTATGGAGTCTTTTATTGTGAAAATCAACAGCTCATTAGAAAATCAAATGTCAATTTTAGTTTTAAACCTCACATACTTCTCTGCAACATTGCTAGCTCCAGGATATAAAGCAGGCTTTAGTAGCGTTGGAGGCAGCCAGGCTTTTATGAACTATAATGACCAACACAATGTGATCCATATTACTTTCATCTTGATAGAAATTATGTTCAGGCACAGTCTCCCACTGTAAGGTAGTGAGGACATGCTGATGCTGTGAGCGTCTTTTTAATGCATAAAGGAATTATTGTGAGTTTTACTTGCCTTATAAATTGGTAAAATGATCCCGTATGCCGGAAGACTTCCTTTTTTTTTTCTTCAGTCTCGGCAATTCAGAGAAACTAGGTTGTGAAACACTGCCACCTCTGGTCATTCAGTATAATCTGCAGATGGAAAAGTCCACTGTTAGCACATTTTCTATAAGCAATACAAAAAAATCTTGATTTTTAGAAAGCGTAAACAGATCAATACTATGGAGCCTTTTATTGTGAAAATCAACAGCTCATTAGAAAATCAAATCTCAATTTTAGTTTTTAACCTCACATACTTCTCTAGAACATTGCTAGTTCCAGGATATAAAGCAGGCTTTAGTAGCGTTGGAGGCAGCCAGGCTTTTATGAACTATCATGACCAACACAATGTGATCCATATTACTTTCATCTTGACAGAAATTATGTTCAGGCACAGTCTCCCACTATAAGGTAGTGAGGACATGCTGATGCTGTGAGCGTCTTTTTAATGCATAAAGGAATTATTGTGAGTTAAACTTGCCTTGTATATTGGTAAAATGATGCCGTATGCCGGAAGACTTCCTTTT